>NW_026061775.1:8750000-9375000 GCF_023897955.1 Schistocerca gregaria | reverse complement strand
CAGCGAGTTTTGACTATCACTTGCACATCTAAAACAACGTCGGAAAGTAACTCGTTCGGCTTTTGAGTCACATAAAGTATGTGTGTTAATTTTGACGCCACTAGCTCTGCATGTTGTCATGCAATTTCTTTACCTCTCAGAAATGATTATGACATAAAAGTGAAGTACGTGACGAGTGTGACGTTAGGAAAACATTAGGCATCATGGAGAGATTCTGTATGGGACCACCCAACCCAAACGAGTACTGTGTGACGTGCTACCCGGCAGGTATTCACCGAGATAGCCGGCTAGCTCAGTCGGTAGAGCGTCAGACTCTTAATCCCAGGGTCGTGGGTTCGAGCCAGACGCTGGGCGGAACGGAATTTTGTTCCGCTGCAGGTGTAAATTACCGTTTTTCTGATTAACGATATTTAATGGAAATATTAACTTTAAACTTTGCCTACGTCTCTGTCAGTCGCAAGGAAACTGTATTTGAAGGTGAAGGTGATTTTGTAGACATGTGTGAAAGACATGTTCTGAAATGCAAGTGTTGTTGTTTGGAGAGCACATCGGTTACGTGTCAGATGTGTAGCCAAGCAGTAATTTGTCGCCATAGCTGCAAATATTAGCTGGTAATATGAAGTGTTGTCAGCTAAAGTCTGATGATGCAGACGACCGTAAGAACGAAGTACCCAAGAGTACCGCTAGGCCGCGCCTCTTTAGCTCAGTGGTAGAGCACTGGTGTAATAAACCAGGGGTCGTAAGTTCCATCCTCACAGGAGAAAGATGAATTTTGGAAATCAGTTGCGCGTCGTGGCCGTATAGCAAACAGTACCTGTGATGACGAACAATTAGCGACAGGCGTTTTTTTAAGAATTACTCTCAGATGCGATTAAGGCGAATGGCGCAGATAAAGCATTTGCCAAAGCGGTACAGCATAAGGTGGGACGAGGCAGTCTGAATTACATTTTATAGATGTATTTCTCACATATCTCAGAGCCTCTCGCGATAGTCGTCGTCGTCGTCGTCGTCGTCGTCGTCGTCGTCGCCGCCGCCGCTTCTGCAGAAGTAGCAAATGGCAATCGTAGCAAATGCGGCGAGGGACGCCCTGCCTTTGATTCCGAATGCACAAAGTGTGTGGTCTTGTTTCTCAGTCTATATTTGGTCGGTCACGTCAGAGGTTGAATGTAACGAATGGGTGGGAAAGAGCAAGGGCAGCGGCTGTGTAGAACGAAAACACAAATCCTGAGGGGTGTGAGCGTTTCGAGATGAGTCGTATACATGTAAATGTTGGTCGTCAGTGACCGTGTGGCCTAATGGATAAGGCGTCGGACTTCGGATCTGAAGATTACAGGTTCGAATGCTGTCACGCTTGTGTTTTTCCAGTTGTGAAAAAGAAACATAACGTTTTAATGTAGCAATTGAGCAGTACGAAACAGTCTGAATGTTGCTGTTGACCATTTTTTGCTTGGAGATGCTCTTGAGCTTGAAACACACACAACAAGACCGGTGTTAACTAGCGAAATGGTCGGCAGGGTGCCGACACAGCGAGTTTTGACTATCACTTGCACATCTAAAACAACGTCGGAAAGTAACTCGTTCGGCTTTTGAGTCACATAAAGTATGTGTGTTAATTTTGACGCCACTAGCTCTGCATGTTGTCATGCAATTTCTTTACCTCTCAGAAATGATTATGACATAAAAGTGAAGTACGTGACGAGTGTGACGTTAGGAAAACATTAGGCCTCATGGAGAGATTCTGTATGGGACCACCCAACCCAAACGAGTACTGTGTGACGTGCTACCCGGCAGGTATTCACCAAGGTAGCCGGCTAGCTCAGTCGGTAGAGCGTCAGACACTTAAACCCAGTGTCGTGGGTTCGAGCCAGACGCTGGGCGGAACGGAATTTTGTTCCGCTGCAGGTGTAAATCACCGTTTTTCTGATTAACGAGATTTAATGGAAATAGCAACTTTAAACTTTGCCTACGTCTCTGTCAGTCGCAAGGAAACTGTATTTGAAGGTGAAGGTGATTTTGTAGACATGTGTGAAAGACATGTTCTGAAATGCAAGTGTTGTTGTTTGGAGAGCACATCGGTTACGTGTCAGATGTGTAGCCAAGCAGTAATTTGTCGCCATAGCTGCAAATATTAGCCGGTAATATGAAGTGTTGTCAGCTAAAGTCTGATGATGCAGACGACCGTTAGGACGAAGTACCCAAGAGTACCGCTAGGCCGCGCCTCTTTAGCTCAATGGTAGAGCACTGGTGTAATAAACCAGGGGTCGTAAGTTCCATCCTCACAGGAGAAAGATGAATTTTGGAAATCAGTTGCGCGTCGTGGCCGTATTGCAAACAGTACCTGTGATGACGAACAATTAGCGACAGGCGTTTTTTTAAGAATTACTCTCAGATGCGATTAAGGCGAATGGCGCAGATAAAGCATTTGCCAAAGCGGTACAGCATAAGGTGGGACGAGGCAGTCTGAATTACATTTTATAGATGTATTTCTCACATATCTCAGAGCCTCTCGCGATAGTCGTCGTCGTCGTCGTCGTTGTCGTCGTCGCCGCCGCCGCTTCTGCAGAAGTAGCAAATGGCAATCGTAGCAAATGCGGCGAGGGACGCCCTGCCTTCGATTCCGAATGCACAAAGTGTGTGGTCTTGTTTCTCAGTCTATATTTGGTCGGTCACGTCAGAGGTTGAATGTAACGAATGGGTGGGAAAGAGCAAGGGGCAGCGGCTGTGTAGAACGAAAACACAAATCCTCAGGGGTGTGAGCGTTTCGAGATGAGTCGTATACATGTAAATGTTGGTCATCAGTGACCGTGTGGCCTAATGGATAAGGCGTCGGACTTCGGATCTGAAGATTACAGGTTCGAATGCTGTCACGCTTGTGTTTTTCCAGTTGTGAAAAAGAAACATAACGTTTTAATGTAGCAATTGAGCAGTACGAAACAGTCTGAATGTTGCTGTTGACCATTTTTTGCTTGGAGATGCTCTTGAGCTTGAAACACACACAACAAGACCGGTGTTAACTAGCGAAATGGTCGGCAGAGTGCCGACACAGCGAGTTTTGACTATCACTTGCACATCTAAAACAACGTCGGAAAGTAACTCGTTCGGCTTTTGAGTCACATAAAGTATGTGTGTTAATTTTGACGCCACTAGCTCTGCATGTTGTCATGCAATTTCTTTACCTCTCAGAAATGATTATGACATAAAAGTGAAGTACGTGACGAGTGTGACGTTAGGAAAACATTAGGCATCATGGAGAGATTCTGTATGGGACCACCCAACCCAAACGAGTACTGTGTGACGTGCTACCCGGCAGGTATTCACCGAGGTAGCCGGCTAGCTCAGTCGGTAGAGCGTCAGACTCTTAAACCCAGTGTCGTGGGTTCGAGCCAGACGCTGGGCGGAACGGAATTTTGTTCCGCTGCAGGTGTAAATCACCGTTTTTCTGATTAACGAGATTTAATGGAAATAGCAACTTTAAACTTTGCCTACGTCTCTGTCAGTCGCAAGGAAACTGAATTTGAAGGTGAAGGTGATTTTGTAGACATGTGTGAAAGACATGTTCTGAAATGCAAGTGTTGTTGTTTGGAGAGCACATCGGTTACGTGTCAGATGTGTAGCCAAGCAGTAATTTGTCGCCATAGCTGCAAATATTAGCCGGTAATATGAAGTGTTGTCAGCTAAAGTCTGATGATGCAGACGACCGTTAGGACGAAGTACCCAAGAGTACCGCTAGGCCGCGCCTCTTTAGCTCAGTGTTAGAGCACTGGTGTAATAAACCAGGGGTCGTAAGCTCCATCCTCACAGGAGAAAGATGAATTTTGGAAATCAGTTGCGCGTCGTGGCCGTATTGCAAACAGTACCTGTGATGACGAACAATTAGCGACAGGCGTTTTTTTAAGAATTACTCTCAGATGCGATTAAGGCGAATGGCGCAGATAAAGCATTTGCCAAAGCGGTACAGCATAAGGTGGGACGAGGCAGTCTGAATTACATTTTATAGATGTATTTCTCACATATCTCAGAGCCTCTCGCGATATTCGTCGTCGTCGTCGTCGCCGCCGCCGCTTCTGCAGAAGTAGCAAATGGCAATCGTAGCAAATGCGGCGAGGGACGCCCTGCCTTCGATTCCGAATGCACAAAGTGTGTGGTCTTGTTTCTCAGTCTATATTTGGTCGGTCACGTCAGAGGTTGAATGTAACGAATGGGTGGGAAAGAGCAAGGGGCAGCGGCTGTGTAGAACGAAAACACAAATCCTCAGGGGTGTGAGCGTTTCGAGATGAGTCGTATACATGTAAACGTTGGTCATCAGTGACCGTGTGGCCTAATGGATAAAGCGTCG
Organism: Schistocerca gregaria; assembly: GCF_023897955.1. NCBI lineage: Eukaryota > Metazoa > Arthropoda > Insecta > Orthoptera > Acrididae > Schistocerca > Schistocerca gregaria. Next base: position 9,370,664 of record NW_026061775.1, on the reverse strand, counting down.
GACTTCGGATCTGAAGATTACAGGTTCGAATGCTGTCACGCTTGTGTTTTTCCAGTTGTGAAAAAGAAACATAACGTTTTAATGTAGCAATTGAGCAGTACGAAACAGTATGAATGTTGCTGTTGACCATTTTTTGCTTGGAGATGCTCTTGAGCTTGAAACACACACAACAAGACCGGTGTTAACTAGCGAAATGGTCGGCAGAGTGCCGACACAGCGAGTTTTGACTATCACTTGCACATCTAAAACAACGTCGGAAAGTAACTCGTTCGGCTTTTGAGTCACATAAAGTATGTGTGTTAATTTTGACGCCACTAGCTCTGCATGTTGTCATGCAATTTCTTTACCTCTCAGAAATGATTATGACATAAAAGTGAAGTACGTGACGAGTGTGACGTTAGGAAAACATTAGGCATCATGGAGAGATTCTGTATGGGACCACCCAACCCAAACGAGTACTGTGTGACTTGCTACCCAGCAGGTATTCACCGAGGTAGCCGGCTAGCTCAGTCGGTAGAGCGTCAGACTCTTAAACCCAGTGTCGTGGGTTCGAGCCAGACGCTGGGCGGAACGGAATTTTGTTCCGCTGCAGGTGTAAATCACCGTTTTTCTGATTAACGAGATTTAATGGAAATAGCAACTTTAAACTTTGCCTACGTCTCTGTCAGTCGCAAGGAAACTGTATTTGAAGGTGAAGGTGATTTTGTAGACATGTGTGAAAGACATGTTCTGAAATGCAAGTGTTGTTGTTTGGAGAGCACATCGGTTACGTGTCAGATGTGTAGCCAAGCAGTAATTTGTCGCCATAGCTGCAAATATTAGCCGGTAATATGAAGTGTTGTCAGCTAAAGTCTGATGATGCAGACGACCGTTAGGACGAAGTACCCAAGAGTACCGCTAGGCCGCGTCTCTTTAGCTCAGTGGTAGAGCACTGGTGTAATAAACCAGGGGTCGTAAGTTCCATCCTCACAGGAGAAAGATGAATTTTGGAAATCAGTTGCGCGTCGTGGCCGTATTGCAAACAGTACCTGTGATGACGAACAATTAGCGACAGGCGTTTTTTTAAGAATTACTCTCAGATGCGATTAAGGCGAATGGCGCAGATAAAGCATTTGCCAAAGCGGTACAGCATAAGGTGGGACGAGGCAGTCTGAATTACATTTTATAGATGTATTTCTCACATATCTCAGAGCCTCTCGCGATATTCGTCGTCGTCGTCGTCGTCGTCGTCGCCGCCGCCGCTTCTGCAGAAGTAGCAAATGGCAATCGTAGCAAATGCGGCGAGGGACGCCCTGCCTTCGATTCCGAATGCACAAAGTGTGTGGTCTTGTTTCTCAGACTATATTTGGTCGGTCACGTCAGAGGTTGAATGTAACGAATGGGTGGGAAAGAGCAAGGGCAGCGGCTGTGTAGAACGAAAACACAAATCCTCAGGGGTGTGAGCGTTTCGAGATGAGTCGTATACATGTAAATATTGGTCGTCAGTGACCGTGTGGGCTAATGGATAAGGCGTCGGACTTCGGATGTGAAGATTACAGTTTCGAATGCTGTCACGCTTGTGTTTTTCCAGTTCTGAAAAAGAAACATAACGTTGTAATGTAGCAATTGAGCAGTACGAAACAGTCTGAATGTTGCTGTTGACCATTTTTTGCTTGGAGATGCTCTTCAGCTTGAAACACACACAACAAGACCGGTGTTAACTAGCGAAATGGTCGGCAGAGTGCCGACACAGCGAGTTTTGACTATCACTTGCACATCTAAAACAACGTCGGAAAGTAACTCGTTCGGCTTTTGAGTCACATAAAGTATGTGTGTTAATTTTGACGCCACTAGCTCTGCATGTTGTCATGCAATTTCTTTACCTCTCAGAAATGATTATGACATAAAAGTGAAGTACGTGACGAGTGTGACGTTAGGAAAACATTAGGCATCATGGAGAGATTCTGTATGGGACCACCCAACCCAAACGAGTACTGTGTGACGTGCTACCCGGCAGGTATTCACCAAGGTTGCCGGCTAGCTCAGTCGGTAGAGCGTCAGACACTTAAACCCAGTTTCGTGGGTTCGAGCCAGACGCTGGGCGGAACGGAATTTTGTTCCGCTGCAGGTGTAAATCACCGTTTTTCTGATTAACGAGATTTAATGGAAATAGCAACTTTAAACGTTGCCTACGATTCTTTCAGTCGCAAGGAAACTGTATTTGAAGGTGAAGGTGATTTTGTAGACATGTGTGAAAGACATGTTCTGAAATGCAAGTGTTGTTGTTTGGAGAGCACATCGGTTACGTGTCAGATGTGTAGCCAAGCAGTAATTTGTCGCCATAGCTGCAAATATTAGCCGGTAATATGAAGTGTTGTCAGCTAAAGTCTGATGATGCAGACGACCGTTAGGACGAAGTACCCAAGAGTACCGCTAGGCCGCGCCTCTTTAGCTCAGTGGTAGAGCACTGGTGTAATAAACCAGGGGTCGTAAGTTCCATCCTCACAGGAGAAACAGAATTTTGGAAATCAGTTGCGCGTCGTGGCCGTATTGCAAACAGTACCTGTGATGACGAACAATTAGCGACAGTCGTTTTTTTAAGAATTACTCTCAAATGCGATTTAGGCGAATGGCGCAGATAAAGCATCTGCCAAAGCGGTACAGCATAAGGTGGGACGAGGCAGTCTGAATTACATTTTATAGATGTATTTCTCACATATCTCAGAGCCTCTCGCGATATTCGTCGTCGTCGTCGTCGTCGTCGTCGCCGCCGCCGCTTCTGCAGAAGTAGCAAATGGCAATCGTAGCAAATGCGGCGAGGGACGCCCTGCCTTCGATTCCGAATGCACAAAGTGTGTGGTCTTGTTTCTCAGTCTATATTTGGTCGGTCACGTCAGAGGTTGAATGTAACGAATGGGTGGGAAAGAGTAAGGGGCAGCGGCTGTGTAGAACGAAAACACAAATCCTCAGGGGTGTGAGCGTTTCGAGATGAGTCGTATACATGTTAATGTTGGTCGTCAGTGACCGTGTGGCCTAATGGATAAGGCGTCGGACTTCTGATCTGAAGATTACAGGTTCGAATGCTGTCACGCTTGTGTTTTTCCAGTTGTGAAAAAGAAACATAACGTTTTAATGTAGCAATTGAGCAGTACGAAACAGTCTGAATGTTGCTGTTGACCATTTTTTGCTTGGAGATGCTCTTCAGCTTGAAACACACACAACAAGACCGGTGTTAACTAGCGAAATGGTCGGCAGAGTGCCGACACAGCGAGTTTTGACTATCACTTGCACATCTAAAACAACGTCGGAAAGTAACTCGTTCGGCTTTTGAGTCACATAAAGTATGTGTGTTAATTTTGACGCCACTAGCTCTGTATGTTGTCATGCAATTTCTTTACCTCTCAGAAATGATTATGACATAAAAGTGAAGTACGTGACGAGTGTGACGTTAGGAAAACATTAGGCATCATGGAGAGATTCTGTATGGGACCACCCAACCCAAACGAGTACTGTGTGACGTGCTACCCGGCAGGTATTCACCAAGATAGCCGGCTAGCTCAGTCGGTAGAGCGTCAGACTCTTAAACCCAGTGTCGTGGGTTCGAGCCAGACGCTGGGCGGAACGGAATTTTGTTCCGCTGCAGGTGTAAATCACCGTTTTTCTGATTAACGAGATTTAATGGAAATAGCAACTTTAAACTTTGCCTACGTCTCTGTCAGTGGCAAGGAAACTGTATTTGAAGGTGAAGGTGATTTTGTAGACATGTGTGAAAGACATGTTCTGAAATGCATGTGTTGTTGTTTGGAGAGCACATCGGTTACGTGTCAGATGTGTAGCCAAGCAGTAATTTGTCGCCATAGCTGCAAATATTAGCCGGTAATATGAAGTGTTGTCAGCTAAAGTCTGATGATGCAGACGACCGTTAGGACGAAGTACCCAAGAGTACCGCTAGGCCGCGCCTCTTTAGCTCAGTGGTAGAGCACTGGTGTAATAAACCAGGGGTCGTAAGCTCCATCCTCACAGGAGAAAGATGAATTTTGGAAATCAGTTGCGCGTCGTGGCCGTATTGCAAACAGTACCTGTGATGACGAACAATTAGCGACAGGCGTTTTTTTGAGAATTACTCTCAAATGCGATTAAGGCGAATGGCGCAGATAAAGCATTTGCCAAAGCGGTACAGCATAAGGTGGGACGAGGCAGTCTGAATTACATTTTATAGATGTATTTCTCACATATCTCAGAGCCTTTCGCAATATTCGTCGTCGTCGTCGTCGTCGTCGTCGCCGCCGCCGCCGCCGCCGCTTCTGCAGAAGTAGCAAATGGCAATCGTAGCAAATGCGGCGAGGGACGCCCTGCCTTCGATTCCGAATGCACAAAGTGTGTGGTCTTGTTTCTCAGTCTATATTTGGTCGGTCACGTCATAGGTTGAATGTAACGAATGGGTGGGAAAGAGCAAGGGCAGCGGCTGTGTAGAACGAAAACACAAATCCTCAGGGGTGTGAGCGTTTCGAGATGAGTCGTATACATGTAAATGTTGGTCGTCAGTGACCGTGTGGCCTAATGGATAAGGCGTCGGACTTCGGATGTGAAGATTACAGTTTCGAATGCTGTCACGCTTGTGTTTTTCCAGTTGTGAAAAAGAAACATAACGTTGTAATGTAGCAATTGAGCAGTACGAAACAGTCTGAATGTTGCTGTTGACCATTTTTTGCTTGGAGATGCTCTTGAGCTTGAAACACACACAACAAGACCGGTGTTAACTAGCGAAATGGTCGGCAGAGTGCCGACACAGCGAGTTTTGACTATCACTTGCACATCTAAAACAACGTCGGAAAGTAACTCGTTCGGCTTTTGAGTCACATAAAGTATGTGTGTTAATTTTGACGCCACTAGCTCTGCATGTTGTCATGCAATTTCTTTACCTCTCAGAAATGATTATGACATAAAAGTGAAGTACGTGACGAGTGTGACGTTAGGAAAACATTAGGCATCATGGAGAGATTCTGTATGGGACTACCCAACCCAAACGAGTACTGTGTGACGTGCTACCCGGCAGGTATTCACCAAGGTAGACGGCTAGCTCAGTCGGTAGAGCGTCAGACACTTAAACCCAGTGTCGTGGGTTCGAGCCAGACGCAGGGCGGAACGGAATTTTGTTCCGCTGCAGGTGTAAATCACCGTTTTTCTGATTAACGAGATTTAATGGAAATAGCAACTTTAAACTTTGCCTACGTCTCTGTCAGTCGCAAGGAAACTGTATTTGAAGGTGAAGGTGATTTTGTAGACATGTGTGAAAGACATGTTCTGAAATGCAAGTGTTGTTGTTTGGAGAGCACATCGGTTACGTGTCAGATGTGTAGCCAAGCAGTAATTTGTCGCCATAGCTGCAAATATTAGCCGGTAATATGAAGTGTTGTCAGCTAAAGTCTGATGATGCAGACGACCGTTAGGACGAAGTACCCAAGAGTACCGCTAGGCCGCGCCTCTTTAGCTCAGTGGTAGAGCACTGGTGTAATAAACCAGGGGTCGTAAGTTCCATCTTCACAGGAGAGAGATGAATTTTGGAAATCAGTTGCGCGTCGTGGCCGTATTGCAAACAGTACCTGTGATGACGAACAATTAGCGACAGGCGTTTTTTTAAGAATTACTCTCAGATGTGATTAAGGCGAATGGCGCAGATAAAGCATTTGCCAAAGCGGTACAGCATAAGGTGGGACGAGGCAGTCTGAATTACATTTTATAGATGTATTTCTCACATATCTCAGAGCCTCTCGCGATATTCGTCGTCGTCGTCGTCGTCGTCGTCGCCGCCGCCGCTTCTGCAGAAGTAGCTAATGGCAATCGTAGCAAATGCGGCGAGGGACGCCCTGCCTTCGATTCCGAATGCACAAAGTGTGTGGTCTTGTTTCTCAGTCTATATTTGGTCGGTCACGTCAGAGGTTGAATGTAACGAATGGGTGGGAAAGAGCAAGGGCAGCGGCTGTGTAGAACGAAAACACAAATCCTCAGGGGTGTGAGCGTTTCGAGATGAGTCGTATACATGTAAATGTTGGTCGTCAGTGACCGTGTGGGCTAATGGATAAGGCGTCGGACTTCGGATGTGAAGATTACAGTTTCGAATGCTATCACGCTTGTGTTTTTCCAGTTCTGAAAAACAAACATAACGTTGTAATGTAGCAATTGAGCAGTACGAAACAGTCTGAATGTTGCTGTTGACCATTTTTTGCTTGGAGATGCTCTTGAGCTTGAAACACACACAACAAGACCGGTGTTAACTAGCGAAATGGTCGGCAGAGTGCCGACACAGCGAGTTTTGACTATCACTTGCACATCTAAAACAACGTCGGAAAGTAACTCGTTCGGCTTTTGAGTCACATAAAGTATGTGTGTTAATTTTGACGCCACTAGCTCTGCATGTTGTCATGCAATTTCTTTACCTCTCAGAAATGATTATGACATAAAAGTGAAGTACGTGACGAGTGTGACGTTAGGAAAACATTAGGCATCATGGAGAGATTCTGTATGGGACCACCCAACCCAAACGAGTACTGTGTGACGTGCTACCCGGCAGGTATTCACCAAGGTAGCCGGCTAGCTCAGTCGGTAGAGCGTCAGAAACTTAAACCCAGTGTCGTGGGTTCGAGCCAGACGCTGGGCGGAACGGAATTTTGTTCCGCTGCAGGTGTAAATAACCGTTTTTCTGATTAACGAGATTTAATGGAAATAGCAACTTTAAACTTTGCCTACGTCTCTGTCAGTCGCAAGGAAACTGTATTTGAAGGTGAAGGTGATTTTGTAGACATGTGTGAAAGACATGTTCTGAAATGCAAGTGTTGTTGTTTGGAGAGCACATCGGTTACGTGTCAGATGTGTAGCCAAGCAGTAATTTGTCGCCATAGCTGCAAATATTAGCCGGTAATATGAAGTGTTGTCAGCTAAAGTCTGATGATGCAGACGACCGTTAGGACGAAGTACCCAAGAGTACCGCTAGGCCGCGCCTCTTTAGCTCAATGGTAGAGCACTGGTGTAATAAACCAGGGGTCGTAAGTTCCATCCTCACAGGAGAAAGATGAATTTTGGAAATCAGTTGCGCGTCGTGGCCGTATTGCAAACAGTACCTGTGATGACGAACAATTAGCGACAGGCGTTTTTTTGAGAATTACTCTCAAATGCGATTAAGGCGAATGGCGCAGATAAGGCATTTGCCAAAGCGGTACAGCATAAGGTGGGACGAGGCAGTCTGAATTACATTTTATAGATGTATTTCTCACATATCTCAGAGACTCTCGCGATATTCGTTGTCGTCGTCGTCGTCGTCGTTGTCGTCGTCGTCGTCGTCGCCGCCGCCGCTTCTGCAGAAGTAGCAAATGGCAATCGTAGCAAATGCGGCGAGGGACGCCCTGCCTTCGATTCCGAATGCACAAAGTGTGTGGTCTTGTTTCTCAGTCTATATTTGGTCGGTCACGTCAGAGGTTGAATGTAACGAATGGGTGGGAAAGAGTAAGGGGCAGCGGCTGTGTAGAACGAAAACACAAATCCTCAGGGGTGTGAGCGTTTCGAGATGAGTCGTATACATGTAAATGTTGGTCGTCAGTGACCGTGTGGCCTAATGGATAAGGCGTCGGACTTCGGATGTGAAGATTACAGTTTCGAATGCTGTCACGCTTGTGTTTTTCCAGTTGTGAAAAAGAAACATAACGTTTTAATGTAGCAATTGAGCAGTAAAAACAGTCTGAATGTTGCTGTTGACCATTTTTTGCTTGGAGATGCTCTTCAGCTTGAAACACACACGACAAGACCGGTGTTAGCTAGCGAAATGGTCGGCAGAGTGCCGACACAGCGAGTTTTGACTATCACTTGCACATCTAAAACAACGTCGGAAAGTAACTCGTTCGGCTTTTGAGTCACATAAAGTATGAGTGTTAATTTTGACGCCACTAGCTCTGCATGTTGTCATGCAATTTCTTTACCTCTCAGAAATGATTATGACATAAAAGTGAAGTACGTGACGAGTGTGACATTAGGAAAACATTAGGCATCATGGAGAGATTCTGTATGGGACCACCCAACCCAAACGAGTACTGTGTGACGTGCTACCCAGCAGGTATTCACCGAGGTAGCCGGCTAGCTCAGTCGGTAGAGCGTCAGACTCTTAAACCCAGTGTCGTGGGTTCGAGCCAGACGCTGGGCGGAACGGAATTTTGTTCCGCTGCAGGTGTAAATCACCGTTTTTCTGATTAACGAGATTTAATGGAAATAGCAACTTTAAACTTTGCCTACGTCTCTGTCAGTCGCAAGGAAACTGTATTTGAAGGTGAAGGTGATTTTGTAGACATGTGTGAAAGACATGTTCTGAAATGCATGTGTTGTTGTTTGGAGAGCACATCGGTTACGTGTCAGATGTGTAGCCAAGCAGTAATTTGTCGCCATAGCTGCAAATATTAGCTGGTAATATGAAGTGTTGTCAGCTAAAGTCTGATGATGCAGACGACCGTTAGGACGAAGTACCCAAGAGCACCGCTAGGCCGCGCCTCTTTAGCTCAGTGATAGAGCACTGGTGTAATAAACCAGGGGTCGTAAGCTCCATCCTCACAGGAGAAAGATGAATTTTGGAAATCAGTTGCGCGTCGTGGCCGTATTGCAAACAGTACCTGTGATGACGAACAATTAGCGACAGGCGTTTTTTTAAGAATTACTCTCAGATGCGACAAAGGCGAATGGCGCAGATAAAGCATTTGCCAAAGCGGTACAGCATAAGGTGGGACGAGGCAGTCTGAATTACATTTTATAGATGTATTTCTCACATATCTCAGAGCCTTTCGCAATATTCGTCGTCGTCGTCGTCGTCGTCGTCGTCGTCGTCGTCGTCGCCGCCGCCGCCGCTTCTGCAGAAGTAGCAAATGGCAATCGTAGCAAATGCGGCGAGGGACGCCCTGCCTTCGATTCCGAATGCACAAAGTGTGTGGTCTTGTTTCTCAGTCTATATTTGGTCGGTCACGTCAGAGGTTAAATGTAACGAATGGGTGGGAAAGAGCAAGGGCAGCGGCTGTGTAGAACGAAAACACAAATCCTCAGGGGTGTGAGCGTTTCGAGATGAGTCGTATACATGTAAATGTTGGTCGTCAGTGACCGTGTGGCCTAATGGATAAGGCGTCGGACTTCGGATGTGAAGATTACAGTTTCGAATGCTATCACGCTTGTGTTTTTCCAGTTCTGAAAAACAAACATAACGTTGTAATGTAGCAATTGAGCAGTACGAAACAGTCTGAATGTTGCTGTTGACCATTTTTTGCTTGGAGATGCTCTTCAGCTTGAAACACACACAACAAGACCGGTGTTAACTAGTGAAATGGTCGGCAGAGTGCCGACACAGCGAGTTTTGACTATCACTTGCACATCTAAAACAACGTCGGAAAGTAACTCGTTCGGCTTTTGAGTCACATAAAGTATGTGTGTTAATTTTGACGCCACTAGCTCTGCATGTTGTCATGCAATTTCTTTACCTCTCAGAAATGATTATGACATAAAAGTGAAGTACGTGACGAGTGTGACGTTAGGAAAACATTAGGCATCATGGAGAGATTCTGTATGAGACCACCCAACCCAAACGAGTACTGTGTGACGTGCTACCCGGGAGGTATTCACCAAGTTAGCCGGCTAGCTCAGTCGGTAGAGCGTCAGAAACTTAAACCCAGTGTCGTGGGTTCGAGCCAGACGCTGGGCGGAACGGAATTTTGTTCCGCTGCAGGTGTAAATAACCGTTTTTCTGATTAACGAGATTTAATGGAAATAGCAACTTTAAACTTTGCCTACGTCTCTGTCAGTCGCAAGGAAACTGTATTTGAAGGTGAAGGTGATTTTGTAGACATGTGTGAAAGACATGTTCTGAAATGCAAGTGTTGTTGTTTGGAGAGCACATCGGTTACGTGTCAGATGTGTAGCCAAGCAGTAATTTGTCGCCATAGCTGCAAATATTAGCCGGTAATATGAAGTGTTGTCAGCTAAAGTCTGATGATGCAGACGACCGTTAGGACGAAGTACCCAAGAGTACCGCTAGGCCGCGCCTCTTTAGCTCAGTGGTAGAGCACTGGTGTAATAAACCAGGGGTCGTAAGTTCCATCCTCACAGGAGAAAGATGAATTTTGGAAATCAGTTGCGCGTCGTGGCCGTATTGCAAACAGTACCTGTGATGACGAACAATTAGCGACAGGCGTTTTTTTGAGAATTACTCTCAAATGCGATTAAGGCGAATGGCGCAGATAAGGCATTTGCCAAAGCGGTACAGCATAAGGTGGGACGAGGCAGTCTGAATTACATTTTATAGATGTATTTCTCACATATCTCAGAGCCTTTCGCAATATTCGTCGTCGTCGTCGTCGTCGCCGCCGCCGCTTCTGCAGAAGTAGCAAATGGCAATCGTAGCAAATGCGGCGAGGGACGCCCTGCCTTCGATTCCGAATGCACAAAGTGTGTGGTCTTGTTTCTCAGTCTATATTTGGTCGGTCACGTCAGAGGTTGAATGTAACGAATGGGTGGGAAAGAGCAAGGGCAGCGGCTGTGTAGAACGAAAACACAAATCCTCAGGGGTGTGAGCGTTTCGAGATGAGTCGTATACATGTAAATGTTGGTCGTCAGTGACCGTGTGGGCTAATGGATAAGGCGTCGGACTTCGGATGTGAAGATTACAGTTTCGAATGCTATCACGCTTGTGTTTTTCCAGTTCTGAAAAACAAACATAACGTTGTAATGTAGCAATTGAGCAGTACGAAACAGTCTGAATGTTGCTGTTGACCATTTTTTGCTTGGAGATGCTCTTGAGCTTGAAACACACACAACAAGACCGGTGTTAACTAGCGAAATGGTCGGCAGAGTGCCGACACAGCGAGTTTTGACTATCACTTGCACATCTAAAACAACGTCGGAAAGTAACTCGTTCGGCTTTTGAGTCACATAAAGTATGTGTGTTAATTTTGACGCCACTAGCTCTGCATGTTGTCATGCAATTTCTTTACCTCTCAGAAATGATTATGACATAAAAGTGAAGTACGTGACGAGTGTGACGTTAGGAAAACATTAGGCATCATGGAGAGATTCTGTATGGGACCACCCAACCCAAACGAGTACTGTGTGACGTGCTACCCGGCAGGTATTCACCAAGGTAGCCGGCTAGCTCAGTCGGTAGAGCGTCAGAAACTTAAACCCAGTGTCGTGGGTTCGAGCCAGACGCTGGGCGGAACGGAATTTTGTTCCGCTGCAGGTGTAAATAACCGTTTTTCTGATTAACGAGATTTAATGGAAATAGCAACTTTAAACTTTGCCTACGTCTCTGTCAGTCGCAAGGAAACTGTATTTGAAGGTGAAGGTGATTTTGTAGACATGTGTGAAAGACATGTTCTGAAATGCAAGTGTTGTTGTTTGGAGAGCACATCGGTTACGTGTCAGATGTGTAGCCAAGCAGTAATTTGTCGCCATAGCTGCAAATATTAGCCGGTAATATGAAGTGTTGTCAGCTAAAGTCTGATGATGCAGACGACCGTTAGGACGAAGTACCCAAGAGTACCGCTAGGCCGCGCCTCTTTAGCTCAATGGTAGAGCACTGGTGTAATAAACCAGGGGTCGTAAGTTCCATCCTCACAGGAGAAAGATGAATTTTGGAAATCAGTTGCGCGTCGTGGCCGTATTGCAAACAGTACCTGTGATGACGAACAATTAGCGACAGGCGTTTTTTTGAGAATTACTCTCAAATGCGATTAAGGCGAATGGCGCAGATAAGGCATTTGCCAAAGCGGTACAGCATAAGGTGGGACGAGGCAGTCTGAATTACATTTTATAGATGTATTTCTCACATATCTCAGAGACTCTCGCGATATTCGTTGTCGTCGTCGTCGTCGTCGTTGTCGTCGTCGTCGTCGTCGCCGCCGCCGCTTCTGCAGAAGTAGCAAATGGCAATCGTAGCAAATGCGGCGAGGGACGCCCTGCCTTCGATTCCGAATGCACAAAGTGTGTGGTCTTGTTTCTCAGTCTATATTTGGTCGGTCACGTCAGAGGTTGAATGTAACGAATGGGTGGGAAAGAGTAAGGGGCAGCGGCTGTGTAGAACGAAAACACAAATCCTCAGGGGTGTGAGCGTTTCGAGATGAGTCGTATACATGTAAATGTTGGTCGTCAGTGACCGTGTGGCCTAATGGATAAGGCGTCGGACTTCGGATGTGAAGATTACAGTTTCGAATGCTGTCACGCTTGTGTTTTTCCAGTTGTGAAAAAGAAACATAACGTTTTAATGTAGCAATTGAGCAGTAAAAACAGTCTGAATGTTGCTGTTGACCATTTTTTGCTTGGAGATGCTCTTCAGCTTGAAACACACACGACAAGACCGGTGTTAGCTAGCGAAATGGTCGGCAGAGTGCCGACACAGCGAGTTTTGACTATCACTTGCACATCTAAAACAACGTCGGAAAGTAACTCGTTCGGCTTTTGAGTCACATAAAGTATGAGTGTTAATTTTGACGCCACTAGCTCTGCATGTTGTCATGCAATTTCTTTACCTCTCAGAAATGATTATGACATAAAAGTGAAGTACGTGACGAGTGTGACATTAGGAAAACATTAGGCATCATGGAGAGATTCTGTATGGGACCACCCAACCCAAACGAGTACTGTGTGACGTGCTACCCAGCAGGTATTCACCGAGGTAGCCGGCTAGCTCAGTCGGTAGAGCGTCAGACTCTTAAACCCAGTGTCGTGGGTTCGAGCCAGACGCTGGGCGGAACGGAATTTTGTTCCGCTGCAGGTGTAAATCACCGTTTTTCTGATTAACGAGATTTAATGGAAATAGCAACTTTAAACTTTGCCTACGTCTCTGTCAGTCGCAAGGAAACTGTATTTGAAGGTGAAGGTGATTTTATAGACATGTGTGAAAGACATGTTCTGAAATGCATGTGTTGTTGTTTGGAGAGCACATCGGTTACGTGTCAGATGTGTAGCCAAGCAGTAATTTGTCGCCATAGCTGCAAATATTAGCTGGTAATATGAAGTGTTGTCAGCTAAAGTCTGATGATGCAGACGACCGTTAGGACGAAGTACCCAAGAGTACCGCTAGGCCGCGCCTCTTTAGCTCAGTGATAGAGCACTGGTGTAATAAACCAGGGGTCGTAAGCTCCATCCTCACAGGAGAAAGATGAATTTTGGAAATCAGTTGCGTGTCGTGGCCGTATTGCAAACAGTACCTGTGATGACGAACAATTAGCGACAGGCGTTTTTTTAAGAATTACTCTCAGATGCGATAAAGGCGAATGGCGCAGATAAAGCATTTGCCAAAGCGGTACAGCATAAGGTGGGACGAGGCAGTCTGAATTACATTTTATAGATGTATTTCTCACATATCTCAGAGCCTTTCGCAATATTCGTCGTCGTCGTCGTCGTCGTCGTCGTCGTCGTCGTCGCCGCCGCCGCTTCTGCAGAAGTAGCAAATGGCAATCGTAGCAAATGCGGCGAGGGACGCCCTGCCTTCGATTCCGAATGCACAAAGTGTGTGGTCTTGTTTCTCAGTCTATATTTGGTCGGTCACGTCAGAGGTTAAATGTAACGAATGGGTGGGAAAGAGCAAGGGCAGCGGCTGTGTAGAACGAAAACACAAATCCTCAGGGGTGTGAGCGTTTCGAGATGAGTCGTATACATGTAAATGTTGGTCGTCAGTGACCGTGTGGCCTAATGGATAAGGCGTCGGACTTCGGATGTGAAGATTACAGTTTCGAATGCTATCACGCTTGTGTTTTTCCAGTTCTGAAAAACAAACATAACGTTGTAATGTAGCAATTGAGCAGTACGAAACAGTCTGAATGTTGCTGTTGACCATTTTTTGCTTGGAGATGCTCTTCAGCTTGAAACACACACAACAAGACCGGTGTTAACTAGTGAAATGGTCGGCAGAGTGCCGACACAGCGAGTTTTGACTATCACTTGCACATCTAAAACAACGTCGGAAAGTAACTCGTTCGGCTTTTGAGTCACATAAAGTATGTGTGTTAATTTTGACGCCACTAGCTCTGCATGTTGTCATGCAATTTCTTTACCTCTCAGAAATGATTATGACATAAAAGTGAAGTACGTGACGAGTGTGACGTTAGGAAAACATTAGGCATCATGGAGAGATTCTGTATGGGACCACCCAACCCAAACGAGTACTGTGTGACGTGCTACCCGGCAGGTATTCACCAAGGTAGCCGGCTAGCTCAGTCGGTAGAGCGTCAGAAACTTAAACCCAGTGTCGTGGGTTCGAGCCAGACGCTGGGCGGAACGGAATTTTGTTCCGCTGCAGGTGTAAATAACCGTTTTTCTGATTAACGAGATTTAATGGAAATAGCAACTTTAAACTTTGCCTACGTCTCTGTCAGTCGCAAGGAAACTGTATTTGAAGGTGAAGGTGATTTTGTAGACATGTGTGAAAGACATGTTCTGATATGCAAGTGTTGTTGTTTGGAGAGCACATCGGTTACGTGTCAGATGTGTAGCCAAGCAGTAATTTGTCGCCATAGCTGCAAATATTAGCCGGTAATATGAAGTGTTGTCAGCTAAAGTCTGATGATGCAGACGACCGTTAGGACGAAGTACCCAAGAGTACCGCTAGGCCGCGCCTCTTTAGCTCAGTGGTAGAGCACTGGTGTAATAAACCAGGGGTCGTAAGTTCCATCCTCACAGGAGAAAGATGAATTTTGGAAATCAGTTGCGCGTCGTGGCCGTATTGCAAACAGTACCTGTGATGACGAACAATTAGCGACAGGCGTTTTTTTGAGAATTACTCTCAAATGCGATTAAGGCGAATGGCGCAGATAAGGCATTTGCCAAAGCGGTACAGCATAAGGTGGGACGAGGCAGTCTGAATTACATTTTATAGATGTATTTCTCACATATCTCAGAGCCTCTCGCGATATTCGTTGTCGTCGTCGTCGTCGTCGTTGTCGTCGTCGTCGTCGTCGCCGCCGCCGCTTCTGCAGAAGTAGCAAATGGCAATCGTAGCAAATGCGGCGAGGGACGCCCTGCCTTCGATTCCGAATGCACAAAGTGTGTGGTCTTGTTTCTCAGTCTATATTTGGTCGGTCACGTCAGAGGTTGAATGTAACGAATGGGTGGGAAAGAGTAAGGGGCAGCGGCTGTGTAGAACGAAAACACAAATCCTCAGGGGTGTGAGCGTTTCGAGATGAGTCGTATACATGTAAATGTTGGTCGTCAGTGACCGTGTGGCCTAATGGATAAGGCGTCGGACTTCGGATCTGAAGATTACAGGTTCGAATGCTGTCACGATTGTGTTTTTCCAGTTGTGAAAAAGAAACATAACGTTTTAATGTAGCAATTGAGCAGTACAAAACAGTCTGAATGTTGCTGTTGACCATTTTTTGCTTGGAGATGCTCTTCATCTTGAAACACACACGACAAGACCGGTGTTAGCTAGCGAAATGGTCGGCAGAGTGCCGACACAGCGAGTTTTGACTATCACTTGCACATCTAAAACAACGTCGGAAAGTAACTCGTTCGGCTTTTGAGTCACATAAAGTATGTGTGTTAATTTTGACGCCACTAGCTCTGCATGTTGTCATGCAATTTCTTTACCTCTCAGAAATGATTATGACATAAAAGTGAAGTACGTGACGAGTGTGACATTAGGAAAACATTAGGCATCATGGAGAGATTCTGTATGGGACCACCCAACCCAAACGAGTACTGTGTGACGTGCTACCCAGCAGGTATTCACCGAGGTAGCCGGCTAGCTCAGTCGGTAGAGCGTCAGACTCTTAAACCCAGTGTCGTGGGTTCGAGCCAGACGCTGGGCGGAACGGAATTTTGTTCCGCTGCAGGTGTAAATCACCGTTTTTCTGATTAACGAGATTTAATGGAAATAGCAACTTTAAACTTTGCCTACGTCTCTGTCAGTCGCAAGGAAACTGTATTTGAAGGTGAAGGTGATTTTGTAGACATGTGTGAAAGACATGTTCTGAAATGCATGTGTTGTTGTTTGGAGAGCACATCGGTTACGTGTCAGATGTGTAGCCAAGCAGTAATTTGTCGCCATAGCTGCAAATATTAGCTGGTAATATGAAGTGTTGTCAGCTAAAGTCTGATGATGCAGACGACCGTTAGGACGAAGTACCCAAGAGTACCGCTAGGCCGCGCCTCTTTAGCTCAGTGATAGAGCACTGGTGTAATAAACCAGGGGTCGTAAGCTCCATCCTCACAGGAGAAAGATGAATTTTGGAAATCAGTTGCGCGTCGTGGCCGTATTGCAAACAGTACCTGTGATGACGAACAATTAGCGACAGGCGTTTTATTGAGAATTACTCTCAAATGCGATTAAGGCGAATGGCGCAGATAAGGCATTTGCCAAAGCGGTACAGCATAAGGTGGGACGAGGCAGTCTGAATTACATTTTATAGATGTATTTCTCACATATCTCAGAGCCTCTCGCGATATTCGTTGTCGTCGTCGTCGTCGTCGTCGTCGTCGCCGCCGCCGCCGCCGCTTCTGCAGAAGTAGCAAATGGCAATCGTAGCAAATGCGGCGAGGGACGCCCTGCCTTCGATTCCGAATGCACAAAGTGTGTGGTCTTGTTTCTCAGTCTATATTTGGTCGGTCACGTCAGAGGTTGAATGTAACGAATGGATGGGAAAGAGTAAGGGGCAGCGGCTGTGTAGAACGAAAACACAAATCCTCAGGGGTGTGAGCGTTTCGAGATGAGTCGTATACATGTAAATGTTGGTCGTCAGTGACCGTGTCGCCTAATGGATAAGGCGTCGGACTTCGGATCTGAAGATTACAGGTTCGAATGCTGTCACGCTTGTGTTTTTCCAGTTGTGAAAAAGAAACATAACGTTTTAATGTAGCAATTGAGCAGTACAAAACAGTCTGAATGTTGCTGTTGACCATTTTTTGCTTGGAGATGCTCTTCAGCTTGAAACACACACGACAAGACCGGTGTTAGCTAGCGAAATGGTCGGCAGAGTGCCGACACAGCGAGTTTTGACTATCACTTGCACATCTAAAACAACGTCGGAAAGTAACTCGTTCGGCTTTTGAGTCACATAAAGTATGTGTGTTAATTTTGACGCCACTAGCTCTGCATGTTGTCATGCAATTTCTTTACCTCTCAGAAATGATTATGACATAAAAGTGAAGTACGTGACGAGTGTGACATTAGGAAAACATTAGGCATCATGGAGAGATTCTGTATGGGACCACCCAACCCAAACGAGTACTGTGTGACGTGCTACCCGGCAGGTATTCACCGAGGTAGCCGGCTAGCTCAGTCGGTAGAGCGTCAGACTCTTAAACCCAGTGTCGTGGGTTCGAGCCAGACGCTGGGCGGAACGGAATTTTGTTCCGCTGCAGGTGTAAATCACCGTTTTTCTGATTAACGAGATTTAATGGAAATAGCAACTTTAAACTTTGCCTACGTCTCTGTCAGTAGCAAGGAAACTGTATTTGAAGGTGAAGGTGATTTTGTAGACATGTGTGAAAGACATGTTCTGAAATGCATGTGTTGTTGTTTGGAGAGCACATCGGTTACGTGTCAGATGTGTAGCCAAGCAGTAATTTGTCGCCATAGCTGCAAATATTAGCAGGTAATATGAAGTGTTGTCAGCTAAAGTCTGATGATGCAGACGACCGTTAGGACGAAGTACCCAAGAGTACCGCTAGGCTGCGCCTCTTTAGCTCAGTGATAGAGCACTGGTGTAATAAACCAGGGGTCGTAAGCTCCATCCTCACAGGAGAAAGATGAATTTTGGAAATCAGTTGCGCGTCGTGGCCGTATTGCAAACAGTACCTGTGATGACGAACAATTAGCGACAGGCGTTTTTTTAAGAATTACTCTCAGATGCGATAAAGACGAATGGCGCAGATGAAGCATTTGCCAAAGCGGTACAGCATAAGGTGGGACGAGGCAGTCTGAATTACATTTTATAGATGTATTTCTCACATATCTCAGAGCCTTTCGCAATATTCGTCGTCGTCGTCGTCGTCGTCGTCGTCGTCGTCGTCGTCGTCGCCGCCGCCGCCGCCGCTTCTGCAGAAGTAGCAAATGGCAATCGTAGCAAATGCGGCGAGGGACGCCCTGCCTTCGATTCCGAATGCACAAAGTGTGTGGTCTTGTTTCTCAGTCTATATTTGGTCGGTCACGTCAGAGGTTGAATGTAACGAATGGATGGGAAAGAGTAAGGGGCAGCGGCTGTGTAGAACGAAAACACAAATCCTCAGGGGTGTGAGCGTTTCGAGATGAGTCGTATACATGTAAATGTTGGTCGTCAGTGACCGTGTGGCCTAATGGATAAGGCGTCGGACTTCGGATCTGAAGATTACAGGTTCGAATGCTGTCACGCTTGTGTTTTTCCAGTTGTGAAAAAGAAACATAACGTTTTAATGTAGCAATTGAGCAGTACAAAACAGTCTGAATGTTGCTGTTGACCATTTTTTGCTTGGAGATGCTCTTCAGCTTGAAACACACACGACAAGACCGGTGTTAGCTAGCGAAATGGTCGGCAGAGTGCCGACACAGCGAGTTTTGACTATCAC
This sequence comes from Schistocerca gregaria, assembly GCF_023897955.1. Classification (NCBI taxonomy): domain Eukaryota; kingdom Metazoa; phylum Arthropoda; class Insecta; order Orthoptera; family Acrididae; genus Schistocerca; species Schistocerca gregaria. The sequence continues at coordinate 9,352,124 of NW_026061775.1, read as the reverse complement.
TTGCACATCTAAAACAACGTCGGAAAGTAACTAGTTCGGCTTTTGAGTCACATAAAGTATGTGTGTTAATTTTGACGCCACTAGCTCTGCATGTTGTCATGCAATTTCTTTACCTCTCAGAAATGATTATGACATAAAAGTGAAGTACGTGACGAGTGTGACATTAGGAAAACATTAGGCATCATGGAGAGATTCTGTATGGGACCACCCAACCCAAACGAGTACTGTGTGACGTGCTACCCAGCAGGTATTCACCGAGGTAGCCGGCTAGCTCAGTCGGTAGAGCGTCAGACTCTTAAACCCAGTGTCGTGGGTTCGAGCCAGACGCTGGGCGGAACGGAATTTTGTTCCGCTGCAGGTGTAAATCACCGTTTTTCTGATTAACGAGATTTAATGGAAATAGCAACTTTAAACTTTGCCTACGTCTCTGTCAGTAGCAAGGAAACTGTATTTGAAGGTGAAGGTGATTTTGTAGACATGTGTGAAAGACATGTTCTGAAATGCATGTGTTGTTGTTTGGAGAGCACATCGGTTACGTGTCAGATGTGTAGCCAAGCAGTAATTTGTCGCCATAGCTGCAAATATTAGCAGGTAATATGAAGTGTTGTCAGCTAAAGTCTGATGATGCAGACGACCGTTAGGACGAAGTACCCAAGAGTACCGCTAGGCCGCGCCTCTTTAGCTCAGTGATAGAGCACTGGTGTAATAAACCAGGGGTCGTAAGCTCCATCCTCACAGGAGAAAGATGAATTTTGGAAATCAGTTGCGCGTCGTGGCCGTATTGCAAACAGTACCTGTGATGACGAACAATTAGCGACAGGCGTTTTTTTAAGAATTACTCTCAGATGCGATAAAGACGAATGGCGCAGATAAAGCATTTGCCAAAGCGGTACAGCATAAGGTGGGACGAGGCAGTCTGAATTACATTTTATAGATGTATTTCTCACATATCTCAGAGCCTTTCGCAATATTCGTCGTCGTCGTCGTCGTCGTCGTCGTCGTCGCCGCCGCCGCTTCTGCAGAAGTAGCAAATGGCAATCGTAGCAAATGCGGCGAGGGGCGCCCTGCCTTCGATTCCGAATGCACAAAGTGTGTGGTCTTGTTTCTCAGTCTATATTTGGTCGGTCACGTCAGAGGTTGAATGTAACGAATGGGTGGGAAAGAGCAAGGGCAGCGGCTGTGTAGAACGAAAACACAAATCCTCAGGGGTGTGAGCGTTTCGAGATGAGTCGTATACATGTAAATGTTGGTCGTCAGTGACCGTGTGGCCTAATGGATAAGGCGTCGGACTTCGGATGTGAAGATTACAGTTTCGAATGCTATCACGCTTGTGTTTTTCCAGTTCTGAAAAACAAACATAACGTTGTAATGTAGCAATTGAGCAGTACGAAACAGTCTGAACGTTGCTGTTGACCATTTTTTGCTTGGAGATGCTCTTGAGCTTGAAACACACACAACAAGACCGGTGTTAACTAGCGAAATGGTCGGCAGAGTGCCGACACAGCGAGTTTTGACTATCACTTGCACATCTAAAACAACGTCGGAAAGTAACTCGTTCGGCTTTTGAGTCACATAAAGTATGTGTGTTAATTTTGACGCCACTAGCTCTGCATGTTGTCATGCAATTTCTTTACCTCTCAGAAATGATTATGACATAAAAGTGAAGTACGTGACGAGTGTGACGTTAGGAAAACATTAGGCATCATGGAGAGATTCTGTATGGGACCACCCAACCCAAACGAGTACTGTGTGACGTGCTACCCGGCAGGTATTCACCAAGGTAGCCGGGTAGCTCAGTCGGTAGAGCGTCAGACACTTAAACCCAGTGTCGTGGGTTCGAGTCAGACGCTGGGCGGAACGGAATTTTGTTCCGCTGCAGGTGTAAATCACCGTTTTTCTGATTAACGAGATTTAATGGAAATAGCAACTTTAAACTTTGCCTACGTCTCTGTCAGTCGCAAGGAAACTGTATTTGAAGGTGAAGGTGATTTTGTAGACATGTGTGAAAGACATGTTCTGAAATGCAAGTGTTGTTGTTTGGAGAGCACATCGGTTACGTGTCAGATGTGTAGCCAAGCAGTAATTTGTCGCCATAGCTGCAAATATTAGCCGGTAATATGAAGTGTTGTCAGCTAAAGTCTGATGATGCAGACGACCGTTAGGACGAAGTACCCAAGAGTACCGCTAGGCCGCGCCTCTTTAGCTCAGTGGTAGAGCACTGGTGTAATAAACCAGGGGTCGTAAGTTCCATCCTCACAGGAGAAAGATGAATTTTGGAAATCAGTTGCGCGTCGTGGCCGTATTGCAAACAGTACCTGTGATGACGAACAATTAGCGACAGGCGTTTTTTTGAGAATTACTCTCAAATGCGATTAAGGCGAATGGCGCAGATAAGGCATTTGCCAAAGCGGTACAGCAGAAGGTGGGACGAGGCAGTCTGAATTACATTTTATAGATGTATTTCTCACATATCTCAGAGCCTCTCGCGATATTCGTCGTCGTCGTCGTCGTCGTCGTCGTCGTCGTCGTCGCCGCCGCTTCTGCAGAAGTAGCAAATGGCAATCGTAGCAAATGCGGCGAGGGACGCCCTGCCTTCGATTCCGAATGCACAAAGTGTGTGGTCTTGTTTCTCAGTCTATATTTGGTCGGTCACGTCAGAGGTTGAATGTAACGAATGGGTGGGAAAGAGCAAGGGGCAGCGGCTGTGTAGAACGAAAACACAAATCCTCAGGGGAGTGAGCGTTTCGAGATGAGTCGTATACATGTAAATGTTGATCGTCAGTGACCGTGTGGCCTAATGGATAAAGCGTCGGACTTCGGATCTGAAGATTACAGGTTCGAATGCTGTCACGCTTGTGTTTTTCCAGTTGTGAAAAAGAAACATAACGTTTTAATGTAGCAATTGAGCAGTACGAAACAGTCTGAATGTTGCTGTTGACCATTTTTTGCTTGGAGATGCTCTTGAGCTTGAAACACACACAACAAGACCGGTGTTAACTAGCGAAATGGTCGGCAGAGTGCCGACACAGCGAGTTTTGACTATCACTTGCACATCTAAAACAACGTCGGAAAGTAACTCGTTCGGCTTTTGAGTCACATAAAGTATGTGTGTTAATTTTGACGCCACTAGCTCTGCATGTTGTCATGCAATTTCTTTACCTCTCAGAAATGATTATGACATAAAAGTGAAGTACGTGACGAGTGTGACGTTAGGAAAACATTAGGCATCATGGCGAGATTCTGTATGGGACCACCCAACCCAAACGATTACTGTGTGACGTGCTACCCGGCAGGTATTCACCAAGGTAGTCGGCTAGCTCAGTCGGTAGAGCGTCAGACACTTAAACCCAGTTTCGTGGGTTCGAGCCAGACGCTGGGCGGAACGGAATTTTGTTCCGCTGCAGGTGTAAATAACCGTTTTTCTGATTAACGAGATTTAATGGAAATAGCAACTTTAAACTTTGCCTACGTCTCTGTCAGTCGCAAGGAAACTGTATTTGAAGGTGAAGGTGATTTTGTAGACATGTGTGAAAGACATGTTCTGAAATGCAGGTGTTGTTGTTTGGAGAGCACATCGGTTACGTGTCAGATGTGTAGCCAAGCAGTAATTTGTCGCCATAGCTGCAAATATTAGCCGGTAATATAAAGTGTTGTCAGCTAAAGTCTGATGATGCAGACGACCGTTAGGACGAAGTACCCAAGAGTATCGCTAGTCCGCGCCTCTTTAGCTCAGTGGTAGAGCACTGGTGTAATAAACCAGGGGTCGTAAGTTCCATCCTCACAGGAGAAAGATGAATTTTGGAAATCAGTTGCGCGTCGTGGCCGTATTGCAAACAGTACCTGTGATGACGAACAATTAGCGACAGGCGTTTTTTTAAGAATTACTCTCAGATGTGATTAAGGCGAATGGCGCAGATAAAGCATTTGCCAAAGCGGTACAGCATAAGGTGGGACGAGGCAGTCTGAATTACATTTTATAGATGTATTTCTCACATATCTCAGAGCCTCTCGCGATATTCGTCGTCGTCGTCGTCGTCGTCGCCGCCGCCGCTTCTGCAGAAGTAGCAAATGGCAATCGTAGCAAATGCGGCGAGGGACGCCCTGCCTTCGATTCCGAATGCACAAAGTGTGTGGTCTTGTTTCTCAGTCTATATTTGGTCGGTCACGTCAGAGGTTGAATGTAACGAATGGGTGGGAAAGAGTAAGGGGCAGCGGCTGTGTAGAACGAAAACACAAATCCTCAGGGGTGTGAGCGTTTCGAGATGAGTCGTATACATGTAAATGTTGGTCGTCAGTGACCGTGTGGCCTAATGGATAAGGCGTCGGACTTCGGATCTGAAGATTACAGGTTCGAATGCTGTCACGCTTGTGTTTTTCCAGTTGTGAAAAAGAAACATAACGTTTTAATGTAGCAATTGAGCAGTACGAAACAGTCTGAATGTTGCTGTTGACCATTTTTTGCTTGGAGATGCTCTTCAGCTTGAAACACACACGACAAGACCGGTGTTAACTAGCGAAATGGTCGGCAGAGTGCCGACACAGCGAGTTTTGACTATCACTTGCACATCTAAAACAACGTCGGAAAGTAACTCGTTCGGCTTTTGAGTCACATAAAGTATGTGTGTTAATTTTGACGCCACTAGCTCTGCATGTTGTCATGCAATTTCTTTACCTCTCACAAATGATTATGACATAAAAGTGAAGTACGTGACGAGTGTGACGTTAGGAAAACATTAGGCATCATGGAGAGATTCTGTATGGGACCACCCAACCCAAACGAGTACTGTGTGACGTGCTACCCAGCAGGTATTCACCGAGGTAGCCGGCTAGCTCAGTCGGTAGAGCGTCAGACTCTTAAACCCAGTGTCGTGGGTTCGAGCCAGACGCTGGGCGGAACGGAATTTTGTTCCGCTGCAGGTGTAAATCACCGTTTTTCTGATTAACGAGATTTAATGGAAATAGCAACTTTAAACTTTGCCTACGTCTCTGTCAGTCGCAAGGAAACTGTATTTGAAGGTGAAGGTGATTTTGTAGACATGTGTGAAAGACATGTTCTGAAATGCATGTGTTGTTGTTTGGAGAGCACATCGGTTACGTGTCAGATGTGTAGCCAAGCAGTAATTTGTCGCCATAGCTGCAAATATTAGCCGGTAATATGAAGTGTTGTCAGCTAAAGTCTGATGATGCAGACGACCGTTAGGACGAAGTACCCAAGAGTACCGCTAGGCCGCGCCTCTTTAGCTCAGTGGTAGAGCACTGGTGTAATAAACCAGGGGTCGTAAGTTCCATCCTCACAGGAGAAAGATGAATTTTGGAAATCAGTTGCGCGTCGTGGCCGTATTGCAAACAGTACCTGTGATGACGAACAATTAGCGACAGGCGTTTTTTTAAGAATTACTCTCAGATGCGATTAAGGCGAATGGCGCAGATAAAGCATTTGCCAAAGCGGTACAGCAGAAGGTGGTACGAGGCAGTCTGAATTACATTTTATAGATGTATTTCTCACATATCTCAGAGCCTCTCGCGATATTCGTCGTCGTCGTCGTCGTCGTCGTCGTCGTCGCCGCCGCCGCTTCTGCAGAAGTAGCAAATGCGGCGAGGGACGCCCTGCCTTCGATTCCGAATGCACAAAGTGTGTGGTCTTGTTTCTCAGTCTATATTTGGTCGGTCACGTCAGAGGTTGAATGTAACGAATGGGTGGGAAAGAGCAAGGGGCAGCGGCTGTGTAGAACGAAAACACAAATCCTCAGGGGAGTGAGCGTTTCGAGATGAGTCGTATACATGTAAATGTTGGTCGTCAGTGACCGTGTGGCCTAATGGATAAAGCGTCGGACTTCGGATCTGAAGATTACAGGTTCGAATGCTGTCACGCTTGTGTTTTTCCAGTTGTGAAAAAGAAACATAACGTTTTAATGTAGCAATTGAGCAGTACGAAACAGTCTGAATGTTGCTGTTGACCATTTTTTGCTTGGAGATGCTCTTGAGCTTGAAATACACACAACAAGACCGGTGTTAACTAGCGAAATGGTCGGCAGAGTGCCGACACAGCGAGTTTTGACTATCACTTGCACATCTAAAACAACGTCGGAAAGTAACTCGTTCGGCTTTTGAGTCACATAAAGTATGTGTGTTAATTTTGACGCCACTAGCTCTGCATGTTGTCATGCAATTTCTTTACCTCTCAGAAATGATTATGACATAAAAGTGAAGTACGTGACGAGTGTGACGTTAGGAAAACATTAGGCATCATGGAGAGATTCTGTATGGGACCACCCAACCCAAACGAGTACTGTGTGACGTGCTACCCGGCATGTATTCACCAAGGTAGCCGGCTAGCTCAGTCGGTAGAGCGTCAGACACTTAAACCCAGTTTCGTGGGTTCGAGCCAGACGCTGGGCGGAACGGAATTTTGTTCCGCTGCAGGTGTAAATAACCGTTTTTCTGATTAACGAGATTTAATGGAAATAGCAACTTTAAACTTTGCCTACGTCTCTGTCAGTCGCAAGGAAACTGTATTTGAAGGTGAAGGTGATTTTGTAGACATGTGTGAAAGACATGTTCTGAAATGCAAGTGTTGTTGTTTGGAGAGCACATCGGTTACGTGTCAGATGTGTAGCCAAGCAGTAATTTGTCGCCATAGCTGCAAATATTAGCCGGTAATATGAAGTGTTGTCAGCTAAAGTCTGATGATGCAGACGACCGTTAGGACGAAGTACCCAAGAGTATCGCTAGGTCGCGCCTCTTTAGCTCAGTGGTAGAGCACTGGTGTAATAAACCAGGGGTCGTAAGTTCCATCCTCACAGAAGAAAGATGAATTTTGGAAATCAGTTGCGCGTCGTGGCCGTATTGCAAACAGTACCTGTGATGACGAACAATTAGCGACAGGCGTTTTTTTAAGAATTACTCTCAGATGTGATTAAGGCGAATGGCGCAGATAAAGCATTTGCCAAAGCGGTACAGCATAAGGTGGGACGAGGCAGTCTGAATTACATTTTATAGATGTATTTCTCACATATCTCAGAGCCTCTCGCGATATTCGTCGTCGTCGTCGTCGTCGCCGCCGCCGCTTCTGCAGAAGTAGCAAATGGCAATCGTAGCAAATGCGGCGAGGGACGCCCTGCCTTCGATTACGAATGCACAAAGTGTGTGGTCTTGTTTCTCAGTCTATATTTGGTCGGTCACGTCAGAGGTTGAATGTAACGAATGGGTGGGAAAGAGTAAGGGGCAGCGGCTGTGTAGAACGAAAACACAAATCCTCAGGGGTGTGAGCGTTTCGAGATGAGTCGTATACATGTAAATGTTGGTCGTCAGTGACCGTGTGGCCTAATGGATAAGGCGTCGGACTTCGGATGTGAAGATTACAGGTTCGAATGCTGTCACGCTTGTGTTTTTCCAGTTGTGAAAAAGAAACATAACGTTTTAATGTAGCAATTGAGCAGTACAAAACAGTCTGAATGTTGCTGTTGACCATTTTTTGCTTGGAGATGCTCTTCAGCTTGAAACACACACGACAAGACCGGTGTTAACTAGCGAAATGGTCGGCAGAGTGCCGACACAGCGAGTTTTGACTATCACTTGCACATCTAAAACAACGTCGGAAAGTAACTCGTTCGGCTTTTGAGTCACATAAAGTATGTGTGTTAATTTTGACGCCACTAGCTCTGCATGTTGTCATGCAATTTCTTTACCTCTCAGAAATGATTATGACATAAAAGTGAAGTACGTGACGAGTGTGACGTTAGGAAAACATTAGGCATCATGGAGAGATTCTGTATGGGACCACCCAACCCAAACGAGTACTGTGTGACGTGCTACCCAGCAGGTATTCACCGAGGTAGCCGGCTAGCTCAGTCGGTAGAGCGTCAGACTCTTAAACCCAGTGTCGTGGGTTCGAGCCAGACGCTGGGCGGAACGGAATTTTGTTCCGCTGCAGGTGTAAATCACCGTTTTTCTGATTAACGAGATTTAATGGAAATAGCAACTTTAAACTTTGCCTACGTCTCTGTCAGTCGCAAGGAAACTGTATTTGAAGGTGAAGGTGATTTTGTAGACATGTGTGAAAGACATGTTCTGAAATGCATGTGTTGTTGTTTGGAGAGCACATCGGTTACGTGTCAGATGTGTAGCCAAGCAGTAATTTGTCGCCATAGCTGCAAATATTAGCCGGTAATATGAAGTGTTGTCAGCTAAAGTCTGATGATGCAGACGACCGTTAGGACGAAGTACCCAAGAGTACCGCTAGGCCGCGCCTCTTTAGCTCAGTGGTAGAGCACTGGTGTAATAAACCAGGGGTCGTAAGTTCCATCCTCACAGGAGAAAGATGAATTTTGGAAATCAGTTGCGCGTCGTGGCCGTATTGCAAACAGTACCTGTGATGACGAACAATTAGCGACAGGCGTTTTTTTAAGAATTACTCTCAGATGCGATTAAGGCGAATGGCGCAGATAAAGCATTTGCCAAAGCGGTACAGCAGAAGGTGGTACGAGGCAGTCTGAATTACATTTTATAGATGTATTTCTCACATATCTCAGAGCCTCTCGCGATATTCGTCGTCGTCGTCGTCGTCGTCGTCGTCGTCGCCGCCGCCGCTTCTGCAGAAGTAGCAAATGCGGCGAGGGACGCCCTGCCTTCGATTCCGAATGCACAAAGTGTGTGGTCTTGTTTCTCAGTCTATATTTGGTCGGTCACGTCAGAGGTTGAATGTAACGAATGGGTGGGAAAGAGCAAGGGGCAGCGGCTGTGTAGAACGAAAACACAAATCCTCAGGGGAGTGAGCGTTTCGAGATGAGTCGTATACATGTAAATGTTGGTCGTCAGTGACCGTGTGGCCTAATGGATAAAGCGTCGGACTTCGGATCTGAAGATTACAGGTTCGAATGCTGTCACGCTTGTGTTTTTCCAGTTGTGAAAAAGAAACATAACGTTTTAATGTAGCAATTGAGCAGTACGAAACAGTCTGAATGTTGCTGTTGACCATTTTTTGCTTGGAGATGCTCTTGAGCTTGAAATACACACAACAAGACCGGTGTTAACTAGCGAAATGGTCGGCAGAGTGCCGACACAGCGAGTTTTGACTATCACTTGCACATCTAAAACAACGTCGGAAAGTAACTCGTTCGGCTTTTGAGTCACATAAAGTATGTGTGTTAATTTTGACGCCACTAGCTCTGCATGTTGTCATGCAATTTCTTTACCTCTCAGAAATGATTATGACATAAAAGTGAAGTACGTGACGAGTGTGACGTTAGGAAAACATTAGGCATCATGGAGAGATTCTGTATGGGACCACCCAACCCAAACGAGTACTGTGTGACGTGCTACCCGGCATGTATTCACCAAGGTAGCCGGCTAGCTCAGTCGGTAGAGCGTCAGACACTTAAACCCAGTTTCGTGGGTTCGAGCCAGACGCTGGGCGGAACGGAATTTTGTTCCGCTGCAGGTGTAAATAACCGTTTTTCTGATTAACGAGATTTAATGGAAATAGCAACTTTAAACTTTGCCTACGTCTCTGTCAGTCGCAAGGAAACTGTATTTGAAGGTGAAGGTGATTTTGTAGACATGTGTGAAAGACATGTTCTGAAATGCAAGTGTTGTTGTTTGGAGAGCACATCGGTTACGTGTCAGATGTGTAGCCAAGCAGTAATTTGTCGCCATAGCTGCAAATATTAGCCGGTAATATGAAGTGTTGTCAGCTAAAGTCTGATGATGCAGACGACCGTTAGGACGAAGTACCCAAGAGTATCGCTAGGTCGCGCCTCTTTAGCTCAGTGGTAGAGCACTGGTGTAATAAACCAGGGGTCGTAAGTTCCATCCTCACAGAAGAAAGATGAATTTTGGAAATCAGTTGCGCGTCGTGGCCGTATTGCAAACAGTACCTGTGATGACGAACAATTAGCGACAGGCGTTTTTTTAAGAATTACTCTCAGATGTGATTAAGGCGAATGGCGCAGATAAAGCATTTGCCAAAGCGGTACAGCATAAGGTGGGACGAGGCAGTCTGAATTACATTTTATAGATGTATTTCTCACATATCTCAGAGCCTCTCGCGATATTCGTCGTCGTCGTCGTCGTCGCCGCCGCCGCTTCTGCAGAAGTAGCAAATGGCAATCGTAGCAAATGCGGCGAGGGACGCCCTGCCTTCGATTACGAATGCACAAAGTGTGTGGTCTTGTTTCTCAGTCTATATTTGGTCGGTCACGTCAGAGGTTGAATGTAACGAATGGGTGGGAAAGAGTAAGGGGCAGCGGCTGTGTAGAACGAAAACACAAATCCTCAGGGGTGTGAGCGTTTCGAGATGAGTCGTATACATGTAAATGTTGGTCGTCAGTGACCGTGTGGCCTAATGGATAAGGCGTCGGACTTCGGATGTGAAGATTACAGGTTCGAATGCTGTCACGCTTGTGTTTTTCCAGTTGTGAAAAAGAAACATAACGTTTTAATGTAGCAATTGAGCAGTACAAAACAGTCTGAATGTTGCTGTTGACCATTTTTTGCTTGGAGATGCTCTTCAGCTTGAAACACACACGACAAGACCGGTGTTAACTAGCGAAATGGTCGGCAGAGTGCCGACACAGCGAGTTTTGACTATCACTTGCACATCTAAAACAACGTCGGAAAGTAACTCGTTCGGCTTTTGAGTCACATAAAGTATGTGTGTTAATTTTGACGCCACTAGCTCTGCATGTTGTCATGCAATTTCTTTACCTCTCAGAAATGATTATGACATAAAAGTGAAGTACGTGACGAGTGTGACGTTAGGAAAACATTAGGCATCATGGAGAGATTCTGTATGGGACCACCCAACCCAAACGAGTACTGTGTGACGTGCTACCCAGCAGGTATTCACCGAGGTAGCCGGCTAGCTCAGTCGGTAGAGCGTCAGACTCTTAAACCCAGTGTCGTGGGTTCGAGCCAGACGCTGGGCGGAACGGAATTTTGTTCCGCTGCAGGTGTAAATCACCGTTTTTCTGATTAACGAGATTTAATGGAAATAGCAACTTTAAACTTTGCCTACGTCTCTGTCAGTCGCAAGGAAACTGTATTTGAAGGTGAAGGTGATTTTGTAGACATGTGTGAAAGACATGTTCTGAAATGCAAGTGTTGTTGTTTGGAGAGCACATCGGTTACGTGTCAGATGTGTAGCCAAGCAGTAATTTGTCGCCATAGCTGCAAATATTAGCTGGTAATATGAAGTGTTGTCAGCTAAAGTCTGATGATGCAGACGACCGTAAGGACGAAGTACCCAAGAGTACCGCAAGGCCGCGCCTCTTTAGCTCAGTGGTAGAGCACTGGTGTAATAAACCAGGGGTCGTAAGCTCCATCCTCACAGGAGAAAGATGAATTTTGGAAATCAGTTGCGCGTCGTGGCCGTATTGCAAACAGTACCTGTGATGACGAACAATTAGCGACAGGCGTTTTTTTAAGAATTACTCTCAGATGCGATTAAGGCGAATGGCGCAGATAAAGCATTTGCCAAAGCGGTACAGCATAAGGTGGGACGAGGCAGTCTGAATTACATTTTATAGATGTATTTCTCACATATCTCAGAGCCTTTCGCAATATTCGTCGTCGTCGTCGTCGTCGTCGTCGTCGTCGTCGTCGCCGCCGCCGCTTCTGCAGAAGTAGCTAATGGCAATCGTAGCAAATGCGGCGAGGGACGCCCTGCCTTCGATTCCGAATGCACAAAGTGTGTGGTCTTGTTTCTCAGTCTATATTTGGTCGGTCACGTCAGAGGTTGAATGTAACGAATGGGTGGGAAAGAGCAAGGGCAGCGGCTGTGTAGAACGAAAACACAAATCCTCAGGGGTGTGAGCGTTTCGAGATGAGTCGTATACATGTAAATGTTGGTCGTCAGTGACCGTGTGGCCTAATGGATAAGGCGTCGGACTTCGGATGTGAAGATTACAGTTTCGAATGCTATCACGCTTGTGTTTTTCCAGTTCTGAAAAACAAACATAACGTTGTAATGTAGCAATTGAGCAGTACGAAACAGTCTGAATGTTGCTGTTGACCATTTTTTGCTTGGAGATGCTCTTCAGCTTGAAACACACACGACAAGACCGGTGTTAACTAGCGAAATGGTCGGCAGAGTGCCGACACAGCGAGTTTTGACTATCACTTGCACATCTAAAACAACGTCGGAAAGTAACTAGTTCGGCTTTTGAGTCACATAAAGTATGTGTGTTAATTTTGACGCCACTAGCTCTGCATGTTGTCATGCAATTTCTTTACCTCTCAGAAATGATTATGACATAAAAGTGAAGTACGTGACGAGTGTGACGTTAGGAAAACATTAGGCATCATGGAGAGATTCTGTATGGGACCACCCAACCCAAACGAGTACTGTGTGACGTGCTACCCAGCAGGTATTCACCGAGGTAGCCGGCTAGCTCAGTCGGTAGAGCGTCAGACTCTTAAACCCAGTGTCGTGGGTTCGAGCCAGACGCTGGGCGGAACGGAATTTTGTTCCGCTGCAGGTGTAAATCACCGTTTTTCTGATTAACGAGATTTAATGGAAATAGCAACTTTAAACTTTGCCTACGTCTCTGTCAGTCGCAAGGAAACTGTATTTGAAGGTGAAGGTGATTTTGTAGACATGTGTGAAAGACATGTTCTGAAATGCATGTGTTGTTGTTTGGAGAGCACATCGGTTACGTGTCAGATGTGTAGCCAAGCAGTAATTTGTCGCCATAGCTGCAAATATTAGCTGGTAATATGAAGTGTTGTCAGCTAAAGTCTGATGATGCAGACGACCGTAAGGACGAAGTACCCAAGAGTACCGCTAGGCCGCGCCTCTTTAGCTCAGTGGTAGAGCACTGGTGTAATAAACCAGGGGTCGTAAGCTCCATCCTCACAGGAGAAAGATGAATTTTGGAAATCAGTTGCGCGTCGTGGCCGTATTGCAAACAGTACCTGTGATGACGAACAATTAGCGACAGGCGTTTTTTTAAGAATTACTCTCAGATGCGATTAAGGCGAATGGCGCAGATAAAGCATTTGCCAAAGCGGTACAGCATAAGGTGGGACGAGGCAGTCTGAATTACATTTTATAGATGTATTTCTCACATATCTCAGAGCCTTTCGCAATATTCGTCGTCGTCGTCGTCGTCGTCGTCGTCGTCGCCGCCGCCGCTTCTGCAGAAGTAGCAAATGGCAATCGTAGCAAATGCGGCGAGGGACGCCCTGCCTTCGATTCCGAATGCACAAAGTGTGTGGTCTTGTTTCTCAGTCTATATTTGGTCGGTCACGTCAGAGGTTGAATGTAACGAATGGGTGGGAAAGAGCAAGGGCAGCGGCTGTGTAGAACGAAAACACAAATCCTCAGGGGTGTGAGCGTTTCGAGATGAGTCGTATACATGTAAATGTTGGTCGTCAGTGACCGTGTGGCCTAATGGATAAGGCGTCGGACTTCGGATGTGAAGATTACAGTTTCGAATGCTATCACGCTTGTGTTTTTCCAGTTCTGAAAAACAAACATAACGTTGTAATGTAGCAATTGAGCAGTACGAAACAGTCTGAATGTTGCTGTTGACCATTTTTTGCTTGGAGATGCTCTTCAGCTTGAAACACACACAACAAGACCGGTGTTAACTAGCGAAATGGTCGGCAGAGTGCCGACACAGCGAGTTTTGACTATCACTTGCACATCTAAAACAACGTCGGAAAGTAACTCGTTCGGCTTTTGAGTCACATAAAGTATGTGTGTTAATTTTGACGCCACTAGCTCTGCATGTTGTCATGCAATTTCTTTACCTCTCAGAAATGATTATGACATAAAAGTGAAGTACGTGACGAGTGTGACGTTAGGAAAACATTAGGCATCATGGAGAGATTCTGTATGGGACCACCCAACCCAAACGAGTACTGTGTGACGTGCTACCCGGCAGGTATTCACCAAGGTAGCCGGCTAGCTCAGTCGGTAGAGCGTCAGACACTTAAACCCAGTGTCGTGGGTTCGAGCCAGACGCTGGGCGGAACGGAATTTTGTTCCGCTGCAGGTGTAAATCACCGTTTTTCTGATTAACGAGATTTAATGGAAATAGCAACTTTAAACTTTGCCTACGTCTCTGTCAGTCGCAAGGAAACTGTATTTGAAGGTGAAGGTGATTTTGTAGACATGTGTGAAAGACATGTTCTGAAATGCAAGTGTTGTTGTTTGGAGAGCACATCGGCTACGTGTCAGATGTGTAGCCAAGCAGTAATTTGTCGCCATAGCTGCAAATATTAGCCGGTAATATGAAGTGTTGTCAGCTAAAGTCTGATGATGCAGACGACCGTTAGGACGAAGTACCCAAGAGTACCGCTAGGCCGCGCCTCTTTAGCTCAGTGGTAGAGCACTGGTGTAATAAACCAGGGGTCGTAAGTTCCATCCTCACAGGAGAAAGATGAATTTTGGAAATCAGTTGCGCGTCGTGGCCGTATTGCAAACAGTACCTGTGATGACGAACAATTAGCGACAGGCGTTTTTTTAAGAATTACTCTCAGATGTGATTAAGGCGAATGGCGCAGATAAAGCATTTGCCAAAGCGGTACAGCATAAGGTGGGACGAGGCAGTCTGAATTACATTTTATAGATGTATTTCTCACATATCTCAGAGCCTCTCGCGATATTCGTCGTCGTCGTCGTCGTCGCCGCCGCCGCTTCTGCAGAAGTAGCAAATGGCAATCGTAGCAAATGCGGCGAGGGACGCCCTGCCTTCGATTCCGAATGCACAAAGTGTGTGGTCTTGTTTCTCAGTCTATATTTGGTCGGTCACGTCAGAGGTTGAATGTAACGAATGGGTGGGAAAGAGCAAGGGCAGCGGCTGTGTAGAACGAAAACACAAATCCTCAGGGGTGTGAGCGTTTCGAGATGAGTCGTACACATGTAAATGTTGGTCGTCAGTGACCGTGTGGCCTAATGGATAAGGCGTCGGACTTCGGATGTGAAGATTACAGTTTCGAATGCTGTCACGCTTGTGTTTTTCCAGTTCTGAAAAAGAAACATAACGTTGTAATGTAGCAATTGAGCAGTACGAAACAGTCTGAATGCTGCTGTTGACCATTTTTTGCTTGGAGATGCTCTTGAGCTTGAAACACACACAACAAGTCCGGTGTTAACTAGCGAAATGGTCGGCAGAGTGCCGACACAGCGAGTTTTGACTATCACTTGCACATCTAAAACAACGTCGGAAAGTAACTAGTTCGACTTTTGAGTCACATAAAGTATGTGTGTTAATTTTGACGCCACTAGCTCTGCATGTTGTCATGCAATTTCTTTACCTCTCAGAAATGATTATGACATAAAAGTGAAGTACGTGACGAGTGTGACGTTAGGAAAACATTAGGCATCATGGAGAGATTCTGTATGGGACCACCCAACCCAAACGAGTACTGTGTGACGTGCTACCCGGCAGGTATTCACCAAGGTAGCCGGCTAGCTCAGTCGGTAAAGCGTCAGACACTTAAACCCAGTGTCGTGGGTTCGAGCCAGACGCTGGGCGGAACGGAATTTTGTTCCGCTGCAGGTGTAAATCACCGTTTTTCTGATTAACGAGATTTAATGGAAATAGCAACTTTAAACTTTGCCTACGTCTCTGTCAGTCGCAAGGAAACTGTATTTGAAGGTGAAGGTGATTTTGTAGACATGTGTGAAAGACATGTTCTGAAATGCAAGTGTTGTTGTTTGGAGAGCACATCGGTTACGTGTCAGATGTGTAGCCAAGCAGTAATTTGTCGCCATAGCTGCAAATATTAGCCGGTAATATGAAGTGTTGTCAGCTAAAGTCTGATGATGCAGACGACCGTTAGGACGAAGTACCCAAGAGTACCGCTAGGCCGCGCCTCTTTAGCTCAGTGGTAGAGCACTGGTGTAATAAACCAGGGGTCGTAAGTTCCATCCTCATAGGAGAAAGATGAATTTTGGAAATCAGTTGCGCGTCGTGGCCGTATTGAAAACAGTACCTGTGATGACGAACAATTAGCGACAGGCGTTTTTTTGAGAATTACTCTCAAATGCGATTAAGGCGAATGGCGCAGATAAGGCATTTGCCAAAGCGGTACAGCATAAGGTGGGACGAGGCAGTCTGAATTACATTTTATAGATGTATTTCTCACATATCTCAGAGCCTCTCGCGATATTCGTCGTCGTCGTCTTCGTCGTCGTCGTCGTCGTCGTCGTCGCCCCCGCCGCCGCTTCTGCAGAAGTAGCTAATGGCAATCGTAGCAAATGCGGCGAGGGACGCCCTGCCTTCGATTCCGAATGCACAAAGTGTGTGGTCTTGTTTCTCAGTCTATATTTGGTCGGTCACGTCAGAGGTTGAATGTAACGAACGGGTGGGAGAGAGCAAGGGCAGCGGCTGTGTAGAACGAAAACACAAATCCTCTGGGGTGTGAGCGTTTCGAGATGAGTCGTATACATGTAAATGTTGGTCGTCAGTGACCGTGTGGCCTAATGGATAAGGCGTCGGACTTCGGATGTGAAGATTACAGTTTCGAATGCTATCACGCTTGTGTTTTTCCAGTTCTGAAAAAGAAACATAACGTTGTAATGTAGCAATTGAGCAGTACGAAACAGTCTGAATGTTGCTGTTGACCATTTTTTGCTTGGAGATGCTCTTGAGCTTGAAACACACACAACAAGACCGGTGTTAACTAGCGAAATGGTCGGCAGAGTGCCGACACAGCGAGTTTTGACTATCACTTGCACATCTAAAACAACGTCGGAAAGTAACTCGTTCGGCTTTTGAGTCACATAAAGTATGTGTGTTAATTTTGACGCCACTAGCTCTGCATGTTGTCATGCAATTTCTTTACCTCTCAGAAATGATTATGACATAAAAGTGAAGTACGTGACGAGTGTGACGTTAGGAAAACATTAGGCATCATGGAGAGATTCTGTATGGGACCACCCAACCCAAACGAGTACTGTGTGACGTGCTACCCGGCAGGTATTCACCAAGGTAGCCGGCTAGCTCAGTCGGTAGAGCGTCAGACACTTAAACCCAGTGTCGTGGGTTTGAGCCAGACGCTGGGCGAAACGGAATTTTGTTCCGCTGCAGGTGTAAATCACCGTTTTTCTGATTAACGAGATTTAATGGAAATAGCAACTTTAAACTTTGCCTACGTCTCTGTCAGTCGCAAGGAAACTGTATTTGAAGGTGAAGGTGATTTTGTAGACATGTGTGAAAGACATGTTCTGAAATGCAAGTGTTGTTGTTTGGAGAGCACATCGGTTACGTGTCAGATGTGTAGCCAAGCAGTAATTTGTCGCCATAGCTGCAAATATTAGCCGGTAATATGAAGTGTTGTCAGCTAAAGTCTGATGATGCAGACGACCGTTAGGACGAAGTACCCAAGAGTACCGCTAGGCCGCGCCTCTTTAGCTCAGTGGTAGAGCACTGGTGTAATAAACCAGGGGTCGTAAGTTCCATCCTCACAGGAGAAAGATGAATTTTGGAAATCAGTTGCGCGTCGTGGCCGTATTGCAAACAGTACCTGTGATGACGAACAATTAGCGACAGGCGTTTTTTTAAGAATTACTCTCAGATGTGATTAAGGCGAATGGCGCAGATAAAGCATTTGCCAAAGCGGTACAGCATAAGGTGGGACGAGGCAGTCTGAATTACATTTTATAGATGTATTTCTCACATATCTCAGAGCCTCTCGCGATATTCGTCGTCGTCGTCGTCGTCGTCGTCGTCGTCGCCGCCGCCGCTTCTGCAGAAGTAGCAAATGGCAATCGTAGCAAATGCGGCGAGGGACGCCCTGCCTTCGATTCCGAATGCACAAAGTGTGTGGTCTTGTTTCTCAGTCTATATTTGGTCGGTCACGTCAGAGGTTGAATGTAACGAATGGGTGGGAATGAGCAAGGGCAGCGGCTGTGTAGAACGAAAACACAAATCCTCAGGGGTGTGAGCGTTTCGAGATGAGTCGTACACATGTAAATGTTGGTCGTCAGTGACCGTGTGGCCTAATGGATGCCGCGCCTCTTTAGCTCAGTGGTAGAGCACTGGTCTAATAAACCAGGGGTCGTAAGTTCCATCCTCACAGGAGAAAGATGAATTTAGTGCACAAATATTACGAAGACCTATACACTGCCAACCCGGTATGTGAAGAGTCCTTCGATGAGTTCCTTAGTTACATAGCTCCACAGGTCTCGGACGAGGAAAACGAAGACCTTCTCGTTGAGTGTACTAACGAAGATATCCACAGAATCATCTGCAAATCTCCTCTGAGGAAATCGCCGGGACCGGATGGTTTGCCTGTTGAATTTTATAAACGATACTGGCCACTGATTGGTGACATGTTTACCCGAATGACGAACGAGGTGCTTCAGGGAAAGCATTTACCTGCTGTTTTTAAAGAGAGCACAATAGTACTAATCCCAAAAAATGCTGCAAAAAGAAACCTCAACAACTTTCGTCCTATCTCCCTGTTAAACTCCGATTATAAAATCATCGGCAGAATTTTAAACAACAGACTCTCACAGTTGGCCAAAAAGATAGTAAGTCCATACCAGTCCTGTGTGCCTACCAAGAGCATTTTCAAAAGCATAGCTGAATATAGAGATATAATTGCAATCACTGCTGTGACCACCATAAAATGTGCTATCATGTTTATTGACTTCCAGAAAGCATTTGATCGTGTGGATCATAGATTCCTTAGTGCCACACTGAACAAAATAGGTTTTAATGAGCGAGTCGTAAGTGTGATCAGAAATGTTGCAACAGGCATCAGCGCTTGTATATCAGTTAACTGCCAGAGGACAAAGCAGATTCAGATCAGGCGCGGCGTTCCTCAAGGAAGCCCCCTTTCCATGTTCCTATTCGTGCTTTCATTAGAACCTTTCCTCAGCAGTGTTCATGCCACTCTAACTGGCATCACATTATCTGGTCACCGAACAGTCATAAACGCCTATGCCGATGATGTCGGAGTCGTCCTGCGAAATCCCGACGACATTTTTTGAAATTGGAAACGCTAATTAAAAAGTACTGTAGAGTCTCCGGAGCAGGTGTCAACGCAAACAAAAGCAAACTCCTAAACCTGCGGGGTTTTCAACATACCACCTTAGCCTGGGCCACAATGGTCACCCAATGCAAAGCACTAGGAATAACACTGACACCTTGTCCGTTAAAAATGGCAGCTATCAATTGGAGAAATACGTCGGGACAACTTCTTGGAACAACAAGGGAAAACCTCCACCGTAACATGAACCAAGTTCAGAGGGTGATTTTCATTAACCACTGCATTCTCTCCAGGAGTTACTTTATAGCACAGATCTTCCCACTACCGAAAATGATTGGAAAAAAGATAATGTCTACCATTGCCAGCTATCTTTGGAGAGGGGATATATTCAGAGTCGACGCAAAAACTGCGACCTTAGATCCCAGGAATGGAGGTTTGGGGTTAGTTGACATCAGAAATAAGGCGTCTGCGCTTTTTATAAAAAGGACCGCCACTATCCTTAGCGACCACGCTGATAGCATTACAACTAAATTATTTGAAGTTGTCAGGCCTGCCAGTTTACAGGCGCCGGTGAATGTGCAAAAAATAAATAACCGGCTCCAGTACGTTCGTGTATATTTTGTGGAATTCAGCTATCTCGGCGGTGTCATCATCAACTCACGACGGATCACGGCCCGCGATATTCTGTGCCATCGAAAGAAAATGGAGGGGAGAAACAAATTGGAAAGTAAATACCCACACACTGATTGGGACGCCATATGGAAAAATATTAATATGCGTGGTTTACCATCGGACGTCAAGTCAGCGTGGTATAAAACAGTGAATGAGACCGTAAGCACCAATGAAAGGTTACATGCAATCGGCGTTAGCGACACGAACCTATGTCTCAAATGTAAATTGATCGACACGTTAGTGCACAGATTCACGTGCGGTGGCAATCTACAACTCTGTAATTGGATTAGGGAACAACTGGCTTTTCTTACGAGATCTTCGGTGGAAAATTTTCCCCCTGTTACATTCCTCAGGCCTCAGACTTGCTATTTTCCAGCAGCAAAAAACAACTCGGTCCATTGGTTAATGGGACACTATGTGAATTACGTAATTAATCACCTGGGAAATGACAATTCCACTGATTTTTACATGTACTTGAAGTGTGCTTTTTATAACGCCCTGAAATATAAAGACCACAAGAAAAACTACGGCAATATGCTTAAAATTGTATTCGAGCGACTGGGCATTGGTTGACAAGCCAACGAGATAAACAAAAATCGTTTATTTAAGCGAAACGACGCTTAAACAAAAACAATTGGGGAGAAGTACAATTTTACAGTTTCATATTACAATCACTTATCCTCTGCTGGCAAAGAAGGCTATTTTGTTTATTGCACAGAAGAAGCCGAAGCCGAAAGCCAGTATCGCAGGGTTAAAGATAAATTGTTTTCTTATACATTCATTTTAAGACTGAGAAGGAAGTCTCATTTGTTTCCATGGAAGGGAACATACTTTTTTATTATTATTATTAATCTCAAGAAGGAAAGGAGGCTATGGAATTAGTGCCTTAACATAAAATTCCTTCTTCACATTCCATGAAGATTTCTCTTTTACAATAAAAAAAAAATAACAAACAAACAAAAATAATAATAATAACAATAAAAAAACTAAACAGAAATTAAAAAAATAATATACAGGTTCAGGGTCCACTACTTCCTACAACTTTATTATATATTACAAAGAAGTATGCTAGGTTGCCGAGAAGCAGTGGATGAGGAAAAAAAAAAAAAAAGAAAAAAAAAAAAAAAAAAGCACTAAAGCTATAACCTTCAATCTCTATTGCCTCGGCATGACATAAATTTTTTGTTTCAAGTGAAGCATCTTTTGGTTCAGGATTTCGAAGGCAAAACAGCATATATCTACGTATACACAAGATGTAAAATTTCTTATTGAAAACTATGATAAAGACACGCCTCAGCAACAGGACTGGGTGGAGACATCGCGGCCAGGCCTCGAGATTTTGACCCCTGCCCGCTTTGCCTCCGCCTGCCTCATGCTGCTTATAAAAAAAAAAAAAAAAAAAGTTGGTAGAGCGTTCGCTTCGCATGTGAAAGGTGCAGGGTTCAAGCCGCGGCGCCTCAATTTTTTGTGGTCAGTGCATTGTAAGTGTTGGTCGCGGCGAACCTAAAGGCACGCAAGATGTTGCAAAGCCATAAAAAAAAATAAAAAAAAAAATGGATAAGGCGTAACAAAAAAAAAAAAATGGATAAGGCGTCGGACTTCGGATGTGAAGATTACAGTTTCGAATGCTGTCACGCTTGTGTTTTTCCAGTTCTGAAAAAGAAACATAACGTTGTAATGTAGCAATTGAGCAGTACGAAACAGTCTGAATGCTGCTGTTGACCATTTTTTGCTTGGAGATGCTCTTGAGCTTGAAACACACACAACAAGACCGGTGTTAACTAACGAAATGGTCGGCAGAGTGCCGACACCGCGAGTTTTGACTGGCACTTGCACATCTAAAACAACGTCGGAAAGTAACTCGTTCGGCTTTTGAGTCACATAAAGTATGTGTGTTAATTTTGACGCCACTAGCTCTGCATGTTGTCATGCAATTTCTTTACCTCTCAGAAATGATTATGACATAAAAGTGAAGTACGTGACGAGTGTGACGTTAGGAAAACATTAGGCATCATGGAGAGATTCTGTATGGGACCACCCAACCCAAACGAGTACTGTGTGACGTGCTACCCGGCAGGTATTCACCAAGGTAGCCGGCTAGCTCAGTCGGCAGTTGCGAGTCAGCCGCCGAGCGGGACGGACGTGTGGCGGAGCTGGACGTCTGGCTGTAGTAAACACAGGCTGAGTCGCTGCGTTTGAGGTTAGTGGTGCTGCTAAGCCGCTATTCGTGTTGCACTTGTATTCATGAAGTTCTAGAATGAATAGGTCGAATTATTTGAGGAAAGACACAATCAAGTTTACTTTCGATCGAAATTTCGTTCGACCTAAAGCATTTGAAATTAAAGCATGGTTTATCGAAAAAGTATTGATTAACGGTGATGATGTTGTCGGAGTTTATCTCTCGTTTGTGACAAATGCTGTGTATCTGAAGATGAAAAGTCCAGAATTATGTAGTTCCATTGTGGATCGTTGCGGAGGTAGCGTGAAGTTTAATCATTCTGATGGGAGTGTGAGTGACGTTGTTGTTAGTCATGCTGGGTACGGGATTCGTACGATCAGAGTGTTTGAGCTCCCTTTTGAAATTCCGCCCGAAGAACTTAATGTTGCCCTTCGGCCTTATGGCAGAATTATTTCCAATGTGGCAGAAAGGTGGTCTGAAGCTCATATGTTTCCTGTCTTGAACGGCGTAAGGCAAATTAAGATTGAATTACAGAAGCATGTCCCCTCTTATCTTAATATTTGTGGGTATCGTGCTTTGATTATCTATGATGGGCAACCGCGGACTTGCGCTTTATGCAATTCCACGGAACACATTCGTGCAGAATGTTCACGGAGGCGTGTCCCGCAGTTACCGCGTGACGAGATGCCGAGTTCCGGCCCTGTTGTTGGTATGAAGTTGTCATACGCTGCCGCTGCTGACTTCCGCAGCCGAGGCGAGTCGGTGCCGCCTGTGCGCGGGGAGCCTGCTGCCTCGCGGGCGGTTGTCGATGATACTCCGGCTTCAAGCTCTAGATTTGCGGATGGTCTGCCGATCAGCTCCGCGCCCCTCGAATCTATGCCGACGCCAACTTTTTCCAACTCTCCCACTGTGGTTGCTCGTTCTTCCGCGGACTCGGCCGAAGATCCCCAAATACCCGCAACGGAGGTTTCCTTGCGTCGTCAGGATTCCCACCAACGTGAGGATATTGCCACTAGCTTCCGAGGAGTGGACGCTCCAGGCATCCACTCTGCGGGAACTATGAACGAAGATAGCAATCTGGACATTGGTTTCACGTGGGGGCCCACAGAAGACACTTGCGTCAAGGAAACCACAACGAGCGATAGTGTAGAATTGGAGGCTGGGTTGCTACCAGTGGGAGACATGGAAAAAGATGCGCCTCCTTCTGCCGTTGTGGAATGCGATACGCGGACTTTTGTCCGAAAAAAGGAACAGGCGACGTCAGACGTATCATCCGGTACTTCTCCTGACAGGTCGCAAACTTCATCTCCTGCTAGATCGCCGAAGAGATCTTCGAAGAAAGGCAAGAAGAGGAGATTGGCACACAAAGCAGCAGAGAGTTTAGCTCCTGCATTGCGGGAAAAGTTAAAACATTTAAGGGATAATGAACGACTACGAGAACAATGCCCAGTAGCACAAGTTAACGAGTGTACTGACGCGGAGATGAGTCGTGCCGATGTAGATGATCTTCAAAAACAACCTCGCGCACCGCTTGGCGTCGCAGGTTTGCAGACCGGCACTACTATGGATTTAGACCGAACTGTCTCAGGAAAAGGACTTGATTGGGCCGATGCCCAAGACGATCGCACCGACCACGGAATGGAGATGGACCTGACACATGCTAGTGGCATTTAATTTTTTTTTTTTTAATGTCTATTTTTCTTTCTGACAGACAGAATGGAATGGTACAGACGTGACTCTGCATGGGGTATACTTCATTAGCCAATTTCTTTTACCTGCTCTATGCCGACGGAACTGACATATAATGTGACCACGATCAATATAAATCGTATTCGCAGTGAAACGAAAGTCGCTTCTTTAAAAGATTTCCTTTACCAGTCGGATACTGATATAGCCCTCCTACAGGAATTTAATGTCCACAACTTTTATGTCCCAGGTTTTCAAGAGATTTTAAATATTGCACCGGAAGCCACATGTGGGACTGCGATCCTTGTCAAAGATGGTATTGATGTGAAGGATATCTGTCTGTTAGAAAATGGGAGGGGCATCAGTTGTAAAATTTTTACTACTACTGTTTTAAATGTATATGTCCCCTCTGGTAACAACGCTAGAGATGATAGGGCTAATTTTTTTAAGAACGATATGGTCTATTTACTTAAGGGGAATCCGGCGGAAGCTTTAATCGGTGGTGACTTTAATTGTGTACTTCACAAAAAGGATCAGCGACCAAATTTTAACTTCTCCAGGGAACTGGCGGCTTTGGTGACAAACATGAAGTGGACAGACGTGTGGGAAAGCAAATACCCCACGTTAGTCAAATTTACGTACATCAGTAGTCGCTCGCAAAGCAGAATAGACAGAATATACGTCACAGCAAACCTGGAAAATAAAATCAGTAGTATCGAAGTAATTCCCACTACCTTTTCGGACCATCTCGCAGTGAAATGCAGCATTCGGTTTCAGAAGCAAGGAACGTATTGGGGTCGCCCCTTATGGAAGCTGAATACCCATATGTTGTTCGAGGGTGCCCTATCAAGAACAGTAGCGGAGGTATGGCAGGCTGCTCTACGTATGCGCCATAAATACAGCTCTCGCCTTGCGTGGTGGACCTCATGTGCTAAAAAGAAATTGAGATCATCCCTAATAGCTTACGGGAGGGAGCGAGCGATGTGGTCTCGCAATACCGTTGACTTTTACTATACATGCTTAAGGGAACTATCAGCTCAGCAGATGACTGATGAGGTTTTCATTGAAATAAAGAAGATCAAGGCTCACCTCATAAGTCTCAAGCGACAACAGCTGGAGGGTTTAAAACTTAAATCTCGTGTCCCGACAACGGTGGAGGACGAAAACGCATCGCTGTACCACTTACTCGAACATGAAAGAAATAGAAGACGAGCGTTTATTGCTTGTCTTAGAGTGGGCGATAACCGGGTGCTGACGGAACACTCTGACATTTTAAATGCAGTTTATGGATTTTATCGTACGTTATATACTGATACCCGGTATAATCTAGACTGTGCGAACGATTTGCTACGAACTACAGGTATCGACAACGTTATCAATGACGAGGACAATGTGTCCCTTACCACTGCGATCACATGTGATGAGGTGTTTGATATACTTAAATATTCGCCTACCCGTAAGTCCCCAGGGCCTGATGGCTTGCCTGTAGAGTTTTATTGTAAATTTTGGCCTCTCATCGGTAATCAATTCACAGAAGTGATAAATGAAGTGTTGCAAGGTGTTACTGTTCCACGCGAGTTCAAAGAAAGCGTAACTGTGCTAATACCAAAGGGAAGGAACGCGACAGTTAAAGATCTCAATCAATTGAGACCAATATGTTTGATGAACTCGGATTATAAAATAATTGCACGTGTACTGAAGGAAAGACTGAGACCTCTAATGGAGAAGATCATAGGTGACCACCAAACCTGTCTTTCGGGGCGGAATATTTTTAAAACTGTTTGTGAATATAGGGATGTCTCTGCAATTTTTGCAACGTCATCCTCACCAGGAGGCCTTGCCTTTATCGACTTCTCAAAGGCTTTTGACAGGGTCAACCACTTATTTTTGTTCAGAACGTTGACCTATGTGGGTTTTAGTCAACATTTTGTGCAAGTTTTAATTAACATTGTTGAAGGCATCCAAACACAAGTGTCTGTAAATGGGCATTTCACTCCACCCATTGAAATTCGCAACGGCGTCCCGCAGGGAAGTCCTTTGTCAATGCTCCTGTATGTTGTTGCACTGGAGCCTTTATTAAGGAGACTCGATGTCGATCTTGAGGGCATCACGATATCTGGCGTTAACAACGTCACCAATGCATATGCTGATGACGTTGGAGTGGTTATTCGTAGTAACGAAGATTTAGAGAAATTAACTACGAATATTCAGATCTTTTGTGAAGCTACAGGCGCTAGGGTTAACGAGGTGAAGAGTTCGTTTTTAAATCTTAAAGGTCTTCAAGATGTCCGTTTGGAATGGGCACGCTCCGTCGATCGTCACACCGCTCTGGGTGTCACCTTTTACCGATGTCCGCTTCAGACCATGACCTACAATTGGAAGAAAGTACTGGATACAATCAGAGGAGCCACAATACTCAATCAGACCAGACATCTGAACATTAAACAACGAATCAGAATAATTAATTGGTCCATTTTATCAAAAGCTATATATATAGGTCAAATATTGCCAGTTTCGAAACCCATTGCCAAACGTATAATGAGTATCATTTGCCGATTTATATGGACAGGGAATATTTTTAGAGTAGCAGTCGGTACAGTTACGTTACCTTCCGCTGAAGGTGGCCTAGGTTTAACAGATATATGGCGGAAGACTACGGCGTTATATATAAAGAGGACCCTACAAATTATAGAAAAACATCCACATAGTATTACAGCCAGGCTGTATCGACTCCTACAGCCAGAAAATTTACGTCCACCCATAAATATAGGCGGAATTAATTATAAATTGAAATATATTCGCCAGTTCTTTTTAGAGATTAGCTACATGGACAGTATTGTCACGAATCCACAATCAAGTAATTGCAGGAAATTAATGGAACTCTTAACAACGAAAGAACATGTCAACAAAATGGAGTGCAGATATCCCGACAAAGACTGGAAAAGAATTTGGAAAAATATTAGTAATCGTGAACTGTCTTCCGACATTCAGGCAACCTGGTACCGAGTTGTTAATAACGTAGTTTCCACTAACGAAAAGTTGCACTCCATTGGTCTTAGTGACACGATTGTGTGCACCCGATGTGACGCAGTTGACACATTGATCCACCGCTTTCTCTGTGGCGGATACGCCGAAATATGGAGGGGACTCCAACGGCGGGTAGCCTTTATAACCAGAACTGTTAGTACTGAGATCAATGTTGAAAAATTACTCTTCCCCGATGGTGTTTTCTTCCCTGTCCAGAAAACCAATGCTGTGTTGTGGTTGTTTGGCAATTATGTACATTACGTTATATCTGAACACGGCAATGACCGTGTTTTAGAATACGAATTATACGAACGAGCAAAATATTATCAGATATGTACGCGCAGGGACCACAAAAAAACTTTTGGTAACATGTTACACATTCTGTTTCAGAGACAAAGGATTGGATAAACATCTTAATAGCCCTCGTCTACGAAAAATGTAGTCACAGGCCAAAGTAGGGGATCGCTGTTGAGGGTGAAGTACGGTGGGGACTTCGTGTGCCCCAGGGCCGCTACGGTAGCCGTGAAGGCCTCGGACAGAACCCCGAAACGGCACTGCGGCTTCACACTTACTGCTGGATGAACCCCATATCTCCAGCAACTACTTTCATCTATGATGATTTTCCAGGATCTCGGTAATATCGGAAGGTGGTTTCGTTGCACACAATGCAGTGGAAGCTTCTTGCACGTGTTCCTCAGTTACAATCTTTCTATTTTTGTTTAATTTTTTTCAGTATGAAGCAAGAGTGACAATTTATTAATTCCCACGAAGCCTTAATTTTTCAATTTTCAGTTCTACGGAGGAGAAGCCTCACATGGCGAAGAAGCCAAACATCATTTCATTTCCCTAACTGTCACAGTAAATTTGAAAAAAAAATCAGTCGATATAGCATAGAAGCTCGCCGAAGAAGGCATAAAAGGAGAGCGAATGGATGGGCTGTGTGGGGAGAAGGGAGGCCTTAAAAAAAAAAAAAAAAAAAAAAAAAAGTCGGTAGAGCGTCAGACTCTTAATCCCAGGGACGTGGGTTCGAGCCACACGTTGGATGGAACGGAATTTTGTTCCGCTGCAGTTAAAAAAAAAAAAAAAAAAAAGTCGGTAGAGCGTCAGACTCTTAATCCCAGGGACGTGGGTTCGAGCCACACGTTGGATGGAACGGAATTTTGTTCCGCTGCAGTTAAAAAAAAAAAAAAAAAAAAAGTCGGTAGAGCGTCAGACACTTAAACCCAGTGTCGTGGGTTCGAGCCAGACGCTGGGCGGAACGGAATTTTGTTCCGCTGCAGGTGTAAATCACCGTTTTTCTGATTAACGAGATTTAATGGAAATAGCAACTTTAAACTTTGCCTACGTCTCTGTCAGTCGCAAGGAAACTGTATTTGAAGGTGAAGGTGATTTTGTAGACATGTGTGAAAGACATGTTCTGAAATGCAAGTGTTGTTGTTTGGAGAGCACATCGGTTACGTGTCAGATGTGTAGCCAAGCAGTAATTTGTCGCCATAGCTGCAAATATTAGCCGGTAATATGAAGTGTTGTCAGCTAAAGTCTGATGATGCAGACGACCGTTAGGACGAAGTACCCAAGAGTACCGCTAAGCCGCGCCTCTTTAGCTCAGTGGTAGAGCACTGGTGTAATAAACCAGGGGTCGTAAGTTCCATCCTCACAGGAGAAAGATGAATTTTGGAAATCAGTTGCGCGTCGTGGCCGTATTGCAAACAGTACCTGTGATGACGAACAATTAGCGACAGGCGTTTTTTTAAGAATTACTCTCAGATGTGATTAAGGCGAATGGCGCAGATAAAGCATTTGCCAAAGCGGTACAGCATAAGGTGGGACGAGGCAGTCTGAATTACATTTTATAGATGTATTTCTCACATATCTCAGAGCCTCTCGCGATATTCGTCGTCGTCGTCGTCGTCGTCGTCGTCGCCGCCGCCGCTTCTGCAGAAGTAGCAAATGGCAATCGTAGCAAATGCGGCGAGGGACGCCCTGCCTTCGATTCCGAATGCACAAGGTGTGTGGTCTTGTTTCTCAGTCTATATTTGGTCGGTCACGTCAGAGGTTGAATGTAACGAATGGGTGGGAAAGAGCAAGGGCAGCGGCTGTGTAGAACGAAAACACAAATCCTCAGGGGTGTGAGCGTTTCGAGATGAGTCGCATACATGTAAATGTTGGTCGTCAGTGACCGTGTGGCCTAATGGATAATGCGTCGGACTTCGGATGTGAAGATTACAGTTTCGAATGCTGTCACGCTTGTGTTTTTCCAGTTCTGAAAAAGAAACATAACGTTGTAATGTAGCAATTGAGCAGTACGAAACAGTCTGAATGTTGCTGTTGACCATTTTTTGCTTGGAGATGCTCTTGAGCTTGAAACACACACAACAAGACCGGTGTTAACTAGCGAAATGGTCGGCAGAGTGCCGACACAGCGAGTTTTGACTATCACTTGCACATCTAAAACAACGTCGGAAAGTAACTCGTTCGGCTTTTGAGTCACATAAAGTATGTGTGTTAATTTTGACGCCACTAGCTCTGCATGTTGTCATGCAATTTCTTTACCTCTCAGAAATGATTATGACATAAAAGTGAAGTACGTGACGAGTGTGACGTTAGGAAAATATTAGGCATCATGGAGAGATTCTGTATGGGACCACCCAACCCAAACGAGTACTGTGTGACGTGCTACCCGGCAGGTATTCACCAAGGTAGCCGGCTAGCTCAGTCGGTAGAGCGTCAGACTCTTAAACCCAGTGTCGTGGGTTCGAGCCAGACGCTGGGCGGAACGGAATTTTGTTCCGCTGCAGGTGTAAATAACCGTTTTTCTGATTAACGAGATTTAATGGAAATAGCAACTTTAAACTTTGCCTACGTCTCTGTCAGTCGCAAGGAAACTGTATTTGAAGGTGAAGGTGATTTTGTAGACATGTGTGAAAGACAAGTTCTGAAATGCAAGTGTTGTTGTTTGGAGAGCACATCGGTTACGTGTCAGATGTGTAGCCAAGCAGTAATTTGTCGCCATAGCTGCAAATATTAGCCGGTAATATGAAGTGTTGTCAGCTAAAGTCTGATGATGCAGACGACCGTTAGGACGAAGTACCCAAGAGTACCGCTAGGCCGCGCCTCTTTAGCTCAGTGGTAGAGCACTGGTGTAATAAACCAGGGGTCGTAAGTTCCATCCTCACAGGAGAAAGATGAATTTTGGAAATCAGTTGCGCGTCGTGGCCGTATTGCAAACAGTACCTGTGATGACGAACAATTAGCGACAGGCGTTTTTTTAAGAATTACTCTCAGATGTGATTAAGGCGAATGGCGCAGATAAAGCATTTGCCAAAGCGGTACAGCATAAGGTGGGACGAGGCAGTCTGAATTACATTTTATAGATGTATTTCTCACATATCTCAGAGCCTCTCGCGATATTCGTCGTCGTCGTCGTCGTCGTCGCCGCCGCCGCTTCTGCAGAAGTAGCAAATGGCAATCGTAGCAAATGCGGCGAGGGACGCCCTGCCTTCGATTCCGAATGCACAAAGTGTGTGGTCTTGTTTCTCAGTCTATATTTGGTCGGTCACGTCAGAGGTTGAATGTAACGAATGGGTGGGAAAGAGCAAGGGCAGCGGCTGTGTAGAACGAAAACACAAATCCTCAGGGGTGTGAGCGTTTCGAGATGAGTCGTATACATGTAAATGTTGGTCGTCAGTGACCGTGTGGCCTAATGGATAAGGCGTCGGACTTCGGATGTGAAGATTACAGTTTCGAATGCTGTCACGCTTGTGTTTTTCCAGTTCTGAAAAAGAAACATAACGCTGTAATGTAGCAATTGAGCAGTACGAAACAGTCTGAATGTTGCTGTTGACCATTTTTTGCTTGGAGATGCTCTTGAGCTTGAAACACACACAACAAGACCGGTGTTAACTAGCGAAATGGTCGGCAGAGTGCCGACACAGCGAGTTTTGACTATCACTTGCACATCTAAAACAACGTCGGAAAGTAACTCGTTCGGCTTTTGAGTCACATAAAGTATGTGTGTTAATTTTGACGCCACTAGCTCTGCATGTTGTCATGCAATTTCTTTACCTCTCAGAAATGATTATGACATAAAAGTGAAGTACGTGACGAGTGTGACGTTAGGAAAACATTAGGCATCATGGAGAGATTCTGTATGGGACCACCCAACCCAAACGAGTACTGTGTGACGTGCTACCCGGCAGGTATTCACCGAGGTAGCCGGCTAGCTCAGTCGGTAGAGCGTCAGACTCTTAAATCCAGTGTCGTGGGTTCGAGCCAGACGCTGGGCGGAACGGAATTTTGTTCCGCTGCAGGTGTAAATCACCGTTTTTCTGATTAACGAGATTTAATGGAAATAGCAACTTTAAACTCTGCCTACGTCTCTGTCAGCCGCAAGGAAACTGTATTTGAAGGTGAAGGTGATTTTGTAGACATGTGTGAAAGACATGTTCTGAAATGCAAGTGTTGTTGTTTGGAGAGCACATCGGTTACGTGTCAGATGTGTAGCCAAGCAGTAATTTGTCGCCATAGCTGCAAATATTAGCCGGTAATATGAAGTGTTGTCAGCTAAAGTCTGATAATGCAGACGACCGTTAGGACGAAGTACCCAAAAGTACCGCTAGGCCGCGCCTCTTTAGCTCAGTGGTAGAGCACTGGTGTAATAAACCAGGGGTCGTAAGTTCCATCCTCACAGGAGAAAGATGAATTTTGGAAATCAGTTGCGCGTCGTGGCCGTATTGCAAACAGTACCTGTGATGACGAACAATTAGCGACAGGCGTTTTTTTAAGAATTACTCTCAGATGTGATTAAGGCGAATGGCGCAGATAAAGCATTTGCCAAAGCGGTACAGCATAAGGTGGGATGAGGCAGTCTGAATTACATTTTATAGATGTATTTCTCACATATCTCAGAGCCTCTCGCGATATTCGTCGTCGTCGTCGTCGTCGTCGTCGTCGTCGCCGCCGCCGCTTCTGCAGAAGTAGCAAATGGCAATCGTAGCAAATGCGGCGAGGGACGCCCTGCCTTCGATTCCGAATGCATAAGGTGTGTGGTCTTGTTTCTCAGTCTATATTTGGTCGGTCACGTCAGAGGTTGAATGTAACGAATGGGTGGGAAAGAGCAAGGGCAGCGGCTGTGTAGAACGAAAACACAAATCCTCAGGGGTGTGAGCGTTTCGAGATGAGTCGTATACATGTAAATGTTGGTCGTCAGTGACCGTGTGGCCTAATGGATAAGGCGTCGGACTTCCGATGTGAAGATTACAGTTTCGAATGCTGTCACGCTTGGGTTTTTCCAGTTCTGAAAAACAAACATAACGTTGTAATGTAGCAATTGAGCAGTACGAAACAGTCTGAATGTTGCTGTTGACCATTTTTTGCTTGGAGATGCTCTTGAGCTTGAAACACACACAACAAGACCGGTGTTAACTAGCGAAATGGTCGGCAGAGTGCCGACACAGCGAGTTTTGACTATCACTTGCACATCTAAAACAACGTCGGAAAGTAACTCGTTCGGCTTTTGAGTCACATAAAGTATGTGTGTTAATTTTGACGCCACTAGCTCTGCATGTTGTCATGCAATTTCTTTACCTCTCAGAAATGATTATGACATAAAAGTGAAGTACGTGACGAGTGTGACGTTAGGAAAACATTAGGCATCATGGAGAGATTCTGTATGGGACCACCCAACCCAAACGAGTACTGTGTGACGTGCTACCCGGCAGGTATTCACCAAGGTAGCCGGCTAGCTCAGTCGGTAGAGCGTCAGACACTTAAACCCAGTGTCGTGGGTTCGAGCCAGACGCTGGGCGGAACGGAATTTTGTTCCGCTGCAGGTGTAAATAACCGTTTTTCTGATTAACGAGATTTAATGGAAATAGCAACTTTAAACTTTGCCTACGTCTCTGTCAGTCGCAAGGAAACTGTATTTGAAGGTGAAGGTGATTTTGTAGACATGTGTGAAAGACATGTTCTGAAATGCAAGTGTTGTTGTTTGGAGAGCACATCGGTTACGTGTCAGATGTGTAGCCAAGCAGTAATTTGTCGCCATAGCTGCAAATATTAGCCGGTAATATGAAGTGTTGTCAGCTAAAGTCTGACGATGCAGACGACCGTTAGGACGAAGTACCCAAGAGTACCGCTAGGCCGCGCCTCTTTAGCTCAGTGGTAGAGCACTGGTGTAATAAACCAGGGGTCGTAAGTTCCATCCTCACAGGAGAAAGATGAATTTTGGAAATCAGTTGCGCGTCGTGGCCGTATTGCAAACAGTACCTGTGATGACGAACAATTAGCGACAGGCGTTTTTTTAAGAATTACTCTCAGATGTGATTAAGGCGAATGGCGCAGATAAAGCATTTGCCAAAGCGGTACAGCATAAGGTGGGACGAGGCAGTCTGAATTACATTTTATAGATGTATTTCTCACATATCTCAGAGCCTCTCGCGATATTCGTTGTCGTCGTCGTCGTCGTCGTCGTCGTCGTCACCGCCGCCGCTTCTGCAGAAGCAGCAAATGGCAATCGTAGCAAATGCGGCGAGGGACGCCCTGCCTTCGATTCCGAATGCACAAAGTGTGTGGTCTTGTTTCTCAGTCTATATTTGGTCGGTCACGTCAGAGGTTGAATGTAACGAATGGGTGGGAAAGAGCAAGGGCAGCGGCTGTGTAGAACGAAAACACAAATCCTCAGGGGTGTGAGCGTTTCGAGATGAGTCGTATACATGTAAATGTTGGTCGTCAGTGACCGTGTGGCCTAATGGATAAGGCGTCGGACTTCGGATGTGAAGATTACAGTTTCGAATGCTGTCACGTTTGTGTTTTTCCAGTTCTGAAAAAGAAACATAACGCTGTAATGTAGCAATTGAGCAGTACGAAACAGTCTGAATGTTGCTGTTGACCATTTTTTGCTTGGAGATGCTCTTGAGCTTGAAACACACACAACAAGACCGGTGTTAACTAGCGAAATGGTCGGCAGAGTGCCGACACAGCGAGTTTTGACTATCACTTGCACATCTAAAACAACGTCGGAAAGTAACTCGTTCGGCTTTTGAGTCACATAAAGTATGTGTGTTAATTTTGACGCCACTAGCTCTGCATGTTGTCATGCAATTTCTTTACCTCTCAGAAATGATTATGACATAAAAGTGAAGTACGTGACGAGTGTGACGTTAGGAAAATATTAGGCATCATGGAGAGATTCTGTATGGGACCACCCAACCCAAACGAGTACTGTGTGACGTGCTACCCGGCAGGTATTCACCAAGGTAGCCGGCTAGCTCAGTCGGTAGAGCGTCAGACTCTTAAACCCAGTGTCGTGGGTTCGAGCCAGACGCTGGGCGGAACGGAATTTTGTTCCGCTGCAGGTGTAAATAACCGTTTTTCTGATTAACGAGATTTAATGGAAATAGCAACTTTAAACTTTGCCTACGTCTCTGTCAGTCGCAAGGAAACTGTATTTGAAGGTGAAGGTGATTTTGTAGACATGTGTGAAAGACAAGTTCTGAAATGCATGTGTTGTTGTTTGGAGAGCACATCGGTTACGTGTCAGATGTGTAGCCAAGCAGTAATTTGTCGCCATAGCTGCAAATATTAGCCGGTAATATGAAGTGTTGTCAGCTAAAGTCTGATGATGCAGACGACCGTTAGGACGAAGTACCCAAGAGTACCGCTAGGCCGCGCCTCTTTAGCTCAGTGGTAGAGCACTGGTGTAATAAACCAGGGGTCGTAAGTTCCATCCTCACAGGAGAAAGATGAATTTTGGAAATCAGTTGCGCGTCGTGGCCGTATTGCAAACAGTACCTGTGATGACGAACAATTAGCGACAGGCGTTTTTTTAAGAATTACTCTCAGATGTGATTAAGGCGAATGGCGCAGATAAAGCATTTGCCAAAGCGGTACAGCATAAGGTGGGACGAGGCAGTCTGAATTACATTTTATAGATGTATTTCTCACATATCTCAGAGCCTCTCGCGATATTCGTCGTCGTCGTCGTCGTCGTCGCCGCCGCCGCTTCTGCAGAAGTAGCAAATGGCAATCGTAGCAAATGCGGCGAGGGACGCCCTGCCTTCGATTCCGAATGCACAAAGTGTGTGGTCTTGTTTCTCAGTCTATATTTGGTCGGTCACGTCAGAGGTTGAATGTAACGAATGGGTGGGAAAGAGCAAGGGCAGCGGCTGTGTAGAACGAAAACACAAATCCTCAGGGGTGTGAGCGTTTCGAGATGAGTCGTATACATGTAAATGTTGGTCGTCAGTGACCGTGTGGCCTAATGGATAAGGCGTCGGACTTCGGATGTGAAGATTACAGTTTCGAATGCTGTCACGTTTGTGTTTTTCCAGTTCTGAAAAAGAAACATAACGCTGTAATGTAGCAATTGAGCAGTACGAAACAGTCTGAATGTTGCTGTTGACCATTTTTTGCTTGGAGATGCTCTTCAGCTTGAAACACACACAACAAGACCGGTGTTAACTAGCGAAATGGTCGGCAGAGTGCCGACACAGCGAGTTTTGACTATCACTTGCACATCTAAAACAACGTCGGAAAGTAACTCGTTCGGCTTTTGAGTCACATAAAGTATGTGTGTTAATTTTGACGCCACTAGCTCTGCATGTTGTCATGCAATTTCTTTACCTCTCAGAAATGATTATGACATAAAAGTGAAGTACGTGACGAGTGTGACGTTAGGAAAACATTAGGCATCATGGAGAGATTCTGTATGGGACCACCCAACCCAAACGAGTACTGTGTGACGTGCTACCCGGCAGGTATTCACCGAGGTAGCCGGCTAGCTCAGTCGGTAGAGCGTCAGACTCTTAAATCCAGTGTCGTGGGTTCGAGCCAGACGCTGGGCGGAACGGAA
The DNA here is from genome assembly GCF_023897955.1 of Schistocerca gregaria. Taxonomy (NCBI): domain Eukaryota; kingdom Metazoa; phylum Arthropoda; class Insecta; order Orthoptera; family Acrididae; genus Schistocerca; species Schistocerca gregaria. The sequence continues at coordinate 9,316,764 of NW_026061775.1, read as the reverse complement.
TTTTGTTCCGCTGCAGGTGTAAATCACCGTTTTTCTGATTAACGAGATTTAATGGAAATAGCAACTTTAAACTCTGCCTACGTCTCTGTCAGCCGCAAGGAAACTGTATTTGAAGGTGAAGGTGATTTTGTAGACATGTGTGAAAGACATGTTCTGAAATGCAAGTGTTGTTGTTTGGAGAGCACATCGGTTACGTGTCAGATGTGTAGCCAAGCAGTAATTTGTCGCCATAGCTGCAAATATTAGCCGGTAATATGAAGTGTTGTCAGCTAAAGTCTGATAATGCAGACGACCGTTAGGACGAAGTACCCAAAAGTACCGCTAGGCCGCGCCTCTTTAGCTCAGTGGTAGAGCACTGGTGTAATAAACCAGGGGTCGTAAGTTCCATCCTCACAGGAGAAAGATGAATTTTGGAAATCAGTTGCGCGTCGTGGCCGTATTGCAAACAGTACCTGTGATGACGAACAATTAGCGACAGGCGTTTTTTTAAGAATTACTCTCAGATGTGATTAAGGCGAATGGCGCAGATAAAGCATTTGCCAAAGCGGTACAGCATAAGGTGGGATGAGGCAGTCTGAATTACATTTTATAGATGTATTTCTCACATATCTCAGAGCCTCTCGCGATATTCGTCGTCGTCGTCGTCGTCGTCGTCGTCGTCGTCGTCGTCGCCGCCGCCGCTTCTGCAGAAGTAGCAAATGGCAATCGTAGCAAATGCGGCGAGGGACGCCCTGCCTTCGATTCCGAATGCACAAGGTGTGTGGTCTTGTTTCTCAGTCTATATTTGGTCGGTCACGTCAGAGGTTGAATGTAACGAATGGGTGGGAAAGAGCAAGGGCAGCGGCTGTGTAGAACGAAAACACAAATCCTCAGGGGTGTGAGCGTTTCGAGATGAGTCGTATACATGTAAATGTTGGTCGTCAGTGACCGTGTGGCCTAATGGATAAGGCGTCGGACTTCCGATGTGAAGATTACAGTTTCGAATGCTGTCACGCTTGGGTTTTTCCAGTTCTGAAAAACAAACATAACGTTGTAATGTAGCAATTGAGCAGTACGAAACAGTCTGAATGTTGCTGTTGACCATTTTTTGCTTGGAGATGCTCTTGAGCTTGAAACACACACAACAAGACCGGTGTTAACTAGCGAAATGGTCGGCAGAGTGCCGACACAGCGAGTTTTGACTATCACTTGCACATCTAAAACAACGTCGGAAAGTAACTCGTTCGGCTTTTGAGTCACATAAAGTATGTGTGTTAATTTTGACGCCACTAGCTCTGCATGTTGTCATGCAATTTCTTTACCTCTCAGAAATGATTATGACATAAAAGTGAAGTACGTGACGAGTGTGACGTTAGGAAAACATTAGGCATCATGGAGAGATTCTGTATGGGACCACCCAACCCAAACGAGTACTGTGTGACGTGCTACCCGGCAGGTATTCACCAAGGTAGCCGGCTAGCTCAGTCGGTAGAGCGTCAGACACTTAAACCCAGTGTCGTGGGTTCGAGCCAGACGCTGGGCGGAACGGAATTTTGTTCCGCTGCAGGTGTAAATAACCGTTTTTCTGATTAACGAGATTTAATGGAAATAGCAACTTTAAACTTTGCCTACGTCTCTGTCAGTCGCAAGGAAACTGTATTTGAAGGTGAAGGTGATTTTGTAGACATGTGTGAAAGACATGTTCTGAAATGCAAGTGTTGTTGTTTGGAGAGCACATCGGTTACGTGTCAGATGTGTAGCCAAGCAGTAATTTGTCGCCATAGCTGCAAATATTAGCCGGTAATATGAAGTGTTGTCAGCTAAAGTCTGACGATGCAGACGACCGTTAGGACGAAGTACCCAAGAGTACCGCTAGGCCGCGCCTCTTTAGCTCAGTGGTAGAGCACTGGTGTAATAAACCAGGGGTCGTAAGTTCCATCCTCACAGGAGAAAGATGAATTTTGGAAATCAGTTGCGCGTCGTGGCCGTATTGCAAACAGTACCTGTGATGACGAACAATTAGCGACAGGCGTTTTTTTAAGAATTACTCTCAGATGTGATTAAGGCGAATGGCGCAGATAAAGCATTTGCCAAAGCGGTACAGCATAAGGTGGGACGAGGCAGTCTGAATTACATTTTATAGATGTATTTCTCACATATCTCAGAGCCTCTCGCGATATTCGTTGTCGTCGTCGTCGTCGTCGTCGTCGTCGTCACCGCCGCCGCTTCTGCAGAAGCAGCAAATGGCAATCGTAGCAAATGCGGCGAGGGACGCCCTGCCTTCGATTCCGAATGCACAAAGTGTGTGGTCTTGTTTCTCAGTCTATATTTGGTCGGTCACGTCAGAGGTTGAATGTAACGAATGGGTGGGAAAGAGCAAGGGCAGCGGCTGTGTAGAACGAAAACACAAATCCTCAGGGGTGTGAGCGTTTCGAGATGAGTCGTATACATGTAAATGGTGGTCGTCAGTGACCGTGTGGCCTAATGGATAAGGCGTCGGACTTCGGATGTGAAGATTACAGTTTCGAATGCTGTCACGTTTGTGTTTTTCCAGTTCTGAAAAAGAAACATAACGCTGTAATGTAGCAATTGAGCAGTACGAAACAGTCTGAATGTTGCTGTTGACCATTTTTTGCTTGGAGATGCTCTTCAGCTTGAAACACACACAACAAGACCGGTGTTAACTAGCGAAATGGTCGGCAGAGTGCCGACACAGCGAGTTTTGACTATCACTTGCGCATCTAAAACAACGTCGGAAAGTAACTCGTTCGGCTTTTGAGTCACATAAAGTATGTGTGTTAATTTTGGTGCCACTAGCTCTGCATGTTGTCATGCAATTTCTTTACCTCTCAGAAATTATAATGACATAAAAGTGAAGTACGTGACGAGTGTGACGTTAGGAAAACATTAGGCATCATGGAGAGATTCTGTATGGGACCACCCAACCCAAACGAGTACTGTGTGACGTGCTAACCGGCAGGTATCCACCAAGGTAGCCGGCTAGCTCAGTCGGTAGAGCGTCAGACACTTAAACCCAGTGTCGTGGGTTCGAGCCAGACGCTGGGCGGAACGGAATTTTGTTCCGCTGCAGGTGTAAATCACCGTTTTTCTGATTAACGAGATTTAATGGAAATAGCAACTTTAAACTTTGCCTACGTCTCTGTCAGTCGCAAGGAAACTGTATTTGAAGGTGAAGGTGATTTTGTAGACATGTGTGAAAGACATGTTCTGAAATGCAAGTGTTGTTGTTTGGAGAGCACATCGGTTACGTGTCAGATGTGTAGCCAAGCAGTAATTTGTCGCCATAGCTGCAAATATTAGCCGGTAATATGAAGTGTTGTCAGCTAAAGTCTGATGATGCAGACGACCGTTAGGACGAAGTACCCAAGAGTACCGCTAGGCCGCGCCTCTTTAGCTCAGTGGTAGAGCACTGGTGTAATAAACCAGGGGTCGTAAGTTCCATCCTCACAGGAGAAAGATGAATTTTGGAAATCAGTTGCGCGTCGTGGCCGTATTGCAAACAGTACCTGTGATGACGAACAATTAGCGACAGGCGTTTTTTTAAGAATTACTCTCAGATGTGATTAAGGCGAATGGCGCAGATAAAGCATTTGCCAAAGCGGTACAGCATAAGGTGGGACGAGGCAGTCTGAATTACATTTTATAGATGTATTACTCACATATCTCAGAGCCTCTCGCGATATTCGTCGTCGTCGTCGTCGTCGTCGTCGTCGTCGTCGTCGCCGCCGCCGCTTCTGCAGAAGTAGCAAATGGCAATCGTAGCAAATGCGGCGAGGGACGCCCTGCCTTCGATTCCGAATGCACAAAGTGTGTGGTCTTGTTTCTCAGTCTATATTTGGTCGGTCACGTCAGAGGTTGAATGTAACGAATGGGTGGGAAAGAGCAAGGGCAGCGGCTGTGTAGAACGAAAACACAAATCCTCAGGGGTGTGAGCGTTTCGAGATGAGTCGTATACATGTAAATGTTGGTCGTCAGTGACCGTGTGGCCTAATGGATAAGGCGTCGGACTTCGGATGTGAAGATTACAGTTTCGAATGCTGTCACGTTTGTGTTTTTCCAGTTCTGAAAAAGAAACATAACGCTGTAATGTAGCAATTGAGCAGTACGAAACAGTCTGAATGTTGCTGTTGACCATTTTTTGCTTGGAGATGCTCTTGAGCTTGAAACACACACAACAAGACCGGTGTTAACCAGCGAAATGGTCGGCAGAGTGCCGACACAGCGAGTTTTGACTATCACTTGCACATCTAAAACAACGTCGGAAAGTAACTCGTTCGGCTTTTGAGTCACATAAAGTATGTGTGTTAATTTTGGCGCCACTAGCTCTGCATGTTGTCGTGCAATTTCTTTACCTCTCAGAAATGATTATGACATAAAAGTGAAGTACGTGACGAGTGTGACGTTAGGAAAACATTAGGCATCATGGAGAGATTCTGTATGGGACCACCCAACCCAAACGAGTACTGTGTGACGTGCTACCCGGCAGGTATTCACCGAGGTAGCCGGCTAGCTCAGTCGGTAGAGCGTCAGATTCTTAAATCCAGTGTCGTGGGTTCGAGCCAGACGCTGGGCGGAACGGAATTTTGTTCCGCTGCAGGTGTAAATCACCGTTTTTCTGATTAACGAGATTTAATGGAAATAGCAACTTTAAACTTTGCCTACGTCTCTGTCAGTCGCAAGGAAACTGTATTTGAAGGTGAAGGTGATTTTGTAGACATGTGTGAAAGACATGTTCTGAAATGCAAGTGTTGTTGTTTGGAGAGCACATCGGTTACGTGTCAGATGTGTAGCCAAGCAGTAATTTGTCGCCATAGCTGCAAATATTAGCCGGTAATATGAAGTGTTGTCAGCTAAAGTCTGATGATGCAGACGACCGTTAGGACGAAGTACCCAAGAGTACCGCTAGGCCGCGCCTCTTTAGCTCAGTGGTAGAGCACTGGTGTAATAAACCAGGGGTCGTAAGTTCCATCCTCACAGGAGAAAGATGAATTTTGGAAATCAGTTGCGCGTCGTGGCCGTATTGCAAACAGTACCTGTGATGACGAACAATTAGCGACAGGCGTTTTTTTAAGAATTACTCTCAGATGTGATTAAGGCGAATGGCGCAGATGAAGCATTTGCCAAAGCGGTACAGCATAAGGTGGGACGAGGCAGTCTGAATTACATTTTATAGATGTATTTCTCACATATCTCAGAGCCTCTCGCGATATTCGTCGTCGTCGTCGTCGTCGTCGTCGTCGCCGCCGCCGCTTCTGCAGAAGTAGCAAATGGCAATCGTAGCAAATGCGGCGAGGGACGCCCTGCCTTCGATTCCGAATGCACAAAGTGTGTGGTCTTGTTTCTCAGTCTATATTTGGTCGGTCACGTCAGAGGTTGAATGTAACGAATGGGTGGGAAAGAGCAAGGGCAGCGGCTGTGTAGAACGAAAACACAAATCCTCAGGGGTGTGAGCGTTTCGAGATGAGTCGTATACATGTAAATGTTGGTCGTCAGTGACCGTGTGGCCTAATGGATAAGGCGTCGGACTTCGGATGTGAAGATTACAGTTTCGAATGCTGTCACGTTTGTGTTTTTCCAGTTCTGAAAAAGAAACATAACGCTGTAATGTAGCAATTGAGCAGTACGAAACAGTCTGAATGTTGCTGTTGACCATTTTTTGCTTGGAGATGCTCTTGAGCTTGAAACACACACAACAAGACCGGTGTTAACCAGCGAAATGGTCGGCAGAGTGCCGACACAGCGAGTTTTGACTATCACTTGCACATCTAAAACAACGTCGGAAAGTAACTCGTTCGGCTTTTGAGTCACATAAAGTATGTGTGTTAATTTTGGCGCCACTAGCTCTGCATGTTGTCATGCAATTTCTTTACCTCTCAGAAATGATTATGACATAAAAGTGAAGTACGTGACGAGTGTGACGTTAGGAAAACATTAGGCATCATGGAGAGATTCTGTAAGGGACCACCCAACCCAAACGAGTACTGTGTGACGTGCTACCCGGCAGGTATTCGCCGAGGTAGCCGGCTAGCTCAGTAGGTAGAGCGTCAGACTCTTTAATCCAGTGTCGTGGGTTCGAGCCAGACGCTGGGCGGAACGGAATTTTGTTCCGCTGCAGGTGTAAATCACCGTTATTCTGATTAACGAGATTTAATGGAAATAGCAACTTTAAACTTTGCCTACGTCTCTATCAGTCGCAAGGAAACTGTATTTGAAGGTGAAGGTGATTTTGTAGACATGTGTGAAAGACATGTTCTGAAATGCAAGTGTTGTTGTTTGGAGAGCACATCGGTTACGTGTCAGATGTGTAGCCAAGCAGTAATTTGTCGCCATAGCTGCAAATATTAGCCGGTAATATGAAGTGTTGTCAGCTAAAGTCTGATAATGCAGACGACCGTTAGGACGAAGTACCCAAAAGTACCGCTAGGCCGCGCCTCTTTAGCTCAGTGGTAGAGCACTGGTGTAATAAACCAGGGGTCGTAAGTTCCATCCTCACAGGAGAAAGATGAATTTTGGAAATCAGTTGCGCGTCGTGGCCGTATTGCAAACAGTACCTGTGATGACGAACAATTAGCGACAGGCGTTTTTTTAAGAATTACTCTCAGATGTGATTAAGGCGAATGGCGCAGATAAAGCATTTGCCAAAGCGGTACAGCATAAGGTGGGACGAGGCAGTCTGAATTACATTTTATAGATGTATTTCTCACATATCTCAGAGCCTCTCGCGATATTCGTCGTCGTCGTCGTCGTCGTCGTCGTCGTCGTCGTCGTCGCCGCCGCCGCTTCTGCAGAAGTAGCAAATGGCAATCGTAGCAAATGCGGCGAGGGACGCCCTGCCTTCGATTCCGAATGCACAAAGTGTGTGGTCTTGTTTCTCAGTCTATATTTGGTCGGTCACGTCAGAGGTTGAATGTAACGAATGGGTGGGAAAGAGCAAGGGCAGCGGCTGTGTAGAACGAAAACACAAATCCTCAGGGGTGTGAGCGTTTCGAGATGAGTCGTATACTTGTAAATGTTGGTCGTCAGTGACCGTGTGGCCTAATGGATAAGGCGTCGGACTTCGGATGTGAAGATTACAGTTTCGAATACTGTCACGCTTGTGTTTTTCCAGTTCTGAAAAAGAAACATAACGTTGTAATGTAGCAATTGAGCAGTACGAAACAGTCTGAATGTTGCTGTTGACCATTTTTTGCTTGGAGATGCTCTTGAGCTTGAAACACACACAACAAGACCGGTGTTAACTAGCGAAATGGTCGGCAGAGTGCCGACACAGCGAGTTTTGACTATCACTTGCACATCTAAAACAACGTCGGAAAGTAACTCGTTCGGCTTTTGAGTCACATAAAGTATGTGTGTTAATTTTGACGCCACTAGCTCTGCATGTTGTCATGCAATTTCTTTACCTCTCAGAAATGATTATGACATAAAAGTGAAGTACGTGACGAGTGTGACGTTAGGAAAACATTAGGCATCATGGAGAGATTCTGTATGGGACCACCCAACCCAAACGAGTACTGTGTGACGTGCTACCCGGCAGGTATTCACCAAGGTAGCCGGCTAGCTCAGTCGGTAGAGCGTAAGACACTTAAACCCAGTGTCGTGGGTTCGAGCCAGACGCTGGGCGGAACGGAATTTTGTTCCGCTGCAGGTGTAAATCACCGTTTTTCTGATTAACGAGATTTAATGGAAATAGCAACTTTAAACTTTGCCTACGTCTCTGTCAGTCGCAAGGAAACTGTATTTGAAGGTGAAGGTGATTTTGTAGACATGTGTGAAAGACATGTTCTGAAATGCAAGTGTTGTTGTTTGGAGAGCACATCGGTTACGTGTCAGATGTGTAGCCAAGCAGTAATTTGTCGCCATAGCTGCAAATATTAGCCGGTAATATGAAGTGTTGTCAGCTAAAGTCTGATGATGCAGACGACCGTTAGGACGAAGTACCCAAGAGTACCGCTAGGCCGCGCCTCTTTAGCTCAGTGGTAGAGCACTGGTGTAATAAACCAGGGGTCGTAAGTTCCATCCTCACAGGAGAAAGATGAATTTTGGTAATCAGTTGCGCGTCGTGGCCGTATTGCAAACAGTACCTGTGATGACGAACAATTAGCGACAGGCGTTTTTTTAAGAATTACTCTCAGATGTGATTAAGGCGAATGGCGCAGATAAAGCATTTGCCAAAGCGGTACAGCATAAGGTGTAACGAGGCAGTCTGAATTACATTTTATAGATGTATTTCTCACATATCTCAGAGCCTCTCGCGATATTCGTCGTCGTCGTCGTCGCCGCCGCCGCTTCTGCAGAAGTAGGAAATGGCAATCGCAGCAAATGCGGCGAGGGACGCCCTGCCTTCGATTCCGAATGCACAAAGTGTGTGGTCTTGTTTCTCAGTCTATATTTGGTCGGTCACGTCAGAGGTTGAATGTAACGAATGGGTGGGAAAGAGCAAGGGCAGCGGCTGTGTAGAACGAAAACACAAATCCTCAGGGGTGTGAGCGTTTCGAGATGAGTCGTATACATGTAAATGTTGGTCGTCAGTGACCGTGTGGCCTAATGGATAAGGCGTCGGACTTCGGATGTGAAGATTACAGTTTCGAATGCTGTCACGTTTGTGTTTTTCCAGTTCTGAAAAAGAAACATAACGCTGTAATGTAGCAATTGAGCAGTACGAAACAGTCTGAATGTTGCTGTTGACCATTTTTTGCTTGGAGATGCTCTTGAGCTTGAAACACACACAACAAGACCGGTGTTAACTAGCGAAATGGTCGGCAGAGTGCCGACACAGCGAGTTTTGACTATCACTTGCGCATCTAAAACAACGTCGGAAAGTAACTCGTTCGGCTTTTGAGTCACATAAAGTATGTGTGTTAATTTTGGCGCTACTAGCTCTGCATGTTGACATGCAATTTCTTTACCTCTCAGAAATTATTATGACATAAAAGTGAAGTACGTGACGAGTGTGACGTTAGGAAAACATTAGGCATCATGGAGAGATTCTGTATGGGACCACCCAACCCAAACGAGTACTGTGTGACGTGCTACCCGGCAGGTATTCACCGAGGTAGCCGGCTAGTTCAGTCGGTAGAGCGTCAGACTCTTAAATCCAGTGTCGTGGGTTCGAGCCAGACGCTGGGCGGAACGGAATTTTGTTCCGCTGCAGGTGTAAATCACCGTTTTTCTGATTAACGAGATTTAATGGAAATAGCAACTTTAAACTTTGCCTACGTCTCTGTCAGTCGCAAGGAAACTGTATTTGAAGGTGAAGGTGATTTTGTAGACATGTGTGAAAGACATGTTCTGAAATGCAAGTGTTGTTGTTTGGAGAGCACATCGGTTACGTGTCAGATGTGTAGCCAAGCAGTAATTTGTCGCCATAGCTGCAAATATTAGCCGGTAATATGAAGTGTTGTCAGCTAAAGTCTGATAATGCAGACGACCGTTAGGACGAAGTACCCAAAAGTACCGCTAGGCCGCGCCTCTTTAGCTCAGTGGTAGAGCACTGGTGTAATAAACCAAGGGTCGTAAGTTCCATCCTCACAGGAGAAAGATGAATTTTGGAAATCAGTTGCGCGTCGTGGCCGTATTGCAAACAGTACCTGTGATGACGAACAATTAGCGACAGGCGTTTTTTTAAGAATTACTCTCAGATGTGATTAAGGCGAATGGCGCAGATAAAGCATTTGCCAAAGCGGTACAGCATAAGGTGGGACGAGGCAGTCTGAATTACATTTTATAGATGTATTTCTCACATATCTCAGAGCCTCTCGCGATATTCGTCGTCGTCGTCGTCGTCGTCGTCGCCGCCGCCGCTTCTGCAGAAGTAGCAAATGGCAATCGTAGCAAATGCGGCGAGGGACGCCCTGCCTTCGATTCCGAATGCACAAAGTGTGTGGTCTTGTTTCTCAGTCTATATTTGGTCGGTCACGTCAGAGGTTGAATGTAACGAATGGGTGGGAAAGAGCAAGGGCAGCGGCTGTGTAGAACGAAAACACAAATCCTCAGGGGTGTGAGCGTTTCGAGATGAGTCGTATACATGTAAATGTTGGTCGTCAGTGACCGTGTGGCCTAATGGATAAGGCGTCGGACTTCGGATGTGAAGATTACAGTTTCGAATGCTGTCACGTTTGTGTTTTTCCAGTTCTGAAAAAGAAACATAACGCTGTAATGTAGCAATTGAGCAGTACGAAACAGTCTGAATGTTGCTGTTGACCATTTTTTGCTTGAAGATGCTCTTGAGCTTGAAACACACACAACTAGACCGGTGTTAACTAGCGAAATGGTCGGCAGAGTGCCGACACAGCGAGTTTTGACTATCACTTGCACATCTAAAACAACGTCGGAAAGTAACTCGTTCGGCTTTTGAGTCACATAAAGTATGTGTGTTAATTTTGGCGCCACTAGCTCTGCATGTTGTCATGCAATTTCTTTACCTCTCAGAAATGATTATGACATAAAAGTGAAGTACGTGACGAGTGTGACGTTAGGAAAACATTAGGCATCATGGAGAGATTCTGTATGGGACCACCCAACCCAAACGAGTACTGTGTGACGTGCTACCCGGCAAGTATTCACCGAGGTAGCCGGCTAGCTCAGTCGGTAGAGCGTCAGACTCTTAAATCCAGTGTCGTGGGTTCGAGCCAGACGCTGGGCGGAACGGAATTTTGTTCCGCTGCAGGTGTAAATCACCGTTTTTCTGATTAACGAGATTTAATGGAAATAGCAACTTTAAACTTTGCCTACGTCTCTGTCAGTCGCAAGGAAACTGTATTTGAAGGTGAAGGTGATTTTGTAGTCATGTGTGAAAGACATGTTCTGAAATGCAAGTGTTGTTGTTTGGAGAGCACATCGGTTACGTGTCAGATGTGTAGCCAAGCAGTAATTTGTCGCCATAGCTGCAAATATTAGCCGGTAATATGAAGTGTTGTCAGCTAAAGTCTGATGATGCAGACGACCGTTAGGACGAAGTACCCAAGAGTACCGCTAGGCCGCGCCTCTTTAGCTCAGTGGTAGAGCACTGGTGTAATAAACCAGGGGTCGTAAGTTCCATCCTCACAGGAGAAAGATGAATTTTGGAAATCAGTTGCGCGTCGTGGCTGTATTGCAAACAGTACCTGTGATGACGAACAATTAGCGACAGGCGTTTTTTTAAGAATTACTCTCAGATGTGATTAAGGCGAATGGCGCAGATAAAGCATTTGCCAAAGCGGTACAGCATAAGGTGTAACGAGGCAGTCTGAATTACATTTTATAGATGTATTTCTCACATATCTCAGAGCCTCTCGCGATATTCGTCGTCGTCGTCGTCGCCGCCGCCGCTTCTGCAGAAGTAGCAAATGGCAATCGTAGCAAATGCGGCGAGGGACGCCCTGCCTTCGATTCCGAATGCACAAAGTGTGTGGTCTTGTTTCTCAGTCTATATTTGGTCGGTCACGTCAGAGGTTGAATGTAACGAATGGGTGGGAAAGAGCAAGGGCAGCGGCTGTGTAGAACGAAAACACAAATCCTCAGGGGTGTGAGCGTTTCGAGATGAGTCGTATACATGTAAATGTTGGTCGTCAGTGACCGTGTGGCCTAATGGATAAGGCGTCGGACTTCGGATGTGAAGATTACAGTTTCGAATGCTGTCACGTTTGTGTTTTTCCAGTTCTGAAAAAGAAACATAACGCTGTAATGTAGCAATTGAGCAGTACGAAACAGTCTGAATGTTGCTGTTGACCATTTTTTGCTTGGAGATGCTCTTGAGCTTGAAACACACACAACTAGACCGGTGTTAACTAGCGAAATGGTCGGCAGAGTGCCGACACAGCGAGTTTTGACTATCACTTGCACATCTAAAACAACGTCGGAAAGTAACTCGTTCGGCTTTTGAGTCACATAAAGTATGTGTGTTAATTTTGACGCCACTAGCTCTGCATGTTGTCATGCAATTTCTTTACCTCTCAGAAATGATTATGACATAAAAGTGAAGTACGTGACGAGTGTGACGTTAGGAAAACATTAGGCATCATGGAGAGATTCTGTATGGGACCACCCAACCCAAACGAGTACTGTGTGACGTGCTACCCGGCAGGTATTCACCAAGGTAGCCGGCTAGCTCAGTCGGTAGAGTGTCAGACTCTTAAATCCAGTGTCGTGGGTTCGAGCCAGACGCTGGGCGGAACGGAATTTTGTTCCGCTGCAGGTGTAAATCACCGTTTTTCTGATTAACGAGATTTAATGGAAATAGCAACTTTAAACTTTGCCTACGTCTCTGTCAGTCGCAAGGAAACTGTATTTGAAGGTGAAGGTGATTTTGTAGACATGTGTGAAAGACATGTTCTGAAATGCAAGTGTTGTTGTTTGGAGAGCACATCGGTTACGTGTCAGATGTGTAGCCAAGCAGTAATTTGTCGCCATAGCTGCAAATATTAGCCGGTAATATGAAGTGTTGTCAGCTAAAGTCTGATAATGCAGACGACCGTTAGGACGAAGTACCCAAAATTACCGCTAGGCCGCGCCTCTTTAGCTCAGTGGTAGAGCACTGGTGTAATAAACCAGGGGTCGTAAGTTCCATCCTCACAGGAGAAAGATGAATTTTGGAAATCAGTTGCGCGTCGTGGCCGTATTGCAAACAGTACGTGTGATGACGAACAATTAGCGACAGGCGTTTTTTTAAGAATTACTCTCAGATGTGATTAAGGCGAATGGCGCAGATAAAGCATTTGCCAAAGCGGTACAGCATAAGGTGGGACGAGGCAGTCTGAATTACATTTTATAGATGTATTTCTCACATATCTCAGAGCCTCTCGCGATATTCGTTGTCGTCGTCGTCGTCGTCGTTGTCGTCGTCGTCGTCGTCGCCGCCGCCGCTTCTGCAGAAGTAGCAAATGGCAATCGTAGCAAATGCGGCGAGGGACGCCCTGCCTTCGATTCCGAATGCACAAAGTGTGTGGTCTTGTTTCTCAGTCTATATTTGGTCGGTCACGTCAGAGGTTGAATGTAACGAATGGGTGGGAAAGAGCAAGGGCAGCGGCTGTGTAGAACGAAAACACAAATCCTCAGGGGTGTGAGCGTTTCGAGATGAGTCGTATACATGTAAATGTTGGTCGTCAGTGACCGTGTGGCCTAATGGATAAGGCGTCGGACTTCGGATGTGAAGATTACAGTTTCGAATGCTGTCACGCTTGTGTTTTTCCAGTTCTGAAAAAGAAACATAACGCTGTAATGTAGCAATTGAGCAGTACGAAACAGTCTGAATGTTGCTGTTGACCATTTTTTGCTTGAAGATGCTCTTGAGCTTGAAACACACACAACTAGACCGGTGTTAACTAGCGAAATGGTCGGCAGAGTGCCGACACAGCGAGTTTTGACTATCACTTGCACATCTAAAACAACGTCGGAAAGTAACTCGTTCGGCTTTTGAGTCACATAAAGTATGTGTGTTAATTTTGGCGCCACTAGCTCTGCATGTTGTCATGCAATTTCTTTACCTCTCAGAAATGATTATGACATAAAAGTGAAGTACGTGACGAGTGTGACGTTAGGAAAACATTAGGCATCATGGAGAGATTCTGTATGGGACCACCCAACCCAAACGAGTACTGTGTGACGTGCTACCCGGCAAGTATTCACCGAGGTAGCCGGCTAGCTCAGTCGGTAGAGCGTCAGACTCTTAAATCCAGTGTCGTGGGTTCGAGCCAGACGCTGGGCGGAACGGAATTTTGTTCCGCTGCAGGTGTAAATCACCGTTTTTCTGATTAACGAGATTTAATGGAAATAGCAACTTTAAACTTTGCCTACGTCTCTGTCAGTCGCAAGGAAACTGTATTTGAAGGTGAAGGTGATTTTGTAGTCATGTGTGAAAGACATGTTCTGAAATGCAAGTGTTGTTGTTTGGAGAGCACATCGGTTACGTGTCAGATGTGTAGCCAAGCAGTAATTTGTCGCCATAGCTGCAAATATTAGCCGGTAATATGAAGTGTTGTCAGCTAAAGTCTGATGATGCAGACGACCGTTAGGACGAAGTACCCAAGAGTACCGCTAGGCCGCGCCTCTTTAGCTCAGTGGTAGAGCACTGGTGTAATAAACCAGGGGTCGTAAGTTCCATCCTCACAGGAGAAAGATGAATTTTGGAAATCAGTTGCGCGTCGTGGCTGTATTGCAAACAGTACCTGTGATGACGAACAATTAGCGACAGGCGTTTTTTTAAGAATTACTCTCAGATGTGATTAAGGCGAATGGCGCAGATAAAGCATTTGCCAAAGCGGTACAGCATAAGGTGTAACGAGGCAGTCTGAATTACATTTTATAGATGTATTTCTCACATATCTCAGAGCCTCTCGCGATATTCGTCGTCGTCGTCGTCGCCGCCGCCGCTTCTGCAGAAGTAGCAAATGGCAATCGTAGCAAATGCGGCGAGGGACGCCCTGCCTTCGATTCCGAATGCACAAAGTGTGTGGTCTTGTTTCTCAGTCTATATTTGGTCGGTCACGTCAGAGGTTGAATGTAACGAATGGGTGGGAAAGAGCAAGGGCAGCGGCTGTGTAGAACGAAAACACAAATCCTCAGGGGTGTGAGCGTTTCGAGATGAGTCGTATACATGTAAATGTTGGTCGTCAGTGACCGTGTGGCCTAATGGATAAGGCGTCGGACTTCGGATGTGAAGATTACAGTTTCGAATGCTGTCACGTTTGTGTTTTTCCAGTTCTGAAAAAGAAACATAACGCTGTAATGTAGCAATTGAGCAGTACGAAACAGTCTGAATGTTGCTGTTGACCATTTTTTGCTTGGAGATGCTCTTGAGCTTGAAACACACACAACTAGACCGGTGTTAACTAGCGAAATGGTCGGCAGAGTGCCGACACAGCGAGTTTTGACTATCACTTGCACATCTAAAACAACGTCGGAAAGTAACTCGTTCGGCTTTTGAGTCACATAAAGTATGTGTGTTAATTTTGGCGCCACTAGCTCTGCATGTTGTCATGCAATTTCTTTACCTCTCAGAAATGATTATGACATAAAAGTGAAGTACGTGACGAGTGTGACGTTAGGAAAACATTAGGCATCATGGAGAGATTCTGTATGGGACCACCCAACCCAAACGAGTACTGTGTGACGTGCTACCCGGCAGGTATTCACCAAGGTAGCCGGCTAGCTCAGTCGGTAGAGTGTCAGACTCTTAAATCCAGTGTCGTGGGTTCGAGCCAGACGCTGGGCGGAACGGAATTTTGTTCCGCTGCAGGTGTAAATCACCGTTTTTCTGATTAACGAGATTTAATGGAAATAGCAACTTTAAACTTTGCCTACGTCTCTGTCAGTCGCAAGGAAACTGTATTTGAAGGTGAAGGTGATTTTGTAGACATGTGTGAAAGACATGTTCTGAAATGCAAGTGTTGTTGTTTGGAGAGCACATCGGTTACGTGTCAGATGTGTAGCCAAGCAGTAATTTGTCGCCATAGCTGCAAATATTAGCCGGTAATATGAAGTGTTGTCAGCTAAAGTCTGATAATGCAGACGACCGTTAGGACGAAGTACCCAAAATTACCGCTAGGCCGCGCCTCTTTAGCTCAGTGGTAGAGCACTGGTGTAATAAACCAGGGGTCGTAAGTTCCATCCTCACAGGAGAAAGATGAATTTTGGAAATCAGTTGCGCGTCGTGGCCGTATTGCAAACAGTACGTGTGATGACGAACAATTAGCGACAGGCGTTTTTTTAAGAATTACTCTCAGATGTGATTAAGGCGAATGGCGCAGATAAAGCATTTGCCAAAGCGGTACAGCATAAGGTGGGACGAGGCAGTCTGAATTACATTTTATAGATGTATTTCTCACATATCTCAGAGCCTCTCGCGATATTCGTCGTCGTCGTCGTCGTCGCCGCCGCCGCTTCTGCAGAAGTAGCAAATGGCAATCGTAGCAAATGCGGCGAGGGACGCCCTGCCTTCGATTCCGAATGCACAAAGTGTGTGGTCTTGTTTCTCAGTCTATATTTGGTCGGTCACGTCAGAGGTTGAATGTAACGAATGGGTGGGAAAGAGCAAGGGCAGCGGCTGTGTAGAACGAAAACACAAATCCTCAGGGGTGTGAGCGTTTCGAGATGAGTCGTATACATGCAAATGTTGGTCGTCAGTGACCGTGTGGCCTAATGGATAAGGCGTCGGACTTCGGATGTGAAGATTACAGTTTCGAATGCTGTCACGTTTGTGTTTTTCCAGTTCTGAAAAAGAAACATAACGCTGTAATGTAGCAATTGAGCAGTACGAAACAGTCTGAATGTTGCTGTTGACCATTTTTTGCTTGGAGATGCTCTTGAGCTTGAAACACACACAACTAGACCGGTGTTAACTAGCGAAATGGTCGGCAGAGTGCCGACACAGCGAGTTTTGACTATCACTTGCACATCTAAAACAACGTCGGAAAGTAACTCGTTCGGCTTTTGAGTCACATAAAGTATGTGTGTTAATTTTGGCGCCACTATCTCTGCATGTTGTCATGCAATTTCTTTACCTCTCAGAAATGATTATGACATAAAAGTGAAGTACGTGACGAGTGTGACGTTAGGAAAACATTAGGCATCATGGAGAGATTCTGTATGGGACCACCCAACCCAAACGAGTACTGTGTGACGTGCTACCCGGCAGGTATTCACCGAGGTAGCCGGCTAGCTCAGTCGGTAGAGCGTCAGACTCTTAAATCCAGTGTCGTGGGTTCGAGCCAGACGCTGGGCGGAACGGAATTTTGTTCCGCTGCAGGTGTAAATCACCGTTTTTCTGATTAACGAGATTTAATGGAAATAGCAACTTTAAACTTTGCCTACGTCTCTGTCAGTCGCAAGGAAACTGTATTTGAAGGTGAAGGTGATTTTGTAGACATGTGTGAAAGACATGTTCTGAAATGCAAGTGTTGTTGTTTGGAGAGCACATCGGTTACGTGTCAGATGTGTAGCCAAGCAGTAATTTGTCGCCATAGCTGCAAATATTAGCCGGTAATATGAAGTGTTGTCAGCTAAAGTCTGATAATGCAGACGACCGTTAGGACGAAGTACCCAAAATTACCGCTAGGCCGCGCCTCTTTAGCTCAGTGGTAGAGCACTGGTGTAATAAACCAGGGGTCGTAAGTTCCATCCTCACAGGAGAAAGATGAATTTTGGAAATCAGTTGCGCGTCGTGGCCGTATTGCAAACAGTACGTGTGATGACGAACAATTAGCGACAGGCGTTTTTTTAAGAATTACTCTCAGATGTGATTAAGGCGAATGGCGCAGATAAAGCATTTGCCAAAGCGGTACAGCATAAGGTGGGACGAGGCAGTCTGAATTACATTTTATAGATGTATTTCTCACATATCTCAGAGCCTCTCGCGATATTCGTCGTCGTCGTCGTCGTCGCCGCCGCCGCTTCTGCAGAAGTAGCAAATGGCAATCGTAGCAAATGCGGCGAGGGACGCCCTGCCTTCGATTCCGAATGCACAAAGTGTGTGGTCTTGTTTCTCAGTCTATATTTGGTCGGTCACGTCAGAGGTTGAATGTAACGAATGGGTGGGAAAGAGCAAGGGCAGCGGCTGTGTAGAACGAAAACACAAATCCTCAGGGGTGTGAGCGTTTCGAGATGAGTCGTATACATGTAAATGTTGGTCGTCAGTGACCGTGTGGCCTAATGGATAAGGCGTCGGACTTCGGATGTGAAGATTACAGTTTCGAATGCTGTCACGTTTGTGTTTTTCCAGTTCTGAAAAAGAAACATAACGCTGTAATGTAGCAATTGAGCAGTACGAAACAGTCTGAATGTTGCTGTTGACCATTTTTTGCTTGGAGATGCTCTTGAGCTTGAAACACACACAACTAGACCGGTGTTAACTAGCGAAATGGTCGGCAGAGTGCCGACACAGCGAGTTTTGACTATCACTTGCACATCTAAAACAACGTCGGAAAGTAACTCGTTCGGCTTTTGAGTCACATAAAGTATGTGTGTTAATTTTGGAGCCACTATCTCTGCATGTTGTCATGCAATTTCTTTACCTCTCAGAAATGATTATGACATAAAAGTGAAGTACGTGACGAGTGTGACGTTAGGAAAACATTAGGCATCATGGAGAGATTCTGTATGGGACCACCCAACCCAAACGAGTACTGTGTGACGTGCTACCCGGCAGGTATTCACCGAGGTAGCCGGCTAGCTCAGTCGGTAGAGCGTCAGACTCTTAAATCCAGTGTCGTGGGTTCGAGCCAGACGCTGGGCGGAACGGAATTTTGTTCCGCTGCAGGTGTAAATCACCGTTTTTCTGATTAACGAGATTTAATGGAAATAGCAACTTTAAACTTTGCCTACGTCTCTGTCAGTCGCAAGGAAACTGTATTTGAAGGTGAAGGTGATTTTGTAGACATGTGTGAAAGACATGTTCTGAAATGCAAGTGTTGTTGTTTGGAGAGCACATCGGTTACGTGTCAGATGTGTAGCCAAGCAGTAATTTGTCGCCATAGCTGCAAATATTAGCCGGTAATATGAAGTGTTGTCAGCTAAAGTCTGATAATGCAGACGACCGTTAGGACGAAGTACCCAAAAGTACCGCTAGGCCGCGCCTCTTTAGCTCAGTGGTAGAGCACTGGTGTAATAAACCAGGGGTCGTAAGTTCCATCCTCACAGGAGAAAGATGAATTTTGGAAATCAGTTGCGCGTCGTAGCCGTATTGCAAACAGTACCTGTGATGACGAACAATTAGCGACAGGCGTTTTTTTAAGAATTACTCTCAGATGTGATTAAGGCGAATGGCGCAGATAAAGCATTTGCCAAAGCGGTACAGCATAAGGTGGGACGAGGCAGTCTGAATTACATTTTATAGATGTATTTCTCACATATCTCAGAGCCTCTCGCGATATTCGTCGTCGTCGTCGTCGTCGTCGTCGCCGCCGCCGCTTCTGCAGAAGTAGCAAATGGCAATCGTAGCAAATGCGGCGAGGGACGCCCTGCCTTCGATTCCGAATGCACAAAGTGTGTGGTCTTGTTTCTCAGTCTATATTTGGTCGGTCACGTCAGAGGTTGAATGTAACGAATGGGTGGGAAAGAGCAAGGGGCAGCGGCTGTGCAGAACGAAAACACAAATCCTCAGGGGTGTGAGCGTTTCGAGATGAGTCGTATACATGTAAATGTTAGTCGTCAGTGACCGTGTGGCCTAATGGATAAGGCGTCGGACTTCGTATCTGAAGATTACAGGTTCGAATGCTGTCACGCTTGTGTTCTTCCAGTTCTGAAAAAGAAACATAACGTTTTAATGTAGCAATTGAGCAGTACGAAACAGTCTGAATGTTGCTGTTGACCATTTTTTGCTTGGAGATGCTCTTCAGCTTGAAACACACACAACAAGACCGGTGTTAACTAGCGAAATGGTCGGCAGAGTGCCGACACAGCGAGTTTTGACTATCACTTGCACATCTAAAACAACGTCGGAAAGTAACTCGTTCGGCTTTTGAGTCACATAAAGTATGTGTGTTAATTTTGACGCCACTAGCTCTGCATGTTGTCATGCAATTTCTTTACCTCTCAGAAATGATTATGACATAAAAGTGAAGTACGTGACGAGTGTGACGTTAGGAAAACATTAGGCATCATGGAGAGATTCTGTATGGGACCACCCAACCCAAACGAGTACTGTGTGACGTGCTACCCGGCAGGTATTCACCGCGGTAGCCGGCTAGCTCAGTCGGTAGAGCGTCAGACTCTTAATCCCAGGGTCGTGGGTTCGAGCCAGACGCTGGGCGGAACGGAATTTTGTTCCGCTGCAGGTGTAAATCACCGTTTTTCTGATTAACGAGATTTAATGGAAATAGCAACTTTAAACTTTGCCTACGTCTCTGTCAGTCGCAAGGAAACTGTATTTGAAGGTGAAGGTGATTTTGTAGACATGTGTGAAAGACATGTTCTGAAATGCAAGTGTTGTTGTTTGGAGAGCACATCGGTTACGTGTCAGATGTGTAGCCAAGCAGTAATTTGTCGCCATAGCTGCAAATATTAGCCGGTAATATGAAGTGTTGTCAGCTAAAGTCTGATGATGCAGACGACCGTAAGGACGAAGTACCCAAGAGTACCGCTAGGCCGCGCCTCTTTAGCTCAGTGGTAGAGCGCTGGTGTAATAAACCAGGGGTCGTAAGTTCCATCCTCACAGGAGAAAGATGAATTTTGGAAATCAGTTGCGCGTCGTGGCCGTATTGCAAACAGTACCTGTGATGACGAACAATTAGCGACAGGCGTTTTTTTTAAGAATTACTCTCAGATGCGGTTAAGGCGAATGGCGCAGATAAAGCATTTGCCAAAGCGGTACAGCATAAGGTGGGACGAGGCAGTCTGAATTACATTTTATAGATGTATTTCTCACATATCTCAGAGCCTCTCGCGATATTCGTCGTCGTCGTCGTCGTCGTCGTCGTCGTCGCCGTCGCCGCCGCCGCTTCTGCAGAAGTAGCAAATGGCAATCGTAGCAAATGCGGCGAGGGACGCCCTGCCTTCGATTCCGAATGCACAAAGTGTGTGGTGTTGTTTCTCAGTCTATATTTGGTCGGTCACGTCAGAGGTTGAATGTAACGAATGGGTGGGAAAGAGCAAGGGGCAGCGGCTGTGCAGAACGAAAACACAAATCCTCAGGGGTGTGAGCGTTTCGAGATGAGTCGTATACATGTAAATGTTTGTCGTCAGTGACCGTGTGGCCTAATGGATAAGGCGTCGGACTTCGGATCTGAAGATTACAGGTTCGAATGCTGTCACGCTTGTGTTTTTCCAGTTCTGAAAAAGAAACATAACGTTTTAATGTAGCAATTGAGCAGTACGAAACAGTCTGAATGTTGCTGTTGACCATTTTTTGCTTGGAGATGCTCTTGAGCTTGAAACACACACAACAAGACCGGTGTTAACTAGCGAAATGGTCGGCAGAGTGCCGACACAGCGAGTTTTGACTATCACTTGCACATCTAAAACAACGTCGGAAAGTAACTCGTTCGGCTTTTGAGTCACATAAAGTATGTGTGTTAATTTTGACGCCACTAGCTCTGCATGTTGTCATGCAATTTCTTTACCTCTCAGAAATGATTATGACATAAAAGTGAAGTACGTGACGAGTGTGACGTTAGGAAAACATTAGGCATCATGGAGAGATTCTGTATGGGACCACCCAACCCAAACGAGTACTGTGTGACGTGCTACCCGGCAGGTATTCACCGCGGTAGCCGGCTAGCTCAGTCGGTAGAGCGTCAGACTCTTAATCCCAGGGTCGTGGGTTCGAGCCAGACGCTGGGCGGAACGGAATTTTGTTCCGCTGCAGGTGTAAATCACCGTTTTTCTGATTAACGAGATTTAATGGAAATAGCAACTTTAAACTTTGCCTACGTCTCTGTCAGTCGCAAGGAAACTGTATTTGAAGGTGAAGGTGATTTTGTAGACATGTGTGAAAGACATGTTCTGAAATGCAAGTGTTGTTGTTTGGAGAGCACATCGGTTACGTGTCAGATGTGTAGCCAAGCAGTAATTTGTCGCCATAGCTGCAAATATTAGCCGGTAATATGAAGTGTTGTCAGCTAAAGTCTGATGATGCAGACGACCGTAAGGACGAAGTACCCAAGAGTACCGCTAGGCCGCGCCTCTTTAGCTCAGTGGTAGAGCGCTGGTGTAATAAACCAGGGGTCGTAAGTTCCATCCTCACAGGAGAAAGATGAATTTTGGAAATCAGTTGCGCGTCGTGGCCGTATTGCAAACAGTACCTGTGATGACGAACAATTAGCGACAGGCGTTTTTTTTAAGAATTACTCTCAGATGCGGTTAAGGCGAATGGCGCAGATAAAGCATTTGCCAAAGCGGTACAGCATAAGGTGGGACGAGGCAGTCTGAATTACATTTTATAGATGTATTTCTCACATATCTCAGAGCCTCTCGCGATATTCGTCGTCGTCGTCGTCGTCGTCGTCGTCGTCGCCGTCGCCGCCGCCGCTTCTGCAGAAGTAGCAAATGGCAATCGTAGCAAATGCGGCGAGGGACGCCCTGCCTTCGATTCCGAATGCACAAAGTGTGTGGTGTTGTTTCTCAGTCTATATTTGGTCGGTCACGTCAGAGGTTGAATGTAACGAATGGGTGGGAAAGAGCAAGGGGCAGCGGCTGTGCAGAACGAAAACACAAATCCTCAGGGGTGTGAGCGTTTCGAGATGAGTCGTATACATGTAAATGTTTGTCGTCAGTGACCGTGTGGCCTAATGGATAAGGCGTCGGACTTCGGATCTGAAGATTACAGGTTCGAATGCTGTCACGCTTGTGTTTTTCCAGTTCTGAAAAAGAAACATAACGTTTTAATGTAGCAATTGAGCAGTACGAAACAGTCTGAATGTTGCTGTTGACCATTTTTTGCTTGGAGATGCTCTTGAGCTTGAAACACACACAACAAGACCGGTGTTAACTAGCGAAATGGTCGGCAGAGTGCCGACACAGCGAGTTTTGACTATCACTTGCACATCTAAAACAACGTCGGAAAGTAGCTCGTTCGGCTTTTGAGTCACATAAAGTATGTGTGTTAATTTTGACGCCACTAGCTCTGCATGTTGTCATGCAATTTCTTTACCTCTCAGAAATGATTATGACATAAAAGTGAAGTACGTGACGAGTGTGACGTTAGGAAAACATTAGGCATCATGGAGAGATTCTGTATGGGACCACCCAACCCAAACGAGTACTGTGTGACGTGCTACCCGGCAGGTATTCACCGAGGTAGCCGGCTAGCTCAGTCGGTAGTGCGTCAGACTCTTAAAGCCAGGGTCGTGGGTTCGAGCCAGACGCTGGGCGGAACGGAATTTTGTTCCGCTGCAGGTGTAAATCACCGTTTTTCTGATTAACGAGTTTTAATGGAAATAGCAACTTTAAACTTTGCCTACGTCTCTGTCAGTCGCAAGGAAACTGTATTTGAAGGTGAAGGTGATTTTGTAGACATGTGTGAAAGACATGTTCTGAAATGCAAGTGTTGTTGTTTGGAGAGCACATCGGTTACGTGTCAGATGTGTAGCCAAGCAGTAATTTGTCGCCATAGCTGCAAATATTAGCCGGTAATATGAAGTGTTGTCAGCTAAAGTCTGATGATGCAGACGACCTTAGGACGAAGTACCCAAGAGTACCGCTAGGCCGCGCCTCTTTAGCTCAGTGGTAGAGCACTGGTGTAATAAACCAGGGGTCGTAAGTTCCATCCTCACAGGAGAAAGATGAATTTTGGAAATCAGTTGCGCGTCGTGGCCGTATTGCAAACAGTAACTGTGATGACGAACAATTAGCGACAGGCGTTTTTTTAAGAATTACTCTCAGATGCGATTAAGGCGAATGGCGCAGATAAAGCATTTGCCAAAGCGGTACAGCATAAGGTGGGACGAGGCAGTCTGAATTACATTTTATAGATGTATTTCTCACATATCTCAGAGCCTCTCGCGATATTCGTCGTCGTCGTCGTCGTCGTCGTCGTCGTCGTCGTCGCCGCCGCCGCCGCTTCTGCAGAAGTAGCAAATGGCAATCGTAGCAAATGCGGCGAGGGACGCCCTGCCTTCGATTCCGAATGCACAATGTGTGTGGTCTTGTTTCTCAGTCTATATTTGGTCGGTCACGTCAGAGGTTGAATGTAACGAATGGGTGGGAAAGAGCAAGGGGCAGCGGCTGTGCAGAACGAAAACACAAATCCTCAGGGGTGTGAGCGTTTCGAGATGAGTCGTATACATGTAAATGTTTGTCGTCAGTGACCGTGTGGCCTAATGGATAAGGCGTCGGACTTCGGATGTGAAGATTACAGGTTCGAATGCTGTCACGCTTGTGTTTTTCCAGTTCTGAAAAAGAAACATAACTTTTTAATGTAGCAATTGAGCAGTACGAAACAGTCTGAATGTTGCTGTTGACCATTTTTTGCTTGGAGATGCTCTTCAGCTTGAAACACACACAACAAGACCGGTGTTAACTAGCGAAATGGTCGGCAGAGTGCCGACACAGCGAGTTTTGACTATCACTTGCACATCTAAAACAACGTCGGAAAGTAGCTCGTTCGGCTTTTGAGTCACATAAAGTATGTGTGTTAATTTTGACGCCACTAGCTCTGCATGTTGTCATGCAATTTCTTTACCTCTCAGAAATGATTATGACATAAAAGTGAAGTACGTGACGAGTGTGACGTTAGGAAAACATTAGGCATCATGGAGAGATTCTGTATGGGACCACCCAACCCAAACGAGTACTGTGTGACGGGCTACCCGGCAGGTATTCACCGAGGTAGCCGGCTAGCTCAGTCGGTAGAGCGTCAGACTCTTAAACCCAGGGTCGTGGGTTCGAGCCAGACGCTGGGCGGAACGGAATTTTGTTCCGCTGCAGGTGTAAATCACCGTTTTTCTGATTAACGAGATTTAATGGAAATAGCAACTTTAAACTTTGCCTACGTCTCTGTCAGTCGCAAGGAAACTGTATTTGAAGGTGAAGGTGATTTTGTAGACATGTGTGAAAGACATGTTCTGAAATGCAAGTGTTGTTGTTTGGAGAGCACATCGGTTACGTGTCAGATGTGTAGCCAAGCAGTAATTTGTCGCCATAGCTGCAAATATTAGCCGGTAATATGAAGTGTTAGCTAAAGTCTGATGATGCAGACGACCGTAAGGACGAAGTACCCAAGAGTACCGCTAGGCCGCGCCTCTTTAGCTCAGTGGTAGAGCACTGGTGTAATAGACCAGGGGTCGTAAGTTCCATCCTCACAGGAGAAAGATGAATTTTGGAAATCAGTTGCGCGTCGTGGCCGTATTGCAAACAGTACCTGTGATGACGAACAATTAGCGACAGGCGTTTTTTTAAGAATTACTCTCAGATGCGATTAAGGCGAATGGCGCAGATAAAGCATTTGCCAAAGCGGTACAGCATAAGGTGGGACGAGGCAGTCTGAATTACATTTTATAGATGTATTTCTCACATATCTCAGAGCCTCTCGCGATATTCGTCGTCGTCGTCGTCGTCGTCGTCGTCGTCGCCGCCGCTTCTGCAGAAGTAGCAAATGGCAATCGTAGCAAATGCGGCGAGGGACGCCCTGCCTTCGATTCCGAATGCACAAAGTGTGTGGTGTTGTTTCTCAGTCTATATTTGGTCGGTCACGTCAGAGGTTGAATGTAACGAATGGGTGGGAAAGAGCAAGGGGCAGCGGCTGTGCAGAACGAAAACACAAATCCTCAGGGGTGTGAGCGTTTCGAGATGAGTCGTATACATGTAAATGTTTGTCGTCAGTGACCGTGTGGCCTAATGGATAAGGCGTCGGACTTCGGATGTGAAGATTACAGGTTCGAATGCTGTCACGCTTGTGTTTTTCCAGTTCTGAAAAAGAAACATAACTTTTTAATGTAGCAATTGAGCAGTACGAAACAGTCTGAATGTTGCTGTTGACCATTTTTTGCTTGGAGATGCTCTTCAGCTTGAAACACACACAACAAGACCGGTGTTAACTAGCGAAATGGTCGGCAGAGTGCCGACACAGCGAGTTTTGACTATCACTTGCACATCTAAAACAACGTCGGAAAGTAGCTCGTTCGGCTTTTGAGTCACATAAAGTATGTGTGTTAATTTTGACGCCACTAGCTCTGCATGTTGTCATGCAAATTCTTTACCTCTCAGAAATGATTATGACATAAAAGTGAAGTACGTGACGAGTGTGACGTTAGGAAAACATTAGGCATCATGGAGAGATTCTGTATGGGACCACCCAACCCAAACGAGTACTGTGTGACGTGCTACACGGCAGGTATTCACCGAGGTAGCCGGCTAGCTCAGTCGGTAGAGCGTCAGACACTTAAACCCAGGGTCGTGGGTTCGAGCCAGACGCTGGGCGGAACGGAATTTTGTTCCACTGCAGGTGTAAATCACCGTTTTTCTGATTAACGAGATTTAATGGAAATAGCAACTTTAAACTTTGCCTACGTCTCTGTCAGTCGCAAGGAAACTGTATTTGAAGGTGAAGGTGATTTTGTAGACATGTGTGAAAGACATGTTCTGAAATGCAAGTGTTGTTGTTTGGAGAGCACATCGGTTACATGTCAGATGTGTAGCCAAGCAGTAATTTGTCGCCATAGCTGCAAATATTAGCCGGTAATATGAAGTGTTGTCAGCTAAAGTCTGATGATGCAGACGACCGTAAGGACGAAGTACCCAAGAGTACCGCCAGGCCGCGCCTCTTTAGCTCAGTGGTAGAGCACTGGTGTAATAAACCAGGGGTCGTAAGTTTCATCCTCACAGGAGAAAGATGAATTTTGGAAATCAGTTGCGCGTCGTCGCCGTATTGCAAACAGTACCTGTGATGACGAACAATTAGCGACAGGCGTTTTTTTAAGAATTACTCTCAGATGCGATTAAGGCGAATGGAGCAGATAAAGCATTTGCCAAAGCGGTACAGCATAAGGTGGGACGAGGCAGTCTGAATTACATTTTATAGATGTATTTCTCACATATCTCAGAGCCTCTCGCGATATTCGTCGTCGTCGTCGTCGTCGTCGTCGTCGCCGCCGCCGCCGCTTCTGCAGAAGTAGCAAATGGCAATCGTAGCAAATGCGGCGAGGGACGCCCTGCCTTCGATTCCGAATGCACAAAGTGTGTGGTGTTGTTTCTCAGTCTATATTTGGTCGGTCACGTCAGAGGTTGAATGTAACGAATGGGTGGGAAAGAGGAAGGGGCAGCGGATGTGCAGAACGAAAACACAAATCCTCAGGGGTGTGAGCGTTTCGAGATGAGTCGTATACATGTAAATGTTTGTCGTCAGTGACCGTGTGGCCTAATGGATAAGGCGTCGGACTTCGGATGTGAAGATTACAGGTTCGAATGCTGTCATGCTTGTGTTTTTCCAGTTCTGAAAAAGAAACATAACGTTTTAATGTAGCAATTGAGCAGTACGAAACAGTCTGAATGTTGCTGTTGACCATTTTTTGCTTGGAGATGCTCTTCAGCTTGAAACACACACAACAAGACCGGTGTTAACTAGCGAAATGGTCGGCAGAGTGCCGACACAGCGAGTTTTGACTATCACTTGCACATCTAAAACAACGTCGGAAAGTAGCTCGTTCGGCTTTTGAGTCACATAAAGTATGTGTGTTAATTTTGACGCCACTAGCTCTGCATGTTGTCATGCAATTTCTTTACCTCTCAGAAATGATTATGACATAAAAGTGAAGTACGTGACGAGTGTGACGTTAGGAAAACATTAGGCATCATGGAGAGATTCTGTATGGGACCACCCAACCCAAACGAGTACTGTGTGACGTGCTACCCGGCAGGTATTCACCGAGGTAGCCGGCTAGCTCAGTCGGTAGAGCGTCAGTCTCTTAAACCCAGGGTCGTGGGTTCGAGCCAGACGCTGGGCGGAACGGAATTTTGTTCCGCTGCAGGTGTAAATCACCGTTTTTCTGATTAACGAGTTTTAATGGAAATAGCAACTTTAAACTTTGCCTACGTCTCTGTCAGTCGCAAGGAAACTGTATTTGAAGGTGAAGGTGATTTTGTAGACATGTGTGAAAGACATGTTCTGAAATGCAAGTGTTGTTGTTTGGAGAGCACATCGGTTACGTGTCAGATGTGTAGCCAAGCAGTAATTTGTCGCCATAGCTGCAAATATTAGCCGGTAATATGAAGTGTTGTCAGCTAAAGTCTGATGATGCAGACGACCGTAAGGACGAAGTACCCAAGAGTACCGCTAGGCCGCGCCTCTTTAGCTCAGTGGTAGAGCACTGGTGTAATAAACCAGGGGTCGTAAGTTTCATCCTCACAGGAGAAAGATGAATTTTGGAAATCAGTTGCGCGTCGTGGCCGTATTGCAAACAGTACCTGTGATGACGAACAATTAGCGACAGGCGTTTTTTTAAGAATTACTCTCAGATGCGATTAAGGCGAATGGAGCAGATAAAGCATTTGCCAAAGCGGTACAGCATAAGGTGGGACGAGGCAGTCTGAATTACATTTTATAGATGTATTTCTCACATATCTCAGAGCCTCTCGCGATATTCGTCGTCGTCGTCGTCGTCGTCGTCGTCGCCGCCGCTTCTGCAGAAGTAGCAAATGGCAATCGTAGCAAATGCGGCGAGGGACGCCCTGCCTTCGATTCCGAATGCACAAAGTGTGTGGTGTTGTTTCTCAGTCTATATTTGGTCGGTCACGTCAGAGGTTGAATGTAACGAATGGGTGGGAAAGAGCAAGGGGCAGCGGCTGTGCAGAACGAAAACACAAATCCTCAGGGGTGTGAGCGTTTCGAGATGAGTCGTATACATGTAAATGTTAGTCGTCAGTGACCGTGTGGCCTAATGGATAAGGCGTCGGACTTCGGATCTGAAGATTACAGGTTCGAATGCTGTCACGCTTGTGTTCTTCCAGTTCTGAAAAAGAAACATAACGTTTTAATGTAGCAATTGAGCAGTACGAAACAGTCTGAATGTTGCTGTTGACCATTTTTTGCTTGGAGATGCTCTTGAGCTTGAAACACACACAACAAGACCGGTGTTAACTAGCGAAATGGTCGGCAGAGTGCCGACACAGCGAGTTTTGACTATCACTTGCACATCTAAAACAACGTCGGAAAGTAGCTCGTTCGGCTTTTGAGTCACATAAAGTATGTGTGTTAATTTTGACGCCACTAGCTCTGCATGTTGTCATGCAATTTCTTTACCTCTCAGAAATGATTATGACATAAAAGTGAAGTACGTGACGAGTGTGACGTTAGGAAAACATTAGGCATCATGGAGAGATTCTGTATGGGACCACCCAACCCAAACGAGTACTGTGTGACGTGCTACCCGGCAGGTATTCACCGAGGTAGCCGGCTAGCTCAGTCGGTAGAGCGTCAGACTCTTAAACCCAGGGTCGTGGGTTCGAGCCAGACGCTGGGCGGAACGGAATTTTGTTCCGCTGCAGGTGTAAATCACCGTTTTTCTGATTAACGAGTTTTAATGGAAATAGCAACTTTAAACTTTGCCTACGTCTCTGTCAGTCGCAAGGAAACTGTATTTGAAGGTGAAGGTGATTTTGTAGACATGTGTGAAAGACATGTTCTGAAATGCAAGTGTTGTTGTTTGGAGAGCACATCGGTTACGTGTCAGATGTGTAGCCAAGCAGTAATTTGTCGCCATAGCTGCAAATATTAGCCGGTAATATGAAGTGTTGTCAGCTAAAGTCTGATGATGCAGACGACCGTAAGGACGAAGTACCCAAGAGTACCGCTAGGCCGCGCCTCTTTAGCTCAGTGGTAGAGCACTGGTGTAATAAACCAGGGGTCGTAAGTTTCATCCTCACAGGAGAAAGATGAATTTTGGAAATCAGTTGCGCGTCGTGGCCGTATTGCAAACAGTACCTGTGATGACGAACAATTAGCGACAGGCGTTTTTTTAAGAATTACTCTCAGATGCGATTAAGGCGAATGGAGCAGATAAAGCATTTGCCAAAGCGGTACAGCGGTTAGGGCTTCGCAGAAGTCGCAGTCGCAGTCGCAGTCGCAGTCGCAGTCGCAGTTCCGGAACCGCCAGCAGCAGCAGCAGCAGCAGCAGCAGTTTCCAGTGCCGCCAGTTTTGCAGTAGCAGTCGTCGCCGGACCCAGCCGCAGCTTCCGGACCCAGCCGCCGCCGCCGCCGCCGCCGCCGCAGCTTCCGGCCCCCGCCGCCGCCGCCGCCGCCGCCGCCGCCGCAGCTTCCGGCCCCCGCCGCCGCCGCCGCCGCCGCCGCCGCCAGGACCCAGTGCTTCGTCTTCCTCTCCTGCTTTCGTTGTCGTCGCTATTCTCGTCTTCGTCTTTGCCTTCATCCTTTCGCTCCTCGACGTCTCTCATCTGTCATCTGTAATCTGTTCCTGACTTTGTCCCTTGTCTGTCCCCATTCTTCTTTTCTGTGTTTCCAGTTTTCCTTACTGCCATCATGACCACCCCCACCACCACCGCCACTACCACCGCCATCGTCTATACGACGCCCTCCCTCGCTGCCACTACTCTTACTTGGTGTGCTCAGTCGCCCCCGTCCTACTATATCCCGCCCCTCCTCACCCTTCCCACCCCAGCTCCCTTTGTCGCCCCATCCCCTGCTCCTTCTCCCCAAGCCTCCACACACGACCCCTTTCCCCCACTCCCCCACACCACTCATGCGGCCCCTGCCAGGGTTGTGTCTCGTCGGGCTACGACCCATGCCGCACCATCGCCGGCGCCAGCACCACCACCTGCAGCAGCGCCACAACCAGCAGCAGCACCAACAGCAGCACCAACAGCAGCACCAGCACCAGCACCGACACCGGGACCTGCCGCTTCCCGTCATCTCCCCGTCACTCCTGTGCCCCACACCTCCTCCCATCCTGTCCCCGCTGTTAAGCGTCCCAGTGGCACCCCCGCCTCCTCTGCACCCAAGAAGTCCCAGCATCTTCCCCCTCCCCCACCCCCAGATGCCATGGATGTCTCCCCTCCAGCCCCCTCTACTTCCTCTTCTAACTCCCCCTCCTACAAGTATCTCCTCTCCCGTCCTGATCCCTCTCTCCTGGAGGCCCGCAACCTGACCTTGCTCCTCCGCCAATACTTCCCTGCAGCCCCCATCTCCCTTCTTACCCCCCGTAGGGACTCTGTCTTGATCACCTCCCCAAGCCCTACCCTACACTCCGACATCCTCTCCCGAATTCCTCTCACCCGATTTGGACCTAATGCCTCCCTTGCCCCTGCTCCTTCCCCTTCCTCCCCCCGTCAACCCCAACCCCCACGTCGCCCGCCGACCCTCACCGCCGTGATCACTCGGCTTAGCCCGACGATCACGGAGGAAGAGGTGCTGGCGGAGTTGAAGGCCCACCCGTACCTGGAGGTGCGAGCTGTTCGCCGCATTTTCAACTCTGCGGGCCCCACTCGCCTTATGCGAGTTTTCTCCGAACACGCTCCCTCCATCGACCATCTCCTTAAGGAGGGTGCCCTCCTCTTCCACCGCCGGTATAAGGTTGACCCCTCCCGCTCCCCACCACAATCCATTCGCTGCCAGAGGTGTCTGCGTTATAACGCACACCCAACATCAGAGTGCCGCGAGGCCCCAGTCTGCCCGCATTGTAAGCAAGCGCACTTCCTCCGGCAGTGCCCCAACCTTCAGTCTCCTCCCTCCTGCAATACCTGCAACCTCCAACACCCTACCTACTCCCAGAAATGCAAGGCTCGACCTCCTCCATCCGCTCCTGAACTCACTGTTCCTCTCCGCCCTTTGGATGACCCCACCCCTCCTGGCAATTCCCTCCGTCCTCCCCCCACCGCAGAGGACATCATCAGGTTCGTCACAATAGTGCTCCAGAACGTCCATCCCTTTCAGCGTCCCCACACCCTCCACCAGATTTCCCTCGCTGCCCGTTCCGTGTTCCACCTCAACACCTACGCCACCTATTCCCACAACCAGGCCCATTTCACCTTCTCCCGTCTCGACACCCTCGTTTAAATTCCCATTATGGCACGACAGCACCGTATCCTGTTCAATAACATCCGCTCCCTTCCCACCAACAAGCACCTCCTTATGCATACCCTTACGACCCACCGTGTGGATGCCTTCCTTCTGAACGAAACCTTTCTTCAGCCCCACCACACCGTCCACACCTCGCCCTACCTCCTTCACCGGTCTGACAATCCACTCCAGATAGCGCGTGGCGGAGTTGCCATTGGCCACCACCGCCAGATCCCTGTCCGGCTCCAACCCCTCCTTCCTGACCCCACAGAACACTTGATCCTTAGTCTCTTCTTCCCCGGCCTTACCCTTACCTGTGCCACCATCTATGTCCGCCCCGCTGCACCTATTCCTTTCGACTTCCTTTCCCACATCGACCGTACCTTCTCCTCCTACGTGATCGCCGCCGACCTTAACATCCATAGTCGTTCTGCCGCCCAGTTACGGCGGTGGCATCGGTTCCTTGCCACCCTCCAAGGCGACGTCCTTCCAATTCCCCAACACACCCGCCCTGAATCCAATACCACTCCCGATGTCGTCCTAGCCTCCCCCACCCTGCTTGGCCGCATAGCGGTGGACGTCCTTGATCCCATTGGCAGTGACCATCTCCCTGTCCTCCTCACTGTATCAGACGGTCGTCGCCCCCGTCCCGACCCGCGCCATGACCCTCCCCCGAAATATGTCCATGACTACTCCCGTGCCAACTGGAATGCCTACCGGGACTCCCTTGCTCTCCAGGTCGATAGCCACCCCCTCACCTACCACCAACCTGATGACGTTACCCGTGCTGCCTCCTTTCTCCAGCAGACCTTGTCTGAGGCCGTGGAGGCCCACGTCCCTACCATTGCCATCCATCCGCACCGCCCCACCTTACCCCCACAGGCCGTCCTTCTCCTGCGTGAATCCCGCCGGCTCTACCGTGCCTTCCTTCACACACGTGACCAGGACACACTACGACGCCACCGGCAACTACAGCGACACATCAGGAACTTACTCACGGCAAAGAAACGCCGGGACTGGCGACAGACATGCACCCGTCTTAATGCCACCTTACCTATCAACTCGTCCAAGTACTGGTCAGCCTTCCGCCGCCTTACCGGATCTAAACCCTCTCCCTACTACCCTCTCCTTCATGATGACCACCCCTTCCCTGATGCCCTTAGTAAGGCCAACCATTTCGCCTCCTACCTCTCCGATATCCTTACCATCCCTGACGATCCCCAGTTCGATTATTCCCTCTTTCCTGATGTCCGTGATCGAACTGATACCTCTGTCCCCCCGCTTGCTCCTGGCTTCCAGTACTTGGACAACATCACACACACAGAACTAAATACCCCAATCACCACTCAAGATATCATTGCTACACTTCGCCCTAAACGCAACACTGCTCCCGGTCACGATCGTGTTACTTACCGTCACCTCCGTGAAGCTCCTGCCTCCTTCCTCTCCACATTGGCCAGGCTCTACAATGTGGTCCTGTCCACCGGCTACTACCCCGACCTGTGGAAAACCTCCCGGATCCTGATGTTCCTCAAGCCCGACAAACCGCCTTCCGCTGTCTCCTCCTACCGTCCCATCAGCCTTACCTCGGTCTTCAGCAAGGTCCTGGAATCCATTCTTACCCGCCGCCTACACAAGCACCTTCACCAACACCGCCTCCTCCCCCCTACCCAATGTGGCTTTCGGCCGTCCTTCTCAGCCGATGACCTCCTCCTTCACCTCACTCACCTCCTCTCCGAACAACTCAATTCCCGTCGTTCCGCCATCTTCCTTTCCCTCGACCTCGAACGCGCATATGACCGTGTGTGGCATTCCGGTCTCCTTTTCAAGCTCCAAACCTTTGCTCTTCCTCTCAACTATGTCCGTCTGGTCGCTTCCTTCCTTTCCCACCGTCCTTCCTATGTCACCATCCACAACACTGATTCCTACACCTTCTACCCCTCCGCCGGTGTGCCCCAAGGTTCCGTCCTTTCCCCTCTTCTCTACCTCCTTTACACGGCAGACATGCCTCCACCTGCACCTCCCCTACACCTTCTCCAGTACGCCGATGACACTGCCTTCCTTGCCCTCGCTCCCACCCTGCAACGCTCCCAGCACCTTCTCCAATCCTATCTTGACCGGTTCACCACTTGGTGTAACCAGTGGTTGCTCAAGGTCAATCCTTCCAAGACCCAGGCGATCATTGTAGGCAAAACCACTCGTTCCTTCCGTCTCCTTGATTTCTATCTTACTATTTATGGCCGTCCCATCACCCTCACACCTACTCTCAAGTACCTTGGTGTCACCCTCGACCGTCGCCTCTCCTGGAACCCACATCTCCGGACGATCCAAGCCAAGGCACGCTCCCGCCTCCGCCTCCTTAAGCTCCTTTCTGGCCGTACATGGGGTCTGGACCCTTCCACCATCCTCTACACCTACAAGTCCCTCATCCGTCCTATCCTTTGCTATGCTCATCCCGCCTGGATCTCTGCCCCTCCTACCTTCTACAAGTCCATTCAGATCCTAGAACGCCATGCGCTCCGCCTCGCCTATCGCATCCGTCTCCCTTCCCCCACGCGGATCCTCTATGACCTGATTCCCTTCCCGCACCTCCTCCTTTTCCTCGAACGGTTACGGATCCTCTACACCTCCCGCAAGCTTGATCCTCCACACCCTCTTGTCTCTCCCATCCTCTCCCACCCCAACCCGCTGCCGCGCCTGCATTCCTATATCCCACCTGCTCTCCATCTTTACACCCTCCACACCCTCTCCCTCGGTGGCTTCCGTCAACTCCCCCTCCCTGATGATGCCCTCCTCCCCTCCATCTACCCCTCCTACCAACTTTGAGCCTTACCTTCCCTCTCCTCTCCTTTTCCTGTGGGCACCCTCTCTCCCTTCTCTCCCTCCCTCCCCTCCCCTTTCTCCTTGGGCTTCCACTCCCCCTACCCTCCCCCTTCTCCTCCATCCCTCTCCTCCACTGGCATCTTCCCCTCCCCCTCTCTCTCCTCTTCCCCACACCTTTTCCCCTTGGCAGGCCACGACTCTGCTGTCTTCCATCAGTTACTTTCATCGTCCTACGCCGAAGACCATCGCATGTGTTTGTGCCTCGACTCTCCTGCAGTGTGTTTGTGTTTCGTCGTTTGTGCTCCGCTGGTTCACGTGTGGCCATCTGCCATCTGCGTTTGTGCACCGTGTTTCTCCGCTTTTATCCATTGTGCTACGCACGTGACCGACTCCGTTTTAACTCTGTTTTGTCTACTGTTTGTACCCCGCCGTCTTGATTGTTTTTATATCTCACTCATCTCTGTTCTGTGTATACTCTGAGGCCGAAGAGCGGCATACTTGGTCCGCTGCCGGCCTACCTGTTTGTCACAGGTATTAAAATCACAATAAAGGAAAAAAAAAAAAAAAAAAAGCGGTACAGCATAAGGTGGGACGAGGCAGTCTGAATTACATTTTATAGATGTATTTCTCACATATCTCAGAGCCTCTCGCGATATTCGTCGTCGTCGTCGTCGTCGTCGTCGTCGTCGTCGCCGCCGCTTCTGCAGAAGTAGCAAATGGCAATCGTAGCAAATGCGGCGAGGGACGCCCTGCCTTCGATTCCGAATGCACAAAGTGTGTGGTGTTGTTTCTCAGTCTATATTTGGTCGGTCACGTCAGAGGTTGAATGTAACGAATGGGTGGGAAAGAGCAAGGGGCAGCGGCTGTGCAGAACGAAAACACAAATCCTCAGGGGTGTGAGCGTTTCGAGATGAGTCGTATACATGTAAATGTTAGTCGTCAGTGACCGTGTGGCCTAATGGATAAGGCGTCGGACTTCGGATCTGAAGATTACAGGTTCGAATGCTGTCACGCTTGTGTTCTTCCAGTTCTGAAAAAGAAACATAACGTTTTAATGTAGCAATTGAGCAGTACGAAACAGTCTGAATGTTGCTGTTGACCATTTTTTGCTTGGAGATGCTCTTGAGCTTGAAACACACACAACAAGACCGGTGTTAACTAGCGAAATGGTCGGCAGAGTGCCGACACAGCGAGTTTTGACTATCACTTGCACATCTAAAACAACGTCGGAAAGTAACTCGTTCGGCTTTTGAGTCACATAAAGTATGTGTGTTAATTTTGACGCCACTAGCTCTGCATGTTGTCATGCAATTTCTTTACCTCTCAGAAATGATTATGACATAAAAGTGAAGTACGTGACGAGTGTGACGTTAGGAAAACATTAGGCATCATGGAGAGATTCTGTATGGGACCTCCCAACCCAAACGAGTATTGTGTGACGTGCTACCCGGGAGGTATTCACCGCGGTAGCCGGCTAGCTCAGTCGGTAAAGCGTCAGACTCTTAATCCCAGGGTCGTGGGTTCGAGCCAGATGCTGGGCGGAACGGAATTTTGTTCCGCTGCAGGTGTAAATCACCGTTTTTCTGATTAACGAGATTTAATGGAAATAGCAACTTTAAACTTTGCCTACGTCTCTGTCAGTCGCAAGGAAACTGTATTTGAAGGTGAAGGTGATTTTGTAGACATTTGTGAAAGACATGTTCTGAAATGCAAGTGTTGTTGTTTGGAGAGCACATCGGTGACGTGTCAGATGTGTAGCCAAGCAGTAATTTGTCGCCATAGCTGCAAATATTATCCGGTAATATGAAGTGTTGTCAGCTAAAGTCTGATGATGCAGACGACCTTAGGACGAAGTACCCAAGAGTACCGCTAGGCCGCGCCTCTTTAGCTCAGTGGTAGAGCACTGGTGTAATAAACCAGGGGTCGTAAGTTCCATCCTCACAGGAGAAAGAGGAATTTTGGAAATCAGTTGCGCGTCGTGGCCGTATTGCAAACAGTAACTGTGATGACGAACAATTAGCGACAGGCGTTTTTTTAAGAGTTACTCTCAGATGCGATTAAGGCGAATGGCGCAGATAAAGCATTTGCCAAAGCGGTACAACATAAGGTGGGACGAGGCAGTCTGAATTACATTTTATAGATGTATTTCTCACATATCTCAGAGCCTCTCGCGATATTCGTCGTCGTCGTCGTCGTCGTCGTCGCCGCCGCCGCTTCTGCAGAAGTAGCAAATGGCAATCGTAGCAAATGCGGCGAGGGACGCCCTGCCTTCGATTCCGAATGCACAAAGTGTGTGGTGTTGTTTCTCAGTCTATATTTGGTCGGTCACGTCAGAGGTTGAATGTAACGAATGGGTGGGAAAGAGCAAGGGGCAGCGGCTGTGCAGAACGAAAACACAAATCCTCAGGGGTGTGAGCGTTTCGAGATGAGTCGTATACATGTAAATGTTTGTCGTCAGTGACCGTGTGGCCTAATGGATAAGGCGTCGGACTTCGGATGTGAAGATTACAGGTTCGAATGCTGTCACGCTTGTGTTTTTCCAGTTCTGAAAAAGAAACATAACTTTTTAATGTAGCAATTGAGCAGTACGAAACAGTCTGAATGTTGCTGTTGACCATTTTTTGCTTGGAGATGCTCTTCAGCTTGAAACACACACAACAAGACCGGTGTTAACTAGCGAAATGGTCGGCAGAGTGCCGACACAGCGAGTTTTGACTATCACTTGCACATCTAAAACAACGTCGGAAAGTAGCTCGTTCGGCTTTTGAGTCACATAAAGTATGTGTGTTAATTTTGACGCCACTAGCTCTGCATGTTGTCATGCAATTTCTTTACCTCTCAGAAATGATTATGACATAAAAGTGAAGTACGTGACGAGTGTGACGTTAGGAAAACATTAGGCATCATGGAGAGATTCTGTATGGGACCACCCAACCCAAACGAGTACTGTGTGACGTGCTACCCGGCAGGTATTCACCGAGGTAGCCGGCTAGCTCAGTCGGTAAAGCGTCAGACTCTTAATCCCAGGGTCGTGGGTTCGAGCCAGACGCTGGGCGGAACGGAATTTTGTTCCGCTGCAGGTGTAAATCACCGTTTTTCTGATTAACGAGATTTAATGGAAATAGCAACTTTAAACTTTGCCTACGTCTCTGTCAGTCGCAAGGAAACTGTATTTGAAGGTGAAGGTGATTTTGTAGACATTTGTGAAAGACATGTTCTGAAATGCAAGTGTTGTTGTTTGGAGAGCACATCGGTTACGTGTCAGATGTGTAGCCAAGCAGTAATTTGTCGCCATAGCTGCAAATATTAACCGGTAATATGAAGTGTTGTCAGCTAAAGTCTGATGATGCAGACGACCTTAGGACGAAGTACCCAAGAGTACCGCTAGGCCGCGCCTCTTTAGCTCAGTGGTAGAGCACTGGTGTAATAAACCAGGGGTCGTAAGTTCCATCCTCACAGGAGAAAGATGAATTTTGGAAATCAGTTGCGCGTCGTGGCCGTATTGCAAACAGTAACTGTGATGACGAACAATTAGCGACAGGCGTTTTTTAAAGAATTACTCTCAGATGCGATTAAGGCGAATGGCGCAGATAAAGCATTTGCCAAAGCGGTACAGCATAAGGTGGGACGAGGCAGTCTGAATTACATTTTATAGATGTATTTCTCACATATCTCAGAGCCTCTCGCGATATTCGTCGTCGTCGTCGTCGTCGTCGTCGTCGCCGCCGCCGCTTCTGCAGAAGTAGCAAATGGCAATCGTAGCAAATGCGGCGAGGGACGCCCTGCCTTCGATTCCGAATGCACAATGTGTGTGGTCTTGTTTCTCAGTCTATATTTGGTCGGTCACGTCAGAGGTTGAATGTAACGAATGGGTGGGAAAGAGCAAGGGGCAGCGGCTGTGCAGAACGAAAACACAAATCCTCAGGGGTGTGAGCGTTTCGAGATGAGTCGTATACATGTAAATGTTAGTCGTCAGTGACCGTGTGGCCTAATGGATAAGGCGTCGGACTTCGGATCTGAAGATTACAGGTTCGAATGCTGTCACGCTTGTGTTCTTCCAGTTCTGAAAAAGAAACATAACGTTTTAATCTAGAAATTAAGCAGTACGAAACAGTCTGAATTTGCTGTTGACCATTTTTTGCTTGGAGATGCTCTTGAGCTTGAAACACACACAACAAGACCGGTGTTAACTAGCGAAATGGTCGGCAGAGTGCCGACACAGCGAGTTTTGACTATCACTTGCACATCTAAAACAACGTCGGAAAGTAACTCGTTCGGCTTTTGAGTCACATAAAGTATGTGTGTTAATTTTGACGCCACTAGCTCTGCATGTTGTCATGCAATTTCTTTACCTCTCAGAAATGATTATGACATAAAAGTGAAGTACGTGACGAGTGTGACGTTAGGAAAACATTAGGCATCATGGAGAGATTCTGTATGGGACCACCCAACCCAAACGAGTACTGTGTGACGTGCTACCCGGCAGGTATTCACCGAGGTAGCCGGCTAGCTCAGTCGGTAAAGCGTCAGACTCTTAATCCCAGGGTCGTGGGTTCGAGCCAGACGCTGGGCGGAACGGAATTTTGTTCCGCTGCAGGTGTAAATCACCGTTTTTCTGATTAACGAGATTTAATGGAAATAGCAACTTTAAACTTTGCCTACGTCTCTGTCAGTCGCAAGGAAACTGTATTTGAAGGTGAAGGTGATTTTGTAGACATTTGTGAAAGACATGTTCTGAAATGCAAGTGTTGTTGTTTGGAGAGCACATCGGTTACGTGTCAGATGTGTAGCCAAGCAGTAATTTGTCGCCATAGCTGCAAATATTAACCGGTAATATGAAGTGTTGTCAGCTAAAGTCTGATGATGCAGACGACCTTAGGACGAAGTACCCAAGAGTACCGCTAGGCCGCGCCTCTTTAGCTCAGTGGTAGAGCGCTGGTGTAATAAACCAGGGGTCGTAAGTTCCATCCTCACAGGAGAAAGATGAATTTTGGAAATCAGTTGCGCGTCGTGGCTGTATCTCAAACAGTACCTGTGATGACGAACAATTAGCGACAGGCGTTTTTTTTTAAGAATTACTCTCAGATGCGGTTAAGGCGAATGGCGCAGATAAAGCATTTGCCAAAGCGGTACAGCATAAGGTGGGACGAGGCAGTCTGAATTACATTTTATAGATGTATTTCTCACATATCTCAGAGCCTCTCGCGATATTCGTCGTCGTCGTCGTCGTCGTCGTCGTCGCCGCCGCCGCTTCTGCAGAAGTAGCAAATGGCAATCGTAGCAAATGCGGCGAGGGACGCCCTGCCTTCGATTCCGAATGCACAAAGTGTGTGGTGTTGTTTCTCAGTCTATATTTGGTCGGTCACGTCAGAGGTTGAATGTAACGAATGGGTGGGAAAGAGCAAGAGGCAGCGGCTGTGCAGAACGAAAACACAAATCCTCAGGGGTGTGAGCGTTTCGAGATGAGTCGTATACATGTAAATGTTTGTCGTCAGTGACCGTGTGGCCTAATGGATAAGGCGTCGGACTTCGGATGTGAAGATTACAGGTTCGAATGCTGTCACGCTTGTGTTTTTCCAGTTCTGAAAAAGAAACATAACTTTTTAATGTAGCAATTGAGCAGTACGAAACAGTCTGAATGTTGCTGTTGACCATTTTTTGCTTGGAGATGCTCTTCAGCTTGAAACACACACAACAAGACCGGTGTTAACTAGCGAAATGGTCGGCAGAGTGCCGACACAGCGAGTTTTGACTATCACTTGCACATCTAAAACAACGTCGGAAAGTAGCTCGTTCGGCTTTTGAGTCACATAAAGTATGTGTGTTAATTTTGACGCCACTAGCTCTGCATGTTGTCATGCAATTTCTTTACCTCTCAGAAATGATTATGACATAAAAGTGAAGTACGTGACGAGTGTGACGTTAGGAAAACATTAGGCATCATGGAGAGATTCTGTATGGGACCACCCAACCCAAACGAGTACTGTGTGACGTGCTACCCGGCAGGTATTCACCGAGGTAGCCGGCTAGCTCAGTCGGTAGAGCGTCAGACTCTTAAACCCAGGGTCGTGGGTTCGAGCCAGACGCTGGGCGGAACGGAATTTTGTTCCACTGCAGGTGTAAATCACCGTTTTTCTGATTAACGAGATTTAATGGAAATAGCAACTTTAAACTTTGCCTACGTCTCTGTCAGTCGCAAGGAAACTGTATTTGAAGGTGAAGGTGATTTTGTAGACATGTGTGAAAGACATGTTCTGAAATGCAAGTGTTGTTGTTTGGAGAGCACATCGGTTACATGTCAGATGTGTAGCCAAGCAGTAATTTGTCGCCATAGCTGCAAATATTAGCCGGTAATATGAAGTGTTGTCAGCTAAAGTCTGATGATGCAGACGACCGTAAGGACGAAGTACCCAAGAGCACCGCTAGGCCGCGCATCTTTAGCTCAGTGGTAGAGCACTGGTGTAATAAACCAGGGGTCGTAAGTTTCATCCTCACAGGAGAAAGATGAATTTTGGAAATCAGTTGCGCGTCGTCGCCGTATTGCAAACAGTACCTGTGATGACGAACAATTAGCGACAGGCGTTTTTTTAAGAATTACTCTCAGATGCGATTAAGGCGAATGGAGCAGATAAAGCATTTGCCAAAGCGGTACAGCATAAGGTGGGACGAGGCAGTCTGAATTATATTTTATAGATGTATTTCTCACATATCTCAGAGCCTCTCGCGATATTCGT
The DNA here is from genome assembly GCF_023897955.1 of Schistocerca gregaria. Classification (NCBI taxonomy): domain Eukaryota; kingdom Metazoa; phylum Arthropoda; class Insecta; order Orthoptera; family Acrididae; genus Schistocerca; species Schistocerca gregaria. Next base: position 9,275,796 of record NW_026061775.1, on the reverse strand, counting down.
CGTCGTCGTCGTCGTCGTCGTCGTCGTCGTCGTCGCCGCCGCCGCTTCTGCAGAAGTAGCAAATGGCAATCGTAGCAAATGCGGCGAGGGACGCCCTGCCTTCGATTCCGAATGCACAAAGTGTGTGGTGTTGTTTCTCAGTCTATATTTGGTCGGTCACGTCAGAGGTTGAATGTAACGAATGGGTGGGAAAGAGCAAGGGGCAGCGGCTGTGCAGAACGAAAACACAAATCCTCAGGGGTGTGAGCGTTTCGAGATGAGTCGTATACATGTAAATGTTGGTCGTCAGTGACCGTGTGGCCTAATGGATAAGGCGTCGGACTTCGGATGTGAAGATTACAGGTTCGAATGCTGTCACGCTTGTGTTCTTCCAGTTCTGAAAAAGAAACATAACGTTTTAATGTAGCAATTGAGCAGTACGAAACAGTCTGAATGTTGCTCTTGACCATTTTTTGCTTGGAGATGCTCTTCAGCTTGAAACACACACAACAAGACCGGTGTTAACTAGCGAAATGGTCGGCAGAGTGCCGACACAGCGAGTTTTGACTATCACTTGCACATCTAAAACAACGTCGGAAAGTAACTCGTTCGGCTTTTGAGTCACATAAAGTATGTGTGTTAATTTTGACGCCACTAGCTCTGCATGTTGTCATGCAATTTCTTTACCTCTCAGAAATGATTATGACATAAAAGTGAAGTACGTGACGAGTGTGACGTTAGGAAAACATTAGGCATCATGGAGAGATTCTGTATGGGACCACCCAACCCAAACGAGTACTGTGTGACGTGCTACCCGGCAGGTATTCACCGAGGTAGCCGGCTAGCTCAGTCGGTAGAGCGTCAGACTCTTAAACCCAGGGTCGTGGTTTTCGAGCCAGACGCTGGGCGGAACGGAATTTTGTTCCGCTGCAGGTGTAAATCACCGTTTTTCTGATTAACGAGATTTAATGGAAATAGCAACTTTAAACTTTGCCTACGTCTCTGTCAGTCGCAAGGAAACTGTATTTGAAGGTGAAGGTGATTTTGTAGACATGTGTGAAAGACATGTTCTGAAATACAAGTGTTGTTGTTTGGAGAGCACATCGGTTACGTGTCAGATGTGTAGCCAAGCAGTAATTTGTCGCCATAGCTGCAAATATTAGCCGGTAATATGAAGTGTTGTCAGCTAAAGTCTGATGATGCAGACGACCGTAAGGACGAAGTACCCAAGAGTACCGCTAGGCCGCGCCTCTTTAGCTCAGTGGTAGAGCACTGGTGTAATAAACCAGGGGTCGTAAGTTCCATCCTCACAGGAGAAAGATGAATTTTGGAAATCAGTTGCGCGTCGTGGCCGTATTGCAAACAGTACCTGTGATGACGAACAATTAGCGACAGGCGTTTTTTTAAGAATTACTCTCAGATGCGATTAAGGCGAATGGCGCAGATAAAGCATTTGCCAAAGCGGTACAGCATAAGGTGGGACGAGGCAGTCTGAATTACATTTTATAGATGTATTTCTCACATATCTCAGAGCCTCTCGCGATATTCGTCGTCGTCGTCGTCGTCGTCGTCGTCGTCGCCGCCGCCGCTTCTGCAGAAGTAGCAAATGGCAATCGTAGCACATGCGGCGAGGGACGCCCTGCCTTCGATTCCGAATGCACAAAGTGTGTGGTGTTGTTTCTCAGTCTATATTTGGTCCGTCACGTCAGAGGTTGAATGTAACGAATGGGTGGGAAAGAGCAAGGGGCAGCGGCTGTGCAGAACGAAAACACAAATCCTCAGGGGTTTGAGCGTTTCGAGATGAGTCGTTTACATGTAAATGTTGGTCGTCAGTGACCGTGTGGCCTAATGGATAAGGCGTCGGACTTCGGATCTGAAGATTACAGGTTCGAATGCTGTCACGCTTGTGTTTTTCCAGTTCTGAAAAAGAAACATAACGTTTTAATGTAGCAATTGAGCAGTACGAAACAGTCTGAATGTTGCTCTTGACCATTTTTTGCTTGAAGATGCTCTTCAGCTTGAAACACACACAACAAGACCGGTGTTAACTAGCGAAATGGTCGGCAGAGTGCCGACACAGCGAGTTTTGACTATCACTTGCACATCTAAAACAACGTCGGAAAGTAACTCGTTCGGCTTTTGAGTCACATAAAGTATGTGTGTTAATTTTGACGCCACTAGCTCTGCATGTTGTCATGCAATTTCTTTACCTCTCAGAAATGATTATGACATAAAAGTGAAGTACGTGACGAGTGTGACGTTAGGAAAACATTAGGCATCATGGAGAGATTCTGTATGGGACCACCCAACCCAAACGAGTACTGTGTGACGTGCTACCCGGCAGGTATTCACAGAGGTAGCCGGCTAGCTCAGTCGGTAGAGCGTCAGACTCTTAAACCAAGGGTCGTGGGTTCGAGCCAGACGCTGGGCGGAACGGAATTTTGTTCCGCTGCAGGTGTAAATCACCGTTTTTCTGATTAACGAGATTTAATGGAAATAGCAACTTTAAACTTTGCCTACGTCTCTGTCAGTCGCAAGGAAACTGTATTTGAAGGTGAAGGTGATTTTGTAGACATGTGTGAAAGACATGTTCTGAAATGCAAGTGTTGTTGTTTGGAGAGCACATCGGTTACGTGTCAGATGTGTAGCCAAGCAGTAATTTGTCGCCATAGCTGCAAATATTAGCCGGTAATATGAAGTGTTGTCAGCTAAAGTCTGATGCTGCAGACGACCGTAAGGACGAAGTACCCAAGAGTACCGCCAGGCCGCGCCTCTTTAGCTCAGTGGTAGAGCACTGGTGTAATAAACCAGGGGTCGTAAGTTCCATCCTCACAGGAGAAAGATGAATTTTGGAAATCAGTTGCGCGTCGTGGCCGTATTACAAACAGTACCTGTGATGACGAACAATTAGCGACAGGCGTTTTTTTAAGAATTACTCTCAGATCCGATTAAGGCGAATGGCGCAGATAAAGCATTTGCCAAAGCGGTACAGCATAAGGTGGGACGAGGCAGTCTGAATTACATTTTATAGATGTATTTCTCACATATCTCAGAGCCTCTCAAGATATTCGTCGTCGTCGTCGTCGCCGCCGCCGCTTCTGCAGAAGTAGCAAATGGCAATCGTAGCAAATGCGGCGAGGGACGCCCTGCCTTCGATTCCGAATGCACAAAGTGTGTGGTGTTGTTTCTCAGTCTATATTTGGTCGGTCACGTCAGAGGTTGAATGTAACGAATGGGTGGGAAAGAGCAAGGGGCAGCGGCTGTGCAGAACGAAAACACAAATCCTCAGGGGTGTGAGCGTTTAGAGATGAGTCGTATACATGTAAATGTTAGTCGTCAGTGACCGTGTGGCCTAGTGGATAAGGTGTCGGACTTCGGATCTGAAGATTACAGGTTCGAATGCTGTCACGCTTGTGTTTTTCCAGTTCTGAAAAAGAAACATAACGTTTTAATGTAGCAATTGAGCAGTACGAAACAGTCTGAATGTTGCTCTTGACCATTTTTTGCTTGGAGATGCTCTTGAGCTTGAAACACACACAACAAGACCGGTGTTAACTAGCGAAATGGTCGGCAGAGTGCCGACACAGCGAGTTTTGACTATCACTTGCACATCTAAAACAACGTCGGAAAGTAACTCGTTCGGCTTTTGAGTCACATAAAGTATGTGTGTTAATTTTGACGCCACTAGCTCTGCATGTTGTCATGCAATTTCTTTACCTCTCAGAAATGATTATGACATAAAAGTGAAGTACGTGACGAGTGTGACGTTAGGAAAACATTAGGCATCATGGAGAGATTCTGTATGGGACCACCCAACCCAAACGAGTACTGAGTGACGTGCTACCCGGCAGGTATTCACCGAGGTAGCCGGCTAGCTCAGTCGGTAGAGCGTCAGACTCTTAAACCCAGGGTCGTGGTTTCGAGCCAGACGCTGGGCGGAACGGAATTTTGTTCCGCTGCAGGTGTAAATCACCGTTTTTCTGATGAACGAGATTTAATGGAAATAGCAACTTTAAACTTTGCCTACGTCTCTGTCAGTCGCAAGGAAACTGTATTTGAAGGTGAAGGTGATTTTGTAGACATGTGTGAAAGACATGTTCTGAAATGCAAGTGTTGTTGTTTGGAGAGCACATCGGTTACGTGTCAGATGTGTAGCCAAGCAGTAATTTGTCGCCATAGCTGCAAATATTAGCCGGTAATATGAAGTGTTGTCAGCTAAAGTCTGATGATGCAGACGACCGTAAGGACGAAGTACCCAAGAGTACCGCTAGGCCGCGCCTCTTTAGCTCAGTGGTAGAGCACTGGTGTAATAAACCAGGGGTCGTAAGTTCCATCCTCACAGAAGAAAGATGAATTTCGGAAATCAGTTGCGCGTCGTGGCCGTATTGCAAACAGTACCTGTGATGACGAACAATTAGCGACAGGCGTTTTTTTTAAGAATTACTCTCTGATGCGATTAAGGCGAATGGCGCAGATAAAGCATTTGCCAAAGCGGTACAGCATAAGGTGGGACGAGGCAGTCTGAATTACATTTTATAGATGTATTTCTCACATATCTCAGAGCCTCTCGCGATATTCGTCGTCGTCGTCGTCGTCGTCGTCGTCGTCGCCGCCGCCGCCGCTTCTGCAGAAGTAGCAAATGGCAATCGTAGCAAATGCGGCGAGGGACGCCCTGCCTTCGATTCCGAATGCACAAAGTGTGTGGTGTTGTTTCTCAGTCTATATTTGGTCGGTCACGTCAGAGGTTGAATGTAACGAATGGGTGGGAAAGAGCAAGGGGCAGCGGCTGTGCAGAACGAAAACACAAATCCTCAGGGGTTTGAGCGTTTCGAGATGAGTCGTTTACATGTAAATGTTGGTCGTCAGTGACCGTGTGGCCTAATGGATAAGGCGTCGGACTTCGGATCTGAAGATTACAGGTTCGAATGCTGTCACGCTTGTGCTTTTCCAGTTCTGAAAAAGAAACATAACGTTTTAATGTAGCAATTGAGCAGTACGAAACAGTCTGAATGTTGCTCTTGACCATTCTTTGCTTGGAGATGCTCTTGAGCTTGAAACACACACAACAAGACCGGTGTTAACTAGCGAAATGGTCGGCAGAGTGCCGACACAGCGAGTTTTGACTATCACTTGCACATCTAAAACAACGTCGGAATGTAACTCGTTCGGCTTTTGAGTCACATAAAGTATGTGTGTTAATTTTTACGCCACTAGCTCTGCATGTTGTCATGCAATTTCTTTACCTCTCAGAAATGATTATGACATAAAAGTGAAGTACGTGACGAGTGTGACGTTAGGAAAACATTAGGCATCATGGAGAGATTCTGTATGGGACCACCCAACCCAAACGAGTACTGTGTGACGTGCTACCCGGCAGGTATTCACCGAGGTAGCCGGCTAGCTCAGTCGGTAGAGCGTCAGACTCTTAAACCCAGGGTCGTGGTTTCGAGCCAGACGCTGGGCGGAACGGAATTTTGTTCCGCTGCAGGTGTAAATCACCGTTTTTCTGATGAACGAGATTTAATGGAAATAGCAACTTTAAACTTTGCCTACGTCTCTGTCAGTCGCAAGGAAACTGTATTTGAAGGTGAAGGTGATTTTGTAGACATGTGTGAAAGACATGTTCTGAAATGCAAGTGTTGTTGTTTGGAGAGCACATCGGTTACGTGTCAGATGTGTAGCCAAGCAGTAATTTGTCGCCATAGCTGCAAATATTAGCCGGTAATATGAAGTGTTGTCAGCTAAAGTCTGATGATGCAGACGACCGTAAGGACGAAGTACCCAAGAGTACCGCTAGGCCGCGCCTCTTTAGCTCACAGTCAGCCAGCGGCTGCGCTGGAGGTCGGACGTGCCGTGCTGTGTGCTGTGCTGCGTTAGCTCCGCGTGGTAAGTCTCTGCTCTTGCTGCAACGCGTCGCTGTCTATAGTATTTGTGTAGACATGAAAAAGAATTAAGAGATGTCGCAACCGCAACGAAAAGATACTTTGAAATTCACGTTTGATCGCAACTTTGTCCGACCGAGGTCATTTGATGTTGAACAGTGGTTAGAGGATGATGTTAAAATAGGACTTGATGATATTATCGGCATACATTTCTCGATTATGAACAGTGTGGTTTTCGTGAAACTTGCCAGTCCAGAATTGTGTGAAAGGATAGTTCGATCTTGTGGTGGCATTCTGAAATTTAAACATGCTGACGGAAATGTTGGGGAGGTTACCGTTGCCCATGCTGGTCTAGGTATTCGGACCGTGCGAGTCTTTGAACTTCCCTTTGAAATTACAAGTGACCAGATAAATGCTGTTATTGCTCCATACGGGAAAGTTTTGAGTAATATTGCCGAACGGTGGTCTGCTGCACACAAATTCCCTGTTTTGAATGGTGTGCGCCAATTAAAAGTCGAATTGCAGAAGCACATTCCGTCGTTTATAAACGTCTGCGGATATAGAGCTGTTGTGATGTATGATGACCAACCGAAAACGTGTGCTGTCTGCAATTTACCAGGCCACGTTCGTGCAGAATGTGTTCAAAGGCGAGTGGCGCAACTGCCTGCCGGCGATGCCGTCAGACCCCCTGCTATGTCAACGCTGCCCGTGACATATGTCGCCGTAGCGCGCGGTTTTGCAAGTGCCACTGCGCCCCCCGAAGTTACTACGAATACCGACCCACAAGCGACCGACCAACCGACCGACTCAGGTGTAGCATCTGTAGACACTCAACCCTCCTGCGAAGACATATCTGTTCCTGCCCTTGTCGCCGTGGAATCGCCCAATGAGGCAATGGATACGGACGCGACCTCAGTCGCTTCGGGTAGTGCTCCTCTGCATCCTGGAGCTTCTTTAGGAGGTATCAAAAGCGTATCAGGTGCACAGAAAACGGACTCGCAACCAGCCGTTTCTAGTGGTGCTCCTCCGAATCCTGCAGCTGCCTTAGGCACTGACCACAGCCCGTCAAGTGCAATGAAATCAGACCTGGCGTCAATCACTTCGAGTAGTGCTACTTTGCAACCTGAGGCTTCTTCAGGTACCGTCCAAAGTCCACCACGAGACGCATCTCCCAAGAAATCTAAAAAACGGAGGATCGCGCGTCAAGGTGCAGAGCAGACTGCACCACAACTGCGTGAACAGGCGAAGCAAATAGGGGGCAAAATACGTCAATCTGCATCTGAGAACTTGCAGTGCAATCAGCAGTCATCTAACGAAGACCCTGTGTCCTTGGATAGTACCTCCGGTTCTGCCAGTTTGCCCTCCGATGACGTAGCAATTACCCGAACCGAAGATAAAAATCACCAGCAAACACCTGAATATAGTGCACCACTTAATGACGAACCGATGACAGGGCTGTCGAATCCGTGGGCAGACGATGTCGACGACACTACAAAGGAGGACGAAATTATGGACACCACAGGAACCGTTACAGTCACCACGATGGCCACACCACGCGATGACGTCGTCTTGAATGTCATCGCCGCGACGGATACTGTCCCAGACACGGAGAAGCCGACTGATCCCTTCCCAAGTCATGAATATTTCTAGTCTGAACGGTTTTACTGACTTGTGTCCACATGTCTCTCGGGTCAGATTTCTTAATGTTTTTTCGAAATGATATGTTGCCAGAGTTTTTCCTAATTACACTCCCGTCTTGGCTAACGTAGTTCCGTTGCAGGCCTATAAGATCGCTACGCTGAACATCAATAAAATTTGTAGCCCATTTAATTTACAAAATTTAAAAGATTTCCTGTATGCAGCTGATGTGGACATTTTGTTTTTACAAGAAGTAACAAACATCGAACTTGACTTCATACAGGGGTATAATGCTATAGTCAATCCTGGAATTGGATGTGATTTGGGTACCGCATTTCTTTTCAAAGAGGGCGTCGTCATTACAGACGTAACAAAACTGCCTAACGGCAGAGGCATTGCCGGCACGCTTTATAACACCAGGATTATTAATGTCTATGCCCCATCCGGTTCTACCAATCGGTGCCAACGAGCACAGTTTTTTAAGGAGGGAATTGTTCCTTTGTTTGGTGTACACTGCACCCATACCATCCTTGGAGGCGACTTTAACAGTGTCATACATGCCAAAGACCAAACTCCGAACTACAACAAATCGCCGGACCTGGAACGTATCGTCACCGACCTCCGTTTAACTGATTCGTGGGAGCAAAAGCACGGCGCGGCACCCGGCTTTACCCACCTCACTAATCATTCAGCGAGCCGGTTGGATCGAATATATGTCTCGCCCAATCTGAAACACCGCATCCTGCAGTCTGAAGTTTGGCCAACCGTTTTTTCGGACCACGCTGCATATATCTGCACATTAAATTTGGAACGACAAGGAACCTGTCGATATAAAGGGCCATGGAAACTTAATGTTTCACACTTAAAAGATCCTGCCTGTCGAGAAGCCTTTCTCACCACTTGGAGAGCCTGCGAGACCAAACTCAGCTCTTACCACTCGACCTTGGATTGGTGGCTCAAATGCGCCAAACCTCAGATCCGGAGATGTTTCATCAACTACTCCCGGGAGAAGAGCTTTTGGCGGAAAAGAACGATAGAATTTTACTTTCATTGTCTCCGAGAACTCTACCTGCAAGGTGCTACAGCTATTGGGAACCATGGGAGAATTAAAAAATTCCAGGCAAAAATACTGACATTAAGGCGACAACAGCTTGAAGGATACCAAATAAGGTCAAGAGCAGAGACTGTGGCGCAAAAAGAAGCCACTTCGATATATCATGTGATTCGTGAAACTAAACGAGGATTCCGCAAAATACTGACGGAGCTTAAAACTGATAATGGAACCACCTTGACAATGCACAACGACATAAAAGCAGAAATACTAACCCATTTCGACAACTTGTTTTCACATAAAGAGGTAGACGAAAAAGCACAGGACGATTTACTGACCCACCTGCAAGGACGCGTTGGTAACGCGTACGCGGAAGCTCTAATAGCGGAGGCGACCGAAGACGATGTACACTATGCTGTCTATCAAAGTGCAAAAAATAAATCCCCTGGAGCTGACGGCATACCAGCAGAATTTTATCAAGTCTTCTGGGAACATATAAAACATAGAATTACATGCATCTGTAATGAACTTCTGAACCTCAATAAGGAGATACCGAAAGATTTTCGTGAAGGTATGATAGTGTTAATCGCAAAAAAATCGGCTGGCAAGAAAATTGGAAATTTGAGACCAATCACTCTGCTGAACAGTGACTATAAAATTTTTTCGCGGCTCTTAGCCCACAGACTTAAAAATGTAATGGCCAGCGTCACCGGCCCATATCAGTCTAGCGTGGGCAAAGATAGGAAAATTCAGCAGACGCTGTCCGACTACCGCGACATAATTTCAATAGCAGAAGTATGTCGACTAAAATGTGCCATCGTGTCGTTAGATTTCGATAAAGCCTTCGACAGGATCAGCCACTCCTACCTCCTGAAAACGATGGGCGCAATGGGTTTTCCGCCGAGATTCGTCGACCTCATACGACGTTTGGTAACGAATAACTCCTCCAGAATCATCATAAATGGACAGCCTAGCCGGCCAGTCGAGATCGCATGTTCCGTCAGGCAAGGTTGTCCGTTGTCCATGGCACTTTTTGCCATGGCCATCGAACCTTTGCTCGCTACCTTGACTCAGCGGTTACAAGGATTGCAAATACGAGGAAACAAAATAATATGTAAAGCTTATGCGGACGATGTTGGGTTTCTCGTTATGAATGTAGCGGAAGTCGAGACGGCAATGCACATAATAGAAAAATACAAACGAGCGTCAGCCGCGAGGTTAAACAAAACCAAGTCCGGCATATTCAATATCGGATGTGGCATTGGCATGCGCACACACGGTCAGTTACGTGAGCTAACAGCCTTGAAGTGTCTCGGCATTGATTTCCGAAAAAATATACGTCAAACTATTGCGGCCAACTATAGACAAGTACTAACTACCATACGAGCTAGTGTACGGACACATAGTATTCGACAATTAAATGAAATTCAGAGAGTGTCTTTAGCGAACGTCTCTATTACTTCCAAAGTCAGTTATGTCGCCCAGATACTGCCAATACCCGCCGGCATCGCCAAACAAATTATGTCAGCAATAGGCTATTTTGTGAGCCGTGGCCACATATTTAAAATCCAGTATGACACTCTGACGCTCGCCACTAATAATGGCGGCTTAAACTTAACGAATGTTACTAAAAAGTCGCAGGCTCTGTACATCTCCAATACATTTCAACAATGGAGACAATCCGGCAGCTGTATCGCCGCGCACTTGCTATCTGAAATAGCTCCAGATGACCTCTCTCCACCCATTAATGTGCAGCACATACCGAGCGGACTTTACCATTTACGATGGTTTTTAATAGAATATAGCTACCTACGTTCAAGAATTCCGGAAAAAGACATGACAAACGTAAAAGAAATATATGGCAAATTGATGGGAGAAAAGAAGAACAACAAAATAGAACAAAACTATCCATGTTCTAACTGGAAAGTGATATGGGCAAATATTCATAACCGTAACTTAGCTACTCATCTGAAAGCAACATGGTACTTTGTTGTAAATAGGAAAGTTGCAACAAACTCGAAACTTCATTCGATCCACTTAGCGGATTCGCCTTTGTGTGCAACGTGTAGTTTAATTGATAACGAAGAACATCGTTTCGTGTGCGACAAGGTTAAAGATATCTGGCTGAATGTCCGACGAAAGCTGGCACTCATCCTTCGAACGTCACCTAACGCTATAACGCCTGCGGACTTTTTGACACCGGATGATGTACCCTTTCCTAACACGAAACGCAACGCAGTCAATTGGCTGAAAGCGGCAACGGTCCATTACCTCTTCACGAAGGAAGAGAAAAGCCAAGAGGATTTTTGGATCTCTCTGCTAACTGAGCATCACATGTTACTGAAGACTAGTAAATATAAAGAAACATACGCAAATTTTTTAATCAAGACCTTGATGTAAAAGAATTAACAAGAAATATCTGCGGACACAGAAGACAAACGTAAGAGAGTGTTCACCACTACTAACTTACTTAACAATCGTGAAAAAAAAAAAAAAAAAAAAAAAAAATTATTTTAGTTTTTACCGGAATTGCCGTTCTTTGAGTTCAACGTTTATTAATTTATTTTTCAAGAAGCCATTATAAATAGTTGCTTCTCACCGAATATGGTTTGTTTTTTAAGCATTTTCAGAGAGAAGAGGCAGTTTCTAAATGCCCTCTGACGTTTCTTTGTCAAGGAAGACTATTTGCTTTAAGTGTGACAACAAAACACAGCGATGAAGAAGGAAACAAACTGAAAATAACTTCTGTTTCTACCTACTGAAGACTTCATTCTTTTTTCACATTATCAATAAGCCCAAAGAAGGGGTACATTAGTTTCTCCACGATAAAGGTATTAACTTCGTCTCATCAGTTTATGGTAATGTACATGGCGTGAGAAGCCGACGCCGATGAAGGCGAATTATGGAGAGCGCAAGGATGGGCTGAAAGGGGTGATGGGAGGCCCAAAAAGAAAAAAAAAAAAAAAAACATAGAAAAAAATAAAAAAAAATAAAAAAAGACAAAAAAAAAAAAGTGGTAGAGCACTGGTGTAATAAACCAGGGGTCGTAAGTTCCATCCTCACAGAAGAAAGATGAATTTCGGAAATCAGTTGCGCGTCGTGGCCGTATTGCAAACAGTACCTGTGATGACGAACAATTAGCGACAGGCGTTTTTTTTAAGAATTACTCTCTGATGCGATTAAGGCGAATGGCGCAGATAAAGCATTTGCCAAAGCGGTACAGCATAAGGTGGGACGAGGCAGTCTGAATTACATTTTATAGATGTATTTCTCACATATCTCAGAGCCTCTCGCGATATTCGTCGTCGTCGTCGTCGTCGTCGTCGTCGCCGCCGCCGCCGCTTCTGCAGAAGTAGCAAATGGCAATCGTAGCAAATGCGGCGAGGGACGCCCTGCCTTCGATTCCGAATGCACAAAGTGTGTGGTGTTGTTTCTCAGTCTATATTTGGTCGGTCACGTCAGAGGTTGAATGTAACGAATGGGTGGGAAAGAGCAAGGGGCAGCGGCTGTGCAGAACGAAAACACAAATCCTCAGGGGTTTGAGCGTTTCGAGATGAGTCGTTTACATGTAAATGTTGGTCGTCAGTGACCGTGTGGCCTAATGGATAAGGCGTCGGACTTCGGATCTGAAGATTACAGGTTCGAATGCTGTCACGCTTGTGCTTTTCCAGTTCTGAAAAAGAAACCTAACGTTTTAATGTAGCAATTGAGCAGTACGAAACAGTCTGAATGTTGCTTTTGACCATTCTTTGCTTGGAGATGCTCTTGAGCTTGAAACACACACAACAAGACCGGTGTTAACTAGCGAAATGGTCGGCAGAGTGCCGACACAGCGAGTTTTGACTATCACTTGCACATCCAAAACAACGTCGGAATGTAACTCGTTCGGCTTTTGAGTCACATAAAGTATGTGTGTTAATTTTTACGCCACTAGCTCTGCATGTTGTCATGCAATTTCTTTACCTCTCAGAAATGATTATGACATAAAAGTGAAGTACGTGACGAGTGTGACGTTAGGAAAACATTAGGCATCATGGAGAGATTCTGTATGGGACCACCCAACCCAAACGAGTACTGTGTGACGTGCTACCCGGCAGGTATTCACCGAGGTAGCCGGCTAGCTCAGTCGGTAGAGCGTCAGACTCTTAAACCCAGGGTCGTGGTTTCGAGCCAGACGCTGGGCGGAACGGAATTTTGTTCCGCTGCAGGTGTAAATCACCGTTTTTCTGATTAACGAGATTTAATGGAAATAGCAACTTTAAACTTTGCCTACGTCTCTGTCAGTCGCAAGGAAACTGTATTTGAAGGTGAAGGTGATTTTGTAGACATGTGTGAAAGACATGTTCTGAAATGCAAGTGTTGTTGTTTGGAGAGCACATCGGTTACGTGTCAGATGTGTAGCCAAGCAGTAATTTGTCGCCATAGCTGCAAATATTAGCCGGTAATATGAAGTGTTGTCAGCTAAAGTCTGATGATGCAGACGACCGTAAGGACGAAGTACCCAAGAGTACCGCTAGGCCGCGCCTCTTTAGCTCAGTGGTAGAGCACTGGTGTAATAAACCAGGGGTCGTAAGTTCCATCCTCACAGGAGAAAGATGAATTTTGGAAATCAGTTGCGCGTCGTGGCCGTATTGCAAACAGTACCTGTGATGACGAACAATTAGCGACAGGCGTTTTTTTAAGAATTACTCTCAGATGCGATTAAGGCGAATGGCGCAGATAAAGCATTTGCCAAAGCGGTACAGCATAAGGTGGGACGAGGCAGTCTGAATTACATTTTATAGATGTATTTCTCACATATCTCAGAGCCTCTCGCGATATTCGTCGTCGTCGTCGTCGTCGTCGTCGTCGTCGCCGCCGCCGCTTCTGCAGAAGTAGCAAATGGCAATCGTAGCAAATGCGGCGAGGGACGCCCTGCCTTCGATTCGGAATGCACAAAGTGTGTGGTGTTGTTTCTCAGTCTATATTTGGTCGGTCACGTCAGAGGTTGAATGTAACGAATGGGTGGGAAAGAGCAAGGGGCAGCGGCTGTGCAGAACGAAAACACAAATCCTCAGGGGTGTGAGCGTTTTGAGATGAGTCGTATACATGTAAATGTTTGTCGTCAGTGACCGTGTGGCCTAATGGATAAGGCGTCGGACTTCGGATCTGAAGATTACAGGTTCGAATGCTGTCACGCTTGTGTTTTTCCAGTTCTGAATAAGAAACATAACGTTTTAATGTAGCAATTGAGCAGTACGAAACAGTCTGAATGTTGCTCTTGACCATTTTTTGCTTGGAGATGCTCTTGAGCTTGAAACACACACAACAAGACCGGTGTTAACTAGCGAAATGGTCGGCAGAGTGCCGACACAGCGAGTTTTGACTATCACTTGCACATCTAAAACAACGTCGGAAAGTAACTCGTTCGGCTTTTGAGTCACATAAAGTATGTGTGTTAATTTTGACGCCACTAGCTCTGCATGTTGTCATGCAATTTCTTTACCTCTCAGAAATGATTATGACATAAAAGTGAAGTACGTGACGAGTGTGACGTTAGGAAAACATTAGGCATCATGGAGAGATTCTGTATGGGACCACCCAACCCAAACGAGTACTGTGTGACGTGCTACCCGGCAGGTATTCACCGAGGTAGCCGGCTAGCTCAGTCGGTAGAGCGTCAGACTCTTAAACCCAGGGTCGTGGTTTCGAGTCAGACGCTGGGCGGAACGGAATTTTGTTCCGCTGCAGGTGTAAATCACCGTTTTTCTGATTAACGAGATTTAATGGAAATAGCAACTTTAAACTTTGCCTACGTCTCTGTCAGTCGCAAGGAAACTGTATTTGAAGGTGAAGGTGATTTTGTAGACATGTGTGAAAGACATGTTCTGAAATGCAAGTGTTGTTGTTTGGAGAGCACATCGGTTACGTGTCAGATGTGTAGCCAAGCAGTAATTTGTCGCCATAGCTGCAAATATTAGCCGGTAATATGAAGTGTTGTCAGCTAAAGTCTGATGATGCAGACGACCGTAAGGACGAAGTACCCAAGAGTACCGCTAGGCCGCGCCTCTTTAGCTCAGTGGTAGAGCACTGGTGTAATAAACCAGGGGTCGTAAGTTCCATCCTCACAGGAGAAAGATGAATTTCGGAAATCAGTTGCGCGTCGTGGCCGTATTGCAAACAGTACCTGTGATGACGAACAATTAGCGACAGGCGTTTTTTTAAGAATTACTCTCAGATGCGATTAAGGCGAATGGCGCAGATAAAGCATTTGCCAAAGCGGTACAGCATAAGGTGGGACGAGGCAGTCTGAATTACATTTTATAGATGTATTTCTCACATATCTCAGAGCCTCTCGCGATATTCGTCGTCGTCGTCGTCGTCGTCGTCGTCGTCGTCGTCGCCGCTTCTGCAGAAGTAGCAAATGGCAATCGTAGCAAATGCGGCGAGGGACGCCCTGCCTTCGATTCCGAATGCACAAAGTGTGTGGTCTTGTTTCTCAGTCTATATTTGGTCGGTCACGTCAGAGGTTGAATGTAACGAATGGGTGGGAAAGAGCAAGGGGCAGCGGCTGTGCAGAACGAAAACACAAATCCTCAGGGGTTTGAGCGTTTCGAGATGAGTCGTTTACATGTAAATGTTGGTCGTCAGTGACCGTGTGGCCTAATGGATAAGGCGTCGGACTTCGGATCTGAAGATTATAGGTTCGAATGCTGTCACGCTTGTGTTTTTCCAGTTCTGAAAAAGAAACATAACGTTTTAATGTAGCAATTGAGCAGTACGAAACAGTCTGAATATTGCTGTTGACCATTTTTTGCTTGAAGATGCTCTTCAGCTTGAAACACACACAACAAGACCGGTGTTAACTAGCGAAATGGTCGGCAGAGTGCCGACACAGCGAGTTTTGACTATCACTTGCACATCTAAAACAACGTCGGAAAGTAACTCGTTCGGCTTTTGAGTCACATAAAGTATGTGTGTTAATTTTGACACCACTAGCTCTGCATGTTGTCATGCAATTTCTTTACCTCTCAGAAATGATTATGACATAAAAGTGAAGTACGTGACGAGTGTGACGTTAGGAAAACATTAGGCATCATGGAGAGATTCTGTATGGGACCACCCAACCCAAACGAGTACTAAGACGTGCTACCCGGCAGGTATTCACCGAGGTAGCCGGCTAGCTCAGTCGGTAGAGCGTCAGACTCTTAAACCCAGGGTCGTGGGTTCGAGCCAGACGCTGGGCGGAACGGAATTTTGTTCCGCTGCAGGTGTAAATCACCGTTTTTCTGATTAACGAGATTTAATGGAAATAGCAACTTTAAACTTTGCCTACGTCTCTGTCAGTCGCAAGGAAACTGTATTTGAAGGTGAAGGTGATTTTGTAGACATGTGTGAAAGACATGTTCTGAAATGCGAGTGTTGTTGTTTGGAGAGCACATCGGTTACGTGTCAGATGTGTAGCCAAGCAGTAATTTGTCGCCATAGCTGCAAATATTAGCCGGTAATATGAAGTGTTGTCAGCTAAAGTCTGATGATGCAGACGACCGTAAGGACGAAGTACCCAAGAGTACCGCTAGGCCGCGCCTCTTTAGCTCAGTGGTAGAGCACTTGTGTAATAAACCAGGGGTCGTAAGTTCCATCCTCACAGGAGAAAGATAAATTTTGGAAATCAGTTGCGCGTCGTGGCCGTATTGCAAACAGTACCTGTGATGACGAACAATTAGCGACAGGCGTTTTTTTAAGAATTACTCTCAGATGCGATTAAGGCGAATGGCGCAGATAAAGCATTTGCCAAAGCGGTACAGCATAAGGTGGGACGAGGCAGTCTGAATTACATTTTATAGATGTATTTCTCACATATCTCAGAGCCTCTCGCGATATTCGTCGTCGTCGTCGTCGTCGTCGTCGTCGCCGCCGCCGCTTCTGCAGAAGTAGCAAATGGCAATCGTAGCAAATGCGGCGAGGGACGCCCTGCCTTCGATTCCGAATGCACAAAGTGTGTGGTCTTGTTTCTCAGTCTATATTTGGTCGGTCACGTCAGAGGTTGAATGTAACGAATGGGTGGGAAAGAGCAAGGGGCAGCGGCTGTGCAGAACGAAAACACAAATCCTCAGGGGTTTGAGCGTTTCGAGATGAGTCGTTTACATGTAAATGTTGGTCGTCAGTGACCGTGTGGCCTAATGGATAAGGCGTCGGACTTCGGATCTGAAGATTACAGGTTCGAATGCTGTCACGCTTGTGTTTTTCCAGTTCTGAAAAAGAAACATAACGTTTTAATGTAGCAATTGAGCAGTACGAAACAGTCTGAATGTTGCTGTTGACCATTTTTTGCTTGAAGATGCTCTTCAGCTTGAAACGCACACAACAAGACTGGTGTTAACTAGCGAAATGGTCGGCAGAGTGCCGACACAGCGAGTTTTGACTATCACTTGCACATCTAAAACAACGTCGGAAAGTAACTCGTTCGGCTTTTGAGTCACATAAAGTATGTGTGTTAATTTTGACACCACTAGATCTGCATGTTGTCATGCAATTTCTTTACCTCTCAGAAATGATTATGACATAAAAGTGAAGTACGTGACGAGTGTGACGTTAGGAAAACATTAGGCATCATGGAGAGATTCTGTATGGGACCACCCAACCCAAACGTGTACTGTGTGACGTGCTACCCGGCAGGTATTCACCGAGGTAGCCGGCTAGCTCAGTCGGTAGAGCGTCAGACTCTTAAACCCAGGGTCGTGGGTTCGAGCCAGACGTTGGGCGGAACGGAATTTTGTTCCGCTGCAGGTGTAAATCACCGTTTTTCTGATTAACGAGATTTAATGGAAATAGCAACTTTAAACTTTGCCTACGTCTCTGTCAGTCGCAAGGAAACTGTATTTGAAGGTGAAGGTGATTTTGTAGACATGTGTGAAAGACATGTTCTGAAATGCGAGTGTTGTTGTTTGGAGAGCACATCGGTTACGTGTCAGATGTGTAGCCAAGCAGTAATTTGTCGCCATAGCTGCAAATATTAGCCGGTAATATGAAGTGTTGTCAGCTAAAGTCTGATGATGCAGACGACCGTAAGGACGAAGTACCCAAGAGTACCGCTAGGCCGCGCCTCTTTAGCTCAGTGGTAGAGCACTTGTGTAATAAACCAGGGGTCGTAAGTTCCATCCTCACAGGAGAAAGATAAATTTTGGAAATCAGTTGCGCGTCGTGGCCGTATTGCAAACAGTACCTGTGATGACGAACAATTAGCGACAGGCGTTTTTTTAAGAATTACTCTCAGATGCGATTAAGGCGAATGGCGCAGATAAAGCATTTGCCAAAGCGGTACAGCATAAGGTGGGACGAGGCAGTCTGAATTACATTTTATAGATGTATTTCTCACATATCTCAGAGCCTCTCGCGATATTCGTCGTCGTCGTCGTCGTCGTCGTCGTCGCCGCCGCCGCCGCTTCTGCAGAAGTAGCAAATGGCAATCGTAGCAAATGCGGCGAGGGACGCCCTGCCTTCGATTCCGAATGCACAAAGTGTGTGGTCTTGTTTCTCAGTCTATATTTGGTCGGTCACGTCAGAGGTTGAATGTAACGAATGGGTGGGAAAGAGCAAGGGGCAGCGGCTGTGCAGAACGAAAACACAAATCCTCAGGGGTGTGAGCGTTTCGGGATGAGTCGTATACATGTAAACGTTGGTCGTCAGTGACCGTGTGGCCTAATGGATAAGGCGTCGGACTTCGGATCTGAAGATTACAGGTTCGAATGCTGTCACGCTTGTGTTTTTCCAGTTCTGAAAAAGAAACATAACGTTTTAATGTAGCAATTGAGCAGTACGAAACAGTCTGAATGTTGCTCTTGACCATTTTTTGCTTGGAGATGCTCTTGAGCTTGAAACACACACAACAAGACCGGTGTTATCTAGCGAAATGGTCGGCAGAGTGCCGACACAGCGAGTTTTGACTATCACTTGCACATCTAAAACAACGTCGGAAAGTAACTCGTTCGGCTTTTGAGTCACATAAAGTATGTGTGTTAATTTTGACGCCACTAGCTCTGCATGTTGTCATGCAATTTCTTTACCTCTCAGAAATGATTATGACATAAAAGTGAAGTACGTGACGAGTGTGACGTTAGGAAAACATTAGGCATCATGGAGAGATTCTGTATGGGACCACCCAACCCAAACGAGTACTGTGTGACGTGCTACCCGGCAGGTATTCACCGAGGTAGCCGGCTAGCTCAGTCGGTAGAGCGTCAGACTCTTAAACCCAGGGTCGTGGTTTCGAGCCAGACGCTGGGCGAGACGGAATTTTTTCCGCTGCAGGTGTAAATCACCGTTTTTCTGATTAACGAGATTTAATGGAAATAGCAACTTTAAACTTTGCCTACGTCTCTGTCAGTCGCAAGGAAACTGTATTTGAAGGTGAAGGTGATTTTGTAGACATGTGTGAAAGACATGTTCTGAAATGCAAGTGTTGTTGTTTGGAGAGCACATCGGTTACGTGTCAGATGTGTAGCCAAGCAGTAATTTGTCGCCATAGCTGCAAATATTAGCCGGTAATATGAAGTGTTGTCAGCTAAAGTCTGATGATGCAGACGACCGTAAGGACGAAGTACCCAAGAGTACCGCTAGGCCGCGCCTCTTTAGCTCAGTGGTAGAGCACTGGTGTAATAAACCAGGGGTCGTAAGTTCCATCCTCACAGGAGAAAGATGAATTTCGGAAATCAGTTGCGCGTCGTGGCCGTATTGCAAACAGTACCTGTGATGACGAACAATTAGCGACAGGCGTTTTTTTAAGAATTACTCTCAGATGCGATTAAGGCGAATGGCGCAGATAAAGCATTTGCCAAAGCGGTACAGCATAAGGTGGGACGAGGCAGTCTGAATTACATTTTATAGATGTATTTCTCACATATCTCAGAGCCTCTCGCGATATTCGTCGTCGTCGTCGTCGTCGTCGTCGTCGTCGTCGTCGTCGCCGCTTCTGCAGAAGTAGCAAATGGCAATCGTAGCAAATGCGGCGAGGGACGCCCTGCCTTCGATTCCGAATGCACAAAGTGTGTGGTCTTGTTTCTCAGTCTATATTTGGTCGGTCACGTCAGAGGTTGAATGTAACGAATGGGTGGGAAAGAGCAAGGGGCAGCGGCTGTGCAGAACGAAAACACAAATCCTCAGGGGTTTGAGCGTTTCGAGATGAGTCGTTTACATGTAAATGTTGGTCGTCAGTGACCGTGTGGCCTAATGGATAAGGCGTCGGACTTCGGATCTGAAGATTACAGGTTCGAATGCTGTCACGCTTGTGTTTTTCCAGTTCTGAAAAAGAAACATAACGTTTTAATGTAGCAATTGAGCAGTACGAAACAGTCTGAATGTTGCTGTTGACCATTTTTTGCTTGAAGATGCTCTTCAGCTTGAAACACACACAACAAGACTGGTGTTAACTAGCGAAATGGTCGGCAGAGTGCCGACACAGCGAGTTTTGACTATCACTTGCACATCTAAAACAACGTCGGAAAGTAACTCGTTCGGCTTTTGAGTCACATAAAGTATGTGTGTTAATTTTGACACCACTAGCTCTGCATGTTGTCATGCAATTTCTTTACCTCTCAGAAATGATTATGACATAAAAGTGAAGTACGTGACGAGTGTGACGTTAGGAAAACATTAGGCATCATGGAGAGATTCTGTATGGGACCACCCAACCCAAACGTGTACTGTGTGACGTGCTACCCGGCAGGTATTCACCGAGGTAGCCGGCTAGCTCAGTCGGTAGAGCGTCAGACTCTTAAACCCAGGGTCGTGGGTTCGAGCCAGACGCTGGGCGGAACGGAATTTTGTTCCGCTGCAGGTGTAAATCACCGTTTTTCTGATTAACGAGATTTAATGGAAATAGCAACTTTAAACTTTGCCTACGTCTCTGTCAGTCGCAAGGAAACTGTATTTGAAGGTGAAGGTGATTTTGTAGACATGTGTGAAAGACATGTTCTGAAATGCGAGTGTTGTTGTTTGGAGAGCACATCGGTTACGTGTCAGATGTGTAGCCAAGCAGTAATTTGTCGCCATAGCTGCAAATATTAGCCGGTAATATGAAGTGTTGTCAGCTAAAGTCTGATGATGCAGACGACCGTAAGGACGAAGTACCCAAGAGTACCGCTAGGCCGCGCCTCTTTAGCTCAGTGGTAGAGCACTGGTGTAATAAACCAGGGGTCGTAAGTTCCATCCTCACAGGAGAAAGATAAATTTTGGAAATCAGTTGCGCGTCGTGGCCGTATTGCAAACAGTACCTGTGATGACGAACAATTAGCGACAGGCGTTTTTTTAAGAATTACTCTCAGATGCGATTAAGGCGAATGGCGCAGATAAAGCATTTGCCAAAGCGGTACAGCATAAGGTGGGACGAGGCAGTCTGAATTACATTTTATAGATGTATTTCTCACATATCTCAGAGCCTCTCGCGATATTCGTCGTCGTCGTCGTCGTCGTCGTCGTCGTCGTCGCCGCCGCCGCTTCTGCAGAAGTAGCAAATGGCAATCGTAGCAAATGCGGCGAGGGACGCCCTGCCTTCGATTCCGAATGCACAAAGTGTGTGGTCTTGTTTCTCAGTCTATATTTGGTCGGTCACGTCAGAGGTTGAATGTAACGAATGGGTGGGAAAGAGCAAGGGGCAGCGGCTGTGCAGAACGAAAACACAAATCATCAGGGGTGTGAGCGTTTCGGGATGAGTCGTATACATGTAAATGTTGGTCGTCAGTGACCGTGTGGCCTAATGGATAAGGCGTCGGACTTCGGATCTGAAGATTACAGGTTCGAATGCTGTCACGCTTGTGTTTTTCCAGTTCTGAAAAAGAAACATAACGTTTTAATGTAGCAATTGAGCAGTACGAAACAGTCTGAATGTTGCTCTTGACCATTTTTTGCTTGGAGATGCTCTTGAGCTTGAAACACACACAACAAGACCGGTGTTATCTAGCGAAATGGTCGGCAGAGTGCCGACACAGCGAGTTTTGACTATCACTTGCACTTCTAAAACAACGTCGGAAAGTAACTCGTTCGGCTTTTGAGTCACATAAAGTATGTGTGTTAATTTTGACGCCACTAGCTCTGCATGTTGTCATGCAATTTCTTTACCTCTCAGAAATGATTATGACATAAAAGTGAAGTACGTGACGAGTGTGACGTTAGGAAAACATTAGGCACCATGGAGAGATTCTGTATGGGACCACCCAACCCAAACGAGTACTGTGTGACGTGCTACCCGGCAGGTATTCACCGAGGTAGCCGGCTAGCTCAGTCGGTAGAGCGTCAGACTCTTAAACCCAGGGTCGTGGTTTCGAGTCAGACGCTGGGCGGAACGGAATTTTGTTCCGCTGCAGGTGTAAATCACCGTTTTTCTGATTAACGAGATTTAATGGAAATAGCAACTTTAAACTTTGCCTACGTCTCTGTCAGTCGCAAGGAAACTGTATTTGAAGGTGAAGGTGATTTTGTAGACATGTGTGAAAGACATGTTCTGAAATGCAAGTGTTGTTGTTTGGAGAGCACATCGGTTACGTGTCAGATGTGTAGCCAAGCAGTAATTTGTCGCCATAGCTGCAAATATTAGCCGGTAATATGAAGTGTTGTCAGCTAAAGTCTGATGATGCAGACGACCGTAAGGACGAAGTACCCAAGAGTACCGCTAGGCCGCGCCTCTTTAGCTCAGTGGTAGAGCACTGGTGTAATAAACCAGGCGTCGTAAGTTCCATCCTCACAGGAGAAAGATGAATTTCGGAAATCAGTTGCGCGTCGTGGCCGTATTGCAAACAGTACCTGTGATGACGAACAATTAGCGACAGGCGTTTTTTTAAGAATTACTCTCAGATGCGATTAAGGCGAATGGCGCAGATAAAGCATTTGCCAAAGCGGTACAGCATAAGGTGGGACGAGGCAGTCTGAATTACATTTTATAGATGTATTTCTCACATATCTCAGAGCCTCTCGCGATATTCGTCGTCGTCGTCGTCGTCGTCGTCGTCGTCGTCGTCGCCGCTTCTGCAGAAGTAGCAAATGGCAATCGTAGCAAATGCGGCGAGGGACGCCCTGCCTTCGATTCCGAATGCACAAAGTGTGTGGTCTTGTTTCTCAGTCTATATTTGGTCGGTCACGTCAGAGGTTGAATGTAACGAATGGGTGGGAAAGAGCAAGGGGCAGCGGCTGTGCAGAACGAAAACACAAATCCTCAGGGGTTTGAGCGTTTCGAGATGAGTCGTTTACATGTAAATGTTGGTCGTCAGTGACCGTGTGGCCTAATGGATAAGGCGTCGGACTTCGGATCTGAAGATTACAGGTTCGAATGCTGTCACGCTTGTGTTTTTCCAGTTCTGAAAAAGAAACATAACGTTTTAATGTAGCAATTGAGCAGTACGAAACAGTCTGAATGTTGCTGTTGACCATTTTTTGCTTGAAGATGCTCTTCAGCTTGAAACACACACAACAAGACTGCTGTTAACTAGCGAAATGGTCGGCAGAGTGCCGACACAGCGAGTTTTGACTATCACTTGCACATCTAAAACAACGTCGGAAAGTAACTCGTTCGGCTTTTGAGTCACATAAAGTATGTGTGTTAATTTTGACGCCACTAGCTCTGCATGTTGTCATGCAATTTCTTTACCTCTCAGAAATGATTATGACATAAAAGTGAAGTACGTGACGAGTGTGACGTTAGGAAAACGTTAGGCATCATGGAGAGATTCTGTATGGGACCACCCAACCCAAACGTGTACTGTGTGACGTGCTACCCGGCAGGTATTCACCGAGGTAGCCGGCTAGCTCAGTCGGTAGAGCGTCAGACTCTTAAACCCAGGGTCGTGGGTTCGAGCCAGACGCTGGGCGGAACGGAATTTTGTTCCGCTGCAGGTGTAAATCACCGTTTTTCTGATTAACGAGATTTAATGGAAATAGCAACTTTAAACTTTGCCTACGTCTCTGTCAGTCGCAAGGAAACTGTATTTGAAGGTGAAGGTGATTTTGTAGACATGTGTGAAAGACATGTTCTGAAATGCGAGTGTTGTTGTTTGGAGAGCACATCGGTTACGTGTCAGATGTGTAGCCAAGCAGTAATTTGTCGCCATAGCTGCAAATATTAGCCGGTAATATGAAGTGTTGTCAGCTAAAGTCTGATGATGCAGACGACCGTAAGGACGAAGTACCCAAGAGTACCGCTAGGCCGCGCCTCTTTAGCTCAGTGGTAGAGCACTGGTGTAATAAACCAGGGGTCGTAAGTTCCATCCTCACAGGAGAAAGATAAATTTTGGAAATCAGTTGCGCGTCGTGGCCGTATTGCAAACAGTACCTGTGATGACGAACAATTAGCGACAGGCGTTTTTTTAAGAATTACTCTCAGATGCGATTAAGGCGAATGGCGCAGATAAAGCATTTGCCAAAGCGGTACAGCATAAGGTGGGACGAGGCAGTCTGAATTACATTTTATAGATGTATTTCTCACATATCTCAGAGCCTCTCGCGATATTCGTCGTCGTCCTCGTCGTCGTCGTCGTCGTCGTCGTCGTCGTCGCCGCCGCCGCTTCTGCAGAAGTAGCAAATGGCAATCGTAGCAAATGCGGCGAGGGACGCCCTGCCTTCGATTCCGAATGCACAAAGTGTGTGGTCTTGTTTCTCAGTCTATATTTGGTCGGTCACGTCAGAGGTTGAATGTAACGAATGGGTGGGAAAGAGCAAGGGGCAGCGGCTGTGCAGAACGAAAACACAAATCCTCAGGGGTGTGAGCGTTTCGGGATGAGTCGTATACATGTAAACGTTGGTCGTCAGTGACCGTGTGGCCTAATGGATAAGGCGTCGGACTTCGGATCTGAAGATTACAGGTTCGAATGCTGTCACGCTTGTGTTTTTCCAGTTCTGAAAAAGAAACATAACGTTTTAATGTAGCAATTGAGCAGTACGAAACAGTCTGAATGTTGCTCTTGACCATTTTTTGCTTGGAGATGCTCTTGAGCTTGAAACACACACAACAAGACCGGTGTTATCTAGCGAAATGGTCGGCAGAGTGCCGACACAGCGAGTTTTGACTATCACTTGCACATCTAAAACAACGTCGGAAAGTAACTCGTTCGGCTTTTGAGTCACATAAAGTATGTGTGTTAATTTTGACGCCACTAGCTCTGCATGTTGTCATGCAATTTCTTTACCTCTCAGAAATGATTATGACATAAAAGTGAAGTACGTGACGAGTGTGACGTTAGGAAAACATTAGGCATCATGGAGAGATTCTGTATGGGACCACCCAACCCAAACGAGTACTGTGTGACGTGCTACCCGGCAGGTATTCACCGAGGTAGCCGGCTAGCTCAGTCGGTAGAGCGTCAGACTCTTAAACCCAGGGTCGTGGTTTCGAGCCAGACGCTGGGCGAGACGGAATTTTTTCCGCTGCAGGTGTAAATCACCGTTTTTCTGATTAACGAGATTTAATGGAAATAGCAACTTTAAACTTTGCCTACGTCTCTGTCAGTCGCAAGGAAACTGTATTTGAAGGTGAAGGTGATTTTGTAGACATGTGTGAAAGACATGTTCTGAAATGCAAGTGTTGTTGTTTGGAGAGCACATCGGTTACGTGTCAGATGTGTAGCCAAGCAGTAATTTGTCGCCATAGCTGCAAATATTAGCCGGTAATATGAAGTGTTGTCAGCTAAAGTCTGATGATGCAGACGACCGTAAGGACGAAGTACCCAAGAGTACCGCTAGGCCGCGCCTCTTTAGCTCAGTGGTAGAGCACTGGTGTAATAAACCAGGGGTCGTAAGTTCCATCCTCACAGGAGAAAGATGAATTTCGGAAATCAGTTGCGCGTCGTGGCCGTATTGCAAACAGTACCTGTGATGACGAACAATTAGCGACAGGCGTTTTTTTAAGAATTACTCTCAGATGCGATTAAGGCGAATGGCGCAGATAAAGCATTTGCCAAAGCGGTACAGCATAAGGTGGGACGAGGCAGTCTGAATTACATTTTATAGATGTATTTCTCACATATCTCAGAGCCTCTCGCGATATTCGTCGTCGTCGTCGTCGTCGTCGTCGTCGCCGCTTCTGCAGAAGTAGCAAATGGCAATCGTAGCAAATGCGGCGAGGGACGCCCTGCCTTCGATTCCGAATGCACAAAGTGTGTGGTCTTGTTTCTCAGTCTATATTTGGTCGGTCACGTCAGAGGTTGAATGTAACGAATGGGTGGGAAAGAGCAAGGGGCAGCGGCTGTGCAGAACGAAAACACAAATCCTCAGGGGTTTGAGCGTTTCGAGATGAGTCGTTTACATGTAAATGTTGGTCGTCAGTGACCGTGTGGCCTAATGGATAAGGCGTCGGACTTCGGATCTGAAGATTACAGGTTCGAATGCTGTCACGCTTGTGTTTTTCCAGTTCTGAAAAAGAAACATAACGTTTTAATGTAGCAATTGAGCAGTACGAAACAGTCTGAATGTTGCTGTTGACCATTTTTTGCTTGAAGATGCTCTTCAGCTTGAAACACACACAACAAGACCGGTGTTAACTAGCGAAATGGTCGGCAGAGTGCCGACACAGCGAGTTTTGACTATCACTTGCACATCTAAAACAACGTCGGAAAGTAACTCGTTCGGCTTTTGAGTCACATAAAGTATGTGTGTTAATTTTGACACCACTAGCTCTGCATGTTGTCATGCAATTTCTTTACCTCTCAGAAATGATTATGACATAAAAGTGAAGTACGTGACGAGTGTGACGTTAGGAAAACATTAGGCATCATGGAGAGATTCTGTATGGGACCACCCAACCCAAACGTGTACTGTGTGACGTGCTACCCGGCAGGTATTCACCGAGGTAGCCGGCTAGCTCAGTCGGTAGAGCGTCAGACTCTTAAACCCAGGGTCGTGGGTTCGAGCCAGACGCTGGGCGGAACGGAATTTTGTTCCGCTGCAGGTGTAAATCACCGTTTTTCTGATTAACGAGATTTAATGGAAATAGCAACTTTAAACTTTGCCTACGTCTCTGTCAGTCGCAAGGAAACTGTATTTGAAGGTGAAGGTGATTTTGTAGACATGTGTGAAAGACATGTTCTGAAATGCGAGTGTTGTTGTTTGGAGAGCACATCGGTTACGTGTCAGATGTGTAGCCAAGCAGTAATTTGTCGCCATAGCTGCAAATATTAGCCGGTAATATGAAGTGTTGTCAGCTAAAGTCTGATGATGCAGACGACCGTAAGGACGAAGTACCCAAGAGTACCGCTAGGCCGCGCCTCTTTAGCTCAGTGGTAGAGCACTTGTGTAATAAACCAGGGGTCGTAAGTTCCATCCTCACAGGAGAAAGATAAATTTTGGAAATCAGTTGCGCGTCGTGGCCGTATTGCAAACAGTACCTGTGATGACGAACAATTAGCGACAGGCGTTTTTTTAAGAATTACTCTCAGATGCGATTAAGGCGAATGGCGCAGATAAAGCATTTGCCAAAGCGGTACAGCATAAGGTGGGACGAGGCAGTCTGAATTACATTTTATAGATGTATTTCTCACATATCTCAGAGCCTCTCGCGATATTCGTCGTCGTCGTCGTCGTCGTCGTCGTCGTCGTCGTCGTCGCCGCCGCCGCTTCTGCAGAAGTAGCAAATGGCAATCGTAGCAAATGCGGCGAGGGACGCCCTGCCTTCGATTCCGAATGCACAAAGTGTGTGGTCTTGTTTCTCAGTCTATATTTGGTCGGTCACGTCAGAGGTTGAATGTAACGAATGGGTGGGAAAGAGCAAGGGGCAGCGGCTGTGCAGAACGAAAACACAAATCCTCAGGGGTGTGAGCGTTTCGGGATGAGTCGTATACATGTAAATGTTGGTCGTCAGTGACCGTGTGGCCTAATGGATAAGGCGTCGGACTTCGGATCTGAAGATTACAGGTTCGAATGCTGTCACGCTTGTGTTTTTCCAGTTCTGAAAAAGAAACATAACGTTTTAATGTAGCAATTGAGCAGTACGAAAC
The DNA here is from genome assembly GCF_023897955.1 of Schistocerca gregaria. Classification (NCBI taxonomy): domain Eukaryota; kingdom Metazoa; phylum Arthropoda; class Insecta; order Orthoptera; family Acrididae; genus Schistocerca; species Schistocerca gregaria. The sequence goes on along the minus strand of NW_026061775.1, from coordinate 9,248,293 downwards.
AGTCTGAATGTTGCTCTTGACCATTTTTTGCTTGGAGATGCTCTTGAGCTTGAAACACACACAACAAGACCGGTGTTAACTAGCGAAATGGTCGGCAGAGTGCCGACACAGCGAGTTTCGACTATCACTTGCACATCTAAAACAACGTCGGAATGTAACTCGTTCGGCTTTTGAGTCACATAAAGTATGTGTGTTAATTTTTACGCCACTAGCTCTGCATGTTGTCATGCAATTTCTTTACCTCTCAGAAATGATTATGACATAAAAGTGAAGTACGTGACGAGTGTGACGTTAGGAAAACATTAGGCACCATGGAGAGATTCTGTATGGGACCACCCAACCCAAACGAGTACTGTGTGACGTGCTACCCGGCAGGTATTCACCGAGGTAGCCGGCTAGCTCAGTCGGTAGAGTGTCAGACTCTTAAACCCAGGGTCGTGGGTTCGAGCCAGACGCTGGGCGGAACGGAATTTTGTTCCGCTGCAGGTGTAAATCACCGTTTTTCTGATTAACGAGATTTAATGGAAATAGCAACTTTAAACTTTGCCTACGTCTCTGTCAGTCGCAAGGAAACTGTATTTGAAGATGAAGGTGATTTTGTAGACATGTGTGAAAGACATGTTCTGAAATGCAAGTGTTGTTGTTTGGAGAGCACATCGGTTACGTGTCAGATGTGTAGCCAAGCAGTAATTTGTCGCCATAGCTGCAAATATTAGCCGGTAATATGAAGTGTTGTCAGCTAAAGTCTGATGATGCAGACGACCGTAAGGACGAAGTACCCAAGAGTACCGGTAGGCCGCGCCTCTTTAGCTCAGTGGTAGAGCACTGGTGTAATAAACCAGGCGTCGTAAGTTCCATCCTCACAGGAGAAAGATGAATTTCGAAATCAGTTGCGGGTCGTGGCCGTATTGCAAACAGTACCTGTGATGACGAACAATTAGCGACAGGCGTTTTTTTAAGAATTACTCTCAGATGCGATTAAGGCGAATGGCGCAGATAAAGCATTTGCCAAAGCGGTACAGCGTAAGGTGGGACGAGGCAGTCTGAATTACATTTTATAGATGTATTTCTCACATATCTCAGAGCCTCTCGCGATATTCGTCGTCGTCGTCGTCGTCGTCGTCGTCGTCGTCGCCGCCGCTTCTGCAGAAGTAGCAAATGGCAATCGTAGCAAATGCGGCGAGGGACGCCCTGCCTTCGATTCCGAATGCACAAAGTGTGTGGTCTTGTTTCTCAGTCTATATTTGGTCGGTCACGTCAGAGGTTGAATGTAACGAATGGGTGGGAAAGAGCATGGGGCAGCGGCTGTGCAGAACGAAAACACAAATCCTCAGGGGTGTGAGCGTTTCGGGATGAGTCGTATACATGTAAATGTTGGTCGTCAGTGACCGTGTGGCCTAATGGATAAGGCGTCGGACTTCGGATCTGAAGATTACAGGTTCGAATGCTGTCACGCTTGTGTTTTTCCAGTTCTGATAAAGAAACATAACGTTTTAATGTAGCAATTGAGCAGTACGAAACAGTCTGAATGTTGCTCTTGACCATTTTTTGCTTGGAGATGCTCTTGAGCTTGAAACACACACAACAAGACCGGTGTTATCTAGCGAAATGGTCGGCAGAGTGCCGACACAGCGAGTTTTGACTATCACTTGCACTTCTAAAACAACGTCGGAAAGTAACTCGTTCGGCTTTTGAGTCACATAAAGTATGTGTGTTAATTTTGACGCCACTAGCTCTGCATGTTGTCATGCAATTTCTTTACCTCTCAGAAATGATTATGACATAAAAGTGAAGTACGTGACGAGTGTGACGTTAGGAAAACATTAGGCACCATGGAGAGATTCTGTATGGGACCACCCAACCCAAACGAGTACTCTGTGACGTGCTACTCGGCAGGTATTCACCGAGGTAGCCGGCTAGCTCAGTCGGTAGAGCGTCAGACTCTTAAACCCAGGGTCGTGGGTTCGAGCCAGACGCTGGGCGGAACGGAATTTTGTTCCGCTGCAGGTCTAAATCACCGTTTTTCTGATTAACGAGATTTAATGGAAATAGCAACTTTAAACTTTGCCTACGTCTCTGTCAGTCGCAAGGAAACTGTATTTGAAGATGAAGGTGATTTTGTAGACATGTGTGAAAGACATGTTCTGAAATGCAAGTGTTGTTGTTTGGAGAGCACATCGGTTACGTGTCAGATGTGTAGCCAAGCAGTAATTTGTCGCCATAGCTGCAAATATTAGCCGGTAATATGAAGTGTTGTCAGCTAAAGTCTGATGATGCAGACGACCGTAAGGACGAAGTACCCAAGAGTACCGCTAGGCCGCGCCTCTTTAGCTCAGTGGTAGAGCACTGGTGTAATAAACCAGGGGTCGTAAGTTCCATCCTCACAGGAGAAAGATGAATTTTGGAAATCAGTTGCGCGTCGTGGCCGTATTGCAAACAGTACCTGTGATGACGAACAATTAGCGACAGGCGTTTTTTTAAGAATTACTCTCAGATGCGATTAAGGCGAATGGCGCAGATAAAGCATTTGCCAAAGCGGTACAGCATAAGGTGGGACGAGGCAGTCTGAATTACATTTTATAGATGTATTTCTCACATATCTCAGAGCCTCTCGCGATATTCGTCGTCGTCGTCGTCGTCGTCGTCGTCGTCGTCGTCGTCGCCGCCGCCGCTTCTGCAGAAGTAGCAAATGGCAATCGTAGCAAATGCGGCGAGGGACGCCCTGCCTTCGATTCCGAATGCACAAAGTGTGTGGTCTTGTTTCTCAGTCTATATTTGGTCGGTCACGTCAGAGGTTGAATGTAACGAATGGGTGGGAAAGAGCAAGGGGCAGCGGCTGTGCAGAACGAAAACACAAATCCTCAGGGGTGTGAGCGTTTCGGGATGAGTCGTATACATGTAAACGTTGGTCGTCAGTGACCGTGTGGCCTAATGGATAAGGCGTCGGACTTCGGATCTGAAGATTACAGGTTCGAATGCTGTCACGCTTGTGTTTTTCCAGTTCTGAAAAAGAAACATAACGTTTGAATGTAGCAATTGAGCAGTACGAAACAGTCTGAATGTTGCTCTTGACCATTTTTTGCTTGGAGATGCTCTTGAGCTTGAAACACACACAACAAGACCGGTGTTATCTAGCGAAATGGTCGGCAGAGTGCCGACACAGCGAGTTTTGACTATCACTTGCACATCTAAAACAACGTCGGAAAGTAACTCGTTCGGCTTTTGAGTCACATAAAGTATGTGTGTTAATTTTGACGCCACTAGCTCTGCATGTTGTCATGCAATTTCTTTACCTCTCAGAAATGATTATGACATAAAAGTGAAGTACGTGACGAGTGTGACGTTAGGAAAACATTAGGCATCATGGAGAGATTCTGTATGGGACCACCCAACCCAAACGAGTACTGTGTGACGTGCTACCCGGCAGGTATTCACCGAGGTAGCCGGCTAGCTCAGCCGGTAGAGCGTCAGACTCTTAAACCCAGGGTCGTGGTTTCGAGCCAGACGCTGGGCGGAACGGAATTTTGTTCCGCTGCAGGTGTAAATCACCGTTTTTCTGATTAACGAGATTTAATGGAAATAGCAACTTTAAACTTTGCCTACGTCTCTGTCAGTCGCAAGGAAACTGTATTTGAAGGTGAAGGTGATTTTCTAGACATGTGTGAAAGACATGTTCTGAAATGCAAGTGTTGTTGTTTGGAGAGCACATCGGTTACGTGTCAGATGTGTAGCCAAGCAGTAATTTGTCGCCATAGCTGCAAATATTAGCCGGTAATATGAAGTGTTGTCAGCTAAAGTCTGATGATGCAGACGACCGTAAGGACGAAGTACCCAAGAGTACCGCTAGGCCGCGCCTCTTTAGCTCAGTGGTAGAGCACTGGTGTAATAAACCAGGGGTCATAAGTTCCATCCTCACAGGAGAAAGATGAATTTCGGAAATCAGTTGCGCGTCGTGGCCGTATTGCAAACAGTATCTGTGATGACGAACAATTAGCGACAGGCGTTTTTTTAAGAATTACTCTCAGATGCGACTAAGGCGAATGGCGCAGATAAAGCATTTGCCAAAGCGGTACAGCGTAAGGTGGGACGAGGCAGTCTGAATTACATTTTATAGATGTATTTCTCACGTATCTCAGAGCCTCTCGCGATATTCGTCGTCGTCGTCGTCGTCGTCGCCGCCGCCGCTTCTGCAGAAGTAGCAAATGGCAATCGTAGCAAATGCGGCGAGGGACGCCCTGCCTTCGATTCCGAATGCACAAAGTGTGTGGTCTTGTTTCTCAGTCTATATTTGGTCGGTCACGTCAGAGGTTGAATGTAACGAATGGGTGGGAAAGAGCAAGGGGCAGCGGCTGTGCAGAACGAAAACACAAATCCTCAGGGGTGTGAGCGTTTCGGGATGAGTCGTATACATGTAAATGTTGGTCGTCAGTGACCGTGTGGCCTAATGGATAAGGCGTCGGACTTCGGATCTGAAGATTACAGGTTCGAATGCTGTCACGCTTGTGTTTTTCCAGTTCTGAAAAAGAAACATAACGTTTTAATGTAGCAATTGAGCAGTACGAAACAGTCTGAATGTTGCTCTTGACCATTTTTTGCTTGGAGATGCTCTTGAGCTTGAAACACACACAACAAGACCGGTGTTATCTAGCGAAATGGTCGGCAGAGTGCCGACACAGCGAGTTTTGACTATCACTTGCACATCTAAAACAACGTCGGAAAGTAACTCGTTCGGCTTTTGAGTCACATAAAGTATGTGTGTTAATTTTGACGCCACTAGCTCTGCATGTTGTCATGCAATTTCTTTACCTCTCAGAAATGATTATGACATAAAAGTGAAGTATGTGACGAGTGTGACGTTAGGAAAACATTAGGCATCATGGAGAGATTCTGTATGGGACCACCCAACCCAAACGAGTACTAAGACGTGCTACCCGGCAGGTATTCACCGAGGTAGCCGGCTAGCTCAGTCGGTAGAGCGTCAGTCTCTTAAACCCAGGGTCGTGGGTTCGAGCCAGACGCTGGGCGGAACGGAATTTTGTTCCGCTGCAGGTGTAAATCACCGTTTTTCTGATTAACGAGATTTAATGGAAATAGCAACTTTAAACTTTGCCTACGTCTCTGTCAGTCGCAAGGAAACTGTATTTGAAGATGAAGGTGATTTTGTAGACATGTGTGAAAGACATGTTCTGAAATGCAAGTGTTGTTGTTTGGAGAGCACATCGGTTACGTGTCAGATGTGTAGCCAAGCAGTAATTTGTCGCCATAGCTGCCAATATTAGCCGGTAATATGAAGTGTTGTCAGCTAAAGTCTGATGATGCAGACGACCGTAAGGACGAAGTACCCAAGAGTACCGCTAGGCCGCGCCTCTTTAGCTCAGTGGTAGAGCACTGGTGTAATAAACCAGGCGTCGTAAGTTCCATCCTCACAGGAGAAAGATGAATTTCGGAAATCAGTTGCGCGTCGTGGCCGTATTGCAAACAGTACCTGTGATGACGAACAATTAGCGACAGGCGTTTTTTTAAGAATTACTCTCAGATGCGATTAAGGCGAATGGCGCAGATAAAGCATTTGCCAAAGCGGTACAGCGTAAGGTGGGACGAGGCAGTCTGAATTACATTTTATAGATGTATTTCTCACATATCTCAGAGCCTCTCGCGATATTCGTCGTCGTCGTCGTCGTCGTCGTCGTCGTCGTCGCCGCCGCTTCTGCAGAAGTAGCAAATGGCAATCGTAGCAAATGCGGCGAGGGACGCCCTGCCTTCGATTCCGAATGCACAAAGTGTGTGGTCTTGTTTCTCAGTCTATATTTGGTCGGTCACGTCAGAGGTTGAATGTAACGAATGGGTGGGAAAGAGCATGGGGCAGCGGCTGTGCAGAACGAAAACACAAATCCTCAGGGGTGTGAGCGTTTCGGGATGAGTCGTATACATGTAAATGTTGGTCGTCAGTGACCGTGTGGCCTAATGGATAAGGCGTCGGACTTCGGATCTGAAGATTACAGGTTCGAATGCTGTCACGCTTGTGTTTTTCCAGTTCTGAAAAAGAAACATAACGTTTTAATGTAGCAATTGAGCAGTACGAAACAGTCTGAATGTTGCTCTTGACCATTTTTTGCTTGGAGATGCTCTTGAGCTTGAAACACACACAACAAGACCGGTGTTATCTAGCGAAATGGTCGGCAGAGTGCCGACACAGCGAGTTTTGACTATCACTTGCACTTCTAAAACAACGTCGGAAAGTAACTCGTTCGGCTTTTGAGTCACATAAAGTATGTGTGTTAATTTTGACGCCACTAGCTCTGCATGTTGTCATGCAATTTCTTTACCTCTCAGAAATGATTATGACATAAAAGTGAAGTACGTGACGAGTGTGACGTTAGGAAAACATTAGGCACCATGGAGAGATTCTGTATGGGACCACCCAACCCAAACGAGTACTCTGTGACGTGCTACTCGGCAGGTATTCACCGAGGTAGCCGGCTAGCTCAGTCGGTAGAGCGTCAGACTCTTAAACCCAGGGTCGTGGGTTCGAGCCAGACGCTGGGCGGAACGGAATTTTGTTCCGCTTCAGGTCTAAATCACCGTTTTTCTGATTAACGAGATTTAATGGAAATAGCAACTTTAAACTTTGCCTACGTCTCTGTCAGTCGCAAGGAAACTGTATTTGAAGATGAAGGTGATTTTGTAGACATGTGTGAAAGACATGTTCTGAAATGCAAGTGTTGTTGTTTGGAGAGCACATCGGTTACGTGTCAGATGTGTAGCCAAGCAGTAATTTGTCGCCATAGCTGCAAATATTAGCCGGTAATATGAAGTGTTGTCAGCTAAAGTCTGATGATGCAGACGACCGTAAGGACGAAGTACCCAAGAGTACCGCTAGGCCGCGCCTCTTTAGCTCAGTGGTAGAGCACTGGTGTAATAAACCAGGGGTCGTAAGTTCCATCCTCACAGGAGAAAGATGAATTTTGGAAATCAGTTGCGCGTCGTGGCCGTATTGCAAACAGTACCTGTGATGACGAACAATTAGCGACAGGCGTTTTTTTAAGAATTACTCTCAGATGCGATTAAGGCGAATGGCGCAGATAAAGCATTTGCCAAAGCGGTACAGCATAAGGTGGGACGAGGCAGTCTGAATTACATTTTATAGATGTATTTCTCACATATCTCAGAGCCTCTCGCGATATTCGTCGTCATCGTCGTCGTCGTCGTCGTCGTCGCCGCCGCCGCTTCTGCAGAAGTAGCAAATGGCAATCGTAGCAAATGCGGCGAGGGACGCCCTGCCTTCGATTCCGAATGCACAAAGTGTGTGGTCTTGTTTCTCAGTCTATATTTGGTCGGTCACGTCAGAGGTTGAATGTAACGAATGGGTGGGAAAGAGCAAGGGGCAGCGGCTGTGCAGAACGAAAACACAAATCCTCAGGGGTGTGAGCGTTTCGGGATGAGTCGTATACATGTAAATGTTGGTCGTCAGTGACCGTGTGGCCTAATGGATAAGGCGTCGGACTTCGGATCTGAAGATTACAGGTTCGAATGCTGTCACGCTTGTGTCTTTCCAGTTCTGAAAAAGAAACATAACGTTTTAATGTAGCAATTGAGCAGTACGAAACAGTCTGAATGTTGCTCTTGACCATTTTTTGCTTGGAGATGCTCTTGAGCTTGAAACACACACAACAAGACCGGTGTTATCTAGCGAAATGGTCGGCAGAGTGCCGACACAGCGAGTTTTGACTATCACTTGCACATCTAAAACAACGTCGGAAAGTAACTCGTTCGGCTTTTGAGTCACATAAAGTATGTGTGTTAATTTTGACGCCACTAGCTCTGCATGTTGTCATGCAATTTCTTTACCTCTCAGAAATGATTATGACATAAAAGTGAAGTACGTGACGAGTGTGACGTTAGGAAAACATTAGGCATCATGGAGAGATTCTGTATGGGACCACCCAACCCAAACGAGTACTGTGTGACGTGCTACCCGGCAGGTATTCACCGAGGTAGCCGGCTAGCTCAGTCGGTAGAGCGTCAGACTCTTAAACCCAGGGTCGTGGTTTCGAGCCAGACGCTGGGCGGAACGGAATTTTGTTCCGCTGCAGGTGTAAAACACCGTTTTTCTGATTAACGAGATTTAATGGAAATAGCAACTTTAAACTTTGCCTACGTCTCTGTCAGTCGCAAGGAAACTGTATTTGAAGGTGAAGGTGATTTTGTAGACATGTGTGAAAGACATGTTCTGAAATGCAAGTGTTGTTGTTTGGAGAGCACATCGGTTACGTGTCAGATGTGTAGCCAAGCAGTAATTTGTCGCCATAGCTGCAAATATTAGCCGGTAATATGAAGTGTTGTCAGCTAAAGTCTGATGATGCAGACGACCGTAAGGACGAAGTACCCAAGAGTACCGCTAGGCCGCGCCTCTTTAGCTCAGTGGTAGAGCACTGGTGTAATAAACCAGGCGTCGTAAGTTCCATCCTCACAGGAGAAAGATGAATTTCGGAAATCAGTTGCGCGTCGTGGCCGTATTGCAAACAGTACCTGTGATGACGAACAATTAGCGACAGGCGTTTTTTTAAGAATTACTCTCAGATGCGATTAAGGCGAATGGCGCAGATAAAGCATTTGCCAAAGCGGTACAGCGTAAGGTGGGATGAGGCAGTCTGAATTACATTTTATAGATGTATTTCTCACATATCTCAGAGCCTCTCGCGATATTCGTCGTCATCGTCGTCGTCGTCGTCGTCGTCGTCGTAACCGCCGCTTCTGCAGAAGTAGCAAATGGCAATCGTAGCAAATGCGGCGAGGGACGCCCTGCCTTCGATTCCGAATGCACAAAGTGTGTGGTCTTGTTCCTCAGTCTATATTTGGTCGGTCACGTCAGAGGTTGAATGTAACGAATGGGTGGGAAAGAGCAAGGGGCAGCGGCTGTGCAGAACGAAAACACAAATCCTCAGGGGTGTGAGCGTTTCGGGATGAGTCGTATACATGTGAATGTTGGTCGTCAGTGACCGTGTGGCCTAATGGATAAGGCGTCGGACTTCGGATCTGAAGATTACAGGTTCGAATGCTGTCACGCTTGTGTTTTTCCAGTTCTGAAAAAGAAACATAACGTTTTAATGTAGCAATTGAGCAGTACGAAACAGTCTGAATGTTGCTGTTGACCATTTTTTGCTTGGAGATGCTCTTGAGCTTGAAACACACACAACAAGACCGGTGTTATATAGCGAAATGGTCGGCAGAGTGCCGACACAGCGAGTTTTGACTATCACTTGCACATCTAAAACAACGTCGGAAAGTAACTCGTTCGGCTTTTGAGTCACATAAAGTATGTGTGTTAATTTTGACGCCACTAGCTCTGCATGTTGTCATGCAATTTCTTTACCTCTCAGAAATGATTATGACATAAAAGTGAAGTACGTGACGAGTGTGACGTTAGGAAAACATTAGGCATCATGAAGAGATTCTGTATGGGACCACCCAACCCAAACGAGTACTGTGTGACGTGCTACCCGGCAGGTATTCACCGAGGTAGCCGGCTAGCTCAGTCGGTAGAGCGTCAGACTCTTAAACCCAGGGTCGTGGGTTCGAGCCAGACGCTGGGCGGAACGGAATTTTGTTCCACTGCAGGTGTAAATCACCGTTTTTCTGATTAACGAGATTTAATGGAAATAGCAACTTTAAACTTTGCCTACGTCTCTGTCAGTCGCAAGGAAACTGTATTTGAAGGTGAAGGTGATTTTGTAGACATGTGTGAAAGACATGTTCTGAAATGCAAGTGTTGTTGTTTGGAGAGCACATCGGTTACATGTCAGATGTGTAGCCAAGCAGTAATTTGTCGCCATAGCTGCAAATATTAGCCGGTAATATGAAGTGTTGTCAGCTAAAGTCTGATGATGCAGACGACCGTAAGGACGAAGTACCCAAGAGCACCGCTAGGCCGCGCCTCTTTAGCTCAGTGGTAGAGCACTGGTGTAATAAACCAGGCGTCGTAAGTTCCATCCTCACAGGAGAAAGATGAATTTCGGAAATCAGTTGCGCGTCGTGGCCGTATTGCAAACAGTACCTGTGATGACGAACAATTAGCGACAGGCGTTTTTTTAAGAATTACTCTCAGATGCGATTAAGGCGAATGGCGCAGATAAAGCATTTGCCAAAGCGGTACAGCGTAAGGTGGGACGAGGCAGTCTGAATTACATTTTATAGATGTATTTCTCACATATCTCAGAGCCTCTCGCGATATTCGTCGTCGTCGTCGTCGTCGTCGTCGCCGCCGCCGCTTCTGCAGAAGTAGCAAATGGCAATCGTAGCAAATGCGGCGAGGGACGCCCTGCCTTCGATTCCGAATGCACAAAGTGTGTGGTCTTGTTTCTCAGTCTATATTTGGTCGGTCACGTCAGAGGTTGAATGTAACGAATGGGTGGGAAAGAGCAAGGGGCAGCGGCTGTGCAGAACGAAAACACAAATCCTCAGGGGTGTGAGCGTTTCGGGATGAGTCGTATACATGTAAATGTTGGTCGTCAGTGACCGTGTGGCCTAATGGATAAGGCGTCGGACTTCGGATCTGAAGATTACAGGTTCGAATGCTGTCACGCTTGTGTTTTTCCAGTTCTGAAAAAGAAACATAACGTTTTAATGTAGCAATTGAGCAGTACGAAACAGTCTGAATGTTGCTCTTGACCATTTTTTGCTTGGAGATGCTCTTGAGCTTGAAACACACACAACAAGACCGGTGTTATCTAGCGAAATGGTCGGCAGACTGCCGACAAAGCGAGTTTTGACTATCACTTGCACATCTAAAACAACGTCGGAAAGTAACTCGTTCGGCTTTTGAGTCACATAAAGTATGTGTGTTAATTTTGACGCCACTAGCTCTGCATGTTGTCATGCAATTTCTTTACCTCTCAGAAATGATTATGACATAAAAGTGAAGTACGTGACGAGTGTGACGTTAGGAAAACATTAGGCATCATGGAGAGATTCTGTATGGGACCACCCAACCCAAACGAGTACTAAGACGTGCTACCCGGCAGGTATTCACCGAGGTAGCCGGCTAGCTCAGTCGGTAGAGCGTCAGACTCTTAAACCCAGGGTCGTGGGTTCGAGCCAGACGCTGGGCGGAACGGAATTTTGTTCCGCTGCAGGTGTAAATCACCGTTTTTCTGATTAACGAGATTTAATGGAAATAGCAACTTTAAACTTTGCCTACGTCTCTGTCAGTCGCAAGGAAACTGTAGTTGAAGGTGAAGGTGATTTTGTAGACATGTGTGAAAGACATGTTCTGAAATGCGAGTGTTGTTGTTTGGAGAGCACATCGGTTACGTGTCAGATGTGTAGCCAAGCAGTAATTTGTCGCCATAGCTGCAAATATTAGCCGTTAATATGAAGTGTTGTCAGCTAAAGTCTGATGATGCAGACGACCGTAAGGACGAAGTACCCAAGAGTACCGCTAGGCCGCGCCTCTTTAGCTCAGTGGTAGAGCACTGGTGTAATAAACCAGGGGTCGTAAGTTCCATCCTCACAGGAGAAAGATGAATTTTGGAAATCAGTTGTGCGTCGTGGCCGTATTGCAAACAGTACCTGTGATGACGAACAATTAGCGACAGGCGTTTTTTTAAGAATTACTCTCAGATGCGATTAAGGCGAATGGCGCAGCTAAAGCATTTGCCAAAGGGGTACAGCATAAGGTGGGACGAGGCAGTCTGAATTACATTTTATAGATGTATTTCTCACATATCTCAGAGCCTCTCGCGATATTCGTCGTCGTCGTCGTCGTCGTCGCCGCCGCTTCTGCAGAAGTAGCAAATGCCAATCGTAGCAAATGCGGCGAGGGACGCCCTGCCTTCGATTCCGAATGCACAAAGTGTGTGTTGTTGTTTCTCAGTCTATATTTGGTCGGTCACGTCAGAGGTTGAATGTAACGAATGGGCTGGAAAGAGCAAGGGGCAGCAGCTGTGTAGAACGAAAACACAAATCCTCAGGGGTGTGAGCGTTTCGAGATGAGTCGTATACATGTAAATGTTGGTCGTCAGTGACCGTGTGGCCTAATGGATAAGGCGTCGGACTTCGGATGTGAAGATTACAGGATCGAATGCTGTCACGCTTGTGTTTTTCCAGTTCTGAAAAAGAAACATAACGTTTTAATGTAGCAATTGAGCAGTACGAAACAGTCTGAATGTTGCTGTTGACCATTTTTTGCTTGGAAATGCTCTTCAGCTTGAAACACACACAACAAGACCGGTGTTAACTAGCGAAATGGTCGGCAGACTGCCGACACAGCGAGTTTTGACTATCACTTGCACATCTAAAACAACGTCGGAAAGTAACTCGTTCGGCTTTTGAGTCACATTACGTATGTGTGTTAATTTTGACGCCACTAGCTCTGCATGTTGTCATGCAATTTCTTTACCTCTCAGAAATGATTATGACATAAAAGTGAAGTACGTGACGAGTGTGACGTTAGGAAAACATTAGGCATCATGGAGAGATTCTGTATGGGACCACCCAACCCAAACGAGTACTGTGTGACGTGCTACCCGGCAGGTATTCACCGAGGTAGCCGGCTAGCTCAGTCGGTAGAGCGTCAGACTCTTAATCCCAGGGTCGTGGGTTCGAGCCAGACACTGGGCGGAACGGAATTTTGTTCCGCTGCAGGTGTAAATCACCGTTTTTCTGATTAACGAGATTTAATGGAAATAGCAACTTTAAACTTTGCCTACGTCTCTGTCAGTCGCAAGGAAACTGTATTTGAAGGTGAAGGTGATTTTGTAGACATGTGTGAAAGACATGTTCTGAAATGCAAGTGTTGTTGTTTGGAGAGCACATCGGTTACGTGTCAGATGTGTAGCCAAGCAGTAATTTGTCGCCATAGCTGCAAATATTAGCCGGTAATATGAAGTGTTGTCAGCTAAAGTCTGATGATGCAGACGACCGTAAGGATGAAGTACCCAAGAGTACCGCTAGGTCGCGCCTCTTTAGCTCAGTGGTAGAGCACTGGTGTAATAAACCAGGGGTCGTAAGTTCCATCCTCACAGGAGAAAGATGAATTTCGGAAATCAGTTGCGCGTCGTGGCCGTATTGCAAACAGTACCTGTGATGACGAACAATTAGCGACAGGCGTTTTTTTAAAAATTACTCTCAGATGCGATTAAGGCGAATGGCGCAGATAAAGCATTTGCCAAAGCGGTACAGCATAAAGTGCGACGAGGCAGTCTGAATTACATTTTATAGATGTATTTCTCACATATCTCAGAGCCTCTCGCGATATTCGTCGTCGTCGTCGTCGTCGTCGTCGTCGTCGCCGCCGCCGCTTCTGCAGAAGTAGCAAATGGCAATCGTAGCAAATGCGGCGAGGGACGCCCTGCCTTCGATTCCGAATGCACAAAGTGTGTGGTCTTGTTTCTCAGTCTATATTTGGTCGGTCACGTCAGAGGTTGAATGTAACGAATGGGTGGGAAAGAGCAAGGGGCAGCGGCTGTGCAGAACGAAAACACAAATCCTCAGGGGTGTGAGCGTTTCGGGATGAGTCGTATACATGTAAATGTTGGTCGTCAGTGACCGTGTGGCCTAATGGATAAGGCGTCGGACTTCGGATCTGAAGATTACAGGTTCGAATGCTGTCACGCTTGTGTTTTTCCAGTTCTGAAAAAGAAACATAACGTTTTAATGTAGCAATTGAGCAGTACGAAACAGTCTGAATGTTGCTCTTGACCATTTTTTGCTTGGAGATGCTCTTGAGCTTGAAACACACACAACAAGACCGGTGTTATCTAGCGAAATGGTCGGCAGACTGCCGACAAAGCGAGTTTTGACTATCACTTGCACATCTAAAACAACGTCGGAAAGTAACTCGTTCGGCTTTTGAGTCACATAAAGTATGTGTGTTAATTTTGACGCCACTAGCTCTGCATGTTGTCATGCAATTTCTTTACCTCTCAGAAATGATTATGACATAAAAGTGAAGTACGTGACGAGTGTGACGTTAGGAAAACATTAGGCATCATGGAGAGATTCTGTATGGGACCACCCAACCCAAACGAGTACTAAGACGTGCTACCCGGCAGGTATTCACCGAGGTAGCCGGCTAGCTCAGTCGGTAGAGCGTCAGACTCTTAAACCCAGGGTCGTGGGTTCGAGCCAGACGCTGGGCGGAACGGAATTTTGTTCCGCTGCAGGTGTAAATCACCGTTTTTCTGATTAACGAGATTTAATGGAAATAGCAACTTTAAACTTTGCCTACGTCTCTGTCAGTCGCAAGGAAACTGTATTTGAAGGTGAAGGTGATTTTGTAGACATGTCTGAAAGACATGTTCTGAAATGCGAGTGTTGTTGTTTGGAGAGCACATCGGTTACGTGTCAGATGTGTAGCCAAGCAGTAATTTGTCGCCATAGCTGCAAATATTAGCCGTTAATATGAAGTGTTGTCAGCTAAAGTCTGATGATGCAGACGACCGTAAGGACGAAGTACCCAAGAGTACCGCTAGGCCGCGCCTCTTTAGCTCAGTGGTAGAGCACTGGTGTAATAAACCAGGGGTCGTAAGTTCCATCCTCACAGGAGAAAGATGAATTTTGGAAATCAGTTGCGCGTCGTGGCCGTATTGCAAACAGTACCTGTGATGACGAACAATTAGCGACAGGCGTTTTTTTAAGAATTACTCTCAGATGCGATTAAGGCGAATGGCGCAGATAAAGCATTTGCCAAAGGGGTACAGCATAAGGTGGGACGAGGCAGTCTGAATTACATTTTATAGATGTATTTCTCACATATCTCAGAGCCTCTCGCGATATTCGTCGTCGTCGTCGTCGTCGTCGTCGTCGTCGCCGCCGCTTCTGCAGAAGTAGCAAATGCCAATCGTAGCAAATGCGGCGAGGGACGCCCTGCCTTCGATTCCGAATGCACAAAGTGTGTGGTGTTGTTTCTCAGTCTATATTTGGTCGGTCACGTCAGAGGTTGAATGTAACGAATGGGCTGGAAAGAGCAAGGGGCAGCAGCTGTGTAGAACGAAAACACAAATCCTCAGGGGTGTGAGCGTTTCGAGATGAGTCGTATACATGTAAATGTTGGTCGTCAGTGACCGTGTGGCCTAATGGATAAGGCGTCGGACTTCGGATGTGAAGATTACAGGATCGAATGCTGTCACGCTTGTGTTTTTCCAGTTCTGAAAAAGAAACATAACGTTTTAATGTAGCAATTGAGCAGTACGAAACAGTCTGAATGTTGCTGTTGACCATTTTTTGCTTGGAAATGCTCTTCAGCTTGAAACACACACAACAAGACCGGTGTTAACTAGCGAAATGGTCGGCAGACTGCCGACACAGCGAGTTTTGACTATCACTTGCACATCTAAAACAACGTCGGAAAGTAACTCGTTCGGCTTTTGAGTCACATTACGTATGTGTGTTAATTTTGACGCCACTAGCTCTGCATGTTGTCATGCAATTTCTTTACCTCTCAGAAATGATTATGACATAAAAGTGAAGTACGTGACGAGTGTGACGTTAGGAAAACATTAGGCATCATGGAGAGATTCTGTATGGGACCACCCAACCCAAACGAGTACTGTGTGACGTGCTACCCGGCAGGTATTCACCGAGGTAGCCGGCTAGCTCAGTCGGTAGAGCGTCAGACTCTTAATCCCAGGGTCGTGGGTTCGAGCCAGACACTGGGCGGAACGGAATTTTGTTCCGCTGCAGGTGTAAATCACCGTTTTTCTGATTAACGAGATTTAATGGAAATAGCAACTTTAAACTTTGCCTACGTCTCTGTCAGTCGCAAGGAAACTGTATTTGAAGGTGAAGGTGATTTTGTAGACATGTGTGAAAGACATGTTCTGAAATGCAAGTGTTGTTGTTTGGAGAGCACATCGGTTACGTGTCAGATGTGTAGCCAAGCAGTAATTTGTCGCCATAGCTGCAAATATTAGCCGGTAATATGAAGTGTTGTCAGCTAAAGTCTGATGATGCAGACGACCGTAAGGATGAAGTACCCAAGAGTACCGCTAGGTCGCGCCTCTTTAGCTCAGTGGTAGAGCACTGGTGTAATAAACCAGGGGTCGTAAGTTCCATCCTCACAGGAGAAAGATGAATTTCGGAAATCAGTTGCGCGTCGTGGCCGTATTGCAAACAGTACCTGTGATGACGAACAATTAGCGACAGGCGTTTTTTTAAAAATTACTCTCAGATGCGATTAAGGCGAATGGCGCAGATAAAGCATTTGCCAAAGCGGTACAGCATAAAGTGCGACGAGGCAGTCTGAATTACATTTTATAGATGTATTTCTCACATATCTCAGAGCCTCTCGCGATATTCGTCGTCGTCGTCGTCGTCGTCGTCGCCGCCGCCGCTTGTGCAGAAGTAGCAAATGGCAATCGTAGCAAATGCGGCGAGGGACGCCCTGCCTTCGATTCCGAATGCACAAAGTGTGTGGTCTTGTTTCTCAGTCTATATTTGGTCGGTCACGTCAGAGGTTGAATGTAACGAATGGGTGGGAAAGAGCAAGGGGCAGCGGCTGTGCGGAACGAAAACACAAATCCTCAGGGGTGTGAGCGTTTCGAGATGAGTCGTATACATGTAAATGTTGGTCGTCAGTGACCGTGTGGCCTAATGGATAAGGCGTCGGACTTCGGATCTGAAGATTACAGGTTCGAATGCTGTCACGCTTGTGTTTTTCCAGTTCTGAAAAAGAAACATAACGTTTTAATGTAGCAATTGAGCAGTACGAAACAGTCTGAATGTTGCTGTTGACCATTTTTTGCTTGGAGATGCTCTTCAGCTTGAAACACACACAACAAGACCGGTGTTAACTAGCGAAATGGTCGGCAGAGTGCTGACACAGCGAGTTTTGACTATCACTTGCACATCTAAAACAACGTCGGAAAGTAACTCGTTCGGCTTTTGAGTCACATAAAGTATGTGTGTTAATTTTGACGCCACTAGCTCTGCATGTTGTCATGCAATTTCTTTACCTCTCAGAAATGATTATGACATAAAAGTGAAGTACGTGACGAGTGTGACGTTAGGAAAACATTAGGCATCATGGAGAGATTCTGTATGGGACCACCCAACCCAAACGAGTACTGTGTGACGTGCTACCCGGCAGGTATTCACCGAGGTAGCCGGCTAGCTCAGTCGGTAGAGCGTCAGACTCTTAATCCCAGGGTCGTGGGTTCGAGCCAGACGCTGGGCGGAACGGAATTTTGTTCCGCTGCAGGTGTAAATCACCGTTTTTCTGATTAACGAGATTTAATGGAAATAGCAACTTTAAACTTTGCCTACGTCTCTGTCAGTCGCAAGGAAACTGTATTTGAAGGTGAAGGTGATTTTGTAGACATGTGTGAAAGACATGTTCTGAAATGCAAGTGTTGTTGTTTGGAGAGCACATCGGTTACGTGTCAGATGTGTAGCCAAGCAGTAATTTGTCGCCATAGCTGCAAATATTAGCCGGTAATATGAAGTGTTGTCAGCTAAAGTCTGATGATGCAGACGACCGTAAGGACGAAGTACCCAAGAGTACCGCTAGGCCGCGCCTCTTTAGCTCAGTGGTAGAGCACTGGTGTAATAAACCAGGGGTCGTAAGTTCCATCCTCACAGGAGAAAGATGAATTTTGGAAATCAGTTGTGCGTCGTGCCCGTATTGCAAACAGTACCTGTGATGACGAACAATTAGCGACAGGCGTTTTTTTAAGAATTACTCTCAGATGCGATTAAGGCGAATGGCGCAGATAAAGCATTTGCCAAAGGGGTACAGCATAAGGTGGGACGAGGCAGTCTGAATTACATTTTATAGATGTATTTCTCACATATCTCAGAGCCTCTCGCGATATTCGTCGTCGTCGTCGTCGCCGCCGCTTCTGCAGAAGTAGCAAATGGCAATCGTAGCAAATGCGGCGAGGGACGCCCTGCCTTCGATTCCGAATGCACAAAGTGTGTGGTCTTGTTTCTCAGTCTATATTTGGTCGGTCACGTCAGAGGTTGAATGTAACGAATGGGTGGGAAAGAGCAAGGGGCAGCGGCTGTGCGGAACGAAAACACAAATCCTCAGGGGTGTGAGCGTTTCGAGATGAGTCGTATACATGTAAATGTTGGTCGTCAGTGACCGTGTGGCCTAATGGATAAGGCGTCGGACTTCGGATGTGAAGATTACAGGTTCGGATGCTGTCACGCTTGTGTTTTTCCAGTTCTGAAAAAGAAACATAACGTTTTAATGTAGCAATTGAGCAGTACGAAACAGTCTGAATGTTGCTGTTGACCATTTTTTGCTTGGAGATGCTCTTCAGCTTGAAACACACACAACAAGACCGGTGTTAACTAGCGAAATGGTCGGCAGAGTGCTGACACAGCGAGTTTTGACTATCCCTTTTTACATCTAAAACAACGTCGGAAAGTAACTCGTTCGGCTTTTGAGTCACATAAAGTATGTGTGTTAATTTTGACGCCACTAGCTCTGCATGTTGTCATGCAATTTCTTTACCTCTCAGAAATGATTGTGACATAAAAGTGAAGTACGTGACGAGTGTGACGTTAGGAAAACATTAGGCATCATGGAGAGATTCTGTATGGGACCACCCAACCCGAACGAGTACTGTGTGACGTGCTACCCGGCAGCTATTCACCGAGGTAGCCGGCTAGCTCAGTCGGTAGAGCGTCAGACTCTTAATCCCAGGGTCGTGGGTTCGAGCCAGACGCTGGGCGGAACGGAATTTTGTTCCGCAGCAGGTGTAAATCACCGTTTTTCTGATTAACGAGATTTAATGGAAATAGCAACTTTAAACTTTGCCTACGTCTCTGTCAGTCGCAAGGAAACTGTATTTGAAGGTGAAGGTGATTTTGTAGACATGTGTGAAAGACATGTTCTGAAATGCAAGTGTTGTTGTTTGGAGAGCACATCGGTTACGTGTCAGATGTGTAGCCAAGCAGTAATTTGTCGCCATAGCTGCAAATATTAGCCGGTAATATGAAGTGTTGTCAGCTAAAGTCTGATGATGCAGACGACCGTAAGGACGAAGTACCCAAGAGTACCGCTAGGTCGCGCCTCTTTAGCTCAGTGGTAGAGCACTGGTGTAATAAACCAGGGGTCGTAAGTTCCATCCTCACAGGAGAAAGATGAATTTCGGAAATCAGTTGCGCGTCGTGGCCGTATTGCAAACAGTACCTGTGATGACGAACAATTAGCGACAGGCGTTTTTTAAAAATTTACTCTCAGATGCGATTAAGGCGAATGGCGCAGATAAAGCATTTGCCAAAGCGGTACAGCATAAAGTGGGACGAGGCAGTCTGAATTACATTTTATACATGTATTTCTCACATATCTCAGAGCCTCTCGCGATATTCGTCGTCGTCGTCGTCGTCGTCGTCGTCGTCGCCGCCGCCGCTTCTGCAGAAGTAGCAAATGGCAATCGTAGCAAATGCGGCGAGGGACGCCCTGCCTTCGATTCCGAATGCACAAAGTGTGTGGTCTTGTTTCTC
The DNA here is from genome assembly GCF_023897955.1 of Schistocerca gregaria. NCBI lineage: Eukaryota > Metazoa > Arthropoda > Insecta > Orthoptera > Acrididae > Schistocerca > Schistocerca gregaria. The sequence goes on along the minus strand of NW_026061775.1, from coordinate 9,228,841 downwards.
AGTCTATATTTGGTCGGTCACGTCAGAGGTTGAATGTAACGAATGGGTGGGAAAGAGCAAGGGGCAGCGGCTGTGCAGAACGAAAACACAATTCCTCAGGGGTGTGAGCGTTTCGAGATGAGTCGTATACATGTAAATGTTGGTCGTCAGTGACCGTGTGGCCTAATGGATAAGGCGTCGGACTTCGGATCTGAAGATTACAGGTTCGAATGCTGTCACGCTCGTGTTTTTCCAGTTCTGAAAAAGAAACATAACGTTTTAATGTAGCAATTGAGCAGTACGAAACAGTCTGAATGTTGCTGTTGACCATTTTTTGCTTGGAGATGCTCTTCAGCTTGAAACACACACAACAAGACCGGTGTTAACTAGCGAAATGGTCGGCAGAGTGCCGACACAGCGAGTTTTGACTATCACTTGCACATCTAAAACAACGTCGGAAAGTAACTCGTTCGGCTTTTGAGTCACATAAAGTATGTGTGTTAATTTTGACGCCACTAGCTCTGCATGTTGTCATGCAATTTCTTTACCTCTCAGAAATGATTATGACATAAAAGGGAAGTACGTGACGAGTGTGACGTTAGGAAAACATTAGGCATCATGGAGAGATTCTGTATGGGACCACCCAACCCAAACGAGTACTGTGTGACGTGCTACCCGGCAGGTATTCACCGAGGTAGCCGGCTAGCTCAGTCGGTAGAGCGTCAGACTCTTAATCCCAGGGTCGTGGGTTCGAGCCAGACGCTGGGCGGAACGGAATTTTGTTCCGCTGCAGGTGTAAATCACCGTTTTTCTGATTAACGAGATTTAATGGAAATAGCAACTTTAAACTTTGCCTACGTCTCTGTCAGTCGCAAGGAAACTGTATTTGAAGGTGAAGGTGATTTTGTAGACATGTGTGAAAGACATGTTCTGAAATGCAAGTGTTGTTGTTTGGAGAGCACATCGGTTACGTGTCAGATGTGTAGCCAAGCAGTAATTTGTCGCCATAGCTGCAAATATTAGCCGGTAATATGAAGTGTTGTCAGCTAAAGTCTGATGATGCAGACGACAGTAAGGACGAAGTACCCAAGAGTACCGCTAGGCCGCGCGTCTTTAGCTCAGTGGTAGAGCACTGGTGTAATAAACCAGGGGTCGTAAGTTCCATCCTCACAGGAGAAAGATGAATTTCGGAAATCAGTTGCGCGTCGTGGCCGTATTGCAAACAGTACCTGTGATGACGAACAATTAGCGACAGGCGTTTTTTTAAAATTTACTCTCAGATGCGATTAAGGCGAATGGCGCAGATAAAGCATTTGCCAAAGCGGTACAGCATAAGGTGGGACGAGGCAGTCTGAATTACATTTTATAGATGTATTTCTCACATATCTCAGAGCCTCTCGCGATATTCGTCGTCGTCGTCGTCGTCGTCGTCGTCGTCGTCGTCGCCGCCGCCGCCGCTTCTGCAGAAGTAGCAAATGGCAATCGTAGCAAATGCGGCGAGGGACGCCCTGCCTTCGATTCCGAATGCACAAAGTGTGTGGTCTTGTTTCTCAGTCTATATTTGGTCGGTCACGTCAGAGGTTGAATGTAACGAATGGGTGGGAAAGAGCAAGGGGCAGCGGCTGTGCGGAACGAAAACACAAATCCTCAGGGGTGTGAGCGTTTCGAGATGAGTCGTATACATGTAAATGTTGGTCGTCAGTGACCGTGTGGCCTAATGGATAAGGCGTCGGACTTCGGATCTGAAGATTACAGGTTCGAATGCTGTCACGCTTGTGTTTTTCCAGTTCTGAAAAAGAAACATAACGTTTTAATGTAGCAATTGAGCAGTACGAAACAGTCTGAATGTTGCTGTTGACCATTTTTTGCTTGGAGATGCTCTTCAGCTTGAAACACACACAACAAGACCGGTGTTAACTAGCGAAATGGTCGGCAGAGTGCCGACACAGCGAGTTTTGACTATCACTTGCACATCTAAAACAACGTCGGAAAGTAACTCGTTCGGCTTTTGAGTCACATAAAGTATGTGTGTTAATTTTGACGCCACTAGCTCTGCATGTTGTCATGCAATTTCTTTACCTCTCAGAAATGATTATGACATAAAAGTGAAGTACGTGACGAGTGTGACGTTAGGAAAACATTAGGCATCATGGAGAGATTCTGTATGGGACCACCCAACCCGAACGAGTACTGTGTGACGTGCTACCCGGCAGCTATTCACCGAGGTAGCCGGCTAGCTCAGTCGGTAGAGCGTCAGACTCTTAATCCCAGGGTCGTGGGTTCGAGCCAGACGCTGGGCGGAACGGAATTTTGTTCCGCTGCAGGTGTAAATCACCGTTTTTCTGATTAACGAGATTTAATGGAAATAGCAACTTTAAACTTTGCCTACGTCTCTGTCAGTCGCAAGGAAACTGTATTTGAAGGTGAAGGTGATTTTGTAGACATGTGTGAAAGACATGTTCTGAAATGCAAGTGTTGTTGTTTGGAGAGCACATCGGTTACGTGTCAGATGTGTAGCCAAGCAGTAATTTGTCGCCATAGCTGCAAATATTAGCCGGTAATATGAAGTGTTGTCAGCTAAAGTCTGATGATGCAGACGACCGTAAGGACGAAGTACCCAAGAGTACCGCTAGGTCGCGCCTCTTTAGCTCAGTGGTAGAGCACTGGTGTAATAAACCAGGGGTCGTAAGTTCCATCCTCACAGGAGAAAGATGAATTTCGGAAATCAGTTGCGCGTCGTGGCCGTATTGCAAACAGTACCTGTGATGACGAACAATTAGCGACAGGCGTTTTTTTAAAATTTACTCTCAGATGCGATTAAGGCGAATGGCGCAGATAAAGCATTTGCCAAAGCGGTACAGCATAAAGTGGGACGAGGCAGTCTGAATTACATTTTATACATGTATTTCTCACATATCTCAGAGCCTCTCGCGATATTCGTCGTCGTCGTCGTCGCCGCCGCCGCTTCTGCAGAAGTAGCAAATGGCAATCGTAGCAAATGCGGCGAGGGACGCCCTGCCTTCGATTCCGAATGCACAAAGTGTGTGGTCTTGTTTCTCAGTCTATATTTGGTCGGTCACGTCAGAGGTTGAATGTAACGAATGGGTGGGAAAGAGCAAGGGGCAGCGGCTGTGCAGAACGAAAACACAATTCCTCAGGGATGTGAGCGTTTCGAGATGAGTCGTATACATGTAAATGTTGGTCGTCAGTGACCGTGTGGCCTAATGGATAAGGCGTCGGACTTCGGATCTGAAGATTACAGGTTCGAATGCTGTCACGCTCGTGTTTTTCCAGTTCTGAAAAAGAAACATAACGTTTTAATGTAGCAATTGAGCAGTACGAAACAGTCTGAATGCTGCTGTTGACCATTTTTTGCTTGGAGATGCTCTTCAGCTTGAAACACACACAACAAGACCGGTGTTAACTAGCGAAATGGTCGGCAGAGTGCCGACACAGCGAGTTTTGACTATCACTTGCACATCTAAAACAACGTCGGAAAGTAACTCGTTCGGATTTTGAGTCACATAAAGTATGTGTGTTAATTTTGACGCCACTAGCTCTGCATGTTGTCATGCAATTTCTTTACCTCTCAGAAATGATTATGACATAAAAGTGAAGTACGTGACGAGTGTGACGTTAGGAAAACATTAGGCATCATGGAGAGATTCTGTATGGGACCACCCAACCCAAACGAGTACTGTGTGACGTGCTACCCGGCAGCTATTCACCGAGGTAGCCGGCTAGCTCAGTCGGTAGAGCGTCAGACTCTTAATCCCAGGGTCGTGGGTTCGAGCCAGACGCTGGGCGGAACGGAATTTTGTTCCGCTGCAGGTGTAAATCACCGTTTTTCTGATTAACGAGATTTAATGGAAATAGCAACTTTAAACTTTGCCTACGTCTCTGTCAGTCGCAAGGAAACTGTATTTGAAGGTGAAGGTGATTTTCTAGACATGTGTGAAAGACATGTTCTGAAATGCAAGTGTTGTTGTTTGGAGAGCACATCGGTTACGTGTCAGATGTGTAGCCAAGCAGTAATTTGTCGCCATAGCTGCAAATATTAGCCGGTAATATGAAGTGTTGTCAGCTAAAGTCTGATGATGCAGACGACCGTAAGGACGAAGTACCCAAGAGTACCGCTAGGTCGCGCCTCTTTAGCTCAGTGGTAGAGCACTGGTGTAATAAACCAGGGGTCGTAAGTTCCATCCTCACAGGAGAAAGATGAATTTCGGAAATCAGTTGCGCGTCGTGGCCGTATTGCAAACAGTACCTGTGATGACGAACAATTAGCGACAGGCGTTTTTTTAAAATTTACTCTCCGATGCGATTAAGGCGAATGGCGCAGATAAAGCATTTGCCAAAGCGGTACAGCATAAAGTGGGACGAGGCAGTCTGAATTACGTTTTATACATGTATTTCTCACATATCTCAGAGCCTCTCGCGATATTCGTCGTCGTCGTCGTCGTCGTCGCCGCCGCCGCCGCTTCTGCAGAAGTAGCAAATGGCAATCGTAGCAAATGCGGCGAGGGACGCCCTGCCTTCGATTCCGAATGCACAAAGTGTGTGGTCTTGTTTCTCAGTCTATATTTGGTCGGTCACGTCAGAGGTTGAATGTAACGAATGGGTGGGAAAGAGCAAGGGGCAGCGGCTGTGCGGAACGAAAACACAAATCCTCAGGGGTGTGAGCGTTTCGAGATGAGTCGTATACATGTAAATGTTGGTCGTCAGTGACCGTGTGGCCTAATGGATAAGGCGTCGGACTTCGGATCTGAAGATTACAGGTTCGAATGCTGTCACGCTTGTGTTTTTCCAGTTCTGAAAAAGAAACATAACGTTTTAATGTAGCAATTGAGCAGTACGAAACAGTCTGAATGTTGCTGTTGACCATTTTTTGCTTGGAGATGCTCTTCAGCTTGAAACACACACAACAAGACCGGTGTTAACTAGCGAAATGGTCGGCAGAGTGCCGACACAGCGAGTTTTGACTATCACTTGCACATCTAAAACAACGTCGGAAAGTAACTCGTTCGGCTTTTGAGTCACATAAAGTATGTGTGTTAATTTTGACGCCACTAGCTCTGCATGTTGTCATGCAATTTCTTTACCTCTCAGAAATGATTATGACATAAAAGTGAAGTACGTGACGAGTGTGACGTTAGGAAAACATTAGGCATCATGGAGAGATTCTGTATGGGACCACCCAACCCGAACGAGTACTGTGTGACGTGCTACCCGGCAGCTATTCACCGAGGTAGCCGGCTAGCTCAGTCGGTAGAGCGTCAGACTCTTAATCCCAGGGTCGTGGGTTCGAGCCAGACGCTGGGCGGAACGGAATTTTGTTCCGCTGCAGGTGTAAATCACCGTTTTTCTGATTAACGAGATTTAATGGAAATAGCAACTTTAAACTTTGCCTACGTCTCTGTCAGTCGCAAGGAAACTGTATTTGAAGGTGAAGGTGATTTTGTAGACATGTGTGAAAGACATGTTCTGAAATGCAAGTGTTGTTGTTTGGAGAGCACATCGGTTACGTGTCAGATGTGTAGCCAAGCAGTAATTTGTCGCCATAGCTGCAAATATTAGCCGGTAATATGAAGTGTTGTCAGCTAAAGTCTGATGATGCAGACGACCGTAAGGACGAAGTACCCAAGAGTACCGCTAGGTCGCGCCTCTTTAGCTCAGTGGTAGAGCACTGGTGTAATAAACCAGGGGTCGTAAGTTCCATCCTCACAGGAGAAAGATGAATTTCGGAAATCAGTTGCGCGTCGTGGCCGTATTGCAAACAGTACCTGTGATGACGAACAATTAGCGACAGGCGTTTTTTTAAAATTTACTCTCAGATGCGATTAAGGCGAATGGCGCAGATAAAGCATTTGCCAAAGCGGTACAGCATAAAGTGGGACGAGGCAGTCTGAATTACATTTTATACATGTATTTCTCACATATCTCAGAGCCTCTCGCGATATTCGTCGTCGTCGTCGTCGCCGCCGCCGCTTCTGCAGAAGTAGCAAATGGCAATCGTAGCAAATGCGGCGAGGGACGCCCTGCCTTCGATTCCGAATGCACAAAGTGTGTGGTCTTGTTTCTCAGTCTATATTTGGTCGGTCACGTCAGAGGTTGAATGTAACGAATGGGTGGGAAAGAGCAAGGGGCAGCGGCTGTGCAGAACGAAAACACAATTCCTCAGGGATGTGAGCGTTTCGAGATGAGTCGTATACATGTAAATGTTGGTCGTCAGTGACCGTGTGGCCTAATGGATAAGGCGTCGGACTTCGGATCTGAAGATTACAGGTTCGAATGCTGTCACGCTCGTGTTTTTCCAGTTCTGAAAAAGAAACATAACGTTTTAATGTAGCAATTGAGCAGTACGAAACAGTCTGAATGCTGCTGTTGACCATTTTTTGCTTGGAGATGCTCTTCAGCTTGAAACACACACAACAAGACCGGTGTTAACTAGCGAAATGGTCGGCAGAGTGCCGACACAGCGAGTTTTGACTATCACTTGCACATCTAAAACAACGTCGGAAAGTAACTCGTTCGGATTTTGAGTCACATAAAGTATGTGTGTTAATTTTGACGCCACTAGCTCTGCATGTTGTCATGCAATTTCTTTACCTCTCAGAAATGATTATGACATAAAAGTGAAGTACGTGACGAGTGTGACGTTAGGAAAACATTAGGCATCATGGAGAGATTCTGTATGGGACCACCCAACCCAAACGAGTACTGTGTGACGTGCTACCCGGCAGATATTCACAGAGGTAGCCGGCTAGCTCAGTCGGTAGAGCGTCAGACTCTTAAACCCAGGGTCGTGGGTTCGAGCCAGACGCTGGGCGGAACGGAATTTTGTTCCGCTGCAGGTGTAAATCACCGTTTTTCTGATTAACGAGATTTAATGGAAATAGCAACTTTAAACTTTGCCTACGTGTCTGTCAGTCGCAAGGAAACTGTATTTGAAGGTGAAGGTGATTTTGTAGACATGTGTGAAAGACATGTTCTGAAATGCAAGTGTTGTTGTTTGGAGAGCACATCGGTTACGTGTCAGATGTGTAGCCAAGCAGTAATTTGTCGCCATAGCTGCAAATATTAGCCGGTAATATGAAGTGTTGTCAGCTAAAGTCTGATGATGCAGACGACCGTAAGGACGAAGTACCCAAGAGTATCGGTAGGCCGCGCCTCTTTAGCTCAGTGGTAGAGCACTGGTGTAATAAACCAGGGGTCGTAAGTTCCATCCTCACAGGAGAAAGATGAATTTTGGAAATCAGTTGCGCGTCGTGGCCGTATTGCAAACAGTACCTGTGATGACGAACAATTAGCGACAGGCGTTTTTTTTAAGAATTACTCTCAGATGTGATTAAGGCGAATGGCGCAGATAAAGCATTTGCCAAAGCGGTACAGCATAAGGTGGGACGAGGCAGTCTGAATTACATTTTATAGATGTATTTCTCACATATCTCAGAGCCTCTCGCGATATTCGTCGTCGTCGTCGTCGTCGTCGTCGTCGTCGTCGCCGCCGCCGCCGCTTCTGCAGAAGTAGCAAATGGCAATCGTAGCAAATGCGGCGAGGGACGCCCTGCCTTCGATTCCGAATGCACAAAGTGTGTGGTCTTGTTTCTCAGTCTATATTTGGTCGGTCACGTCAGAGGTTGAATGTAACGAATGGGTGGGAAAGAGCAAGGGGCAGCGGCTGTGCGGAACGAAAACACAAATCCTCAGGGGTGTGAGCGTTTCGAGATGAGTCGTATACATGTAAATGTTGGTCGTCAGTGACCGTGTGGCCTAATGGATAAGGCGTCGGACTTCGGATCTGAAGATTACAGGTTCGAATGCTGTCACGCTTGTGTTTTTCCAGTTCTGAAAAAGAAACATAACGTTTTAATGTAGCAATTGAGCAGTACGAAACAGTCTGAATGTTGCTGTTGACCATTTTTTGCTTGGAGATGCTCTTCAGCTTGAAACACACACAACAAGACCGGTGTTAACTAGCGAAATGGTCGGCAGAGTGCCGACACAGCGAGTTTTGACTATCACTTGCACATCTAAAACAACGTCGGAAAGTAACTCGTTCGGCTTTTGAGTCACATAAAGTATGTGTGTTAATTTTGACGCCACTAGCTCTGCATGTTGTCATGCAATTTCTTTACCTCTCAGAAATGATTATGACATAAAAGTGAAGTACGTGACGAGTGTGACGTTAGGAAAACATTAGGCATCATGGAGAGATTCTGTATGGGACCACCCAACCCGAACGAGTACTGTGTGACGTGCTACCCGGCAGCTATTCACCGAGGTAGCCGGCTAGCTCAGTCGGTAGAGCGTCAGACTCTTAATCCCAGTGTCGTGGGTTCGAGCCAGACGCTGGGCGGAACGGAATTTTGTTCCGCTGCAGGTGTAAATCACCGTTTTTCTGATTAACGAGATTTAATGGAAATAGCAACTTTAAACTTTGCCTACGTCTCTGTCAGTCGCAAGGAAACTGTATTTGAAGGTGAAGGTGATTTTGTAGACATGTGTGAAAGACATGTTCTGAAATGCAAGTGTTGTTGTTTGGAGAGCACATCGGTTACGTGTCAGATGTGTAGCCAAGCAGTAATTTGTCGCCATAGCTGCAAATATTAGCCGGTAATATGAAGTGTTGTCAGCTAAAGTCTGATGATGCAGACGACCGTAAGGACGAAGTACCCAAGAGTACCGCTAGGTCACGCCTCTTTAGCTCAGTGGTAGAGCACTGGTGTAATAAACCAGGGGTCGTAAGTTCCATCCTCACAGGAGAAAGATGAATTTCGGAAATCAGTTGCGCGTCGTGGCCGTATTGCAAACAGTACCTGTGATGACGAACAATTAGCGACAGGCGTTTTTTTAAAATTTACTCTCAGATGCGATTAAGGCGAATGGCGCAGATAAAGCATTTGCCAAAGCGGTACAGCATAAAGTGGGACGAGGCAGTCTGAATTACATTTTATACATGTATTTCTCACATATCTCAGAGCCTCTCGCGATATTCGTCGTCGTCGTCGTCGTCGTCGTCGTCGCCGCCGCCGCCGCTTCTGCAGAAGTAGCAAATGGCAATCGTAGCAAATGCGGCGAGGGACGCCCTGCCTTCGATTCCGAATGCACAAAGTGTGTGGTCTTGTTTCTCAGTCTATATTTGGTCGGTCACGTCAGAGGTTGAATGTAACGAATGGGTGGGAAAGAGCAAGGGGCAGCGGCTGTGCGGAACGAAAACACAAATCCTCAGGGGTGTGAGCGTTTCGAGATGAGTCGTATACATGTAAATGTTGGTCGTCAGTGACCGTGTGGCCTAATGGATAAGGCGTCGGACTTCGGATCTGAAGATTACAGGTTCGAATGATGTCACGCTTGTGTTTTTCCAGTTCTGAAAAAGACACATAACGTTTTAATGTAGCAATTGAGCAGTACGAAACAGTCTGAATGTTGCTGTTGACCATTTTTTGCTTGGAGATGCTCTTCAGCTTGAAACACACACAACAAGACCGGTGTTAACTAGCGAAATGGTCGGCAGAGTGCCGACACAGCGAGTTTTGACTATCACTTGCACATCTAAAACAACGTCGGAAAGTAACTCGTTCGGCTTTTGAGTCACATAAAGTATGTGTGTTAATTTTGACGCCACTAGCTCTGCATGTTGTCATGCAATTTCTTTACCTCTCAGAAATGATTATGACATAAAAGGGAAGTACGTGACGAGTGTGACGTTAGGAAAACATTAGGCATCATGGAGAGATTCTGTATGGGACCACCCAACCCAAACGAGTACTGTGTGACGTGCTACCCGGCAGCTATTCACCGAGGTAGCCGGCTAGCTCAGTCGGTAGAGCGTCAGACTCTTAATCCCAGGGTCGTGGGTTCGAGCCAGACGCTGGGCGGAACGGAATTTTGTTCCGCTGCAGGTGTAAATCACCGTTTTTCTGATTAACGAGATTTAATGGAAATAGCAACTTTAAACTTTGCCTACGTCTCTGTCAGTCGCAAGGAAACTGTATTTGAAGGTGAAGGTGATTTTGTAGACATGTGTGAAAGACATGTTCTGAAATGCAAGTGTTGTTGTTTGGAGAGCACATCGGTTACGTGTCAGATGTGTAGCCAAGCAGTAATTTGTCGCCATAGCTGCAAATATTAGCCGGTAATATGAAGTGTTGTCAGCTAAAGTCTGATGATGCAGACGACAGTAAGGACGAAGTACCCAAGAGTACCGCTAGGTCGCGCCTCTTTAGCTCAGTGGTAGAGCACTGGTGTAATAAACCAGGGGTCGTAAGTTCCATCCTCACAGGAGAAAGATGAATTTCGGAAATCAGTTGCGCGTCGTGGCCGTATTGCAAACAGTACCTGTGATGACGAACAATTAGCGACAGGCGTTTTTTTAAAATTTACTCTCAGATGCGATTAAGGCGAATGGCGCAGATAAAGCATTTGCCAAAGCGGTACAGCATAAGGTGGGACGAGGCAGTCTGAATTACATTTTATAGATGTATTTCTCACATATCTCAGAGCCTCTCGCGATATTCGTCGTCGTCGTCGTCGTCGTCGTCGTCGTCGTCGCCGCCGCCGCCGCTTCTGCAGAAGTAGCAAATGGCAATCGTAGCAAATGCGGCGAGGGACGCCCTGCCTTCGATTCCGAATGCACAAAGTGTGTGGTCTTGTTTCTCAGTCTATATTTGGTCGGTCACGTCAGAGGTTGAATGTAACGAATGGGTGGGAAAGAGCAAGGGGCAGCGGCTGTGCGGAACGAAAACACAAATCCTCAGGGGTGTGAGCGTTTCGAGATGAGTCGTATACATGTAAATGTTGGTCGTCAGTGACCGTGTGGCCTAATGGATAAGGCGTCGGACTTCGGATCTGAAGATTACAGGTTCGAATGCTGTCACGCTTGTGTTTTTCCAGTTCTGAAAAAGAAACATAACGTTTTAATGTAGCAATTGAGCAGTACGAAACAGTCTGAATGTTGCTGTTGACCATTTTTTGCTTGGAGATGCTCTTCAGCTTGAAACACACACAACAAGACCGGTGTTAACTAGCGAAATGGTCGGCAGAGTGCCGACACAGCGAGTTTTGACTATCACTTGCACATCTAAAACAACGTCGGAAAGTAACTCGTTCGGCTTTTGAGTCACATAAAGTATGTGTGTTAATTTTGACGCCACTAGCTCTGCATGTTGTCATGCAATTTCTTTACCTCTCAGAAATGATTATGACATAAAAGTGAAGTACGTGACGAGTGTGACGTTAGGAAAACATTAGGCATCATGGAGAGATTCTGTATGGGACCACCCAACCCGAACGAGTACTGTGTGACGTGCTACCCGGCAGCTATTCACCGAGGTAGCCGGCTAGCTCAGTCGGTAGAGCGTCAGACTCTTAATCCCAGGGTCGTGGGTTCGAGCCAGACGCTGGGCGGAACGGAATTTTGTTCCGCTGCAGGTGTAAATCACCGTTTTTCTGATTAACGAGATTTAATGGAAATAGCAACTTTAAACTTTGCCTACGTCTCTGTCAGTCGCAAGGAAACTGTATTTGAAGGTGAAGGTGATTTTGTAGACATGTGTGAAAGACATGTTCTGAAATGCAAGTGTTGTTGTTTGGAGAGCACATCGGTTACGTGTCAGATGTGTAGCCAAGCAGTAATTTGTCGCCATAGCTGCAAATATTAGCCGGTAATATGAAGTGTTGTCAGCTAAAGTCTGATGATGCAGACGACCGTAAGGACGAAGTACCCAAGAGTACCGCTAGGTCGCGCCTCTTTAGCTCAGTGGTAGAGCACTGGTGTAATAAACCAGGGGTCGTAAGTTCCATCCTCACAGGAGAAAGATGAATTTCGGAAATCAGTTGCACGTCGTGGCCGTATTGCAAACAGTACCTGTGATGACGAACAATTAGCGACAGGCGTTTTTTTAAAATTTACTCTCAGATGCGATTAAGGCGAATGGCGCAGATAAAGCATTTGCCAAAGCGGTACAGCATAAAGTGGGACGAGGCAGTCTGAATTACATTTTATACATGTATTTCTCACATATCTCAGAGCCTCTCGCGATATTCGTCGTCGTCGTCGTCGTCGCCGCCGCCGCTTCTGCAGAAGTAGCAAATGGCAATCGTAGCAAATGCGGCGAGGGACGCCCTGCCTTCGATTCCGAATGCACAAAGTGTGTGGTCTTGTTTCTCAGTCTATATTTGGTCGGTCACGTCAGAGGTTGAATGTAACGAATGGGTGGGAAAGAGCAAGGGGCAGCGGCTGTGCAGAACGAAAACACAATTCCTCAGGGGTGTGAGCGTTTCGAGATGAGTCGTATACATGTAAATGTTGGTCGTCAGTGACCGTGTGGCCTAATGGATAAGGCGTCGGACTTCGGATCTGAAGATTACAGGTTCGAATGCTGTCACGCTCGTGTTTTTCCAGTTCTGAAAAAGAAACATAACGTTTTAATGTAGCAATTGAGCAGTACGAAACAGTCTGAATGCTGCTGTTGACCATTTTTTGCTTGGAGATGCTCTTCAGCTTGAAACACACACAACAAGACCGGTGTTAACTAGCGAAATGGTCGGCAGAGTGCCGACACAGCGAGTTTTGACTATCACTTGCACATCTAAAACAACGTCGGAAAGTAACTCGTTCGGATTTTGAGTCACATAAAGTATGTGTGTTAATTTTGACGCCACTAGCTCTGCATGTTGTCATGCAATTTCTTTACCTCTCAGAAATGATTATGACATAAAAGTGAAGTACGTGACGAGTGTGACGTTAGGAAAACATTAGGCATCATGGAGAGATTCTGTATGGGACCACCCAACCCAAACGAGTACTGTGTGACGTGCTACCCGGCAGGTATTCACCGAGGTAGCCGGCTAGCTCAGTCGGTAGAGCGTCAGACTCTTAAACCCAGGGTCGTGGGTTCGAGCCAGACGCTGGGCGGAACGGAATTTTGTTCCGCTGCAGGTGTAAATCACCGTTTTTCTGATTAACGAGATTTAATGGAAATAGCAACTTTAAACTTTGCCTACGTGTCTGTCAGTCGCAAGGAAACTGTATTTGAAGGTGAAGGTGATTTTGTAGACATGTGTGAAAGACATGTTCTGAAATGCAAGTGTTGTTGTTTGGAGAGCACATCGGTTACGTGTCAGATGTGTAGCCAAGCAGTAATTTGTCGCCATAGCTGCAAATATTAGCCGGTAATATGAAGTGTTGTCAGCTAAAGTCTGATGATGCAGACGACCGTAAGGACGAAGTACCCAAGAGTACCGGTAGGCCGCGCCTCTTTAGCTCAGTGGTAGAGCACTGGTGTAATAAACCAGGGGTCGTAAGTTCCATCCTCACAGGAGAAAGATGAATTTTGGAAATCAGTTGCGCGTCGTGGCCGTATTGCAAACAGTACCTGTGATGACGAACAATTAGCGACAGGCGTTTTTTTTAAGAATTACTCTCAGATGCGATTAAGGCGAATGGCGCAGATAAAGCATTTGCCAAAGCGGTACAGCATAAGGTGGGACGAGGCAGTCTGAATTACATTTTATAGATGTATTTCTCACATATCTCAGAGCCTCTCGCGATATTCGTCGTCGTCGTCGTCGTCGTCGTCGTCGTCGTCGCCGCCGCCGCCGCTTCTGCAGAAGTAGCAAATGGCAATCGTAGCAAATGCGGCGAGGGACGCCCTGCCTTCGATTCCGAATGCACAAAGTGTGTGGTCTTGTTTCTCAGTCTATATTTGGTCGGTCACGTCAGAGGTTGAATGTAACGAATGGGTGGGAAAGAGCAAGGGGCAGCGGCTGTGCGGAACGAAAACACAAATCCTCAGGGGTGTGAGCGTTTCGAGATGAGTCGTATACATGTAAATGTTGGTCGTCAGTGACCGTGTGGCCTAATGGATAAGGCGTCGGACTTCGGATCTGAAGATTACAGGTTCGAATGCTGTCACGCTTGTGTTTTTCCAGTTCTGAAAAAGAAACATAACGTTTTAATGTAGCAATTGAGCAGTACGAAACAGTGTGAATGTTGCTGTTGACCATTTTTTGCTTGGAGATGCTCTTCAGCTTGAAACACACACAACAAGACCGGTGTTAACTAGCGAAATGGTCGGCAGAGTGCCGACACAGCGAGTTTTGACTATCACTTGCACATCTAAAACAACGTCGGAAAGTAACTCGTTCGGCTTTTGAGTCACATAAAGTATGTGTGTTAATTTTGACGCCACTAGCTCTGCATGTTGTCATGCAATTTCTTTACCTCTCAGAAATGATTATGACATAAAAGTGAAGTACGTGACGAGTGTGACGTTAGGAAAACATTAGGCATCATGGAGAGATTCTGTATGGGACCACCCAACCCGAACGAGTACTGTGTGACGTGCTACCCGGCAGCTATTCACCGAGGTAGCCGGCTAGCTCAGTCGGTAGAGCGTCAGACTCTTAATCCCAGGGTCGTGGGTTCGAGCCAGACGCTGGGCGGAACGGAATTTTGTTCCGCTGCAGGTGTAAATCACCGTTTTTCTGATTAACGAGATTTAATGGAAATAGCAACTTTAAACTTTGCCTACGTCTCTGTCAGTCGCAAGGAAACTGTATTTGAAGGTGAAGGTGATTTTGTAGACATGTGTGAAAGACATGTTCTGAAATGCAAGTGTTGTTGTTTGGAGAGCACATCGGTTACGTGTCAGATGTGTAGCCAAGCAGTAATTTGTCGCCATAGCTGCAAATATTAGCCGGTAATATGAAGTGTTGTCAGCTAAAGTCTGATGATGCAGACGACCGTAAGGACGAAGTACCCAAGAGTACCGCTACGTCGCGCCTCTTTAGCTCAGTGGTAGAGCACTGGTGTAATAAACCAGGGGTCGTAAGTTCCATCCTCACAGGAGAAAGATGAATTTCGGAAATCAGTTGCGCGTCGTGGCCGTATTGCAAACAGTACCTGTGATGACGAACAATTAGCGACAGGCGTTTTTTTAAAATTTACTCTCAGATGCGATTAAGGCGAATGGCGCAGATAAAGCATTTGCCAAAGCGGTACAGCATAAAGTGGGACGAGGCAGTCTGAATTACATTTTATAGATGTATTTCTCACATATCTCAGAGCCTCTCGCTATATTCGTCGTCGTCGTCGTCGCCGCCGCCGCTTCTGCAGAAGTAGCAAATGGCAATCGTAGCAAATGCGGCGAGGGACGCCCTGCCTTCGATTCCGAATGCACAAAGTGTGTGGTCTTGTTTCTCAGTCTATATTTGGTCGGTCACGTCAGAGGTTGAATGTAACGAATGGGTGGGAAAGAGCAAGGGGCAGCGGCTGTGCAGAACGAAAACACAATTCCTTAGGGGTGTGAGCGTTTCGAGATGAGTCGTATACATGTAAATGTTGGTCGTCAGTGACCGTGTGGCCTAATGGATAAGGCGTCGGACTTCGGATCTGAAGATTACAGGTTCGAATGCTGTCACGCTCGTGTTTTTCCAGTTCTGAAAAAGAAACATAACGTTTTAATGTAGCAATTGAGCAGTACGAAACAGTCTGAATGCTGCTGTTGACCATTTTTTGCTTGGAGATGCTCTTCAGCTTGAAACACACACAACAAGACCGGTGTTAACTAGCGAAATGGTCGGCAGAGTGCCGACACAGCGAGTTTTGACTATCACTTGCACATCTAAAACAACGTCGGAAAGTAACTCGTTCGGATTTTGAGTCACATAAAGTATGTGTGTTAATTTTGACGCCACTAGCTCTGCATGTTGTCATGCAATTTCTTTACCTCTCAGAAATGATTATGACATAAAAGTGAAGTACGTGACGAGTGTGACGTTAGGAAAACATTAGGCATCATGGAGAGATTCTGTATGGGACCACCCAACCCAAACGAGTACTGTGTGACGTGCTACCCGGCAGGTATTCACCGAGGTAGCCGGCTAGCTCAGTCGGTAGAGCGTCAGACTCTTAATCCCAGGGTCGTGGGTTCGAGCCAGACGCTGGGCGGAACGGAATTTTGTTCCGCTGCAGGTGTAAATCACCGTTTTTCTGATTAACGAGATTTAATGGAAATAGCAACTTTAAACTTTGCCTACGTGTCTGTCAGTCGCAAGGAAACTGTATTTGAAGGTGAAGGTGATTTTGTAGACATGTGTGAAAGACATGTTCTGAAATGCAAGTGTTGTTGTTTGGAGAGCACATCGGTTACGTGTCAGATGTGTAGCCAAGCAGTAATTTGTCGCCATAGCTGCAAATATTAGCCGGTAATATGAAGTGTTGTCAGCTAAAGTCTGATGATGCAGACGACCGTAAGGACGAAGTACCCAAGAGTACCGGTAGGCCGCGCCTCTTTAGCTCAGTGGTAGAGCACTGGTGTAATAAACCAGGGGTCGTAAGTTCCATCCTCACAGGAGAAAGATGAATTTTGGAAATCAGTTGCGCGTCGTGGCCGTATTGCAAACAGTACCTGTGATGACGAACAATTAGCGACAGGCGTTTTTTTTAAGAATTACTCTCAGATGCGATTAAGGCGAATGGCGCAGATAAAGCATTTGCCAAAGCGGTACAGCATAAGGTGGGACGAGGCAGTCTGAATTACATTTTATAGATGTATTTCTCACATATCTCAGAGCCTCTCGCGATATTCGTCGTCGTCGTCGTCGTCGTCGTCGTCGTCGTCGTCGCCGCCGCCGCCGCTTCTGCAGAAGTAGCAAATGGCAATCGTAGCAAATGCGGCGAGGGACGCCCTGCCTTCGATTCCGAATGCACAAAGTGTGTGGTCTTGTTTCTCAGTCTATATTTGGTCGGTCACGTCAGAGGTTGAATGTAACGAATGGGTGGGAAAGAGCAAGGGGCAGCGGCTGTGCGGAACGAAAACACAAATCCTCAGGGGTGTGAGCGTTTCGAGATGAGTCGTATACATGTAAATGTTGGTCGTCAGTGACCGTGTGGCCTAATGGATAAGGCGTCGGACTTCGGATCTGAAGATTACAGGTTCGAATGCTGTCACGCTCGTGTTTTTCCAGTTCTGAAAAAGAAACATAACGTTTTAATGTAGCAATTGAGCAGTACGAAACAGTCTGAATGTTGCTGTTGACCATTTTTTGCTTGGAGATGCTCTTCAGCTTGAAACACACACAACAAGACCGGTGTTAACTAGCGAAATGGTCGGCAGAGTGCCGACACAGCGAGTTTTGACTATCACTTGCACATCTAAAACAACGTCGGAAAGTAACTCGTTCGGATTTTGAGTCACATAAAGTATGTGTGTTAATTTTGACGCCACTAGCTCTGCATGTTGTCATGCAATTTCTTTACCTCTCAGAAATGATTATGACATAAAAGTGAAGTACGTGACGAGTGTGACGTTAGGAAAACATTAGGCATCATGGAGAGATTCTGTATGGGACCACCCAACCCAAACGAGTACTGTGTGACGTGCTACCCGGCAGATATTCACCGAGGTAGCCGGCTAGCTCAGTCGGTAGAGCGTCAGACTCTTAAACCCAGGGTCGTGGGTTCGAGCCAGACGCTGGGCGGAACGGAATTTTGTTCCGCTGCAGGTGTAAATCACCGTTTTTCTGATTAACGAGATTTAATGGAAATAGCAACTTTAAACTTTGCCTACGTGTCTGTCAGTCGCAAGGAAACTGTATTTGAAGGTGAAGGTGATTTTGTAGACATGTGTGAAAGACATGTTCTGAAATGCAAGTGTTGTTGTTTGGAGAGCACATCGGTTACGTGTCAGATGTGTAGCCAAGCAGTAATTTGTCGCCATAGCTGCAAATATTAGCCGGTAATATGAAGTGTTGTCAGCTAAAGTCTGATGATGCAGACGACCGTAAGGACGAAGTACCCAAGGGTATCGGTAGGCCGCGCCTCTTTAGCTCAGTGGTAGAGCACTGGTGTAATAAACCAGGGGTCGTAAGTTCCATCCTCACAGGAGAAAGATGAATTTTGGAAATCAGTTGCGCGTCGTGGCCGTATTGCAAACAGTACCTGTGATGACGAACAATTAGCGACAGGCGTTTTTTTTAAGAATTACTCTCAGATGTGATTAAGGCGAATGGCGCAGATAAAGCATTTGCCAAAGCGGTACAGCATAAGGTGGGACGAGGCAGTCTGAATTACATTTTATAGATGTATTTCTCACATATCTCAGAGCCTCTCGCGATATTCGTCGTCGTCGTCGTCGTCGTCGTCGTCGTCGTCGCCGCCGCCGCCGCTTCTGCAGAAGTAGCAAATGGCAATCGTAGCAAATGCGGCGAGGGACGCCCTGCCTTCGATTCCGAATGCACAAAGTGTGTGGTCTTGTTTCTCAGTCTATATTTGGTCGGTCACGTCAGAGGTTGAATGTAACGAATGGGTGGGAAAGAGCAAGGGGCAGCGGCTGTGCGGAACGAAAACACAAATCCTCAGGGGTGTGAGCGTTTCGAGATGAGTCGTATACATGTAAATGTTGGTCGTCAGTGACCGTGTGGCCTAATGGATAAGGCGTCGGACTTCGGATCTGAAGATTACAGGTTCGAATGCTGTCACGCTTGTGTTTTTCCAGTTCTGAAAAAGAAACATAACGTTTTAATGTAGCAATTGAGCAGTACGAAACAGTCTGAATGTTGCTGTTGACCATTTTTTGCTTGGAGATGCTCTTCAGCTTGAAACACACACAACAAGACCGGTGTTAACTAGCGAAATGGTCGGCAGAGTGCCGACACAGCGAGTTTTGACTATCACTTGCACATCTAAAACAACGTCGGAAAGTAACTCGTTCGGCTTTTGAGTCACATAAAGTATGTGTGTTAATTTTGACGCCACTAGCTCTGCATGTTGTCATGCAATTTCTTTACCTCTCAGAAATGATTATGACATAAAAGTGAAGTACGTGACGAGTGTGACGTTAGGAAAACATTAGGCATCATGGAGAGATTCTGTATGGGACCACCCAACCCGAACGAGTACTGTGTGACGTGCTACCCGGCAGCTATTCACCGAGGTAGCCGGCTAGCTCAGTCGGTAGAGCGTCAGAC
The DNA here is from genome assembly GCF_023897955.1 of Schistocerca gregaria. NCBI lineage: Eukaryota > Metazoa > Arthropoda > Insecta > Orthoptera > Acrididae > Schistocerca > Schistocerca gregaria. Next base: position 9,209,887 of record NW_026061775.1, on the reverse strand, counting down.
TCTTAATCCCAGTGTCGTGGGTTCGAGCCAGACGCTGGGCGGAACGGAATTTTGTTCCGCTGCAGGTGTAAATCACCGTTTTTCTGATTAACGAGATTTAATGGAAATAGCAACTTTAAACTTTGCCTACGTCTCTGTCAGTCGCAAGGAAACTGTATTTGAAGGTGAAGGTGATTTTGTAGACATGTGTGAAAGACATGTTCTGAAATGCAAGTGTTGTTGTTTGGAGAGCACATCGGTTACGTGTCAGATGTGTAGCCAAGCAGTAATTTGTCGCCATAGCTGCAAATATTAGCCGGTAATATGAAGTGTTGTCAGCTAAAGTCTGATGATGCAGACGACCGTAAGGACGAAGTACCCAAGAGTACCGCTAGGTCACGCCTCTTTAGCTCAGTGGTAGAGCACTGGTGTAATAAACCAGGGGTCGTAAGTTCCATCCTCACAGGAGAAAGATGAATTTCGGAAATCAGTTGCGCGTCGTGGCCGTATTGCAAACAGTACCTGTGATGACGAACAATTAGCGACAGGCGTTTTTTTAAAATTTACTCTCAGATGCGATTAAGGCGAATGGCGCAGATAAAGCATTTGCCAAAGCGGTACAGCATAAAGTGGGACGAGGCAGTCTGAATTACATTTTATACATGTATTTCTCACATATCTCAGAGCCTCTCGCGATATTCGTCGTCGTCGTCGTCGTCGTCGTCGTCGTCGTCGCCGCCGCCGCCGCTTCTGCAGAAGTAGCAAATGGCAATCGTAGCAAATGCGGCGAGGGACGCCCTGCCTTCGATTCCGAATGCACAAAGTGTGTGGTCTTGTTTCTCAGTCTATATTTGGTCGGTCACGTCAGAGGTTGAATGTAACGAATGGGTGGGAAAGAGCAAGGGGCAGCGGCTGTGCGGAACGAAAACACAAATCCTCAGGGGTGTGAGCGTTTCGAGATGAGTCGTATACATGTAAATGTTGGTCGTCAGTGACCGTGTGGCCTAATGGATAAGGCGTCGGACTTCGGATCTGAAGATTACAGGTTCGAATGATGTCACGCTTGTGTTTTTCCAGTTCTGAAAAAGACACATAACGTTTTAATGTAGCAATTGAGCAGTACGAAACAGTCTGAATGTTGCTGTTGACCATTTTTTGCTTGGAGATGCTCTTCAGCTTGAAACACACACAACAAGACCGGTGTTAACTAGCGAAATGGTCGGCAGAGTGCCGACACAGCGGGTTTTGACTATCACTTGCACATCTAAAACAACGTCGGAAAGTAACTCGTTCGGCTTTTGAGTCACATAAAGTATGTGTGTTAATTTTGACGCCACTAGCTCTGCATGTTGTCATGCAATTTCTTTACCTCTCAGAAATGATTATGACATAAAAGGGAAGTACGTGACGAGTGTGACGTTAGGAAAACATTAGGCATCATGGAGAGATTCTGTATGGGACCACCCAACCCAAACGAGTACTGTGTGACGTGCTACCCGGCAGCTATTCACCGAGGTAGCCGGCTAGCTCAGTCGGTAGAGCGTCAGACTCTTAATCCCAGGGTCGTGGGTTCGAGCCAGACGCTGGGCGGAACGGAATTTTGTTCCGCTGCAGGTGTAAATCACCGTTTTTCTGATTAACGAGATTTAATGGAAATAGCAACTTTAAACTTTGCCTACGTCTCTGTCAGTCGCAAGGAAACTGTATTTGAAGGTGAAGGTGATTTTGTAGACATGTGTGAAAGACATGTTCTGAAATGCAAGTGTTGTTGTTTGGAGAGCACATCGGTTACGTGTCAGATGTGTAGCCAAGCAGTAATTTGTCGCCATAGCTGCAAATATTAGCCGGTAATATGAAGTGTTGTCAGCTAAAGTCTGATGATGCAGACGACAGTAAGGACGAAGTACCCAAGAGTACCGCTAGGTCGCGCCTCTTTAGCTCAGTGGTAGAGCACTGGTGTAATAAACCAGGGGTCGTAAGTTCCATCCTCACAGGAGAAAGATGAATTTCGGAAATCAGTTGCGCGTCGTGGCCGTATTGCAAACAGTACCTGTGATGACGAACAATTAGCGACAGGCGTTTTTTTAAAATTTACTCTCAGATGCGATTAAGGCGAATGGCGCAGATAAAGCATTTGCCAAAGCGGTACAGCATAAGGTGGGACGAGGCAGTCTGAATTACATTTTATAGATGTATTTCTCACATATCTCAGAGCCTCTCGCGATATTCGTCGTCGTCGTCGTCGTCGTCGTCGTCGTCGTCGTCGTCGTCGTCGCCGCCGCCGCCGCCGCTTCTGCAGAAGTAGCAAATGGCAATCGTAGCAAATGCGGCGAGGGACGCCCTGCCTTCGATTCCGAATGCACAAAGTGTGTGGTCTTGTTTCTCAGTCTATATTTGGTCGGTCACGTCAGAGGTTGAATGTAACGAATGGGTGGGAAAGAGCAAGGGGCAGCGGCTGTGCGGAACGAAAACACAAATCCTCAGGGGTGTGAGCGTTTCGAGATGAGTCGTATACATGTAAATGTTGGTCGTCAGTGACCGTGTGGCCTAATGGATAAGGCGTCGGACTTCGGATCTGAAGATTACAGGTTCGAATGCTGTCACGCTTGTGTTTTTCCAGTTCTGAAAAAGAAACATAACGTTTTAATGTAGCGATTGAGCAGTACGAAACAGTCTGAATGTTGCTGTTGACCATTTTTTGCTTGGAGATGCTCTTCAGCTTGAAACACACACAACAAGACCGGTGTTAACTAGCGAAATGGTCGGCAGAGTGCCGACACAGCGAGTTTTGACTATCACTTGCACATCTAAAACAACGTCGGAAAGTAACTCGTTCGGCTTTTGAGTCACATAAAGTATGTGTGTTAATTTTGACGCCACTAGCTCTGCATGTTGTCATGCAATTTCTTTACCTCTCAGAAATGATTATGACATAAAAGTGAAGTACGTGACGAGTGTGACGTTAGGAAAACATTAGGCATCATGGAGAGATTCTGTATGGGACCACCCAACCCGAACGAGTACTGTGTGACGTGCTACCCGGCAGCTATTCACCGAGGTAGCCGGCTAGCTCAGTCGGTAGAGCGTCAGACTCTTAATCCCAGGGTCGTGGGTTCGAGCCAGACGCTGGGCGGAACGGAATTTTGTTCCGCTGCAGGTGTAAATCACCGTTTTTCTGATTAACGAGATTTAATGGAAATAGCAACTTTAAACTTTGCCTACGTCTCTGTCAGTCGCAAGGAAACTGTATTTGAAGGTGAAGGTGATTTTGTAGACATGTGTGAAAGACATGTTCTGAAATGCAAGTGTTGTTGTTTGGAGAGCACATCGGTTACGTGTCAGATGTGTAGCCAAGCAGTAATTTGTCGCCATAGCTGCAAATATTAGCCGGTAATATGAAGTGTTGTCAGCTAAAGTCTGATGATGCAGACGACCGTAAGGACGAAGTACCCAAGAGTACCGCTAGGTCGCGCCTCTTTAGCTCAGTGGTAGAGCACTGGTGTAATAAACCAGGGGTCGTAAGTTCCATCCTCACAGGAGAAAGATGAATTTCGGAAATCAGTTGCACGTCGTGGCCGTATTGCAAACAGTACCTGTGATGACGAACAATTAGCGACAGGCGTTTTTTTAAAATTTACTCTCAGATGCGATTAAGGCGAATGGCGCAGATAAAGCATTTGCCAAAGCGGTACAGCATAAAGTGGGACGAGGCAGTCTGAATTACATTTTATACATGTATTTCTCACATATCTCAGAGCCTCTCGCGATATTCGTCGTCGTCGTCGTCGCCGCCGCCGCTTCTGCAGAAGTAGCAAATGGCAATCGTAGCAAATGCGGCGAGGGACGCCCTGCCTTCGATTCCGAATGCACAAAGTGTGTGGTCTTGTTTCTCAGTCTATATTTGGTCGGTCACGTCAGAGGTTGAATGTAACGAATGGGTGGGAAAGAGCAAGGGGCAGCGGCTGTGCAGAACGAAAACACAATTCCTCAGGGGTGTGAGCGTTTCGAGATGAGTCGTATACATGTAAATGTTGGTCGTCAGTGACCGTGTGGCCTAATGGATAAGGCGTCGGACTTCGGATCTGAAGATTACAGGTTCGAATGCTGTCACGCTCGTGTTTTTCCAGTTCTGAAAAAGAAACATAACGTTTTAATGTAGCAATTGAGCAGTACGAAACAGTCTGAATGCTGCTGTTGACCATTTTTTGCTTGGAGATGCTCTTCAGCTTGAAACACACACAACAAGACCGGTGTTAACTAGCGAAATGGTCGGCAGAGTGCCGACACAGCGAGTTTTGACTATCACTTGCACATCTAAAACAACGTCGGAAAGTAACTCGTTCGGATTTTGAGTCACATAAAGTATGTGTGTTAATTTTGACGCCACTAGCTCTGCATGTTGTCATGCAATTTCTTTACCTCTCAGAAATGATTATGACATAAAAGTGAAGTACGTGACGAGTGTGACGTTAGGAAAACATTAGGCATCATGGAGAGATTCTGTATGGGACCACCCAACCCAAACGAGTACTGTGTGACGTGCTACCCGGCAGGTATTCACCGAGGTAGCCGGCTAGCTCAGTCGGTAGAGCGTCAGACTCTTAAACCCAGGGTCGTGGGTTCGAGCCAGACGCTGGGCGGAACGGAATTTTGTTCCGCTGCAGGTGTAAATCACCGTTTTTCTGATTAACGAGATTTAATGGAAATAGCAACTTTAAACTTTGCCTACGTGTCTGTCAGTCGCAAGGAAACTGTATTTGAAGGTGAAGGTGATTTTGTAGACATGTGTGAAAGACATGTTCTGAAATGCAAGTGTTGTTGTTTGGAGAGCACATCGGTTACGTGTCAGATGTGTAGCCAAGCAGTAATTTGTCGCCATAGCTGCAAATATTAGCCGGTAATATGAAGTGTTGTCAGCTAAAGTCTGATGATGCAGACGACCGTAAGGACGAAGTACCCAAGAGTACCGGTAGGCCGCGCCTCTTTAGCTCAGTGGTAGAGCACTGGTGTAATAAACCAGGGGTCGTAAGTTCCATCCTCACAGGAGAAAGATGAATTTTGGAAATCAGTTGCGCGTCGTGGCCGTATTGCAAACAGTACCTGTGATGACGAACAATTAGCGACAGGCGTTTTTTTTAAGAATTACTCTCAGATGCGATTAAGGCGAATGGCGCAGATAAAGCATTTGCCAAAGCGGTACAGCATAAGGTGGGACGAGGCAGTCTGAATTACATTTTATAGATGTATTTCTCACATATCTCAGAGCCTCTCGCGATATTCGTCGTCGTCGTCGTCGTCGTCGTCGTCGTCGTCGTCGCCGCCGCCGCCGCTTCTGCAGAAGTAGCAAATGGCAATCGTAGCAAATGCGGCGAGGGACGCCCTGCCTTCGATTCCGAATGCACAAAGTGTGTGGTCTTGTTTCTCAGTCTATATTTGGTCGGTCACGTCAGAGGTTGAATGTAACGAATGGGTGGGAAAGAGCAAGGGGCAGCGGCTGTGCGGAACGAAAACACAAATCCTCAGGGGTGTGAGCGTTTCGAGATGAGTCGTATACATGTAAATGTTGGTCGTCAGTGACCGTGTGGCCTAATGGATAAGGCGTCGGACTTCGGATCTGAAGATTACAGGTTCGAATGCTGTCACGCTTGTGTTTTTCCAGTTCTGAAAAAGAAACATAACGTTTTAATGTAGCAATTGAGCAGTACGAAACAGTCTGAATGTTGCTGTTGACCATTTTTTGCTTGGAGATGCTCTTCAGCTTGAAACACACACAACAAGACCGGTGTTAACTAGCGAAATGGTCGGCAGAGTGCCGACACAGCGAGTTTTGACTATCACTTGCACATCTAAAACAACGTCGGAAAGTAACTCGTTCGGCTTTTGAGTCACATAAAGTATGTGTGTTAATTTTGACGCCACTAGCTCTGCATGTTGTCATGCAATTTCTTTACCTCTCAGAAATGATTATGACATAAATGTGAAGTACGTGACGAGTGTGACGTTAGGAAAACATTAGGCATCATGGAGAGATTCTGTATGGGACCACCCAACCCGAACGAGTACTGTGTGACGTGCTACCCGGCAGCTATTCACCGAGGTAGCCGGCTAGCTCAGTCGGTAGAGCGTCAGACTCTTAATCCCAGGGTCGTGGGTTCGAGCCAGACGCTGGGCGGAACGGAATTTTGTTCCGCTGCAGGTGTAAATCACCGTTTTTCTGATTAACGAGATTTAATGGAAATAGCAACTTTAAACTTTGCCTACGTCTCTGTCAGTCGCAAGGAAACTGTATTTGAAGGTGAAGGTGATTTTGTAGACATGTGTGAAAGACATGTTCTGAAATGCAAGTGTTGTTGTTTGGAGAGCACATCGGTTACGTGTCAGATGTGTAGCCAAGCAGTAATTTGTCGCCATAGCTGCAAATATTAGCCGGTAATATGAAGTGTTGTCAGCTAAAGTCTGATGATGCAGACGACCGTAAGGACGAAGTACCCAAGAGTACCGCTAGGTCGCGCCTCTTTAGCTCAGTGGTAGAGCACTGGTGTAATAAACCAGGGGTCGTAAGTTCCATCCTCACAGGAGAAAGATGAATTTCGGAAATCAGTTGCGCGTCGTGGCCGTATTGCAAACAGTACCTGTGATGACGAACAATTAGCGACAGGCGTTTTTTTAAAATTTACTCTCAGATGCGATTAAGGCGAATGGCGCAGATAAAGCATTTGCCAAAGCGGTACAGCATAAAGTGGGACGAGGCAGTCTGAATTACATTTTATAGATGTATTTCTCACATATCTCAGAGCCTCTCGCTATATTCGTCGTCGTCGTCGTCGCCGCCGCCGCTTCTGCAGAAGTAGCAAATGGCAATCGTAGCAAATGCGGCGAGGGACGCCCTGCCTTCGATTCCGAATGCACAAAGTGTGTGGTCTTGTTTCTCAGTCTATATTTGGTCGGTCACGTCAGAGGTTGAATGTAACGAATGGGTGGGAAAGAGCAAGGGGCAGCGGCTGTGCAGAACGAAAACACAATTCCTTAGGGGTGTGAGCGTTTCGAGATGAGTCGTATACATGTAAATGTTGGTCGTCAGTGACCGTGTGGCCTAATGGATAAGGCGTCGGACTTCGGATCTGAAGATTACAGGTTCGAATGCTGTCACGCTCGTGTTTTTCCAGTTCTGAAAAAGAAACATAACGTTTTAATGTAGCAATTGAGCAGTACGAAACAGTCTGAATGCTGCTGTTGACCATTTTTTGCTTGGAGATGCTCTTCAGCTTGAAACACACACAACAAGACCGGTGTTAACTAGCGAAATGGTCGGCAGAGTGCCGACACAGCGAGTTTTGACTATCACTTGCACATCTAAAACAACGTCGGAAAGTAACTCGTTCGGATTTTGAGTCACATAAAGTATGTGTGTTAATTTTGACGCCACTAGCTCTGCATGTTGTCATGCAATTTCTTTACCTCTCAGAAATGATTATGACATAAAAGTGAAGTACGTGACGAGTGTGACGTTAGGAAAACATTAGGCATCATGGAGAGATTCTGTATGGGACCACCCAACCCAAACGAGTACTGTGTGACGTGCTACCCGGCAGGTATTCACCGAGGTAGCCGGCTAGCTCAGTCGGTAGAGCGTCAGACTCTTAATCCCAGGGTCGTGGGTTCGAGCCAGACGCTGGGCGGAACGGAATTTTGTTCCGCTGCAGGTGTAAATCACCGTTTTTCTGATTAACGAGATTTAATGGAAATAGCAACTTTAAACTTTGCCTACGTGTCTGTCAGTCGCAAGGAAACTGTATTTGAAGGTGAAGGTGATTTTGTAGACATGTGTGAAAGACATGTTCTGAAATGCAAGTGTTGTTGTTTGGAGAGCACATCGGTTACGTGTCAGATGTGTAGCCAAGCAGTAATTTGTCGCCATAGCTGCAAATATTAGCCGGTAATATGAAGTGTTGTCAGCTAAAGTCTGATGATGCAGACGACCGTAAGGACGAAGTACCCAAGAGTACCGGTAGGCCGCGCCTCTTTAGCTCAGTGGTAGAGCACTGGTGTAATAAACCAGGGGTCGTAAGTTCCATCCTCACAGGAGAAAGATGAATTTTGGAAATCAGTTGCGCGTCGTGGCCGTATTGCAAACAGTACCTGTGATGACGAACAATTAGCGACAGGCGTTTTTTTTAAGAATTACTCTCAGATGCGATTAAGGCGAATGGCGCAGATAAAGCATTTGCCAAAGCGGTACAGCATAAGGTGGGACGAGGCAGTCTGAATTACATTTTATAGATGTATTTCTCACATATCTCAGAGCCTCTCGCGATATTCGTCGTCGTCGTCGTCGTCGTCGTCGTCGTCGTCGTCGTCGCCGCCGCCGCCGCTTCTGCAGAAGTAGCAAATGGCAATCGTAGCAAATGCGGCGAGGGACGCCCTGCCTTCGATTCCGAATGCACAAAGTGTGTGGTCTTGTTTCTCAGTCTATATTTGGTCGGTCACGTCAGAGGTTGAATGTAACGAATGGGTGGGAAAGAGCAAGGGGCAGCGGCTGTGCGGAACGAAAACACAAATCCTCAGGGGTGTGAGCGTTTCGAGATGAGTCGTATACATGTAAATGTTGGTCGTCAGTGACCGTGTGGCCTAATGGATAAGGCGTCGGACTTCGGATCTGAAGATTACAGGTTCGAATGCTGTCACGCTTGTGTTTTTCCAGTTCTGAAAAAGAAACATAACGTTTTAATGTAGCAATTGAGCAGTACGAAACAGTCTGAATGTTGCTGTTGACCATTTTTTGCTTGGAGATGCTCTTCAGCTTGAAACACACACAACAAGACCGGTGTTAACTAGCGAAATGGTCGGCAGAGTGCCGACACAGCGAGTTTTGACTATCACTTGCACATCTAAAACAACGTCGGAAAGTAACTCGTTCGGCTTTTGAGTCACATAAAGTATGTGTGTTAATTTTGACGCCACTAGCTCTGCATGTTGTCATGCAATTTCTTTACCTCTCAGAAATGATTATGACATAAAAGTGAAGTACGTGACGAGTGTGACGTTAGGAAAACATTAGGCATCATGGAGAGATTCTGTATGGGACCACCCAACCCGAACGAGTACTGTGTGACGTGCTACCCGGCAGCTACTCACCGAGGTAGCCGGCTAGCTCAGTCGGTAGAGCGTCAGACTCTTAATCCCAGGGTCGTGGGTTCGAGCCAGACGCTGGGCGGAACGGAATTTTGTTCCGCTGCAGGTGTAAATCACCGTTTTTCTGATTAACGAGATTTAATGGAAATAGCAACTTTAAACTTTGCCTACGTCTCTGTCAGTCGCAAGGAAACTGTATTTGAAGGTGAAGGTGATTTTGTAGACATGTGTGAAAGACATGTTCTGAAATGCAAGTGTTGTTGTTTGGAGAGCACATCGGTTACGTGTCAGATGTGTAGCCAAGCAGTAATTTGTCGCCATAGCTGCAAATATTAGCCGGTAATATGAAGTGTTGTCAGCTAAAGTCTGATGATGCAGACGACCGTAAGGACGAAGTACCCAAGAGTACCGCTAGGTCGCGCCTCTTTAGCTCAGTGGTAGAGCACTGGTGTAATAAACCAGGGGTCGTAAGTTCCATCCTCACAGGAGAAAGATGAATTTCGGAAATCAGTTGCGCGTCGTGGCCGTATTGCAAACAGTACCTGTGATGACGAACAATTAGCGACAGGCGTTTTTTTTAAGAATTACTCTCAGATGCGATTAAGGCGAATGGCGCAGATAAAGCATTTGCCAAAGCGGTACAGCATAAGGTGGGACGAGGCAGTCTGAATTACATTTTATAGATGTATTTCTCACATATCTCAGAGCCTCTCGCGATATTCGTCGTCGTCGTCGTCGTCGTCGTCGTCGTCGTCGTCGCCGCCGCCGCCGCTTCTGCAGAAGTAGCAAATGGCAATCGTAGCAAATGCGGCGAGGGACGCCCTGCCTTCGATTCCGAATGCACAAAGTGTGTGGTCTTGTTTCTCAGTCTATATTTGGTCGGTCACGTCAGAGGTTGAATGTAACGAATGGGTGGGAAAGAGCAAGGGGCAGCGGCTGTGCGGAACGAAAACACAAATCCTCAGGGGTGTGAGCGTTTCGAGATGAGTCGTATACATGTAAATGTTGGTCGTCAGTGACCGTGTGGCCTAATGGATAAGGCGTCGGACTTCGGATCTGAAGATTACAGGTTCGAATGCTGTCACGCTTGTGTTTTTCCAGTTCTGAAAAAGAAACATAACGTTTTAATGTAGCAATTGAGCAGTACGAAACAGTCTGAATGTTGCTGTTGACCATTTTTTGCTTGGAGATGCTCTTCAGCTTGAAACACACACAACAAGACCGGTGTTAACTAGCGAAATGGTCGGCAGAGTGCCGACACAGCGAGTTTTGACTATCACTTGCACATCTAAAACAACGTCGGAAAGTAACTCGTTCGGCTTTTGAGTCACATAAAGTATGTGTGTTAATTTTGACGCCACTAGCTCTGCATGTTGTCATGCAATTTCTTTACCTCTCAGAAATGATTATGACATAAAAGTGAAGTACGTGACGAGTGTGACGTTAGGAAAACATTAGGCATCATGGAGAGATTCTGTATGGGACCACCCAACCCGAACGAGTACTGTGTGACGTGCTACCCGGCAGCTACTCACCGAGGTAGCCGGCTAGCTCAGTCGGTAGAGCGTCAGACTCTTAATCCCAGGGTCGTGGGTTCGAGCCAGACGCTGGGCGGAACGGAATTTTGTTCCGCTGCAGGTGTAAATCACCGTTTTTCTGATTAACGAGATTTAATGGAAATAGCAACTTTAAACTTTGCCTACGTCTCTGTCAGTCGCAAGGAAACTGTATTTGAAGGTGAAGGTGATTTTGTAGACATGTGTGAAAGACATGTTCTGAAATGCAAGTGTTGTTGTTTGGAGAGCACATCGGTTACGTGTCAGATGTGTAGCCAAGCAGTAATTTGTCGCCATAGCTGCAAATATTAGCCGGTAATATGAAGTGTTGTCAGCTAAAGTCTGATGATGCAGACGACCGTAAGGACGAAGTACCCAAGAGTACCGCTAGGTCGCGCCTCTTTAGCTCAGTGGTAGAGCACTGGTGTAATAAACCAGGGGTCGTAAGTTCCATCCTCACAGGAGAAAGATGAATTTCGGAAATCAGTTGCGCGTCGTGGCCGTATTGCAAACAGTACCTGTGATGACGAACAATTAGCGACAGGCGTTTTTTTAAAATTTACTCTCAGATGCGATTAAGGCGAATGGCGCAGATAAAGCATTTGCCAAAGCGGTACAGCATAAAGTGGGACGAGGCAGTCTGAATTACATTTTATACATGTATTTCTCACATATCTCAGAGCCTCTCGCGATATTCGTCGTCGTCGTCGTCGCCGCCGCCGCTTCTGCAGAAGTAGCAAATGGCAATCGTAGCAAATGCGGCGAGGGACGCCCTGCCTTCGATTCCGAATGCACAAAGTGTGTGGTCTTGTTTCTCAGTCTATATTTGGTCGGTCACGTCAGAGGTTGAATGTAACGAATGGGTGGGAAAGAGCAAGGGGCAGCGGCTGTGCAGAACGAAAACACAATTCCTTAGGGGTGTGAGCGTTTCGAGATGAGTCGTATACATGTAAATGTTGGTCGTCAGTGACCGTGTGGCCTAATGGATAAGGCGTCGGACTTCGGATCTGAAGATTACAGGTTCGAATGCTGTCACGCTCGTGTTTTTCCAGTTCTGAAAAAGAAACATAACGTTTTAATGTAGCAATTGAGCAGTACGAAACAGTCTGAATGCTGCTGTTGACCATTTTTTGCTTGGAGATGCTCTTCAGCTTGAAACACACACAACAAGACCGGTGTTAACTAGCGAAATGGTCGGCAGAGTGCCGACACAGCGAGTTTTGACTATCACTTGCACATCTAAAACAACGTCGGAAAGTAACTCGTTCGGATTTTGAGTCACATAAAGTATGTGTGTTAATTTTGACGCCACTAGCTCTGCATGTTGTCATGCAATTTCTTTACCTCTCAGAAATGATTATGACATAAAAGTGAAGTACGTGACGAGTGTGACGTTAGGAAAACATTAGGCATCATGGAGAGATTCTGTATGGGACCACCCAACCCAAACGAGTACTGTGTGACGTGCTACCCGGCAGGTATTCACCGAGGTAGCCGGCTAGCTCAGTCGGTAGAGCGTCAGACTCTTAAACCCAGGGTCGTGGGTTCGAGCCAGACGCTGGGCGGAACGGAATTTTGTTCCGCTGCAGGTGTAAATCACCGTTTTTCTGATTAACGAGATTTAATGGAAATAGCAACTTTAAACTTTGCCTACGTGTCTGTCAGTCGCAAGGAAACTGTATTTGAAGGTGAAGGTGATTTTGTAGACATGTGTGAAAGACATGTTCTGAAATGCAAGTGTTGTTGTTTGGAGAGCACATCGGTTACGTGTCAGATGTGTAGCCAAGCAGTAATTTGTCGCCATAGCTGCAAATATTAGCCGGTAATATGAAGTGTTGTCAGCTAAAGTCTGATGATGCAGACGACCGTAAGGACGAAGTACCCAAGAGTACCGGTAGGCCGCGCCTCTTTAGCTCAGTGGTAGAGCACTGGTGTAATAAACCAGGGGTCGTAAGTTCCATCCTCACAGGAGAAAGATGAATTTTGGAAATCAGTTGCGCGTCGTGGCCGTATTGCAAACAGTACCTGTGATGACGAACAATTAGCGACAGGCGTTTTTTTTAAGAATTACTCTCAGATGCGATTAAGGCGAATGGCGCAGATAAAGCATTTGCCAAAGCGGTACAGCATAAGGTGGGACGAGGCAGTCTGAATTACATTTTATAGATGTATTTCTCACATATCTCAGAGCCTCTCGCGATATTCGTCGTCGTCGTCGTCGTCGTCGTCGTCGTCGTCGCCGCCGCCGCCGCTTCTGCAGAAGTAGCAAATGGCAATCGTAGCAAATGCGGCGAGGGACGCCCTGCCTTCGATTCCGAATGCACAAAGTGTGTGGTCTTGTTTCTCAGTCTATATTTGGTCGGTCACGTCAGAGGTTGAATGTAACGAATGGGTGGGAAAGAGCAAGGGGCAGCGGCTGTGCAGAACGAAAACACAATTCCTTAGGGGTGTGAGCGTTTCGAGATGAGTCGTATACATGTAAATGTTGGTCGTCAGTGACCGTGTGGCCTAATGGATAAGGCGTCGGACTTCGGATCTGAAGATTACAGGTTCGAATGCTGTCACGCTCGTGTTTTTCCAGTTCTGAAAAAGAAACATAACGTTTTAATGTAGCAATTGAGCAGTACGAAACAGTCTGAATGCTGCTGTTGACCATTTTTTGCTTGGAGATGCTCTTCAGCTTGAAACACACACAACAAGACCGGTGTTAACTAGCGAAATGGTCGGCAGAGTGCCGACACAGCGAGTTTTGACTATCACTTGCACATCTAAAACAACGTCGGAAAGTAACTCGTTCGGATTTTGAGTCACATAAAGTATGTGTGTTAATTTTGACGCCACTAGCTCTGCATGTTGTCATGCAATTTCTTTACCTCTCAGAAATGATTATGACATAAAAGTGAAGTACGTGACGAGTGTGACGTTAGGAAAACATTAGGCATCATGGAGAGATTCTGTATGGGACCACCCAACCCAAACGAGTACTGTGTGACGTGCTACCCGGCAGGTATTCACCGAGGTAGCCGGCTAGCTCAGTCGGTAGAGCGTCAGACTCTTAATCCCAGGGTCGTGGGTTCGAGCCAGACGCTGGGCGGAACGGAATTTTGTTCCGCTGCAGGTGTAAATCACCGTTTTTCTGATTAACGAGATTTAATGGAAATAGCAACTTTAAACTTTGCCTACGTGTCTGTCAGTCGCAAGGAAACTGTATTTGAAGGTGAAGGTGATTTTGTAGACATGTGTGAAAGACATGTTCTGAAATGCAAGTGTTGTTGTTTGGAGAGCACATCGGTTACGTGTCAGATGTGTAGCCAAGCAGTAATTTGTCGCCATAGCTGCAAATATTAGCCGGTAATATGAAGTGTTGTCAGCTAAAGTCTGATGATGCAGACGACCGTAAGGACGAAGTACCCAAGAGTACCGGTAGGCCGCGCCTCTTTAGCTCAGTGGTAGAGCACTGGTGTAATAAACCAGGGGTCGTAAGTTCCATCCTCACAGGAGAAAGATGAATTTCGGAAATCAGTTGCGCGTCGTGGCCGTATTGCAAACAGTACCTGTGATGACGAACAATTAGCGACAGGCGTTTTTTTAAAATTTACTCTCAGATGCGATTAAGGCGAATGGCGCAGATAAAGCATTTGCCAAAGCGGTACAGCATAAAGTGGGACGAGGCAGTCTGAATTACATTTTATACATGTATTTCTCACATATCTCAGAGCCTCTCGCGATATTCGTCGTCGTCGTCGTCGCCGCCGCCGCTTCTGCAGAAGTAGCAAATGGCAATCGTAGCAAATGCGGCGAGGGACGCCCTGCCTTCGATTCCGAATGCACAAAGTGTGTGGTCTTGTTTCTCAGTCTATATTTGGTCGGTCACGTCAGAGGTTGAATGTAACGAATGGGTGGGAAAGAGCAAGGGGCAGCGGCTGTGCAGAACGAAAACACAATTCCTTAGGGGTGTGAGCGTTTCGAGATGAGTCGTATACATGTAAATGTTGGTCGTCAGTGACCGTGTGGCCTAATGGATAAGGCGTCGGACTTCGGATCTGAAGATTACAGGTTCGAATGCTGTCACGCTCGTGTTTTTCCAGTTCTGAAAAAGAAACATAACGTTTTAATGTAGCAATTGAGCAGTACGAAACAGTCTGAATGCTGCTGTTGACCATTTTTTGCTTGGAGATGCTCTTCAGCTTGAAACACACACAACAAGACCGGTGTTAACTAGCGAAATGGTCGGCAGAGTGCCGACACAGCGAGTTTTGACTATCACTTGCACATCTAAAACAACGTCGGAAAGTAACTCGTTCGGATTTTGAGTCACATAAAGTATGTGTGTTAATTTTGACGCCACTAGCTCTGCATGTTGTCATGCAATTTCTTTACCTCTCAGAAATGATTATGACATAAAAGTGAAGTACGTGACGAGTGTGACGTTAGGAAAACATTAGGCATCATGGAGAGATTCTGTATGGGACCACCCAACCCAAACGAGTACTGTGTGACGTGCTACCCGGCAGGTATTCACCGAGGTAGCCGGCTAGCTCAGTCGGTAGAGCGTCAGACTCTTAAACCCAGGGTCGTGGGTTCGAGCCAGACGCTGGGCGGAACGGAATTTTGTTCCGCTGCAGGTGTAAATCACCGTTTTTCTGATTAACGAGATTTAATGGAAATAGCAACTTTAAACTTTGCCTACGTGTCTGTCAGTCGCAAGGAAACTGTATTTGAAGGTGAAGGTGATTTTGTAGACATGTGTGAAAGACATGTTCTGAAATGCAAGTGTTGTTGTTTGGAGAGCACATCGGTTACGTGTCAGATGTGTAGCCAAGCAGTAATTTGTCGCCATAGCTGCAAATATTAGCCGGTAATATGAAGTGTTGTCAGCTAAAGTCTGATGATGCAGACGACCGTAAGGACGAAGTACCCAAGAGTACCGGTAGGCCGCGCCTCTTTAGCTCAGTGGTAGAGCACTGGTGTAATAAACCAGGGGTCGTAAGTTCCATCCTCACAGGAGAAAGATGAATTTTGGAAATCAGTTGCGCGTCGTGGCCGTATTGCAAACAGTACCTGTGATGACGAACAATTAGCGACAGGCGTTTTTTTTAAGAATTACTCTCAGATGCGATTAAGGCGAATGGCGCAGATAAAGCATTTGCCAAAGCGGTACAGCATAAGGTGGGACGAGGCAGTCTGAATTACATTTTATAGATGTATTTCTCACATATCTCAGAGCCTCTCGCGATATTCGTCGTCGTCGTCGTCGTCGTCGTCGTCGTCGTCGCCGCCGCCGCCGCTTCTGCAGAAGTAGCAAATGGCAATCGTAGCAAATGCGGCGAGGGACGCCCTGCCTTCGATTCCGAATGCACAAAGTGTGTGGTCTTGTTTCTCAGTCTATATTTGGTCGGTCACGTCAGAGGTTGAATGTAACGAATGGGTGGGAAAGAGCAAGGGGCAGCGGCTGTGCAGAACGAAAACACAATTCCTTAGGGGTGTGAGCGTTTCGAGATGAGTCGTATACATGTAAATGTTGGTCGTCAGTGACCGTGTGGCCTAATGGATAAGGCGTCGGACTTCGGATCTGAAGATTACAGGTTCGAATGCTGTCACGCTCGTGTTTTTCCAGTTCTGAAAAAGAAACATAACGTTTTAATGTAGCAATTGAGCAGTACGAAACAGTCTGAATGCTGCTGTTGACCATTTTTTGCTTGGAGATGCTCTTCAGCTTGAAACACACACAACAAGACCGGTGTTAACTAGCGAAATGGTCGGCAGAGTGCCGACACAGCGAGTTTTGACTATCACTTGCACATCTAAAACAACGTCGGAAAGTAACTCGTTCGGATTTTGAGTCACATAAAGTATGTGTGTTAATTTTGACGCCACTAGCTCTGCATGTTGTCATGCAATTTCTTTACCTCTCAGAAATGATTATGACATAAAAGTGAAGTACGTGACGAGTGTGACGTTAGGAAAACATTAGGCATCATGGAGAGATTCTGTATGGGACCACCCAACCCAAACGAGTACTGTGTGACGTGCTACCCGGCAGGTATTCACCGAGGTAGCCGGCTAGCTCAGTCGGTAGAGCGTCAGACTCTTAATCCCAGGGTCGTGGGTTCGAGCCAGACGCTGGGCGGAACGGAATTTTGTTCCGCTGCAGGTGTAAATCACCGTTTTTCTGATTAACGAGATTTAATGGAAATAGCAACTTTAAACTTTGCCTACGTGTCTGTCAGTCGCAAGGAAACTGTATTTGAAGGTGAAGGTGATTTTGTAGACATGTGTGAAAGACATGTTCTGAAATGCAAGTGTTGTTGTTTGGAGAGCACATCGGTTACGTGTCAGATGTGTAGCCAAGCAGTAATTTGTCGCCATAGCTGCAAATATTAGCCGGTAATATGAAGTGTTGTCAGCTAAAGTCTGATGATGCAGACGACCGTAAGGACGAAGTACCCAAGAGTACCGGTAGGCCGCGCCTCTTTAGCTCAGTGGTAGAGCACTGGTGTAATAAACCAGGGGTCGTAAGTTCCATCCTCACAGGAGAAAGATGAATTTTGGAAATCAGTTGCGCGTCGTGGCCGTATTGCAAACAGTACCTGTGATGACGAACAATTAGCGACAGGCGTTTTTTTTAAGAATTACTCTCAGATGCGATTAAGGCGAATGGCGCAGATAAAGCATTTGCCAAAGCGGTACAGCATAAGGTGGGACGAGGCAGTCTGAATTACATTTTATAGATGTATTTCTCACATATCTCAGAGCCTCTCGCGATATTCGTCGTCGTCGTCGTCGTCGTCGTCGTCGTCGTCGTCGCCGCCGCCGCCGCTTCTGCAGAAGTAGCAAATGGCAATCGTAGCAAATGCGGCGAGGGACGCCCTGCCTTCGATTCCGAATGCACAAAGTGTGTGGTCTTGTTTCTCAGTCTATATTTGGTCGGTCACGTCAGAGGTTGAATGTAACGAATGGGTGGGAAAGAGCAAGGGGCAGCGGCTGTGCGGAACGAAAACACAAATCCTCAGGGGTGTGAGCGTTTCGAGATGAGTCGTATACATGTAAATGTTGGTCGTCAGTGACCGTGTGGCCTAATGGATAAGGCGTCGGACTTCGGATCTGAAGATTACAGGTTCGAATGCTGTCACGCTTGTGTTTTTCCAGTTCTGAAAAAGAAACATAACGTTTTAATGTAGCAATTGAGCAGTACGAAACAGTCTGAATGTTGCTGTTGACCATTTTTTGCTTGGAGATGCTCTTCAGCTTGAAACACACACAACAAGACCGGTGTTAACTAGCGAAATGGTCGGCAGAGTGCCGACACAGCGAGTTTTGACTATCACTTGCACATCTAAAACAACGTCGGAAAGTAACTCGTTCGGCTTTTGAGTCACATAAAGTATGTGTGTTAATTTTGACGCCACTAGCTCTGCATGTTGTCATGCAATTTCTTTACCTCTCAGAAATGATTATGACATAAAAGTGAAGTACGTGACGAGTGTGACGTTAGGAAAACATTAGGCATCATGGAGAGATTCTGTATGGGACCACCCAACCCGAACGAGTACTGTGTGACGTGCTACCCGGCAGCTACTCACCGAGGTAGCCGGCTAGCTCAGTCGGTAGAGCGTCAGACTCTTAATCCCAGGGTCGTGGGTTCGAGCCAGACGCTGGGCGGAACGGAATTTTGTTCCGCTGCAGGTGTAAATCACCGTTTTTCTGATTAACGAGATTTAATGGAAATAGCAACTTTAAACTTTGCCTACGTCTCTGTCAGTCGCAAGGAAACTGTATTTGAAGGTGAAGGTGATTTTGTAGACATGTGTGAAAGACATGTTCTGAAATGCAAGTGTTGTTGTTTGGAGAGCACATCGGTTACGTGTCAGATGTGTAGCCAAGCAGTAATTTGTCGCCATAGCTGCAAATATTAGCCGGTAATATGAAGTGTTGTCAGCTAAAGTCTGATGATGCAGACGACCGTAAGGACGAAGTACCCAAGAGTACCGCTAGGTCGCGCCTCTTTAGCTCAGTGGTAGAGCACTGGTGTAATAAACCAGGGGTCGTAAGTTCCATCCTCACAGGAGAAAGATGAATTTCGGAAATCAGTTGCGCGTCGTGGCCGTATTGCAAACAGTACCTGTGATGACGAACAATTAGCGACAGGCGTTTTTTTAAAATTTACTCTCAGATGCGATTAAGGCGAATGGCGCAGATAAAGCATTTGCCAAAGCGGTACAGCATAAAGTGGGACGAGGCAGTCTGAATTACATTTTATACATGTATTTCTCACATATCTCAGAGCCTCTCGCGATATTCGTCGTCGTCGTCGTCGTCGCCGCCGCCGCTTCTGCAGAAGTAGCAAATGGCAATCGTAGCAAATGCGGCGAGGGACGCCCTGCCTTCGATTCCGAATGCACAAAGTGTGTGGTCTTGTTTCTCAGTCTATATTTGGTCGGTCACGTCAGAGGTTGAATGTAACGAATGGGTGGGAAAGAGCAAGGGGCAGCGGCTGTGCAGAACGAAAACACAATTCCTTAGGGGTGTGAGCGTTTCGAGATGAGTCGTATACATGTAAATGTTGGTCGTCAGTGACCGTGTGGCCTAATGGATAAGGCGTCGGACTTCGGATCTGAAGATTACAGGTTCGAATGCTGTCACGCTCGTGTTTTTCCAGTTCTGAAAAAGAAACATAACGTTTTAATGTAGCAATTGAGCAGTACGAAACAGTCTGAATGCTGCTGTTGACCATTTTTTGCTTGGAGATGCTCTTCAGCTTGAAACACACACAACAAGACCGGTGTTAACTAGCGAAATGGTCGGCAGAGTGCCGACACAGCGAGTTTTGACTATCACTTGCACATCTAAAACAACGTCGGAAAGTAACTCGTTCGGATTTTGAGTCACATAAAGTATGTGTGTTAATTTTGACGCCACTAGCTCTGCATGTTGTCATGCAATTTCTTTACCTCTCAGAAATGATTATGACATAAAAGTGAAGTACGTGACGAGTGTGACGTTAGGAAAACATTAGGCATCATGGAGAGATTCTGTATGGGACCACCCAACCCAAACGAGTACTGTGTGACGTGCTACCCGGCAGGTATTCACCGAGGTAGCCGGCTAGCTCAGTCGGTAGAGCGTCAGACTCTTAAACCCAGGGTCGTGGGTTCGAGCCAGACGCTGGGCGGAACGGAATTTTGTTCCGCTGCAGGTGTAAATCACCGTTTTTCTGATTAACGAGATTTAATGGAAATAGCAACTTTAAACTTTGCCTACGTGTCTGTCAGTCGCAAGGAAACTGTATTTGAAGGTGAAGGTGATTTTGTAGACATGTGTGAAAGACATGTTCTGAAATGCAAGTGTTGTTGTTTGGAGAGCACATCGGTTACGTGTCAGATGTGTAGCCAAGCAGTAATTTGTCGCCATAGCTGCAAATATTAGCCGGTAATATGAAGTGTTGTCAGCTAAAGTCTGATGATGCAGACGACCGTAAGGACGAAGTACCCAAGAGTACCGGTAGGCCGCGCCTCTTTAGCTCAGTGGTAGAGCACTGGTGTAATAAACCAGGGGTCGTAAGTTCCATCCTCACAGGAGAAAGATGAATTTTGGAAATCAGTTGCGCGTCGTGGCCGTATTGCAAACAGTACCTGTGATGACGAACAATTAGCGACAGGCGTTTTTTTTAAGAATTACTCTCAGATGCGATTAAGGCGAATGGCGCAGATAAAGCATTTGCCAAAGCGGTACAGCATAAGGTGGGACGAGGCAGTCTGAATTACATTTTATAGATGTATTTCTCACATATCTCAGAGCCTCTCGCGATATTCGTCGTCGTCGTCGTCGTCGTCGTCGTCGTCGTCGCCGCCGCCGCCGCTTCTGCAGAAGTAGCAAATGGCAATCGTAGCAAATGCGGCGAGGGTCGCCCTGCCTTCGATTCCGAATGCACAAAGTGTGTGGTCTTGTTTCTCAGTCTATATTTGGTCGGTCACGTCAGAGGTTGAATGTAACGAATGGGTGGGAAAGAGCAAGGGGCAGCGGCTGTGCGGAACGAAAACACAAATCCTCAGGGGTGTGAGCGTTTCGAGATGAGTCGTATACATGTAAATGTTGGTCGTCAGTGACCGTGTGGCCTAATGGATAAGGCGTCGGACTTCGGATCTGAAGATTACAGGTTCGAATGCTGTCACGCTTGTGTTTTTCCAGTTCTGAAAAAGAAACATAACGTTTTAATGTAGCAATTGAGCAGTACGAAACAGTCTGAATGTTGCTGTTGACCATTTTTTGCTTGGAGATGCTCTTCAGCTTGAAACACACACAACAAGACCGGTGTTAACTAGCGAAATGGTCGGCAGAGTGCCGACACAGCGAGTTTTGACTATCACTTGCACATCTAAAACAACGTCGGAAAGTAACTCGTTCGGCTTTTGAGTCACATAAAGTATGTGTGTTAATTTTGACGCCACTAGCTCTGCATGTTGTCATGCAATTTCTTTACCTCTCAGAAATGATTATGACATAAAAGTGAAGTACGTGACGAGTGTGACGTTAGGAAAACATTAGGCATCATGGAGAGATTCTGTATGGGACCACCCAACCCGAACGAGTACTGTGTGACGTGCTACCCGGCAGCTATTCACCGAGGTAGCCGGCTAGCTCAGTCGGTAGAGCGTCAGACTCTTAATCCCAGTGTCGTGGGTTCGAGCCAGACGCTGGGCGGAACGGAATTTTGTTCCGCTGCAGGTGTAAATCACCGTTTTTCTGATTAACGAGATTTAATGGAAATAGCAACTTTAAACTTTGCCTACGTCTCTGTCAGTCGCAAGGAAACTGTATTTGAAGGTGAAGGTGATTTTGTAGACATGTGTGAAAGACATGTTCTGAAATGCAAGTGTTGTTGTTTGGAGAGCACATCGGTTACGTGTCAGATGTGTAGCCAAGCAGTAATTTGTCGCCATAGCTGCAAATATTAGCCGGTAATATGAAGTGTTGTCAGCTAAAGTCTGATGATGCAGACGACCGTAAGGACGAAGTACCCAAGAGTACCGCTAGGTCGCGCCTCTTTAGCTCAGTGGTAGAGCACTGGTGTAATAAACCAGGGGTCGTAAGTTCCATCCTCACAGGAGAAAGATGAATTTCGGAAATCAGTTGCGCGTCGTGGCCGTATTGCAAACAGTACCTGTGATGACGAACAATTAGCGACAGGCGTTTTTTTAAAATTTACTCTCAGATGCGATTAAGGCGAATGGCGCAGATAAAGCATTTGCCAAAGCGGTACAGCATAAAGTGGGACGAGGCAGTCTGAATTACATTTTATACATGTATTTCTCACATATCTCAGAGCCTCTCGCGATATTCGTCGTCGTCGTCGTCGCCGCCGCCGCTTCTGCAGAAGTAGCAAATGCCAATCGTAGCAAATGCGGCGAGGGACGCCCTGCCTTCGATTCCGAATGCACAAAGTGTGTGGTCTTGTTTCTCAGTCTATATTTGGTCGGTCACGTCAGAGGTTGAATGTAACGAATGGGTGGGAAAGAGCAAGGGGCAGCGGCTGTGCGGAACGAAAACACAAATCCTCAGGGGTGTGAGCGTTTCGAGATGAGTCGTATACATGTAAATGTTGGTCGTCAGTGACCGTGTGGCCTAATGGATAAGGCGTCGGACTTCGGATCTGAAGATTACAGGTTCTGAATGCTGCTGTTGACCATTTTTTGCTTGGAGATGCTCTTCAGCTTGAAACACACACAACAAGACCGGTGTTAACTAGCGAAATGGTCGGCAGAGTGCCGACACAGCGAGTTTTGACTATCACTTGCACATCTAAAACAACGTCGGAAAGTAACTCGTTCGGATTTTGAGTCACATAAAGTATGTGTGTTAATTTTGACGCCACTAGCTCTGCATGTTGTCATGCAATTTCTTTACCTCTCAGAAATGATTATGACATAAAAGTGAAGTACGTGACGAGTGTGACGTTAGGAAAACATTAGGCATCATGGAGAGATTCTGTATGGGACCACCCAACCCAAACGAGTACTGTGTGACGTGCTACCCGGCAGGTATTCACCGAGGTAGGCGGCTAGCTCAGTCGGTAGAGCGTCAGACTCTTAATCCCAGGGTCGTGGGTTCGAGCCAGACGCTGGGCGGAACGGAATTTTGTTCCGCTGCAGGTGTAAATCACCGTTTTTCTGATTAACGAGATTTAATGGAAATAGCAACTTTAAACTTTGCCTACGTGTCTGTCAGTCGCAAGGAAACTGTATTTGAAGGTGAAGGTGATTTTGTAGACATGTGTGAAAGACATGTTCTGAAATGCAAGTGTTGTTGTTTGGAGAGCACATCGGTTACGTGTCAGATGTGTAGCCAAGCAGTAATTTGTCGCCATAGCTGCAAATATTAGCCGGTAATATGAAGTGTTGTCAGCTAAAGTCTGATGATGCAGACGACCGTAAGGACGAAGTACCCAAGAGTACCGGTAGGCCGCGCCTCTTTAGCTCAGTGGTAGAGCACTGGTGTAATAAACCAGGGGTCGTAAGTTCCATCCTCACAGGAGAAAGATGAATTTTGGAAATCAGTTGCGCGTCGTGGCCGTATTGCAAACAGTACCTGTGATGACGAACAATTAGCGACAGGCGTTTTTTTTAAGAATTACTCTCAGATGCGATTAAGGCGAATGGCGCAGATAAAGCATTTGCCAAAGCGGTACAGCATAAGGTGGGACGAGGCAGTCTGAATTACATTTTATAGATGTATTTCTCACATATCTCAGAGCCTCTCGCGATATTCGTCGTCGTCGTCGTCGTCGTCGTCGTCGTCGTCGTCGCCGCCGCCGCCGCTTCTGCAGAAGTAGCAAATGGCAATCGTAGCAAATGCGGCGAGGGACGCCCTGCCTTCGATTCCGAATGCACAAAGTGTGTGGTCTTGTTTCTCAGTCTATATTTGGTCGGTCACGTCAGAGGTTGAATGTAACGAATGGGTGGGAAAGAGCAAGGGGCAGCGGCTGTGCGGAACGAAAACACAAATCCTCAGGGGTGTGAGCGTTTCGAGATGAGTCGTATACATGTAAATGTTGGTCGTCAGTGACCGTGTGGCCTAATGGATAAGGCGTCGGACTTCGGATCTGAAGATTACAGGTTCGAATGCTGTCACGCTTGTGTTTTTCCAGTTCTGAAAAAGAAACATAACGTTTTAATGTAGCAATTGAGCAGTACGAAACAGTCTGAATGTTGCTGTTGACCATTTTTTGCTTGGAGATGCTCTTCAGCTTGAAACACACACAACAAGACCGGTGTTAACTAGCGAAATGGTCGGCAGAGTGCCGACACAGCGAGTTTTGACTATCACTTGCACATCTAAAACAACGTCGGAAAGTAACTCGTTCGGCTTTTGAGTCACATAAAGTATGTGTGTTAATTTTGACGCCACTAGCTCTGCATGTTGTCATGCAATTTCTTTACCTCTCAGAAATGATTATGACATAAAAGTGAAGTACGTGACGAGTGTGACGTTAGGAAAACATTAGGCATCATGGAGAGATTCTGTATGGGACCACCCAACCCGAACGAGTACTGTGTGACGTGCTACCCGGCAGCTACTCACCGAGGTAGCCGGCTAGCTCAGTCGGTAGAGCGTCAGACTCTTAATCCCAGGGTCGTGGGTTCGAGCCAGACGCTGGGCGGAACGGAATTTTGTTCCGCTGCAGGTGTAAATCACCGTTTTTCTGATTAACGAGATTTAATGGAAATAGCAACTTTAAACTTTGCCTACGTCTCTGTCAGTCGCAAGGAAACTGTATTTGAAGGTGAAGGTGATTTTGTAGACATGTGTGAAAGACATGTTCTGAAATGCAAGTGTTGTTGTTTGGAGAGCACATCGGTTACGTGTCAGATGTGTAGCCAAGCAGTAATTTGTCGCCATAGCTGCAAATATTAGCCGGTAATATGAAGTGTTGTCAGCTAAAGTCTGATGATGCAGACGACCGTAAGGACGAAGTACCCAAGAGTACCGCTAGGTCGCGCCTCTTTAGCTCAGTGGTAGAGCACTGGTGTAATAAACCAGGGGTCGTAAGTTCCATCCTCACAGGAGAAAGATGAATTTCGGAAATCAGTTGCGCGTCGTGGCCGTATTGCAAACAGTACCTGTGATGACGAACAATTAGCGACAGGCGTTTTTTTAAAATTTACTCTCAGATGCGATTAAGGCGAATGGCGCAGATAAAGCATTTGCCAAAGCGGTACAGCATAAAGTGGGACGAGGCAGTCTGAATTACATTTTATACATGTATTTCTCACATATCTCAGAGCCTCTCGCGATATTCGTCGTCGTCGTCGTCGCCGCCGCCGCTTCTGCAGAAGTAGCAAATGGCAATCGTAGCAAATGCGGCGAGGGACGCCCTGCCTTCGATTCCGAATGCACAAAGTGTGTGGTCTTGTTTCTCAGTCTATATTTGGTCGGTCACGTCAGAGGTTGAATGTAACGAATGGGTGGGAAAGAGCAAGGGGCAGCGGCTGTGCAGAACGAAAACACAATTCCTTAGGGGTGTGAGCGTTTCGAGATGAGTCGTATACATGTAAATGTTGGTCGTCAGTGACCGTGTGGCCTAATGGATAAGGCGTCGGACTTCGGATCTGAAGATTACAGGTTCGAATGCTGTCACGCTCGTGTTTTTCCAGTTCTGAAAAAGAAACATAACGTTTTAATGTAGCAATTGAGCAGTACGAAACAGTCTGAATGCTGCTGTTGACCATTTTTTGCTTGGAGATGCTCTTCAGCTTGAAACACACACAACAAGACCGGTGTTAACTAGCGAAATGGTCGGCAGAGTGCCGACACAGCGAGTTTTGACTATCACTTGCACATCTAAAACAACGTCGGAAAGTAACTCGTTCGGATTTTGAGTCACATAAAGTATGTGTGTTAATTTTGACGCCACTAGCTCTGCATGTTGTCATGCAATTTCTTTACCTCTCAGAAATGATTATGACATAAAAGTGAAGTACGTGACGAGTGTGACGTTAGGAAAACATTAGGCATCATGGAGAGATTCTGTATGGGACCACCCAACCCAAACGAGTACTGTGTGACGTGCTACCCGGCAGGTATTCACCGAGGTAGCCGGCTAGCTCAGTCGGTAGAGCGTCAGACTCTTAAACCCAGGGTCGTGGGTTCGAGCCAGACGTTGGGCGGAACGGAATTTTGTTCCGCTGCAGGTGTAAATCACCGTTTTTCTGATTAACGAGATTTAATGGAAATAGCAACTTTAAACTTTGCCTACGTGTCTGTCAGTCGCAAGGAAACTGTATTTGAAGGTGAAGGTGATTTTGTAGACATGTGTGAAAGACATGTTCTGAAATGCAAGTGTTGTTGTTTGGAGAGCACATCGGTTACGTGTCAGATGTGTAGCCAAGCAGTAATTTGTCGCCATAGCTGCAAATATTAGCCGGTAATATGAAGTGTTGTCAGCTAAAGTCTGATGATGCAGACGACCGTAAGGACGAAGTACCCAAGAGTACCGGTAGGCCGCGCCTCTTTAGCTCAGTGGTAGAGCACTGGTGTAATAAACCAGGGGTCGTAAGTTCCATCCTCACAGGAGAAAGATGAATTTTGGAAATCAGTTGCGCGTCGTGGCCGTATTGCAAACAGTACCTGTGATGACGAACAATTAGCGACAGGCGTTTTTTTTAAGAATTACTCTCAGATGCGATTAAGGCGAATGGCGCAGATAAAGCATTTGCCAAAGCGGTACAGCATAAGGTGGGACGAGGCAGTCTGAATTACATTTTATAGATGTATTTCTCACATATCTCAGAGCCTCTCGCGATATTCGTCGTCGTCGTCGTCGTCGTCGTCGTCGTCGTCGCCGCCGCCGCCGCTTCTGCAGAAGTAGCAAATGGCAATCGTAGCAAATGCGGCGAGGGACGCCCTGCCTTCGATTCCGAATGCACAAAGTGTGTGGTCTTGTTTCTCAGTCTATATTTGGTCGGTCACGTCAGAGGTTGAATGTAACGAATGGGTGGGAAAGAGCAAGGGGCAGCGGCTGTGCGGAACGAAAACACAAATCCTCAGGGGTGTGAGCGTTTCGAGATGAGTCGTATACATGTAAATGTTGGTCGTCAGTGACCGTGTGGCCTAATGGATAAGGCGTCGGACTTCGGATCTGAAGATTACAGGTTCGAATGCTGTCACGCTTGTGTTTTTCCAGTTCTGAAAAAGAAACATAACGTTTTAATGTAGCAATTGAGCAGTACGAAACAGTCTGAATGTTGCTGTTGACCATTTTTTGCTTGGAGATGCTCTTCAGCTTGAAACACACACAACAAGACCGGTGTTAACTAGCGAAATGGTCGGCAGAGTGCCGACACAGCGAGTTTTGACTATCACTTGCACATCTAAAACAACGTCGGAAAGTAACTCGTTCGGCTTTTGAGTCACATAAAGTATGTGTGTTAATTTTGACGCCACTAGCTCTGCATGTTGTCATGCAATTTCTTTACCTCTCAGAAATGATTATGACATAAAAGTGAAGTACGTGACGAGTGTGACGTTAGGAAAACATTAGGCATCATGGAGAGATTCTGTATGGGACCACCCAACCCGAACGAGTACTGTGTGACGTGCTACCCGGCAGCTATTCACCGAGGTAGCCGGCTAGCTCAGTCGGTAGAGCGTCAGACTCTTAATCCCAGGGTCGTGGGTTCGAGCCAGACGCTGGGCGGAACGGAATTTTGTTCCGCTGCAGGTGTAAATCACCGTTTTTCTGATTAACGAGATTTAATGGAAATAGCAACTTTAAACTTTGCCTACGTCTCTGTCAGTCGCAAGGAAACTGTATTTGAAGGTGAAGGTGATTTTGTAGACATGTGTGAAAGACATGTTCTGAAATGCAAGTGTTGTTGTTTGGAGAGCACATCGGTTACGTGTCAGATGTGTAGCCAAGCAGTAATTTGTCGCCATAGCTGCAAATATTAGCCGGTAATATGAAGTGTTGTCAGCTAAAGTCTGATGATGCAGACGACCGTAAGGACGAAGTACCCAAGAGTACCGCTAGGTCGCGCCTCTTTAGCTCAGTGGTAGAGCACTGGTGTAATAAACCAGGGGTCGTAAGTTCCATCCTCACAGGAGAAAGATGAATTTCGGAAATCAGTTGCGCGTCGTGGCCGTATTGCAAACAGTACCTGTGATGACGAACAATTAGCGACAGGCGTTTTTTTAAAATTTACTCTCAGATGCGATTAAGGCGAATGGCGCAGATAAAGCATTTGCCAAAGCGGTACAGCATAAAGTGGGACGAGGCAGTCTGAATTACATTTTATACATGTATTTCTCACATATCTCAGAGCCTCTCGCGATATTCGTCGTCGTCGTCGTCGCCGCCGCCGCTTCTGTAGAAGTAGCAAATGCCAATCGTAGCAAATGCGGCGAGGGACGCCCTGCCTTCGATTCCGAATGCACAAAGTGTGTGGTCTTGTTTCTCAGTCTATATTTGGTCGGTCACGTCAGAGGTTGAATGTAACGAATGGGTGGGAAAGAGCAAGGGGCAGCGGCTGTGCAGAACGAAAACACAATTCCTCAGGGGTGTGAGCGTTTCGAGATGAGTCGTATACATGTAAATGTTGGTCGTCAGTGACCGTGTGGCCTAATGGATAAGGCGTCGGACTTCGGATCTGAAGATTACAGGTTCGAATGCTGTCACGCTCGTGTTTTTCCAGTTCTGAAAAAGAAACATAACGTTTTAATGTAGCAATTGAGCAGTACGAAACAGTCTGAATGCTGCTGTTGACCATTTTTTGCTTGGAGATGCTCTTCAGCTTGAAACACACACAACAAGACCGGTGTTAACTAGCGAAATGGTCGGCAGAGTGCCGACACAGCGAGTTTTGACTATCACTTGCACATCTAAAACAACGTCGGAAAGTAACTCGTTCGGATTTTGAGTCACATAAAGTATGTGTGTTAATTTTGACGCCACTAGCTCTGCATGTTGTCATGCAATTTCTTTACCTCTCAGAAATGATTATGACATAAAAGTGAAGTACGTGACGAGTGTGACGTTAGGAAAACATTAGGCATCATGGAGAGATTCTGTATGGGACCACCCAACCCAAACGAGTACTGTGTGACGTGCTACCCGGCAGGTATTCACCGAGGTAGCCGGCTAGCTCAGTCGGTAGAGCGTCAGACTCTTAAACCCAGGGTCGTGGGTTCGAGCCAGACGCTGGGCGGAACGGAATTTTGTTCCGCTGCAGGTGTAAATCACCGTTTTTCTGATTAACGAGATTTAATGGAAATAGCAACTTTAAACTTTGCCTACGTGTCTGTCAGTCGCAAGTAAACTGTATTTGAAGGTGAAGGTGATTTTGTAGACATGTGTGAAAGACATGTTCTGAAATGCAAGTGTTGTTGTTTGGAGAGCACATCGGTTACGTGTCAGATGTGTAGCCAAGCAGTAATTTGTCGCCATAGCTGCAAATATTAGCCGGTAATATGAAGTGTTGTCAGCTAAAGTCTGATGATGCAGACGACCGTAAGGACGAAGTACCCAAGAGTACCGGTAGGCCGCGCCTCTTTAGCTCAGTGGTAGAGCACTGGTGTAATAAACCAGGGGTCGTAAGTTCCATCCTCACAGGAGAAAGATGAATTTTGGAAATCAGTTGCGCGTCGTGGCCGTATTGCAAACAGTACCTGTGATGACGAACAATTAGCGACAGGCGTTTTTTTTAAGAATTACTCTCAGATGCGATTAAGGCGAATGGCGCAGATAAAGCATTTGCCAAAGCGGTACAGCATAAGGTGGGACGAGGCAGTCTGAATTACATTTTATAGATGTATTTCTCACATATCTCAGAGCCTCTCGCGATATTCGTCGTCGTCGTCGTCGTCGCCGTCGTCGTCGTCGTCGTCGCCGCCGCCGCCGCTTCTGCAGAAGTAGCAAATGGCAATCGTAGCAAATGCGGCGAGGGACGCCCTGCCTTCGATTCCGAATGCACAAAGTGTGTGGTCTTGTTTCTCAGTCTATATTTGGTCGGTCACGTCAGAGGTTGAATGTAACGAATGGGTGGGAAAGAGCAAGGGGCAGCGGCTGTGCGGAACGAAAACACAAATCCTCAGGGGTGTGAGCGTTTCGAGATGAGTCGTATACATGTAAATGTTGGTCGTCAGTGACCGTGTGGCCTAATGGATAAGGCGTCGGACTTCGGATCTGAAGATTACAGGTTCGAATGCTGTCACGCTTGTGTTTTTCCAGTTCTGAAAAAGAAACATAACGTTTTAATGTAGCAATTGAGCAGTACGAAACAGTCTGAATGTTGCTGTTGACCATTTTTTGCTTGGAGATGCTCTTCAGCTTGAAACACACACAACAAGACCGGTGTTAACTAGCGAAATGGTCGGCAGAGTGCCGACACAGCGAGTTTTGACTATCACTTGCACATCTAAAACAACGTCGGAAAGTAACTCGTTCGGCTTTTGAGTCACATAAAGTATGTGTGTTAATTTTGACGCCACTAGCTCTGCATGTTGTCATGCAATTTCTTTACCTCTCAGAAATGATTATGACATAAAAGTGAAGTACGTGACGAGTGTGACGTTAGGAAAACATTAGGCATCATGGAGAGATTCTGTATGGGACCACCCAACCCGAACGAGTACTGTGTGACGTGCTACCCGGCAGCTATTCACCGAGGTAGCCGGCTAGCTCAGTCGGTAGAGCGTCAGACTCTTAATCCCAGGGTCGTGGGTTCGAGCCAGACGCTGGGCGGAACGGAATTTTGTTCCGCTGCAGGTGTAAATCACCGTTTTTCTGATTAACGAGATTTAATGGAAATAGCAACTTTAAACTTTGCCTACGTCTCTGTCAGTCGCAAGGAAACTGTATTTGAAGGTGAAGGTGATTTTGTAGACATGTGTGAAAGACATGTTCTGAAATGCAAGTGTTGTTGTTTGGAGAGCACATCGGTTACGTGTCAGATGTGTAGCCAAGCAGTAATTTGTCGCCATAGCTGCAAATATTAGCCGGTAATATGAAGTGTTGTCAGCTAAAGTCTGATGATGCAGACGACCGTAAGGACGAAGTACCCAAGAGTACCGCTAGGTCGCGCCTCTTTAGCTCAGTGGTAGAGCACTGGTGTAATAAACCAGGGGTCGTAAGTTCCATCCTCACAGGAGAAAGATGAATTTCGGAAATCAGTTGCGCGTCGTGGCCGTATTGCAAACAGTACCTGTGATGACGAACAATTAGCGACAGGCGTTTTTTTAAAATTTACTCTCAGATGCGATTAAGGCGAATGGCGCAGATAAAGCATTTGCCAAAGCGGTACAGCATAAAGTGGGACGAGGCAGTCTGAATTACATTTTATACATGTATTTCTCACATATCTCAGAGCCTCTCGCGATATTCGTCGTCGTCGTCGTCGTCGTCGTCGTCGCCGCCGCCGCTTCTGCAGAAGTAGCAAATGGCAATCGTAGCAAATGCGGCGAGGGACGCCCTGCCTTCGATTCCGAATGCACAAAGTGTGTGGTCTTGTTTCTCAGTCTATATTTGGTCGGTCACGTCAGAGGTTGAATGTAACGAATGGGTGGGAAAGAGCAAGGGGCAGCGGCTGTGCAGAACGAAAACACAATTCCTCAGGGGTGTGAGCGTTTCGAGATGAGTCGTATACATGTAAATGTTGGTCGTCAGTGACCGTGTGGCCTAATGGATAAGGCGTCGGACTTCGGATCTGAAGATTACAGGTTCGAATGCTGTCACGCTTGTGTTTTTCCAGTTCTGAAAAAGAAACATAACGTTTTAATGTAGCAATTGAGCAGTACGAAACAGTCTGAATGCTGCTGTTGACCATTTTTTGCTTGGAGATGCTCTTCAGCTTGAAACACACACAACAAGACCGGTGTTAACTAGCGAAATGGTCGGCAGAGTGCCGACACAGCGAGTTTTGACTATCACTTGCACATCTAAAACAACGTCGGAAAGTAACTCGTTCGGCTTTTGAGTCACATAAAGTATGTGTGTTAATTTTGACGCCACTAGCTCTGCATGTTGTCATGCAATTTCTTTACCTCTCAGAAATGATTATGACATAAAAGTGAAGTACGTGACGAGTGTGACGTTAGGAAAACATTAGGCATCATGGAGAGATTCTGTATGGGACCACCCAACCCGAACGAGTACTGTGTGACGTGCTACCCGGCAGGTATTCACAGAGGTAGCCGGCTAGCTCAGTCGGTAGAGCGTCAGACTCTTAAACCCAGGGTCGTGGGTTCGAGCCAGACGCTGGGCGGAACGGAATTTTGTTCCGCTGCAGGTGTAAATCACCGTTTTTCTGATTAACGAGATTTAATGGAAATAGCAACTTTAAACTTTGCCTACGTGTCTGTCAGTCGCAAGTAAACTGTATTTGAAGGTGAAGGTGATTTTGTAGACATGTGTGAAAGACATGTTCTGAAATGCAAGTGTTGTTGTTTGGAGAGCACATCGGTTACGTGTCAGATGTGTAGCCAAGCAGTAATTTGTCGCCATAGCTGCAAATATTAGCCGGTAATATGAAGTGTTGTCAGCTAAAGTCTGATGATGCAGACGACCGTAAGGACGAAGTACCCAAGAGTACCGGTAGGCCGCGCCTCTTTAGCTCAGTGGTAGAGCACTGGTGTAATAAACCAGGGGTCGTAAGTTCCATCCTCACAGGAGAAAGATGAATTTTGGAAATCAGTTGCGCGTCGTGGCCGTATTGCAAACAGTACCTGTGATGACGAACAATTAGCGACAGGCGTTTTTTTTAAGAATTACTCTCAGATGCGATTAAGGCGAATGGCGCAGATAAAGCATTTGCCAAAGCGGTACAGCATAAGGTGGGACGAGGCAGTCTGAATTACATTTTATAGATGTATTTCTCACATATCTCAGAGCCTCTCGCGATATTCGTCGTCGTCGTCGTCGTCGTCGTCGCCGCCGCCGCCGCTTCTGCAGAAGTAGCAAATGGCAATCGTAGCAAATGCGGCGAGGGACGCCCTGCCTTCGATTCCGAATGCACAAAGTGTGTGGTCTTGTTTCTCAGTCTATATTTGGTCGGTCACGTCAGAGGTTGAATGTAACGAATGGGTGGGAAAGAGCAAGGGGCAGCGGCTGTGCAGAACGAAAACACAATTCCTCAGGGGTGTGAGCGTTTCGAGATGAGTCGTATACATGTAAATGTTGGTCGTCAGTGACCGTGTGGCCTAATGGATAAGGCGTCGGACTTCGGATCTGAAGATTACAGGTTCGAATGCTGTCACGCTCGTGTTTCTCCAGTTCTGAAAAAGAAACATAACGTTTTAATGTAGCAATTGAGCAGTACGAAACAGTCTGAATGCTGCTGTTGACCATTTTTTGCTTGGAGATGCTCTTCAGCTTGAAACACACACAACAAGACCGGTGTTAACTAGCGAAATGGTCGGCAGAGTGCCGACACAGCGAGTTTTGACTATCACTTGCACATCTAAAACAACGTCGGAAAGTAACTCGTTCGGCTTTTGAGTCACATAAAGTATGTGTGTTAATTTTGACGCCACTAGCTCTGCATGTTGTCATGCAATTTCTTTACCTCTCAGAAATGATTATGACATAAAAGTGAAGTACGTGACGAGTGTGACGTTAGGAAAACATTAGGCATCATGGAGAGATTCTGTATGGGACCACCCAACCCAAACGAGTACTGTGTGACGTGCTACCCGGCAGGTATTCACCGAGGTAGCCGGCTAGCTCAGTCGGTAGAGCGTCAGACTCTTAAACCCAGGGTCGTGGGTTCGAGCCAGACGCTGGGCGGAACGGAATTTTGTTCCGCTGCAGGTGTAAATCACCGTTTTTCTGATTAACGAGATTTAATGGAAATAGCAACTTTAAACTTTGCCTACGTCTCTGTCAGTCGCAAGTAAACTGTATTTGAAGGTGAAGGTGATTTTGTAGACATGTGTGAAAGACATGTTCTGAAATGCAAGTGTTGTTGTTTGGAGAGCACATCGGTTACGTGTCAGATGTGTAGCCAAGCAGTAATTTGTCGCCATAGCTGCAAATATTAGCCGGTAATATGAAGTGTTGTCAGCTAAAGTCTGATGATGCAGACGACCGTAAGGACGAAGTACCCAAGAGTACCGGTAGGCCGCGCCTCTTCAGCTCAGTGGTAGAGCACTGGTGTAATAAACCAGGGGTCGTAAGTTCCATCCTCACAGGAGAAAGATGAATTTTGGAAATCAGTTGCGCGTCGTGGCCGTATTGCAAACAGTACCTGTGATGACGAACAATTAGCGACAGGCGTTTTTTTTAAGAATTACTCTCAGATGCGATTAAGGCGAATGGCGCAGATAAAGCATTTGCCAAAGCGGTACAGCATAAGGTGGGACGAGGAAGTCTGAATTACATTTTATAGATGTATTTCTCACATATCTCAGAGCCTCTCGCGATATTCGTCGTCGTCGTCGTCGTCGTCGTCGTCGTCGTCGTCGTCGTCGCCGCCGCCGCTTCTGCAGAAGTAGCAAATGGCAATCGTAGCAAATGCGGCGAGGGACGCCCTGCCTTCGATTCCGAATGCACAAAGTGTGTGGTCTTGTTTCTCAGTCTATATTTGGTCGGTCACGTCAGAGGTTGAATGTAACGAATGGGTGGGAAAGAGCAAGGGGCAGCGGCTGTGTAGAACGAAAACACAAATCCTCAGGGGTGTGAGCGTTTCGAGATGAGTCGTATACATGTAAATGTTGGTCGTCAGTGACCGTGTGGCCTAATGGATAAGGCGTCGGACTTCGGATGTGAAGATTACAGGATCGAATGCTGTCACGCTTGTGTTTTTCCAGTTCTGAAAAAGAAACATAACGTTTGAATGTAGCAATTGAGCAGTACGAAACAGTCTGAATGTTGCTGTTGACAATTTTTTGCTTGGAGATGCTCTTCAGCTTGAAACACACACAACAAGACCGGTGTTAACTAGCGAAATGGTCGGCAGACTGCCGACACAGCGAGTTTTGACTATCACTTGCACATCTAAAACAACGTCGGAAAGTAACTCGTTCGGCTTTTGAGTCACATAAAGTATGTGTGTTAATTTTGACGCCACTAGCTCTGCATGTTGTCATGCAATTTCTTTACCTCTCAGAAATGATTATGACATAAAAGTGAAGTACGTGACGAGTGTGACGTTAGGAAAACATTAGGCATCATGGAGAGATTCTG
The DNA here is from genome assembly GCF_023897955.1 of Schistocerca gregaria. NCBI lineage: Eukaryota > Metazoa > Arthropoda > Insecta > Orthoptera > Acrididae > Schistocerca > Schistocerca gregaria. Next base: position 9,175,048 of record NW_026061775.1, on the reverse strand, counting down.
TATGGGACCACCCAACCCAAACGAGTACTGTGTGGCGTGCTACCCGGCAGGTATTCACCGAGGTAGCCGGCTAGCTCAGTCGGTAGAGCGTCAGACTCTTAATCCCAGGGTCGTGGGTTCGAGCCAGACGCTGGGCGGAACGGAATTTTGTTCCGCTGCAGGTGTAAATCACCGTTTTTCTGATTAACGAGATTCAATGGAAATAGCAACTTTAAACTTTGCCTACGTCTCTGTCAGTCGCAAGGAAACTGTATTTGAAGGTGAAGGTGATTTTGTAGACATGTGTGAAAGACATGTTCTGAAATGCAAGTCTACATCTACATGACTACTCTGCAATTCACATTTAAGTGCTTGGCAGAGGGTTCATCGAACCACAATCATACTATCTCTCTACTATTCCACTCCCGAACAGCGAGCGGGAAAAACGAACACCTAAACCTTTCTGTTCGAGCTCTGATTTCTCTTATTTTATTTTGATGATCATTCCTACCTATGTAGGTTGGGCTCAACAAAATATTTTCGCATTCGGAAGAGAAAGTTGGTGACTGAAATTTCGTAAAAAGGTCTCGCCGCGACGAAAAACGTCTATGCTGTAATGACTTCCATCCCAACTCGTGTATCATATCTGCCACACTCTCTCCCCTATAACGCGATAATACAAAACGAGCTGCCCTTCTTTGCACCCTCTCGATGTCCTCCGTCAATCCCACCTGGTAAGGATCCCACACCGCGCAGCAATATTCTAACAGAGGACGAACGAGTGTAGTGTAAGCTGTCTCTTTAGTGGACTTGTTGCATCTTCTAAGTGTCCTGCCAATGAAACGCAACCTTTGGCTCGCCTTCCCGACAATATTATCTATGTGGTCCTTCCAACTGAAGTTGTTTGTAATTTTAACACCCAGGTACTTAGTTGAATTGACAGCCTTGAGAATTGTACTATTTATCGAGTAATCGAATTCCAACGGATTTCTTTTGGAACTCATGTGGATCATCTCACACTTTTCGTTATTTAGCGTCAACTGCCACCTGACACACCATACAGCAATCTTTTCTAAATCGCTTTGCAGCTGATACTGGTCTTCGGATGACCTTACTAGACGGTAAATTACAGCATCATCTGCGAACAACCTAAGAGAACTGCTCAGATTGTCACCCAGGTCATTTATATAGATCAGGAACAGTAGAGGTCCCAGGACGCTTCCCTGGGGAACACCTGATATCACTTCAGTTTTACTCGATGATTTGCCGTCTATTACTACGAACTGCGACCTTCCTGACAGGAAATCACGAATCCAGTCGCACAACTGAGACGATACCCCACAGCTCCGCAGCTTGATTAGAAGTCGCTTGTGAGGAACGGTGTCAAAAGCTTTCCGGAAATCTAGAAATACGGAATCAACTTGAGATCCCCTGTCGATAGCGGCCATTACTTCGTGCGAATAAAGAGCTAGCTGCGTTGCACAAGAGCGATGTTTTCTGAAGCCATGCTGATTACGTGTCAATAGATCGTTCCCTTCGAGGTGATTCATAATGTTTGAATACAGTATATGCTCCAAAACCCTACTGCAAACCGACGTCAATGATATAGGTCTGTAGTTAAATGGATTACTCCTACTACCCTTCTTGAACACTGGTGCGACCTGCGCAATTTTCCAATCTGTAGGTACAGATCTATCGGTGAGCGAGTGGTTGTATATGAGTGCTAAGTAGGGAGCTATAGTATCAGCGTAATCTGAAAGGATCCTAATCGGTATACAATCTGGACCTGAAGACTTGCCTGTATCAAGCGATTTGAGTTGCTTCGCAACCCCTAAGGTATCTACTTCTAAGAAACTCATGCTAGCAGATGTTCGTGTTTCAAATTCTGGAATATTCCATTCGTCTTCCCTGGTGAAGGAATTTCGGAAAACTGCGTTCAATAACTCCGCTTTAGCGGCGCAGTCGTCGATAACAGTACCATCGGCACTGCGCAGCGAAGGTATTGACTGCGTCTTGCCGCTTGTGTACTTTACATACGACCAGAATTTCTTCGGATTTTCTACCAAATTTCGAGACAATGTTTCGTTGTGGAACCTATTAAAGGCATCTCGCATCGAAGTACGTGCCAAATTTCGCGCGTCTGTAAATTTTAGCCCATCTTCAGGATTTCGCGTTCTTCTAAACTTCGCATGATTTTTCCGTTGCCTCTGCAACAGCGTTCGGACCTTTTTTGTGTACCACGGGGGATCCGTTCCATCTCTTACCAATTTATGAGGTATGAATATCTCAATTGCTGTTGCTACTATATCTTTGAATTTGAGCCACATCTCGTCTACATTCGCATAGTCAGTTCGGAAGGAATGGAAATTGTCTTTTAGGAAGGCTTCTAGTGGTACTTTATCCGCTTTTTTAAATAAAATTATTTTGCGTTTGTTTCTGATGGATTTGGAAGAAATGGTATTGAGCCTAGCTACAATGACCTTGTGATCACTAATCCCTGTATCAGTCATGATGCTCTCTATCAGCTCTGGATTGTTTGTGGCCAAGAGGTCAAGTGTGTTTTCGCAACCATTTACAATTCGCGTGGGTTCGTGGACTAACTGCTCTAAATAATTTTCGGAGAATGCATTTAGGACAATCTCGGAAGACGTTTTGTGCCTACCACCGGTTTTGAACAAGTATTTTTGCCAACATACCGAGGGTAGGTTGAAGTCCCCACCAACTATAACCGTATGAGTGGGGTATTTATTTGTTACGAGACTCAAACTTTCTCTGAACTGTTCCGCAACTGTATCATCGGAGTCTGGGGGTCGGTAGAAGGAGCCAATTATTAACTTAATTCGGCTGTTAAGTATAACCTCCACCCACACCAATTCGCACAGAGTATCTACTTCGACTTCACTACAAGATAAACCACTACTGACAGACACCAACACTCCACCACCAATTCTGCCTAATCTATCTTTCCTGAACACCGTCTGAGACTTCGTAAAAATTTCTGCAGAACTTATTTCAGGCTTTAGCCAGCTTTCTGTACCTATAACGATATCCGCTTCTGTGCTTTCTATTAGCGCTTGAAGCTCAGGGACTTTTCCAGCGCAACTACAACAGTTTACAACTATAATTCCGACTGTTGTTTGGAGAGCACATCGGTTACGTGTCAGATGTGTAGCCAAGCACTAATTTGTCGCCATAGCTGCAAATATTAGCCGGTAATATGAAGTGTTGTCAGCTAAAGTCTGATGATGCAGACGGCCGTAAGGACGAAGTACCCAAGAGTACCGCTAGGCCGCGCGTCTTTAGCTCAGTGGTAGAGCACTGGTGTAATAAACCAGGGGTCGTAAGTTCCATCCTCACAGGAGAAAGATGAATTTCGGAAATCAGTTGCGCGTCGTGGCCGTATTGCAAACAGTACCTGTGATGACGAACAATTAGCGACAGGCGTTTTTTAAAAATTACTCTCAGATACGATTAAGGCGAATGGCGCAGATAAAGCATTTGCCAAAGCGGTACAGCATAAAGTGGGACGAGGAAGTCTGAATTACATTTTATAGATGTATTTCTCACATATCTCAGAGCCTCTCGCGATATTCGTCGTCGTCGTCGTCGTCGTCGTCGTCGTCGTCGTCGTCGCCGCCGCCGCTTCTGCAGAAGTAGCAAATGGCAATCGTAGCAAATGCGGCGAGGGACGCCCTGCCTTCGATTCCGAATGCACAAAGTGTGTGGTCTTGTTTCTCAGTCTATATTTGGTCGGTCACGTCAGAGGTTGAATGTAACGAATGGGTGGGAAAGAGCAAGGGGCAGCGGCTGTGCAGAACGAAAACACAATTCCTCAGGGGTGTGAGCGTTTCGAGATGAGTCGTATACATGTAAATGTTGGTCGTCAGTGACTGTGTGGCCTAATGGATAAGGCGTCGGACTTCGGATCTGAAGATTACAGGTTCGAATGCTGTCACGCTTGTGTTTTTCCAGTTCTGAAAAAGAAACATAACGTTTGAATGTAGCAATTGAGCAGTACGAAACAGTCTGAATGTTGCTGTTGACCATTTTTTGCTTGGAGATGCTCTTCAGCTTGAAACACACACAACAAGACCGGTGTTAACTAGCGAAATGGTCGGCAGAGTGCCGACACAGCGAGTTTTGACTATCACTTGCACATCTAAAACAACGTCGGAAAGTAACTCGTTCGGCTTTTGAGTCACATAAAGTATGTGTGTTAATTTTGACGCCACTAGCTCTGCATGTTGTCATGCAATTTCTTTACCTCTCAGAAATGATTATGACATAAAAGTGAAGTACGTGACGAGTGTGACGTTAGGAAAACATTAGGCATCATGGAGAGATTCTGTATGGGACCACCCAACCCAAACGAGTACTGTGTGACGTGCTACCCGGCAGGTATTCACCGAGGTAGCCGGCTAGCTCAGTCGGTAGAGCGTAAGACTCTTAATCCCAGGGTCGTGGGTTCGAGCCAGACGCTGGGCGGAACGGAATTTTGTTCCGCTGCAGGTGTAAATCACCGTTTTTCTGATTAACGAGATTTAATGGAAATAGCAACTTTAAACTTTGCCTACGTCTCTGTCAGTCGCAAGGAAACTGTATTTGAAGGTGAAGGTGATTTTGTAGACATGTGTGAAAGACATGTTCTGAAATGCAAGTGTTGTTGTTTGGAGAGCACATCGGTTACGTGTCAGATGTGTAGCCAAGCAGTAATTTGTCGCCATAGCTGCAAATATTAGCCGGTAATATGAAGTGTTGTCAGCTAAAGTCTGATGATGCAGACGACCGTAAGGACGAAGTACCCAAGAGTACCGCTAGGTCGCGCCTCTTTAGCTCAGTGGTAGAGCACTGGTGTAATAAACCAGGGGTCGTAAGTTCCATCCTCACAGGAGAAAGATGAATTTCGGAAATCAGTTGCGCGTCGTGGCCGTATTGCAAACAGTACCTGTGATGACGAACAATTAGCGACAGGCGTTTTTTTAAAATTTACTCTCAGATGCGATTAAGGCGAATGGCGCAGATAAAGCATTTGCCAAAGCGGTACAGCATAAGGTGGGACGAGGCAGTCTGAATTACATTTTATAGATGTATTTCTCACATATCTCAGAGCCTCTCGCGATATTCGTCGTCGTCGTCGTCGTCGTCGCCGCCGCCGCTTCTGCAGAAGTAGCAAATGGCAATCGTAGCAAATGCGGCGAGGGACGCCGTGCCTTCGATTCCGAATGCACAAAGTGTGTGGTCTTGTTTCTCAGTCTATATTTGGTCGGTCACGTCAGAGGTTGAATGTAACGAATGGGTGGGAAAGAGCAAGGGGCAGCGGCTGTGCGGAACGAAAACACAAATCCTCAGGGGTGTGAGCGTTTCGAGATGAGTCGTATACATGTAAACGTTGGTCGTCAGTGACCGTGTGGCCTAATGGATAAGGCGTCGGACTTCGGATCTGAAGATTACAGGTTCGAATGCTGTCACGCTTGTGTTTTTCCAGTTCTGAAAAAGAAACATAACGTTTTAATGTAGCAATTGAGCAGTACGAAACAGTCTGAATGTTGCTGTTGACCATTTTTTGCTTGGAGATGCTCTTCAGCTTGAAACACACACAACAAGACCGGTGTTAACTAGCGAAATGGTCGGCAGAGTGCCGACAAAGCGAGTTTTGACTATCACTTGCACATCTAAAACAACGTCGGAAAGTAACTCGTTCGGCTTTTGAGTCACATAAAGTATGTGTGTTAATTTTGACGCCACTAGCTCTGCATGTTGTCATGCAATTTCTTTACCTCTCAGAAATGATTATGACATAAAAGTGAAGTACGTGACGAGTGTGACGTTAGGAAAACATTAGGCATCATGGAGAGATTCTGTATGGGACCACCCAACCCAAACGAGTACTGTGTGACGTGCTACCCGGCAGGTATTCACCGAAGTAGCCGGCTAGCTCAGTCGGTAGAGCGTCAGACTCTTAATCCCAGGGTCGTGGGTTCGAGCCAGACGCTGGGCGGAACGGAATTTTGTTCCGCTGCAGGTGTAAATCACCGTTTTTCTGATTAACGAGATTTAATGGAAATAGCAACTTTAAACTTTGCCTACGTCTCTGTCAGTCGCAAGGAAACTGTATTTGAAGGTGAAGGTGATTTTGTAGACATGTGTGAAAGACATGTTCTGAAATGCAAGTGTTGTTGTTTGGAGAGCACATCGGTTACGTGTCAGATGTGTAGCCAAGCAGTAATTTGTCGCCATAGCTGCAAATATTAGCCGGTAATATGAAGTGTTGTCAGCTAAAGTCTGATGATGCAGACGACCGTAAGGACGAAGTACCCAAGAGTACCGCTAGGTCGCGCCTCTTTAGCTCAGTGGTAGAGCACTGGTGTAATAAACCAGGGGTCGTAAGTTCCATCCTCACAGGAGAAAGATGAATTTCGGAAATCAGTTGCGCGTCGTGGCCGTATTGCAAACAGTACCTGTGATGACGAACAATTAGCGACAGGCGTTTTTTTAAAATTTACTCTCAGATGCGATTAAATCGAATGGCGCAGATAAAGCATTTGCCAAAGCGGTACAGCATAAGGTGGGACGAGGCAGTCTGAATTACATTTTATAGATGTATTTCTCACATATCTCAGAGCCTCTCGCGATATTCGTCGTCGTCGTCGTCGTCGCCGCCGCCGCTTCTGCAGAAGTAGCAAATGGCAATCGTAGCAAATGCGGCGAGGGACGCCCTGCCTTCGATTCCGAATGCACAAAGTGTGTGGTCTTGTTTCTCAGTCTATATTTGGTCGGTCACGTCAGAGGTTGAATGTAACGAATGGGTGGGAAAGAGCAAGGGGCAGCGGCTGTGCAGAACGAAAACACAAATCCTCAGGGGTGTGAGCGTTTCGAGATGAGTCGTATACATGTAAATGTTGGTCGTCAGTGACCGTGTGGCCTAATGGATAAGGCGTCGGACTTCGGATGTGAAGATTACAGGTTCGAATGCTGTCACGCTTGTGTTTTTCCAGTTCTGAAAAAGAAACATAACGTTTTAATGTAGCAATTGAGCAGTACGAAACAGTCTGAATGTTGCTGTTGACCATTTTTTGCTTGGAGATGCTCTTCAGCTTGAAACACACACAACAAGACCGGTGTTAACTAGCGAAATGGTCGGCAGAGTGCCGACACAGCGAGTTTTGACTATCACTTGCACATCTAAAACAACGTCGGAAAGTAACTCGTTCGGCTTTTGAGTCACATAAAGTATGTGTGTTAATTTTGACGCCACTAGCTCTGCATGTTGTCATGCAATTTCTTTACCTCTCAGAAATGATTATGACATAAAAGTGAAGTACGTGACGAGTGTGACGTTAGGAAAACATTAGGCATCATGGAGAGATTCTGTATGGGACCACCCAACCCAAACGAGTACTGTGTGACGTGCTACCCGGCAGGTATTCACCGAGGTAGCCGGCTAGCTCAGTCGGTAGAGCGTCAGACTCTTAATCCCAGGGTCGTGGGTTCGAGCCAGACGCTGGGCGGAACGGAATTTTGTTCCGCTGCAGGTGTAAATCACCGTTTTTCTGATTAACGAGATTCAATGGAAATAGCAACTTTAAACTTTGCCTACGTCTCTGTCAGTCGCAAGGAAACTGTATTTGAAGGTGAAGGTGATTTTGTAGACATGTGTGAAAGACATGTTCTGAAATGCAAGTGTTGTTGTTTGGAGAGCACATCGGTTACGTGTCAGATGTGTAGCCAAGCAGTAATTTGTCGCCATAGCTGCAAATATTAGCCGGTAATATGAAGTGTTGTCAGCTAAAGTCTGATGATGCAGACGGCCGTAAGGACGAAGTACCCAAGAGTACCGCTAGGCCGCGCGTCTTTAGCTCAGTGGTAGAGCACTGGTGTAATAAACCAGGGGTCGTAAGTTCCATCCTCACAGGAGAAAGATGAATTTCGGAAATCAGTTGCGCGTCGTGGCCGTATTGCAAACAGTACCTGTGATGACGAACAATTAGCGACAGGCGTTTTTTAAAAATTACTCTCAGATGCGATTAAGGCGAATGGCGCAGATAAAGCATTTGCCAAAGCGGTACAGCATAAAGTGGGACGAGGAAGTCTGAATTACATTTTATACATGTATTTCTCACATATCTCAGAGCCTCTCGCGATATTCGTCGTCGTCGTCGTCGTCGTCGCCGCCGCCGCTTCTGCAGAAGTAGCAAGTGGCAATCGTAGCAAATGCGGCGAGGGACGCCCTGCCTTCGATTCCGAATGCACAAAGTGTGTGGTCTTGTTTCTCAGTCTATATTTGGTCGGTCACGTCAGAGGTAGAATGTAACGAATGGGTGGGAAAGAGCAAGGGGCAGCGGCTGTGCAGAACGAAAACACAAATCCTCAGGGGTGTGAGCGTTTCGAGATGAGTCGTATACATATAAATGTTGGTCGTCAGTGACCGTGTGGCCTAATGGATAAGGCGTCGGACTTCGGATCTGAAGATTACAGGTTCGAATGCTGTCACGCTTGTGTTTTTCCAGTTCTGAAAAAGAAACATAACGTTTTAATGTAGCAATTGAGCAGTACGAAACAGTCTGAATGTTGCTGTTGACCATTTTTTGCTTGGAGATGCTCTTCAGCTTGAAACACACACAACAAGACCGGTGTTAACTAGCGAATTGGTCGGCAGAGTGCCGACACAGCGAGTTTTGACTATCACTTGCACATCTAAAACAACGTCGGAAAGTAACTCGTTCGGCTTTTGAGTCACATAAAGTATGTGTGTTAATTTTGACGCCACTAGCTCTGCATGTTGTCATGCAATTTCTTTACCTCTCAGAAATGATTATGACATAAAAGTGAAGTACGTGACGAGTGTGACGTTAGGAAAACATTAGGCATCATGGAGAGATTCTCTATGGGACCACCCAACCCAAACGAGTACTGTGTGACGTGCTACCCGGCAGGTATTCACAGAGGTAGCCGGCTAGCTCAGTCGGTAGAGCGTCAGACTTTTAATCCCAGGGTCGTGGGTTCGAGCCAGACGCTGGGCAGAACGGAATTTTGTTCCGCTGCAGGTGTAAATCACCGTTTTTCTGATTAACGAGATTTAATGGAAATAGCAACTTTAAACTTTGCCTACGTCTCTGTCAGTCGCAAGGAAACTGTATTTGAAGGTGAAGGTGATTTTGTAGACATGTGTGAAAGACATGTTCTGAAATGCAAGTGTTGTTGTTTGGAGAGCACATCGGTTACGTGTCAGATGTGTAGCCAAGCAGTAAATTGTCGCCATAGCTGCAAATATTAGCCGGTAATATGAAGTGTTGTCAGCTAAAGTCTGATGATGCAGACGACCGTAAGGACGAAGTAACCAAGAGTACCGCTAGGCCGCGCCTCTTTAGCTCAGTGGTAGAGCACTGGTGTAATAAACTAGGGGTCGTAAGTTCCATCCTCACAGGAGAAAGATGAATTTTGGAAATCAGTTGCGCGTCGTGGCCGTATTGCAAACAGTACCTGTGATGACGAACAATTAGCGACAGGCGTTTTTTTAAGAATTACTCTCAGATGCGATTAAGGCGAATGGCGCAGATAAAGCATTTGCCAAAGCGGTACAGCATAAGGTGGGACGAGGCAGTCTGAATTACATTTTATAGATGTATTTCTCACATATCTCAGAGCCTCTCGCGATATTCGTCGTCGTCGTCGTCGTCGTCGCCGCCGCCGCTTCTGCAGAAGTAGCAAATGGCAATCGTAGCAAATGCGGCGAGGGACGCCCTGCCTTCGATTCCGAATGCACAAAGTGTGTGGTCTTGTTTCTCAGTCTATATTTGGTCGGTCACGTCAGAGGTTGAATGTAACGAATGGGTGGGAAAGAGCAAGGGGCAGCGGCTGTGCAGAACGAAAACACAAATCCTCAGGGGTGTGAGCGTTTCGAGATGAGTCGTATACATGTAAATGTTGGTCGTCAGTGACCGTGTGGCCTAATGGATAAGGCGTCGGACTTCGGATGTGAAGATTACAGGTTCGAATGCTGTCACGCTTGTGTTTTTCCAGTTCTGAAAAAGAAACATAACGTTTTAATGTAGCAATTGAGCAGTACGAAACAGTCTGAATGTTGCTGTTGACCATTTTTTGCTTGGAGATGCTCTTCAGCTTGAAACACACACAACAAGACCGGTGTTAACTAGCGAAATGGTCGGCAGAGTGCCGACACAGCGAGTTTTGACTATCACTTGCACATCTAAAACAACGTCGGAAAGTAACTCGTTCGGCTTTTGAGTCACATAAAGTATGTGTGTTAATTTTGACGCCACTAGCTCTGCATGTTGTCATGCAATTTCTTTACCTCTCAGAAATGATTATGACATAAAAGTGAAGTACGTGACGAGTGTGACGTTAGGAAAACATTAGGCATCATGGAGAGATTCTGTATGGGACCACCCAACCCAAACGAGTACTGTGTGGCGTGCTACCCGGCAGGTATTCACCGAGGTAGCCGGCTAGCTCAGTCGGTAGAGCGTCAGACTCTTAATCCCAGGGTCGTGGGTTCTAGCCACACGCTGGGCGGAACGGAATTTTGTTCCGCTGCAGGTGTAAATCACCGTTTTTCTGATTAACGAGATTTAATGGAAATAGCAACTTTAAACTTTGCCTACGTCTCTGTCAGTCGCAAGGAAACTGTATTTGAAGGTGAAGGTGATTTTGTAGACATGTGTGAAAGACATGTTCTGAAATGCAAGTGTTGTTGTTTGGAGAGCACATCGGTTACGTGTCAGATGTGTAGCCAAGCAGTAATTTGTCGCCATAGCTGCAAATGTTAGCCGGTAATATGAAGTGTTGTCAGCTAAAGTCTGATGATGCAGACGACCGTAAGGACGAAGTACCCAAGAGTACCACTAGGCCGCGCCTCTTTAGCTCAGTGGTAGAGCACTGGTGTAATAAACCAGGGGTCGTAAGTTCCATCCTCACAGGAGAAAGATGAATTTTGGAAATCAGTTGCGCGTCGTGGCCGTATTGCAAACAGTACCTGTGATGACGAACAATTAGCGACAGGCGTTTTTTTAAGAATTACTCTCAGATGCGATTAAGGCGAATGGCGCAGATAAAGCATTTGCCAAAGCGGTACAGCATAAGGTGGGACGAGGCAGTCTGAATTACATTTTATAGATGTATTTCTCACATATCTCAGAGCCTCTCGCGATATTCGTCGTCGTCGTCGTCGTCGTCGTCGCCGCCGCTTCTGCAGAAGTAGCAAATGGCAATCGTAGCAAATGCGGCGAGGGACGCCCTGCCTTCGATTCCGAATGCACAAAGTGTGTGGTCTTGTTTCTCAGTCTATATTTGGTCGGTCACGTCAGAGGTTGAATGTAACGAATGGGTGGGAAAGAGCAAGGGGCAGCGGCTGTGTAGAACGAAAACACAAATCCTCAGGGGTGTGAGCGTTTCGAGATGAGTCGTATACATGTAAATGTTGGTCGTCAGTGACCGTGTGGCCTAATGGATAAGGCGTCGGACTTCGGATGTGAAGATTACAGGATCGAATGCTGTCACGCTTGTGTTTTTCCAGTTCTGAAAAAGAAACATAACGTTTTAATGCAGCAATTGAGCAGTACGAAACAGTCTGAATGCTGCTGTTGACCATTTTTTGCTTGGAGATGCTCTTCAGCTTGAAACACACACAACAAGACCGGTGTTAACTAGCGAAATGGTCGGCAGAGTGCCGACACAGCGAGTTTTGACTATCACTTGCACATCTAAAACAACGTCGGAAAGTAACTCGTTCGGCTTTTGAGTCACATAAAGTATGTGTGTTAATTTTGACGCGACTAGCTCTGCATGTTGTCATGCAATTTCTTTACCTCTCAGAAATGATTATGACATAAAAGTGAAGTACGTGACGAGTGTGACGTTAGGAAAACATTAGGCATCATGGAGAGATTCTGTATGGGACCACCCAACCCAAACGAGTACTGTGTGACGTGCTACCCGGCAGGTATTCACCGAGGTAGCCGGCTAGCTCAGTCGGTAGAGCGTCAGACTCTTAATCCCAGGGTCGTGGGTTCGAGCCAGACGCTGGGCAGAACGGAATTTTGTTCCGCTGCAGGTGTAAATCACCGTTTTTCTGATTAACGAGATTTAATGGAAATAGCAACTTTAAACTTTGCCTACGTCTCTGTCAGTCGCAAGGAAACTGTATTTGAAGGTGAAGGTGATTTTGTAGACATGTGTGAAAGACATGTTCTGAAATGCAAGTGTTGTTGTTTGGAGAGCACATCGGTTACGTGTCAGATGTGTAGCCAAGCAGTAATTTGTCGCCATAGCTGCAAATATTAGCCGGTAATATGAAGTGTTGTCAGCTAAAGTCTGATGATGCAGACGACCGTAAGGACGAAGTACCCAAGAGTACCGCTAGGCCGCGCCTCTTTAGCTCAGTGGTAGAGCACTGGTGTAATAAACCAGGGGTCGTAAGTTCCATTCTCACAGGAGAAAGATGAATTTTGGAAATCAGTTGCGCGTCATGGCCGTATTGCAAACAGTACCTGTGATGACGAACAATTAGCGACAGGCGTTTTTTTAAGAATTACTCTCAGATGCGATTAAGGCGAATGGCGCAGATAAAGCATTTGCCAAAGCGGTACAGCATAAGGTGGGACGAGGCAGTCTGAATTACATTTTATAGATGTATTTCTCACATATCTCAGAGCCTCTCGCGATATTCGTCGTCGTCGTCGTCGTCGTCGCCGCCGCTTCTGCAGAAGTAGCAAATGGCAATCGTAGCAAATGCGGCGAGGGACGCCCTGCCTTCGATTCCGAATGCACAAAGTGTGTGGTCTTGTTTCTCAGTCTATATTTGGTCGGTCACGTCAGAGGTTGAATGTAACGAATGGGTGGGAAAGAGCAAGGGGCAGCGGCTGTGCAGAACGAAAACACAAATCCTCAGGGGTGTGAGCGTTTCGAGATGAGTCGTATACATGTAAATGTTGGTCGTCAGTGACTGTGTGGCCTAATGGATAAGGCGTCGGACTTCGGATCTGAAGATTACAGGTTCGAATGCTGTCACGCTTGTGTTTTTCCAGTTCTGAAAAAGAAACATAACGTTTGAATGTAGCAATTGAGCAGTACGAAACAGTCTGAATGTTGCTGTTGACCATTTTTTGCTTGGAGATGCTCTTCAGCTTGAAACACACACAACAAGACCGGTGTTAACTAGCGAAATGGTCGGCAGAGTGCCGACACAGCGAGTTTTGACTATCACTTGCACATCTAAAACAACGTCGGAAAGTAACTCGTTCGGCTTTTGAGTCACATAAAGTATGTGTGTTAATTTTGACGCCACTAGCTCTGCATGTTGTCATGCAATTTCTTTACCTCTCAGAAATGATTATGACATAAAAGTGAAGTACGTGACGAGTGTGACGTTAGGAAAACATTAGGCATCATGGAGAGATTCTGTATGGGACCACCCAACCCAAACGAGTACTGTGTGACGTGCTACCCGGCAGGTATTCACCGAGGTAGCCGGCTAGCTCAGTCGGTAGAGCGTAAGACTCTTAATCCCAGGGTCGTGGGTTCGAGCCAGACGCTGGGCGGAACGGAATTTTGTTCCGCTGCAGGTGTAAATCACCGTTTTTCTGATTAACGAGATTTAATGGAAATAGCAACTTTAAACTTTGCCTACGTCTCTGTCAGTCGCAAGGAAACTGTATTTGAAGGTGAAGGTGATTTTGTAGACATGTGTGAAAGACATGTTCTGAAATGCAAGTGTTGTTGTTTGGAGAGCACATCGGTTACGTGTCAGATGTGTAGCCAAGCAGTAATTTGTCGCCATAGCTGCAAATATTAGCCGGTAATATGAAGTGTTGTCAGCTAAAGTCTGATGATGCAGACGACCGTAAGGACGAAGTACCCAAGAGTACCGCTAGGTCGCGCCTCTTTAGCTCAGTGGTAGAGCACTGGTGTAATAAACCAGGGGTCGTAAGTTCCATCCTCACAGGAGAAAGATGAATTTCGGAAATCAGTTGCGCGTCGTGGCCGTATTGCAAACAGTACCTGTGATGACGAACAATTAGCGACAGGCGTTTTTTTAAAATTTACTCTCAGATGCGATTAAGGCGAATGGCGCAGATAAAGCATTTGCCAAAGCGGTACAGCATAAGGTGGGACGAGGCAGTCTGAATTACATTTTATAGATGTATTTCTCACATATCTCAGAGCCTCTCGCGATATTCGTCGTCGTCGTCGTCGTCGTCGTCGTCGTCGTCGTCGTCGCCGCCGCCGCTTCTGCAGAAGTAGCAAATGGCAATCGTAGCAAATGCGGCGAGGGACGCCGTGCCTTCGATTCCGAATGCACAAAGTGTGTGGTCTTGTTTCTCAGTCTATATTTGGTCGGTCACGTCAGAGGTTGAATGTAACGAATGGGTGGGAAAGAGCAAGGGGCAGCGGCTGTGCGGAACGAAAACACAAATCCTCAGGGGTGTGAGCGTTTCGAGATGAGTCGTATACATGTAAACGTTGGTCGTCAGTGACCGTGTGGCCTAATGGATAAGGCGTCGGACTTCGGATCTGAAGATTACAGGTTCGAATGCTGTCACGCTTGTGTTTTTCCAGTTCTGAAAAAGAAACATAACGTTTTAATGTAGCAATTGAGCAGTACGAAACAGTCTGAATGTTGCTGTTGACCATTTTTTGCTTGGAGATGCTCTTCAGCTTGAAACACACACAACAAGACCGGTGTTAACTAGCGAAATGGTCGGCAGAGTGCCGACAAAGCGAGTTTTGACTATCACTTGCACATCTAAAACAACGTCGGAAAGTAACTCGTTCGGCTTTTGAGTCACATAAAGTATGTGTGTTAATTTTGACGCCACTAGCTCTGCATGTTGTCATGCAATTTCTTTACCTCTCAGAAATGATTATGACATAAAAGTGAAGTACGTGACGAGTGTGACGTTAGGAAAACATTAGGCATCATGGAGAGATTCTGTATGGGACCACCCAACCCAAACGAGTACTGTGTGACGTGCTACCCGGCAGGTATTCACCGAAGTAGCCGGCTAGCTCAGTCGGTAGAGCGTCAGACTCTTAATCCCAGGGTCGTGGGTTCGAGCCAGACGCTGGGCGGAACGGAATTTTGTTCCGCTGCAGGTGTAAATCACCGTTTTTCTGATTAACGAGATTTAATGGAAATAGCAACTTTAAACTTTGCCTACGTCTCTGTCAGTCGCAAGGAAACTGTATTTGAAGGTGAAGGTGATTTTGTAGACATGTGTGAAAGACATGTTCTGAAATGCAAGTGTTGTTGTTTGGAGAGCACATCGGTTACGTGTCAGATGTGTAGCCAAGCAGTAATTTGTCGCCATAGCTGCAAATATTAGCCGGTAATATGAAGTGTTGTCAGCTAAAGTCTGATGATGCAGACGACCGTAAGGACGAAGTACCCAAGAGTACCGCTAGGTCGCGCCTCTTTAGCTCAGTGGTAGAGCACTGGTGTAATAAACCAGGGGTCGTAAGTTCCATCCTCACAGGAGAAAGATGAATTTCGGAAATCAGTTGCGCGTCGTGGCCGTATTGCAAACAGTACCTGTGATGACGAACAATTAGCGACAGGCGTTTTTTTAAAATTTACTCTCAGATGCGATTAAATCGAATGGCGCAGATAAAGCATTTGCCAAAGCGGTACAGCATAAGGTGGGACGAGGCAGTCTGAATTACATTTTATAGATGTATTTCTCACATATCTCAGAGCCTCTCGCGATATTCGTCGTCGTCGTCGTCGTCGCCGCCGCCGCTTCTGCAGAAGTAGCAAATGGCAATCGTAGCAAATGCGGCGAGGGACGCCCTGCCTTCGATTCCGAATGCACAAAGTGTGTGGTCTTGTTTCTCAGTCTATATTTGGTCGGTCACGTCAGAGGTTGAATGTAACGAATGGGTGGGAAAGAGCAAGGGGCAGCGGCTGTGCAGAACGAAAACACAAATCCTCAGGGGTGTGAGCGTTTCGAGATGAGTCGTATACATGTAAATGTTGGTCGTCAGTGACCGTGTGGCCTAATGGATAAGGCGTCGGACTTCGGATGTGAAGATTACAGGTTCGAATGCTGTCACGCTTGTGTTTTTCCAGTTCTGAAAAAGAAACATAACGTTTTAATGTAGCAATTGAGCAGTACGAAACAGTCTGAATGTTGCTGTTGACCATTTTTTGCTTGGAGATGCTCTTCAGCTTGAAACACACACAACAAGACCGGTGTTAACTAGCGAAATGGTCGGCAGAGTGCCGACACAGCGAGTTTTGACTATCACTTGCACATCTAAAACAACGTCGGAAAGTAACTCGTTCGGCTTTTGAGTCACATAAAGTATGTGTGTTAATTTTGACGCCACTAGCTCTGCATGTTGTCATGCAATTTCTTTACCTCTCAGAAATGATTATGACATAAAAGTGAAGTACGTGACGAGTGTGACGTTAGGAAAACATTAGGCATCATGGAGAGATTCTGTATGGGACCACCCAACCCAAACGAGTACTGTGTGACGTGCTACCCGGCAGGTATTCACCGAGGTAGCCGGCTAGCTCAGTCGGTAGAGCGTCAGACTCTTAATCCCAGGGTCGTGGGTTCGAGCCAGACGCTGGGCGGAACGGAATTTTGTTCCGCTGCAGGTGTAAATCACCGTTTTTCTGATTAACGAGATTCAATGGAAATAATAACTTTAAACTTTGCCTACGTCTCTGTCAGTCGCAAGGAAACTGTATTTGAAGGTGAAGGTGATTTTGTAGACATGTGTGAAAGACATGTTCTGAAATGCAAGTGTTGTTGTTTGGAGAGCACATCGGTTACGTGTCAGATGTGTAGCCAAGCAGTAATTTGTCGCCATAGCTGCAAATATTAGCCGGTAATATGAAGTGTTGTCAGCTAAAGTCTGATGATGCAGACGGCCGTAAGGACGAAGTACCCAAGAGTACCGCTAGGCCGCGCGTCTTTAGCTCAGTGGTAGAGCACTGGTGTAATAAACCAGGGGTCGTAAGTTCCATCCTCACAGGAGAAAGATGAATTTCGGAAATCAGTTGCGCGTCGTGGCCGTATTGCAAACAGTACCTGTGATGACGAACAATTAGCGACAGGCGTTTTTTAAAAATTACTCTCAGATGCGATTAAGGCGAATGGCGCAGATAAAGCATTTGCCAAAGCGGTACAGCATAAAGTGGGACGAGGAAGTCTGAATTACATTTTATACATGTATTTCTCACATATCTCAGAGCCTCTCGCGATATTCGTCGTCGTCGTCGTCGTCGCCGCCGCCGCTTCTGCAGAAGTAGCAAATGGCAATCGTAGCAAATGCGGCGAGGGACGCCCTGCCTTCGATTCCGAATGCACAAAGTGTGTGGTCTTGTTTCTCAGTCTATATTTGGTCGGTCACGTCAGAGGTAGAATGTAACGAATGGGTGGGAAAGAGCAAGGGGCAGCGGCTGTGCAGAACGAAAACACAAATCCTCAGGGGTGTGAGCGTTTCGAGATGAGTCGTATACATATAAATGTTGGTCGTCAGTGACCGTGTGGCCTAATGGATAAGGCGTCGGACTTCGGATCTGAAGATTACAGGTTCGAATGCTGTCACGCTTGTGTTTTTCCAGTTCTGAAAAAGAAACATAACGTTTTAATGTAGCAATTGAGCAGTACGAAACAGTCTGAATGTTGCTGTTGACCATTTTTTGCTTGGAGATGCTCTTCAGCTTGAAACACACACAACAAGACCGGTGTTAACTAGCGAAATGGTCGGCAGAGTGCCGACACAGCGAGTTTTGACTATCACTTGCACATCTAAAACAACGTCGGAAAGTAATTCGTTCGGCTTTTGAGTCACATAAAGTATGTGTGTTAATTTTGACGCCACTAGCTCTGCATGTTGTCATGCAATTTCTTTACCTCTCAGAAATGATTATGACATAAAAGTGAAGTACGTGACGAGTGTGACGTTAGGAAAACATTAGGCATCATGGAGAGATTCTCTATGGGACCACCCAACCCAAACGAGTACTGTGTGACGTGCTACCCGGCAGGTATTCACAGAGGTAGCCGGCTAGCTCAGTCGGTAGAGCGTCAGACTTTTAATCCCAGGGTCGTGGGTTCGAGCCAGACGCTGGGCAGAACGGAATTTTGTTCCGCTGCAGGTGTAAATCACCGTTTTTCTGATTAACGAGATTTAATGGAAATAGCAACTTTAAACTTTGCCTACGTCTCTGTCAGTCGCAAGGAAACTGTATTTGAAGGTGAAGGTGATTTTGTAGACATGTGTGAAAGACATGTTCTGAAATGCAAGTGTTGTTGTTTGGAGAGCACATCGGTTACGTGTCAGATGTGTAGCCAAGCAGTAAATTGTCGCCATAGCTGCAAATATTAGCCGGTAATATGAAGTGTTGTCAGCTAAAGTCTGATGATGCAGACGACCGTAAGGACGAAGTAACCAAGAGTACCGCTAGGCCGCGCCTCTTTAGCTCAGTGGTAGAGCACTGGTGTAATAAACTAGGGGTCGTAAGTTCCATCCTCACATAAGAAAGATGAATTTTGGAAATCAGTTGCGCGTCGTGGCCGTATTGCAAACAGTACCTGTGATGACGAACAATTAGCGACAGGCGTTTTTTTAAGAATTACTCTCAGATGCGATTAAGGCGAATGGCGCAGATAAAGCATTTGCCAAAGCGGTACAGCATAAGGTGGGACGAGGCAGTCTGAATTACATTTTATAGATGTATTTCTCACATATCTCAGAGCCTCTCGCGATATTCGTCGTCGTCGTCGTCGTCGTCGCCGCCGCCGCTTCTGCAGAAGTAGCAAATGGCAATCGTAGCAAATGCGGCGAGGGACGCCCTGCCTTCGATTCCGAATGCACAAAGTGTGTGGTCTTGTTTCTCAGTCTATATTTGGTCGGTCACGTCAGAGGTTGAATGTAACGAATGGGTGGGAAAGAGCAAGGGGCAGCGGCTGTGCAGAACGAAAACACAAATCCTCAGGGGTGTGAGCGTTTCGAGATGAGTCGTATACATGTAAATGTTGGTCGTCAGTGACCGTGTGGCCTAATGGATAAGGCGTCGGACTTCGGATGTGAAGATTACAGGTTCGAATGCTGTCACGCTTGTGTTTTTCCAGTTCTGAAAAAGAAACATAACGTTTTAATGTAGCAATTGAGCAGTACGAAACAGTCTGAATGTTGCTGTTGACCATTTTTTGCTTGGAGATGCTCTTCAGCTTGAAACACACACAACAAGACCGGTGTTAACTAGCGAAATGGTCGGCAGAGTGCCGACACAGCGAGTTTTGACTATCACTTGCACATCTAAAACAACGTCGGAAAGTAACTCGTTCGGCTTTTGAGTCACATAAAGTATGTGTGTTAATTTTGACGCCACTAGCTCTGCATGTTGTCATGCAATTTCTTTACCTCTCAGAAATGATTATGACATAAAAGTGAAGTACGTGACGAGTGTGACGTTAGGAAAACATTAGGCATCATGGAGAGATTCTGTATGGGACCACCCAACCCAAACGAGTACTGTGTGGCGTGCTACCCGGCAGGTATTCACCGAGGTAGCCGGCTAGCTCAGTCGGTAGAGCGTCAGACTCTTAATCCCAGGGTCGTGGGTTCTAGCCACACGCTGGGCGGAACGGAATTTTGTTCCGCTGCAGGTGTAAATCACCGTTTTTCTGATTAACGAGATTTAATGGAAATAGCAACTTTAAACTTTGCCTACGTCTCTGTCAGTCGCAAGGAAACTGTATTTGAAGGTGAAGGTGATTTTGTAGACATGTGTGAAAGACATGTTCTGAAATGCAAGTGTTGTTGTTTGGAGAGCACATCGGTTACGTGTCAGATGTGTAGCCAAGCAGTAATTTGTCGCCATAGCTGCAAATGTTAGCCGGTAATATGAAGTGTTGTCAGCTAAAGTCTGATGATGCAGACGACCGTAAGGACGAAGTACCCAAGAGTACCACTAGGCCGCGCCTCTTTAGCTCAGTGGTAGAGCACTGGTGTAATAAACCAGGGGTCGTAAGTTTCATCCTCACAGGAGAAAGATGAATTTTGGAAATCAGTTGCGCGTCGTGGCCGTATTGCAAACAGTACCTGTGATGACGAACAATTAGCGACAGGCGTTTTTTTAAGAATTACTCTCAGATGCGATTAAGGCGAATGGCGCAGATAAAGCATTTGCCAAAGCGGTACAGCATAAGGTGGGACGAGGCAGTCTGAATTACATTTTATAGATGTATTTCTCACATATCTCAGAGCCTCTCGCGATATTCGTCGTCGTCGTCGTCGTCGTCGTCGCCGCCGCTTCTGCAGAAGTAGCAAATGGCAATCGTAGCAAATGCGGCGAGGGACGCCCTGCCTTCGATTCCGAATGCACAAAGTGTGTGGTCTTGTTTCTCAGTCTATATTTGGTCGGTCACGTCAGAGGTTGAATGTAACGAATGGGTGGGAAAGAGCAAGGGGCAGCGGCTGTGTAGAACGAAAACACAAATCCTCAGGGGTGTGAGCGTTTGGAGATGAGTCGTATACATGTAAATGTTGGTCGTCAGTGACCGTGTGGCCTAATGGATAAGGCGTCGGACTTCGGATGTGAAGATTACAGGATCGAATGCTGTCACGCTTGTGTTTTTCCAGTTCTGAAAAAGAAACATAACGTTTTAATGCAGCAATTGAGCAGTACGAAACAGTCTGAATGCTGCTGTTGACCATTTTTTGCTTGGAGATGCTCTTCAGCTTGAAACACACACAACAAGACCGGTGTTAACTAGCGAAATGGTCGGCAGAGTGCCGACACAGCGAGTTTTGACTATCACTTGCACATCTAAAACAACGTCGGAAAGTAACTCGTTCGGCTTTTGAGTCACATAAAGTATGTGTGTTAATTTTGACGCCACTAGCTCTGCATGTTGTCATGCAATTTCTTTACCTCTCAGAAATGATTATGACATAAAAGTGAAGTACGTGACGAGTGTGACGTTAGGAAAACATTAGGCATCATGGAGAGATTCTGTATGGGACCACCCAACCCAAACGAGTACTGTGTGACGTGCTACCCGGCAGGTATTCTCCGAGGTAGCCGGCTAGCTCAGTCGGTAGAGCGTCAGACTCTTAATCCCAGGGTCGTGGGTTCGAGCCAGACGCTGGGCAGAACGGAATTTTGTTCCGCTGCAGGTGTAAATCACCGTTTTTCTGATTAACGAGATTTAATGGAAATAGCAACTTTAAACTTTGCCTACGTCTCTGTCAGTCGCAAGGAAACTGTATTTGAAGGTGAAGGTGATTTTGTAGACATGTGTGAAAGACATGTTCTGAAATGCAAGTGTTGTTGTTTGGAGAGCACATCGGTTACGTGTCAGATGTGTAGCCAAGCAGTAATTTGTCGCCATAGCTGCAAATATTAGCCGGTAATATGAAGTGTTGTCAGCTAAAGTCTGATGATGCAGACGACCGTAAGGACGAAGTACCCAAGAGTACCGCTAGGCCGCGCCTCTTTAGCTCAGTGGTAGAGCACTGGTGTAATAAACCAGGGGTCGTAAGTTCCATCCTCACAGGAGAAAGATGAATTTTGGAAATCAGTTGCGCGTCATGGCCGTATTGCAAACAGTACCTGTGATGACGAACAATTAGCGACAGGCGTTTTTTTAAGAATTACTCTCAGATGCGATTAAGGCGAATGGCGCAGATAAAGCATTTGCCAAAGCGGTACAGCATAAGGTGGGACGAGGCAGTCTGAATTACATTTTATAGATGTATTTCTCACATATCTCAGAGCCTCTCGCGATATTCGTCGTCGTCGTCGTCGTCGTCGCCGCCGCTTCTGCAGAAGTAGCAAATGGCAATCGTAGCAAATGCGGCGAGGGACGCCCTGCCTTCGATTCCGAATGCACAAAGTGTGTGGTCTTGTTTCTCAGTCTATATTTGGTCGGTCACGTCAGAGGTTGAATGTAACGAATGGGTGGGAAAGAGCAAGGGGCAGCGGCTGTGTAGAACGAAAACACAAATCCTCAGGGGTGTGAGCGTTTCGAGATGAGTCGTATACATGTAAATGTTGGTCGTCAGTGACCGTGTGGCCTAATGGATAAGGCGTCGGACTTCGGATGTGAAGATTACAGGATCGAATGCTGTCACGCTTGTGTTTTTCCAGTTCTGAAAAAGAAACATAACGTTTTAATGCAGCAATTGAGCAGTACGAAACAGTCTGAATGCTGCTGTTGACCATTTTTTGCTTGGAGATGCTCTTCAGCTTGAAACACACACAACAAGACCGGTGTTAACTAGCGAAATGGTCGGCAGAGTGCCGACACAGCGAGTTTTGACTATCACTTGCACATCTAAAACAACGTCGGAAAGTAACTCGTTCGGCTTTTGAGTCACATAAAGTATGTGTGTTAATTTTGACGCCACTAGCTCTGCATGTTGTCATGCAATTTCTTTACCTCTCAGAAATGATTATGACATAAAAGTGAAGTACGTGACGAGTGTGACGTTAGGAAAACATTAGGCATCATGGAGAGATTCTGTATGGGACCACCCAACCCAAACGAGTACTGTGTGACGTGCTACCCGGCAGGTATTCACCGAGGTAGCCGGCTAGCTCAGTCGGTAGAGCGTCAGACTCTTAATCCCAGGGTCGTGGGTTCGAGCCAGACGCTGGGCAGAACGGAATTTTGTTCCGCTGCAGGTGTAAATCACCGTTTTTCTGATTAACGAGATTTAATGGAAATAGCAACTTTAAACTTTGCCTACGTCTCTGTCAGTCGCAAGGAAACTGTATTTGAAGGTGAAGGTGATTTTGTAGACATGTGTGAAAGACATGTTCTGAAATGCAAGTGTTGTTGTTTGGAGAGCACATCGGTTACGTGTCAGATGTGTAGCCAAGCAGTAATTTGTCGCCATAGCTGCAAATATTAGCCGGTAATATGAAGTGTTGTCAGCTAAAGTCTGATGATGCAGACGACCGTAAGGACGAAGTACCCAAGAGTACCGCTAGGCCGCGCCTCTTTAGCTCAGTGGTAGAGCACTGGTGTAATAAACCAGGGGTCGTAAGTTCCATCCTCACAGGAGAAAGATGAATTTTGGAAATCAGTTGCGCGTCATGGCCGTATTGCAAACAGTACCTGTGATGACGAACAATTAGCGACAGGCGTTTTTTTAAGAATTACTCTCAGATGCGATTAAGGCGAATGGCGCAGATAAAGCATTTGCCAAAGCGGTACAGCATAAGGTGGGACGAGGCAGTCTGAATTACATTTTATAGATGTATTTCTCACATATCTCAGAGCCTCTCGCGATATTCGTCGTCGTCGTCGGCGTCGTCGTCGCCGCCGCTTCTGCAGAAGTAGCAAATGGCAATCGTAGCAAATGCGGCGAGGGACGCCCTGCCTTCGATTCCGAATGCACAAAGTGTGTGGTCTTGTTTCTCAGTCTATATTTGGTCGGTCACGTCAGAGGTTGAATGTAACGAATGGGTGGGAAAGAGCAAGGGGCAGCGGCTGTGCGGAACGAAAACACAAATCCTCAGGGGTGTGAGCGTTTCGAGATGAGTCGTATACATGTAAATGTTGGTCGTCAGTGACCGTGTGGCCTAATGGATAAGGCGTCGGACTTCGGATGTGAAGATTACAGGTTCGAATGCTGTCACGCTTGTGTTTTTCCAGTTCTGAAAAAGAAACATAACGTTTTAATGTAGCAATTGAGCAGTACGAAACAGTCTGAATGTTGCTGTTGACCATTTTTTGCTTGGAGATGCTCTTCAGCTTGAAACACACACAACAAGACCGGTGTTAACTAGCGAAATGGTCGGCAGAGTGCCGACACAGCGAGTTTTGACTATCACTTGCACATCTAAAACAACGTCGGAAAGTAACTCGTTCGGCTTTTGAGTCACATAAAGTATGTGTGTTAATTTTGACGCCACTAGCTCTGCATGTTGTCATGCAATTTCTTTACCTCTCAGAAATGATTATGACATAAAAGTGAAGTACGTGACGAGTGTGACGTTAGGAAAACATTAGGCATCATGGAGAGATTCTGTATGGGACCACCCAACCCAAACGAGTACTGTGTGGCGTGCTACCCGGCAGGTATTCACCGAGGTAGCCGGCTAGCTCAGTCGGTAGAGCGTCAGACTCTTAATCCCAGGCTCGTGGGTTCGAGCCAGACGCTGGGCAGAACGGAATTTTGTTCCGCTGCAGGTGTAAATCACCGTTTTTCTGATTAACGAGATTTAATGGAAATAGCAACTTTAAACTTTGCCTACGTCTCTGTCAGTCGCAAGGAAACTGTATTTGAAGGTGAAGGTGATTTTGTAGACATGTGTGAAAGACATGTTCTGAAATGCAAGTGTTGTTGTTTGGAGAGCACATCGGTTACGTGTCAGATGTGTAGCCAAGCAGTAATTTGTCGCCATAGCTGCAAATATTAGCCGGTAATATGAAGTGTTGTCAGCTAAAGTCTGATGATGCAGACGACCGTAAGGACGAAGTACCCAAGAGTACCGCTAGGCCGCGCCTCTTTAGCTCAGTGGTAGAGCTCTGGTGTAATAAACCAGGGGTCGTAAGTTCCATCCTCACAGGAGAAAGATGAATTTTGGAAATCAGTTGCGCGTCATGGCCGTATTGCAAACAGTACCTGTGATGACGAACAATTAGCGACAGGCGTTTTTTTAAGAATTACTCTCAGATGCGATTAAGGCGAATGGCGCAGATAAAGCATTTGCCAAAGCGGTACAGCATAAGGTGGGACGAGGCAGTCTGAATTACATTTTATTAATGTATTTCTCACATATCTCAGAGCCTCTCGCGATATTCGTCGTCGTCGTCGTCGTCGTCGTCGTCGTCGTCGTCGTCGCCGCCGCTTCTGCAGAAGTAGCAAATGGCAATCGTAGCAAATGCGGCGAGGGACGCCCTGCCTTCGATTCCGAATGCACAAAGTGTGTGGTCTTGTTTCTCAGTCTATATTTGGTCGGTCACGTCAGAGGTTGAATGTAACGAATGGGTGGGAAAGAGCAAGGGGCAGCGGCTGTGCGGAACGAAAACACAAATCCTCAGGGGTGTGAGCGTTTCGAGATGAGTCGTATACATGTAAATGTTGGTCGTCAGTGACCGTGTGGCCTAATGGATAAGGCGTCGGACTTCGGATGTGAAGATTACAGGTTCGAATGCTGTCACGCTTGTGTTTTTCCAGTTCTGAAAAAGAAACATAACGTTTTAATGTAGCAATTGAGCAGTACGAAACAGTCTGAATGTTGCTGTTGACCATTTTTTGCTTGGAGATGCTCTTCAGCTTGAAACACACACAACAAGACCGGTGTTAACTAGCGAAATGGTCGGCAGAGTGCCGACACAGCGAGTTTTGACTATCACTTGCACATCTAAAACAACGTCGGAAAGTAACTCGTTCGGCTTTTGAGTCACATAAAGTATGTGTGTTAATTTTGACGCCACTAGCTCTGCATGTTGTCATGCAATTTCTTTACCTCTCAGAAATGATTATGACATAAAAGTGAAGTACGTGACGAGTGTGACGTTAGGAAAACATTAGGCATCATGGAGAGATTCTGTATGGGACCACCCAACCCAAACGAGTACTGTGTGGCGTGCTACCCGGCAGGTATTCACCGAGGTAGCCGGCTAGCTCAGTCGGTAGAGCGTCAGACTCTTAATCCCAGGCTCGTGGGTTCGAGCCAGACGCTGGGCAGAACGGAATTTTGTTCCGCTGCAGGTGTAAATCACCGTTTTTCTGATTAACGAGATTTAATGGAAATAGCAACTTTAAACTTTGCCTACGTCTCTGTCAGTCGCAAGGAAACTGTATTTGAAGGTGAAGGTGATTTTGTAGACATGTGTGAAAGACATGTTCTGAAATGCAAGTGTTGTTGTTTGGAGAGCACATCGGTTACGTGTCAGATGTGTAGCCAAGCAGTAATTTGTCGCCATAGCTGCAAATATTAGCCGGTAATATGAAGTGTTGTCAGCTAAAGTCTGATGATGCAGACGACCGTAAGGACGAAGTACCCAAGAGTACCGCTAGGCCGCGCCTCTTTAGCTCAGTGGTAGAGCTCTGGTGTAATAAACCAGGGGTCGTAAGTTCCATCCTCACAGGAGAAAGATGAATTTTGGAAATCAGTTGCGCGTCATGGCCGTATTGCAAACAGTACCTGTGATGACGAACAATTAGCGACAGGCGTTTTTTTAAGAATTACTCTCAGATGCGATTAAGGCGAATGGCGCAGATAAAGCATTTGCCAAAGCGGTACAGCATAAGGTGGGACGAGGCAGTCTGAATTACATTTTATAGATGTATTTCTCACATATCTCAGAGCCTCTCGCGATATTCGTCGTCGTCGTCGTCGTCGTCGTCGTCGTCGCCGCCGCTTCTGCAGAAGTAGCAAATGGCAATCGTAGCAAATGCGGCGAGGGACGCCCTGCCTTCGATTCCGAATGCACAAAGTGTGTGGTCTTGTTTCTCAGTCTATATTTGGTCGGTCACGTCAGAGGTTGAATGTAACGAATGGGTGGGAAAGAGCAAGGGGCAGCGGCTGTGCGGAACGAAAACACAAATCCTCAGGGGTGTGAGCGTTTCGAGATGAGTCGTATACATGTAAATGTTGGTCGTCAGTGACCGTGTGGCCTAATGGATAAGGCGTCGGACTTCGGATGTGAAGATTACAGGTTCGAATGCTGTCACGCTTGTGTTTTTCCAGTTCTGAAAAAGAAACATAACGTTTTAATGTAGCAATTGAGCAGTACGAAACAGTCTGAATGTTGCTGTTGACCATTTTTTGCTTGGAGATGCTCTTCAGCTTGAAACACACACAACAAGACCGGTGTTAACTAGCGAAATGGTCGGCAGAGTGCCGACACAGCGAGTTTTGACTATCACTTGCACATCTAAAACAACGTCGGAAAGTAACTCATTCGGCTTTTGAGTCACATAAAGTATGTGTGTTAATTTTGACGCCACTAGCTCTGCATGTTGTCATGCAATTTCTTTACCTCTCAGAAATGATTATGACATAAAAGTGAAGTACGTGACGAGTGTGACGTTAGGAAAACATTAGGCATCATGGAGAGATTCTGTATGGGACCACCCAACCCAAACGAGTACTGTGTGGCGTGCTACCCGGCAGGTATTCACCGAGGTAGCCGGCTAGCTCAGTCGGTAGAGCGTCAGACTCTTAATCCCAGGCTCGTGGGTTCGAGCCAGACGCTGGGCAGAACGGAATTTTGTTCCGCTGCAGGTGTAAATCACCGTTTTTCTGATTAACGAGATTTAATGGAAATAGCAACTTTAAACTTTGCCTACGTCTCTGTCAGTCGCAAGGAAACTGTATTTGAAGGTGAAGGTGATTTTGTAGACATGTGTGAAAGACATGTTCTGAAATGCAAGTGTTGTTGTTTGGAGAGCACATCGGTTACGTGTCAGATGTGTAGCCAAGCAGTAATTTGTCGCCATAGCTGCAAATATTAGCCGGTAATATGAAGTGTTGTCAGCTAAAGTCTGATGATGCAGACGACCGTAAGGACGAAGTACCCAAGAGTACCGCTAGGCCGCGCCTCTTTAGCTCAGTGGTAGAGCACTGGTGTAATAAACCAGGGGTCGTAAGTTCCATCCTCACAGGAGAAAGATGAATTTTGGAAATCAGTTGCGCGTCATTGCCGTATTGCAAACAGTACCTGTGATGACGAACAATTAGCGACAGGCGTTTTTTTAAGAATTACTCTCAGATGCGATTAAGGCGAATGGCGCAGATAAAGCATTTGCCAAAGCGGTACAGCATAAGGTGGGACGAGGCAGTCTGAATTACATTTTATAGATGTATTTCTCACATATCTCAGAGCCTCTCGCGATATTCGTCGTCGTCGTCGTCGTCGTCGTCGTCGCCGCCGCTTCTGCAGAAGTAGCAAATGGCAATCGTAGCAAATGCGGCGAGGGACGCCCTGCCTTCGATTCCGAATGCACAAAGTGTGTGGTCTTGTTTCTCAGTCTATATTTGGTCGGTCACGTCAGAGGTTGAATGTAACGAATGGGTGGGAAAGAGCAAGGGGCAGCGGCTGTGTAGAACGAAAACACAAATCCTCAGGGGTGTGAGCGTTTCGAGATGAGTCGTATACATGTAAATGTTGGTCGTCAGTGACCGTGTGGCCTAATGGATAAGGCGTCGGACTTCGGATGTGAAGATTACAGGATCGAATGCTGTCACGCTTGTGTTTTTCCAGTTCTGAAAAAGAAACATAACGTTTTAATGCAGCAATTGAGCAGTACGAAACAGTCTGAATGCTGCTGTTGACCATTTTTTGCTTGGAGATGCTCTTCAGCTTGAAACACACACAACAAGACCGGTGTTAACTAGCGAAATGGTCGGCAGAGTGCCGACACAGCGAGTTTTGACTATCACTTGCACATCTAAAACAACGTCGGAAAGTAACTCGTTCGGCTTTTGAGTCACATAAAGTATGTGTGTTAATTTTGACGCCACTAGCTCTGCATGTTGTCATGCAATTTCTTTACCTCTCAGAAATGATTATGACATAAAAGTGAAGTACGTGACGAGTGTGACGTTAGGAAAACATTAGGCATCATGGAGAGATTCTCTATGGGACCACCCAACCCAAACGAGTACTGTGTGACGTGCTACCCGGCAGGTATTCACCGAGGTAGCCGGCTAGCTCAGTCGGTAGAGCGTCAGACTCTTAATCCCAGGGTCGTGGGTTCGAGCCAGACGCTGGGCGGAACGGAATTTTGTTCCGCTGCAGGTGTAAATCACCGTTTTTCTGATTAACGAGATTTAATGGAAATAGCAACTTTAAACTTTGCCTACGTCTCTGTCAGTCGCAAGGAAACTGTATTTGAAGGTGAAGGTGATTTTGTAGACATGTGTGAAAGACATGTTCTGAAATGCAAGTGTTGTTGTTTGGAGAGCACATCGGTTACGTGTCAGATGTGTAGCCAAGCAGTAATTTGTCGCCATAGCTGCAAATATTAGCCGGTAATATGAAGTGTTGTCAGCTAAAGTCTGATGATGCAGACGACCGTAAGGACGAAGTACCCAAGAGTACCGCTAGGCCGCGCCTCTTTAGCTCAGTGGTAGAGCACTGGTGTAATAAACCAGGGGTCGTAAGTTCCATCCTCACAGGAGAAAGATGAATTTTGGAAATCAGTTGCGCGTCGTGGCCGTATTGCAAACAGTACCTGTGATGACGAACAATTAGCGACAGGCGTTTTTTTAAGAATTACTCTCAGATGCGATTAAGGCGAATGGCGCAGATAAAGCATTTGCCAAAGCGGTACAGCATAAGGTGGGACGAGGCAGTCTGAATTACATTTTATAGATGTATTTCTCACATATCTCAGAGCCTCTCGCGATATTCGTCGTCGTCGTCGTCGTCGTCGTCGTCGTCGCCGCCGCCGCTTCTGCAGAAGTAGCAAATGGCAATCGTAGCAAATGCGGCGAGGGACGCCCTGCCTTCGATTCCGAATGCACAAAGTGTGTGGTCTTGTTTCTCAGTCTATATTTGGTCGGTCACGTCAGAGGTAGAATGTAACGAATGGGTGGGAAAGAGCAAGGGGCAGCGGCTGTGCAGAACGAAAACACAAATCCTCAGGGGTGTGAGCGTTTCGAGATGAGTCGTATACATATAAATGTTGGTCGTCAGTGACCGTGTGGCCTAATGGATAAGGCGTCGGACTTCGGATCTGAAGATTACAGGTTCGAATGCTGTCACGCTTGTGTTTTTCCAGTTCTGAAAAAGAAACATAACGTTTTAATGTAGCAATTGAGCAGTACGAAACAGTCTGAATGTTGCTGTTGACCATTTTTTGCTTGGAGATGCTCTTCAGCTTGAAACACACACAACAAGACCGGTGTTAACTAGCGAAATGGTCGGCAGAGTGCCGACACAGCGAGTTTTGACTATCACTTGCACATCTAAAACAACGTCGGAAAGTAACTCGTTCGGCTTTTGAGTCACATAAAGTATGTGTGTTAATTTTGACGCCACTAGCTCTGCATGTTGTCATGCAATTTCTTTACCTCTCAGAAATGATTATGACATAAAAGTGAAGTACGTGACGAGTGTGACGTTAGGAAAACATTAGGCATCATGGAGAGATTCTCTATGGGACCACCCAACCCAAACGAGTACTGTGTGACGTGCTACCCGGCAGGTATTCACAGAGGTAGCCGGCTAGCTCAGTCGGTAGAGCGTCAGACTTTTAATCCCAGGGTCGTGGGTTCGAGCCAGACGCTGGGCAGAACGGAATTTTGTTCCGCTGCAGGTGTAAATCACCGTTTTTCTGATTAACGAGATTTAATGGAAATAGCAACTTTAAACTTTGCCTACGTCTCTGTCAGTCGCAAGGAAACTGTATTTGAAGGTGAAGGTGATTTTGTAGACATGTGTGAAAGACATGTTCTGAAATGCAAGTGTTGTTGTTTGGAGAGCACATCGGTTACGTGTCAGATGTGTAGCCAAGCAGTAAATTGTCGCCATAGCTGCAAATATTAGCCGGTAATATGAAGTGTTGTCAGCTAAAGTCTGATGATGCAGACGTCCGTAAGGACGAAGTAACCAAGAGTACCGCTAGGCCGCGCCTCTTTAGCTCAGTGGTAGAGCACTGGTGTAATAAACTAGGGGTCGTAAGTTCCATCCTCACAGGAGAAAGATGAATTTTGGAAATCAGTTGCGCGTCGTGGCCGTATTGCAAACAGTACCTGTGATGACGAACAATTAGCGACAGGCGTTTTTTTAAGAATTACTCTCAGATGCGATTAAGGCGAATGGCGCAGATAAAGCATTTGCCAAAGCGGTACAGCATAAGGTGGGACGAGGCAGTCTGAATTACATTTTATAGATGTATTTCTCACATATCTCAGAGCCTCTCGCGATATTCGTCGTCGTCGTCGTCGTCGTCGCCGCCGCCGCTTCTGCAGAAGTAGCAAATGGCAATCGTAGCAAATGCGGCGAGGGACGCCCTGCCTTCGATTCCGAATGCACAAAGTGTGTGGTCTTGTTTCTCAGTCTATATTTGGTCGGTCACGTCAGAGGTTGAATGTAACGAATGGGTGGGAAAGAGCAAGGGGCAGCGGCTGTGCAGAACGAAAACACAAATCCTCAGGGGTGTGAGCGTTTCGAGATGAGTCGTATACATGTAAATGTTGGTCGTCAGTGACCGTGTGGCCTAATGGATAAGGCGTCGGACTTCGGATGTGAAGATTACAGGTTCGAATGCTGTCACGCTTGTGTTTTTCCAGTTCTGAAAAAGAAACATAACGTTTTAATGTAGCAATTGAGCAGTACGAAACAGTCTGAATGTTGCTGTTGACCATTTTTTGCTTGGAGATGCTCTTCAGCTTGAAACACACACAACAAGACCGGTGTTAACTAGCGAAATGGTCGGCAGAGTGCCGACACAGCGAGTTTTGACTATCACTTGCACATCTAAAACAACGTCGGAAAGTAACTCGTTCGGCTTTTGAGTCACATAAAGTATGTGTGTTAATTTTGACGCCACTAGCTCTGCATGTTGTCATGCAATTTCTTTACCTCTCAGAAATGATTATGACATAAAAGTGAAGTACGTGACGAGTGTGACGTTAGGAAAACATTAGGCATCATGGAGAGATTCTCTATGGGACCACCCAACCCAAACGAGTACTGTGTGGCGTGCTACCCGGCAGGTATTCACCGAGGTAGCCGGCTAGCTCAGTCGGTAGAGCGTCAGACTCTTAATCACAGGGTCGTGGGTTCGAGCCACACGCTGGGCGGAACGGAATTTTGTTCCGCTGCAGGTGTAAATCACCGTTTTTCTGATTAACGAGATTTAATGGAAATAGCAACTTTAAACTTTGCCTACGTCTCTGTCAGTCGCAAGGAAACTGTATTTGAAGGTGAAGGTGATCTTGTAGACATGTGTGAAAGACATGTTCTGAAATGCAAGTGTTGTTGTTTGGAGAGCACATCGGTTACGTGTCAGATGTGTAGCCAAGCAGTAATTTGTCGCCATAGCTGCAAATATTAGCCGGTAATATGAAGTGTTGTCAGCTAAAGTCTGATGATGCAGACGACCGTAAGGACGAAGTACCCAAGAGTACCACTAGGCCGCGCCTCTTTAGCTCAGTGGTAGAGCACTGGTGTAATAAACCAGGGGTCGTAAGTTCCATCCTCACAGGAGAAAGATGAATTTTGGAAATCAGTTGCGCGTCGTGGCCGTATTGCAAACAGTACCTGTGATGACGAACAATTAGCGACAGGCGTTTTTTTAAGAATTACTCTCAGATGCGATTAAGGCGAATGGCGCAGATAAAGCATTTGCCAAAGCGGTACAGCATAAGGTGGGACGAGGCAGTCTGAATTACATTTTATAGATGTATTTCTCACATATCTCAGAGCCTCTCGCGATATTCGTCGTCGTCGTCGTCGTCGTCGTCGCCGCCGCTTCTGCAGAAGTAGCAAATGGCAATCGTAGCAAATGCGGCGAGGGACGCCCTGCCTTCGATTCCGAATGCACAAAGTGTGTGGTCTTGTTTCTCAGTCTATATTTGGTCGGTCACGTCAGAGGTTGAATGTAACGAATGGGTGGGAAAGAGCAAGGGGCAGCGGCTGTGTAGAACGAAAACACAAATCCTCAGGGGTGTGAGCGTTTGGAGATGAGTCGTATACATGTAAATGTTGGTCGTCAGTGACCGTGTGGCCTAATGGATAAGGCGTCGGACTTCGGATGTGAAGATTACAGGATCGAATGCTGTCACGCTTGTGTTTTTCCAGTTCTGAAAAAGAAACATAACGTTTTAATGCAGCAATTGAGCAGTACGAAACAGTCTGAATGCTGCTGTTGACCATTTTTTGCTTGGAGATGCTCTTCAGCTTGAAACACACACAACAAGACCGGTGTTAACTAGCGAAATGGTCGGCAGAGTGCCGACACAGCGAGTTTTGACTATCACTTGCACATCTAAAACAACGTCGGAAAGTAACTCGTTCGGCTTTTGAGTCACATAAAGTATGTGTGTTAATTTTGACGCCACTAGCTCTGCATGTTGTCATGCAATTTCTTTACCTCTCAGAAATGATTATGACATAAAAGTGAAGTACGTGACGAGTGTGACGTTAGGAAAACATTAGGCATCATGGAGAGATTCTGTATGGGACCACCCAACCCAAACGAGTACTGTGTGACGTGCTACCCGGCACGTATTCACCGAGGTAGCCGGCTAGCTCAGTCGGTAGAGCGTCAGACTCTTAATCCCAGGGTCGTGGGTTCGAGCCAGACGCTGGGCAGAACGGAATTTTGTTCCGCTGCAGGTGTAAATCACCGTTTTTCTGATTAACGAGATTTAATGGAAATAGCAACTTTAAACTTTGCCTACGTCTCTGTCAGTCGCAAGGAAACTGTATTTGAAGGTGAAGGTGATTTTGTAGACATGTGTGAAAGACATGTTCTGAAATGCAAGTGTTGTTGTTTGGAGAGCACATGGGTTACGTGTCAGATGTGTAGCCAAGCAGTAATTTGTCGCCATAGCTGCAAATATTAGCCGGTAATATGAAGTGTTGTCAGCTAAAGTCTGATGATGCAGACGACCGTAAGGACGAAGTACCCAAGAGTACCGCTAGGCCGCGCCTCTTTAGCTCAGTGGTAGAGCACTGGTGTAATAAACCAGGGGTCGTAAGTTCCATCCTCACAGGAGAAAGATGAATTTTGGAAATCAGTTGCGCGTCATGGCCGTATTGCAAACAGTACCTGTGATGACGAACAATTAGCGACAGGCGTTTTTTTAAGAATTACTCTCAGATGCGATTAAGGCGAATGGCGCAGATAAAGCATTTGCCAAAGCGGTACAGCATAAGGTGGGACGAGGCAGTCTGAATTACATTTTATAGATGTATTTCTCACATATCTCAGAGCCTCTCGCGATATTCGTCGTCGTCGTCGTCGTCGTCGTCGTCGTCGCCGCCGCCGCTTCTGCAGAAGTAGCAAATGGCAATCGTAGCAAATGCGGCGAGGGACGCCCTGCCTTCGATTCCGAATGCACAAAGTGTGTGGTCTTGTTTCTCAGTCTATATTTGGTCGGTCACGTCAGAGGTTGAATGTAACGAATGGGTGGGAAAGAGCAAGGGGCAGCGGCTGTGCAGAACGAAAACACAAATCCTCAGGGGTGTGAGCGTTTCGAGATGAGTCGTATACATATAAATGTTGGTCGTCAGTGACCGTGTGGCCTAATGGATAAGGCGTCGGACTTCGGATCTGAAGATTACAGGTTCGAATGCTGTCACGCTTGTGTTTTTCCAGTTCTGAAAAAGAAACATAACGTTTTAATGTAGCAATTGAGCAGTACGAAACAGTCTGAATGTTGCTGTTGACCATTTTTTGCTTGGAGATGCTCTTCAGCTTGAAACACACACAACAAGACCGGTGTTAACTAGCGAAATGGTCGGCAGAGTGCCGACACAGCGAGTTTTGACTATCACTTGCACATCTAAAACAACGTCGGAAAGTAACTCGTTCGGCTTTTGAGTCACATAAAGTATGTGTGTTAATTTTGACGCCACTAGCTCTGCATGTTGTCATGCAATTTCTTTACCTCTCAGAAATGATTATGACATAAAAGTGAAGTACGTGACGAGTGTGACGTTAGGAAAACATTAGGCATCATGGAGAGATTCTCTATGGGACCACCCAACCCAAACGAGTACTGTGTGACGTGCTACCCGGCAGGTATTCACAGAGGTAGCCGGCTAGCTCAGTCGGTAGAGCGTCAGACTTTTAATCCCAGGGTCGTGGGTTCGAGCCAGACGCTGGGCAGAACGGAATTTTGTTCCGCTGCAGGTGTAAATCACCGTTTTTCTGATTAACGAGATTTAATGGAAATAGCAACTTTAAACTTTGCCTACGTCTCTGTCAGTCGCAAGGAAACTGTATTTGAAGGTGAAGGTGATTTTGTAGACATGTGTGAAAGACATGTTCTGAAATGCAAGTGTTGTTGTTTGGAGAGCACATCGGTTACGTGTCAGATGTGTAGCCAAGCAGTAAATTGTCGCCATAGCTGCAAATATTAGCCGGTAATATGAAGTGTTGTCAGCTAAAGTCTGATGATGCAGACGTCCGTAAGGACGAAGTAACCAAGAGTACCGCTAGGCCGCGCCTCTTTAGCTCAGTGGTAGAGCACTGGTGTAATAAACTAGGGGTCGTAAGTTCCATCCTCACAGGAGAAAGATGAATTTTGGAAATCAGTTGCGCGTCGTGGCCGTATTGCAAACAGTACCTGTGATGACGAACAATTAGCGACAGGCGTTTTTTTAAGAATTACTCTCAGATGCGATTAAGGCGAATGGCGCAGATAAAGCATTTGCCAAAGCGGTACAGCATAAGGTGGGACGAGGCAGTCTGAATTACATTTTATAGATGTATTTCTCACATATCTCAGAGCCTCTCGCGATATTCGTCGTCGTCGTCGTCGTCGTCGCCGCCGCCGCTTCTGCAGAAGTAGCAAATGGCAATCGTAGCAAATGCGGCGAGGGACGCCCTGCCTTCGATTCCGAATGCACAAAGTGTGTGGTCTTGTTTCTCAGTCTATATTTGGTCGGTCACGTCAGAGGTTGAATGTAACGAATGGGTGGGAAAGAGCAAGGGGCAGCGGCTGTGCAGAACGAAAACACAAATCCTCAGGGGTGTGAGCGTTTCGAGATGAGTCGTATACATGTAAATGTTGGTCGTCAGTGACCGTGTGGCCTAATGGATAAGGCGTCGGACTTCGGATGTGAAGATTACAGGTTCGAATGCTGTCACGCTTGTGTTTTTCCAGTTCTGAAAAAGAAACATAACGTTTTAATGTAGCAATTGAGCAGTACGAAACAGTCTGAATGTTGCTGTTGACCATTTTTTGCTTGGAGATGCTCTTCAGCTTGAAACACACACAACAAGACCGGTGTTAACTAGCGAAATGGTCGGCAGAGTGCCGACACAGCGAGTTTTGACTATCACTTGCACATCTAAAACAACGTCGGAAAGTAACTCGTTCGGCTTTTGAGTCACATAAAGTATGTGTGTTAATTTTGACGCCACTAGCTCTGCATGTTGTCATGCAATTTCTTTACCTCTCAGAAATGATTATGACATAAAAGTGAAGTACGTGACGAGTGTGACGTTAGGAAAACATTAGGCATCATGGAGAGATTCTCTATGGGACCACCCAACCCAAACGAGTACTGTGTGGCGTGCTACCCGGCAGGTATTCACCGAGGTAGCCGGCTAGCTCAGTCGGTAGAGCGTCAGACTCTTAATCACAGGGTCGTGGGTTCGAGCCACACGCTGGGCGGAACGGAATTTTGTTCCGCTGCAGGTGTAAATCACCGTTTTTCTGATTAACGAGATTTAATGGAAATAGCAACTTTAAACTTTGCCTACGTCTCTGTCAGTCGCAAGGAAACTGTATTTGAAGGTGAAGGTGATCTTGTAGACATGTGTGAAAGACATGTTCTGAAATGCAAGTGTTGTTGTTTGGAGAGCACATCGGTTACGTGTCAGATGTGTAGCCAAGCAGTAATTTGTCGCCATAGCTGCAAATATTAGCCGGTAATATGAAGTGTTGTCAGCTAAAGTCTGATGATGCAGACGACCGTAAGGACGAAGTACCCAAGAGTACCACTAGGCCGCGCCTCTTTAGCTCAGTGGTAGAGCACTGGTGTAATAAACCAGGGGTCGTAAGTTCCATCCTCACAGGAGAAAGATGAATTTTGGAAATCAGTTGCGCGTCGTGGCCGTATTGCAAACAGTACCTGTGATGACGAACAATTAGCGACAGGCGTTTTTTTAAGAATTACTCTCAGATGCGATTAAGGCGAATGGCGCAGATAAAGCATTTGCCAAAGCGGTACAGCATAAGGTGGGACGAGGCAGTCTGAATTACATTTTATAGATGTATTTCTCACATATCTCAGAGCCTCTCGCGATATTCGTCGTCGTCGTCGTCGTCGTCGTCGCCGCCGCTTCTGCAGAAGTAGCAAATGGCAATCGTAGCAAATGCGGCGAGGGACGCCCTGCCTTCGATTCCGAATGCACAAAGTGTGTGGTCTTGTTTCTCAGTCTATATTTGGTCGGTCACGTCAGAGGTTGAATGTAACGAATGGGTGGGAAAGAGCAAGGGGCAGCGGCTGTGTAGAACGAAAACACAAATCCTCAGGGGTGTGAGCGTTTGGAGATGAGTCGTATACATGTAAATGTTGGTCGTCAGTGACCGTGTGGCCTAATGGATAAGGCGTCGGACTTCGGATGTGAAGATTACAGGATCGAATGCTGTCACGCTTGTGTTTTTCCAGTTCTGAAAAAGAAACATAACGTTTTAATGCAGCAATTGAGCAGTACGAAACAGTCTGAATGCTGCTGTTGACCATTTTTTGCTTGGAGATGCTCTTCAGCTTGAAACACACACAACAAGACCGGTGTTAACTAGCGAAATGGTCGGCAGAGTGCCGACACAGCGAGTTTTGACTATCACTTGCACATCTAAAACAACGTCGGAAAGTAACTCGTTCGGCTTTTGAGTCACATAAAGTATGTGTGTTAATTTTGACGCCACTAGCTCTGCATGTTGTCATGCAATTTCTTTACCTCTCAGAAATGATTATGACATAAAAGTGAAGTACGTGACGAGTGTGACGTTAGGAAAACATTAGGCATCATGGAGAGATTCTGTATGGGACCACCCAACCCAAACGAGTACTGTGTGACGTGCTACCCGGCACGTATTCACCGAGGTAGCCGGCTAGCTCAGTCGGTAGAGCGTCAGACTCTTAATCCCAGGGTCGTGGGTTCGAGCCAGACGCTGGGCAGAACGGAATTTTGTTCCGCTGCAGGTGTAAATCACCGTTTTTCTGATTAACGAGATTTAATGGAAATAGCAACTTTAAACTTTGCCTACGTCTCTGTCAGTCGCAAGGAAACTGTATTTGAAGGTGAAGGTGATTTTGTAGACATGTGTGAAAGACATGTTCTGAAATGCAAGTGTTGTTGTTTGGAGAGCACATGGGTTACGTGTCAGATGTGTAGCCAAGCAGTAATTTGTCGCCATAGCTGCAAATATTAGCCGGTAATATGAAGTGTTGTCAGCTAAAGTCTGATGATGCAGACGACCGTAAGGACGAAGTACCCAAGAGTACCGCTAGGCCGCGCCTCTTTAGCTCAGTGGTAGAGCACTGGTGTAATAAACCAGGGGTCGTAAGTTCCATCCTCACAGGAGAAAGATGAATTTTGGAAATCAGTTGCGCGTCATGGCCGTATTGCAAACAGTACCTGTGATGACGAACAATTAGCGACAGGCGTTTTTTTAAGAATTACTCTCAGATGCGATTAAGGCGAATGGCGCAGATAAAGCATTTGCCAAAGCGGTACAGCATAAGGTGGGACGAGGCAGTCTGAATTACATTTTATAGATGTATTTCTCACATATCTCAGAGCCTCTCGCGATATTCGTCGTCGTCGTCGTCGTCGTCGTCGTCGTCGCCGCCGCCGCTTCTGCAGAAGTAGCAAATGGCAATCGTAGCAAATGCGGCGAGGGACGCCCTGCCTTCGATTCCGAATGCACAAAGTGTGTGGTCTTGTTTCTCAGTCTATATTTGGTCGGTCACGTCAGAGGTTGAATGTAACGAATGGGTGGGAAAGAGCAAGGGGCAGCGGCTGTGCGGAACGAAAACACAAATCCTCAGGGGTGTGAGCGTTTCGAGATGAGTCGTATACATGTAAATGTTGGTCGTCAGTGACCGTGTGGCCTAATGGATAAGGCGTCGGACTTCGGATGTGAAGATTACAGGTTCGAATGCTGTCACGCTTGTGTTTTTCCAGTTCTGAAAAAGAAACATAACGTTTTAATGTAGCAATTGAGCAGTACGAAACAGTCTGAATGTTGCTGTTGACCATTTTTTGCTTGGAGATGCTCTTCAGCTTGAAACACACACAACAAGACCGGTGTTAACTAGCGAAATGGTCGGCAGAGTGCCGACACAGCGAGTTTTGACTATCACTTGCACATCTAAAACAACGTCGGAAAGTAACTCGTTCGGCTTTTGAGTCACATAAAGTATGTGTGTTAATTTTGACGCCACTAGCTCTGCATGTTGTCATGCAATTTCTTTACCTCTCAGAAATGATTATGACATAAAAGTGAAGTACGTGACGAGTGTGACGTTAGGAAAACATTAGGCATCATGGAGAGATTCTGTATGGGACCACCCAACCCAAACGAGTACTGTGTGGCGTGCTACCCGGCAGGTATTCACCGAGGTAGCCGGCTAGCTCAGTCGGTAGAGCGTCAGACTCTTAATCCCAGGCTCGTGGGTTCGAGCCAGACGCTGGGCGGAACGGAATTTTGTTCCGCTGCAGGTGTAAATCACCGTTTTTCTGATTAACGAGATTTAATGGAAATAGCAACTTTAAACTTTGCCTACGTCTCTGTCAGTCGCAAGGAAACTGTATTTGAAGGTGAAGGTGATTTTGTAGACATGTGTGAAAGACATGTTCTGAAATGCAAGTGTTGTTGTTTGGAGAGCACATCGGTTACGTGTCAGATGTGTAGCCAAGCAGTAATTTGTCGCCATAGCTGCAAATATTAGCCGGTAATATGAAGTGTTGTCAGCTAAAGTCTGATGATGCAGACGACCGTAAGGACGAAGTACCCAATAGTACCGCTAGGCCGCGCCTCTTTAGCTCAGTGGTAGAGCACTGGTGTAATAAACCAGGGGTCGTAAGTTCCATCCTCACAGGAGAAAGATGAATTTCGGAAATCAGTTGCGCATCGTGGCCGTATTGCAAACAGTACCTGTGATGACGAACAATTAGCGACAGGCGTTTTTTTAAGAATTACTCTCAGATGCGATTAAGGCGAATGGCGCAGATAAAGCATTTGCCAAAGCGGTACAGCATAAGGTGGGACGAGGCAGTCTGAATTACATTTTATAGATGTATTTCTCACATATCTCAGAGCCTCTCGCGATATTCGTCGTCGTCGTCGTCGTCGTCGTCGTCGCCGCTTCTGCAGAAGTAGCAAATGGCAATCGTAGCAAATGCGGCGAGGGACGCCCTGCCTTCGATTCCGAATGCACAAAGTGTGTGGTCTTGTTTCTCAGTCTATATTTGGTCGGTCACGTCAGAGGTTGAATGTAACGAATGGGTGGGAAAGAGCAAGGGGCAGCGGCTGTGCGGAACGAAAACACAAATCCTCAGGGGTGTGAGCGTTTCGAGATGAGTCGTATACATGTAAATGTTGGTCGTCAGTGACCGTGTGGCCTAATGGATAAGGCGTCGGACTTC
This sequence comes from Schistocerca gregaria, assembly GCF_023897955.1. Taxonomy (NCBI): domain Eukaryota; kingdom Metazoa; phylum Arthropoda; class Insecta; order Orthoptera; family Acrididae; genus Schistocerca; species Schistocerca gregaria. Next base: position 9,134,782 of record NW_026061775.1, on the reverse strand, counting down.
GGATGTGAAGATTACAGGTTCGAATGCTGTCACGCTTGTGTTTTTCCAGTTCTGAAAAAGAAACATAACGTTTTAATGTAGCAATTGAGCAGTACGAAACAGTCTGAATGTTGCTGTTGACCATTTTTTGCTTGGAGATGCTCTTCAGCTTGAAACACACACAACAAGACCGGTGTTAACTAGCGAAATGGTCGGCAGAGTGCCGACACAGCAAGTTTTGACTATCACTTGCACATCTAAAACAACGTCGGAAAGTAACTCGTTCGGCTTTTGAGTCACATAAAGTATGTGTGTTAATTTTGACGCCACTAGCTCTGCATGTTGTCATGCAATTTCTTTACCTCTCAGAAATGATTATGACATAAAAGTGAAGTACGTGACGAGTGTGACGTTAGGAAAACATTAGGCATCATGGAGAGATTCTGTATGGGACCACCCAACCCAAACGAATACTGTGTGACGTGCTACCCGGCAGGTATTCACCGAGGTAGCCGGCTAGCTCAGTCGGTAGAGCGTCAGACTCTTAATCCCAGGGTTGTGGGTTCGAGCCAGACGCTGGGCGGAACGGAATTTTGTTCCGCTGCAGGTGTAAATCACCGTTTTTCTGATTAACGAGATTTAATGGAAATAGCAACTTTAAACTTTGCCTACGTCTCTGTCAGTCGCAAGGAAACTGTATTTGAAGGTGAAGGTGATTTTGTAGACATGTGTGAAAGACATGTTCTGAAATGCAAGTGTTGTTGTTTGGAGAGCACATCGGTTACTTGTCAGATGTGTAGCCAAGCAGTAATTTGTCGCCATAGCTGCAAATATTAGCCGGTAATATGAAGTGTTGTCAGCTAAAGTCTGATGATGCAGACGACCGTAAGGACGAAGTACCCAAGAGTACCGCTAGGCTGCGCCTCTTTAGCTCAGTGGTAGAGCACTGGTGTAATAAACCAGGGGTCGTAAGTTCCATCCTCACAGGAGAAAGATGAATTTCGAAAATCAGTTGCGCGTCGTGGCCGTATTGCAAACAGTACCTGTGATGACGAACAATTAGCGACAGGCGTTTTTTAAAAATTACTCTCAGATGCGATTAAGGCGAATGGCGCAGATAAAGCATTTGCCAAAGCGGTACAGCATAAGGTGGGACGAGGCAGTCTGAATTACATTTTATAGATGTATTTCTCACATATCTCAGAGCCTCTCGCGATATTCGTCGTCGTCGTCGTCGTCGTCGTCGTCGCCGCCGCTTCTGCAGAAGTAGCAAATGGCAATCGTAGCAAATGCGGCGAGGGACGCCCTGCCTTCGATTCCGAATGCACAAAGTGTGTGGTCTTGTTTCTCAGTCTATATTTGGTCGGTCACGTCAGAGGTTGAATGTAACGAATGGGTGGGAAAGAGCAAGGGGCAGCGGCTGTGTAGAACGAAAACACAAATCCTCAGGGGTGTGAGCGTTTCGAGATGAGTCGTATACATGTAAATGTTGGTCGTCAGTGACCGTGTGGCCTAATGGATAAGGCGTCGGACTTCGGATGTGAAGATTACAGGATCGAATGCTGTCACGCTTGTGTTTTTCCAGTTCTGAAAAAGAAACATAACGTTTTAATGCAGCAATTGAGCAGTACGAAACAGTCTGAATGCTGCTGTTGACCATTTTTTGCTTGGAGATGCTCTTCAGCTTGAAACACACACAACAAGACCGGTGTTAACTAGCGAAATGGTCGGCAGAGTGCCGACACAGCGAGTTTTGACTATCACTTGCACATCTAAAACAACGTCGGAAAGTAACTCGTTCGGCTATTGAGTCACATAAAGTATGTGTGTTAATTTTGACGCCACTAGCTCTGCATGTTGTCATGCAATTTCTTTACCTCTCAGAAATGATTATGACATAAAAGTGAAGTACGTGAGGAGTGTGACGTTAGGAAAACATTAGGCATCATGGAGAGATTCTGTATGGGACCACCCAACCCAAACGAGTACTGTGTGACGTGCTACCCGGCAGGTATTCACCGAGGTAGCCGGCTAGCTCAGTCGGTAGAGCGTCAGACTCTTAATCCCAGGGTCGTGGGTTCGAGCCAGACGCTGGGCAGAACGGAATTTTGTTCCGCTGCAGGTGTAAATCACCGTTTTTCTGATTAACGAGATTTAATGGAAATAGCAACTTTAAACTTTGCCTACGTCTCTGTCAGTCGCAAGGAAACTGTATTTGAAGGTGAAGGTGATTTTGTAGACATGTGTGAAAGACATGTTCTGAAATGCAAGTGTTGTTGTTTGGAGAGCACATGGGTTACGTGTCAGATGTGTAGCCAAGCAGTAATTTGTCGCCATAGCTGCAAATATTAGCCGGTAATATGAAGTGTTGTCAGCTAAAGTCTGATGATGCAGACGACCGTAAGGACGAAGTACCCAAGAGTACCGCTAGGCCGCGCCTCTTTAGCTCAGTGGTAGAGCACTGGTGTAATAAACCAGGGGTCGTAAGTTCCATCCTCACAGGAGAAAGATGAATTTTGGAAATCAGTTGCGCGTCATGGCCGTATTGCAAACAGTACCTGTGATGACGAACAATTAGCGACAGGCGTTTTTTTAAGAATTACTCTCAGATGCGATTAAGGCGAATGGCGCAGATAAAGCATTTGCCAAAGCGGTACAGCATAAGGTGGGACGAGGCAGTCTGAGTTACATTTTATAAATGTATTTCTCACATATCTCAGAGCCTCTCGCGATATTCGTCGTCGTCGTCGTCGTCGTCGCCGCTTCTGCAGAAGTAGCAAATGGCAATCGTAGCAAATGCGGCGAGGGACGCCCTGCCTTCGATTCCGAATGCACAAAGTGTGTGGTCTTTTTTCTCAGTCTATATCTGGTCGGTCACGTCAGAGGTTGAATGTAACGAATGGGTGGGAAAGAGCAAGGGGCAGCGGCTGTGCGGAACGAAAACACAAATCCTCAGGGGTGTGAGCGTTTCGAGATGAGTCGTATACATGTAAATGTTGGTCGTCAGTGACCGTGTGGCCTAATGGATAAGGCGTCGGACTTCGGATGTGAAGATTACAGGTTCGAATGCTGTCACGCTTGTGTTTTTCCAGTTCTGAAAAAGAAACATAACGTTTTAATGTAGCAATTGAGCAGTACGAAACAGTCTGAATGTTGCTGTTGACCATTTTTTGCTTGGAGATGCTCTTCAGCTTGAAACACACACAACAAGACCGGTGTTAACTAGCGAAATGGTCGGCAGAGTGCCGACACAGCGAGTTTTGACTATCACTTGCACATCTAAAACAACGTCGGAAAGTAACTCGTTCGGCTTTTGAGTCACATAAAGTATGTGTGTTAATTTTGACGCCACTAGCTCTGCATGTTGTCATGCAATTTCTTTACCTCTCAGAAATGATTATGACATAAAAGTGAAGTACGTGACGAGTGTGACGTTAGGAAAACATTAGGCATCATGGAGAGATTCTGTATGGGACCACCCAACCCAAACGAATACTGTGTGACGTGCTACCCGGCAGGTATTCACCGAGGTAGCCGGCTAGCTCAGTCGGTAGAGCGTCAGACTCTTAATCCCAGGGTTGTGGGTTCGAGCCAGACGCTGGGCGGAACGGAATTTTGTTCCGCTGCAGGTGTAAATCACCGTTTTTCTGATTAACGAGATTTAATGGAAATAGCAACTTTAAACTTTGCCTACGTCTCTGTCAGTCGCAAGGAAACTGTATTTGAAGGTGAAGGTGATTTTGTAGACATGTGTGAAAGACATGTTCTGAAATGCAAGTGTTGTTGTTTGGAGAGCACATCGGTTACTTGTCAGATGTGTAGCCAAGCAGTAATTTGTCGCCATAGCTGCAAATATTAGCCGGTAATATGAAGTGTTGTCAGCTAAAGTCTGATGATGCAGACGACCGTAAGGACGAAGTACCCAAGAGTACCGCTAGGCCGCGCCTCTTTAGCTCAGTGGTAGAGCACTGGTGTAATAAACCAGGGGTCGTAAGTTCCATCCTCACAGGAGAAAGATGAATTTCGGAAATCAGTTGCGCGTCGTGGCCGTATTGCAAACAGTACCTGTGATGACGAACAATTAGCGACAGGCGTTTTTTTAAAAATTACTCTCAGATGCGATTAAGGCGAATGGCGCAGATAGAGCATTTGCCAAAGCGGTACAGCATAAGGTGGGACGAGGCAGTCTGAATTACATTTTATAGATGTATTTCTCACATATCTCAGAGCCTCTCGCGATATTCGTCGTCGTCGTCGTCGTCGTCGCCGCTTCTGCAGAAGTAGCAAATGGCAATCGTAGCAAATGCGGCGAGGGACGCCCTGCCTTCGATTCCGAATGCACAAAGTGTGTGGTCTTTTTTCTCAGTCTATATCTGGTCGGTCACGTCAGAGGTTGAATGTAACGAATGGGTGGGAAAGAGCAAGGGGCAGCGGCTGTGCGGAACGAAAACACAAATCCTCAGGGGTGTGAGCGTTTCGAGATGAGTCGTATACATGTAAATGTTGGTCGTCAGTGACCGTGTGGCCTAATGGATAAGGCGTCGGACTTCGGATGTGAAGATTACAGGTTCGAATGCTGTCACGCTTGTGTTTTTCCAGTTCTGAAAAAGAAACATAACGTTTTAATGTAGCAATTGAGCAGTACGAAACAGTCTGAATGTTGCTGTTGACCATTTTTTGCTTGGAGATGCTCTTCAGCTTGAAACACACACAACAAGACCGGTGTTAACTAGCGAAATGGTCGGCAGAGTGCCGACACAGCGAGTTTTGACTATCACTTGCACATCTAAAACAACGTCGGAAAGTAACTCGTTCGGCTTTTGAGTCACATAAAGTATGTGTGTTAATTTTGACGCCACTAGCTCTGCATGTTGTCATGCAATTTCTTTACCTCTCAGAAATGATTATGACATAAAAGTGAAGTACGTGACGAGTGTGACGTTAGGAAAACATTAGGCATCATGGAGAGATTCTGTATGGGACCACCCAACCCAAACGAATACTGTGTGACGTGCTACCCGGCAGGTATTCACCGAGGTAGCCGGCTAGCTCAGTCGGTAGAGCGTCAGACTCTTAATCCCAGGGTTGTGGGTTCGAGCCAGACGCTGGGCGGAACGGAATTTTGTTCCGCTGCAGGTGTAAATCACCGTTTTTCTGATTAACGAGATTTAATGGAAATAGCAACTTTAAACTTTGCCTACGTCTCTGTCAGTCGCAAGGAAACTGTATTTGAAGGTGAAGGTGATTTTGTAGACATGTGTGAAAGACATGTTCTGAAATGCAAGTGTTGTTGTTTGGAGAGCACATCGGTTACTTGTCAGATGTGTAGCCAAGCAGTAATTTGTCGCCATAGCTGCAAATATTAGCCGGTAATATGAAGTGTTGTCAGCTAAACTCTGATGATGCAGACGACCGTAAGGACGAAGTACCCAAGACTACCGCTAGGCCGCGCCTCTTTAGCTCAGTGGTAGAGCACTGGTGTAATAAACCAGGGGTCGTAAGTTCCATCCTCACAGGAGAAAGATGAATTTCGGAAATCAGTTGCGCGTCGTGGCCGTATTGCAAACAGTACCTGTGATGACGAACAATTAGCGACAGGCGTTTTTTTAAAAATTACTCTCAGATGCGATTAAGGCGAATGGCGCAGATAGAGCATTTGCCAAAGCGGTACAGCATAAGGTGGGACGAGGCAGTCTGAATTACATTTTATAGATGTATTTCTCACATATCTCAGAGCCTCTCGCGATATTCGTCGTCGTCGTCGTCGTCGTCGCCGCTTCTGCAGAAGTAGCAAATGGCAATCGTAGCAAATGCTGCGAGGGACGCCCTGCCTTCGATTCCGAATGCACAAAGTGTGTGGTCTTGTATCTCAGTCTATATTTGGTCGGTCACGTCAGAGGTTGAATGTAACGAATGGGTGGGAAAGAGCAAGGGGCAGCGGCTGTGTAGAACGAAAACACAAATCCTCAGGGGTGTGAGCGTTTCGAGATGAGTCGTATACATGTAAATGTTGGTCGTCAGTGACCGTGTGGCCTAATGGATAAGGCGTCGGACTTCGGATGTGAAGATTACAGGTTCGAATGCCGTCACGCTTGTGTTCTTCCAGTTCTGAAAAAGAAACATAACGTTTTAATGTAGCAATTGAGCAGTACGAAACAGTCTGAATGTTGCTGTTGACCATTTTTTGCTTGGAGATGCTCTTCAGCTTGAAACACACACAACAAGACCGCTGTTAACTAGCGAAATGGTCGGCAGAGTGCCGACACAGCGAGTTTTGACTATCACTTGCACATCCAAAACAACGTCGGAGAGTAACTCGTTCGGCTTTTGAGTCACATAAAGTATGTGTGTTAATTTTGACGCCACTAGCTCTGCATGTTGTCATGCAATTTCTTTACCTCTCAGAAATGATTATGACATAAAAGTGAAGTACGTGACGAGTGTGACGTTAGGAAAACATTAGGCATCATGGAGTGATTCTGTATGGGACCACCCAACCCAAACGAGTACTGTGTGACGTGCTACCCGCCAGGTATTCACCGAGGTAGCCGGCTAGCTCAGTCGGTAGAGCGTCACACTCTTAATCCCAGGGTGGTGGGTTCGAGCCAGACGCTGGGCAGAGCGGAATTTTGTTCCGCTGCAGGTGTAAATCACCGTTTTTCTGATTAACGAGATTTAATGGAAATAGCAACTTTAAACTTTGCCTACGTCTCTGTCAGTCGCAAGGAAACTGTATTTGAAGGTGAAGGTGATTTTGTAGACATGTGTGAAAGACATGTTCTGAAATGCAAGTGTTGTTGTTTGGAGAGCACATCGGTTACTTGTCAGATGTGTAGCCAAGCAGTAATTTGTCGCCATAGCTGCAAATATTAGCCAGTAATATGAAGTGTTGTCAGCTAAAGTCTGATGATGCAGACGACCGTAAGGACGAAGTACCCAAGACTACCGCTAGGCCGCGCCTCTTTAGCTCAGTGGTAGAGCACTGGTGCAATAAACCAGGGGTCGTAAGTTCCATCCTCACAGGAGAAAGATGAATTTTGGAAATCAGTTGCGCGTCGTGGCCGTATAGCAAACAGTACCTGTGATGACGAACAATTAGCGACAGGCGTTTTTTTAAGAATTACTCTCAGATGCGATTAAGGCGAATGGCGCAGATAAAGCATTTGCCAAAGCGGTACAGCATAAGGTGGGACGAGGCAGTCTGAATTACATTTTATAGATGTATTTCTCACATATCTCAGAGCCTCTCGCGATATTCGTCGTCGTCGTCGTCGTCGTCGCCGCCTCCGCTTCTGCAGAAGTAGCAAATGGCAATCGTAGCAAATGCGGCGAGGGACGCCCTGCCTTCGATTCCGAATGCACAAAGTGTGTGGTCTTGTTTCTCAGTCTATATTTGGTCGGTCACGTCAGAGGTTGAATGTAACGAATGGGTGGGAAAGAGCAAGGGGCAGCGGCTGTGTAGAACGAAAACACAAATCGTCAGGGGTGTGAGCGTTTCGAGATGAGTCGTATACATGTAAATGTTGGTCGTCAGTGACCGTGTGGCCTAATGGATAAGGCGTCGGACTTCGGATCTGAAGATTACAGGTTCGAATGCTGTCACGCTTGTGTTCTTCCAGTTCTGAAAAAGAAACATAACGTTTTAATGTAGCAATTGAGCAGTACGAAACAGTCTGAATGTTGCTGTTGACCATTTTTTGCTTGGAGATGCTCTTGAGCTTGAAACACACACAACAAGACCGGTGTTAACTAGCGAAATGGTCGGCAGAGTGCCGACACAGCGAGTTTTGACTATCACTTGCACATCTAAAACAACGTCGGAAAGTAACTCGTTCGGCTTTTGAGTCACATAAAGTATGTGTGTTAATTTTGACGCGACTAGCTCTGCATGTTGTCACGCAATTTCTTTACCTCTCAGAAATGATTATGACATAAAAGTGAAGTACGTGACGAGTGTGACGTTAGGAAAACATTAGGCTGCATGGAGAGAAACTGTATGGGACCACGCCACCGAAACGAGTACTGTGTGACGTGCTACCCGGCAGGTATTCCCTGCGGTAGCCGACTAGCACAGTCGGTAGAGCGTCAGACTCTTAATCCCAGGGTCGTGGGTTCGAGCCAGACGCTGGGTGGAACGGAATTTTGTTCCGCTGCAGGTGTAAATCACCGTTTTTCTGATTAACGAGATTTAATGGAAATAGCAACTTTAAACTTTGCCTACGTCTCTGTCAGTCGCAAGGAAACTGTATTTGAAGGTGAAGGTGATTTTGTAGACATGTGTGAAAGACATGTTCTGAAATGCAAGTGTTGTTGTTTGGAGAGCACATGGGTTACGTGTCAGATGTGTAGCCAAGCAGTAATTTGTCGCCATAGCTGCAAATATTAGCCGGTAATATGAAGTGTTGTCAGCTAAAGTCTGATGATGCAGACGACCGTAAGGACGAAGTACCCAAGAGAACCGCTAGGCCGCGCCTCTTTAGCTCAGTGGTAGAGCACTGGTGTAATAAACCAGGGGTCGTAAGTTCCATCCTCACAGGAGAAAGATGAATTTTGGAAATCAGTTGCGCGTCATGGCCGTATTGCAAACAGTACCTGTGATGACGAACAATTAGCGACAGGCGTTTTTTTAAGAATTACTCTCAGATGCGATTAAGGCGAATGGCGCAGATAAAGCATTTGCCAAAGCGGTACAGCATAAGGTGGGACGAGGCAGTCTGAATTACATTTTATAGATGTATTTCTCACATATCTCAGAGCCTCTCGCGATATTCGTCGTCGTCGTCGTCGTCGTCGTCGTCGCCGCCGCTTCTGCAGAAGTAGCAAATGGCAATCGTAGCAAATGCGGCGAGGGACGCCCTGCCTTCGATTCCGAATGCACAAAGTGTGTGGTCTTGTTTCTCAGTCTATATTTGGTCGGTCACGTCAGAGGTAGAATGTAACGAATGGGTGGGAAAGAGCAAGGGGCAGCGGCTGTGCAGAACGAAAACACAAATCCTCAGGGGTGTGAGCGTTTCGAGATGAGTCGTATACATATAAATGTTGGTCGTCAGTGACCGTGTGGCCTAATGGATAAGGCGTCGGACTTCGGATCTGAAGATTACAGGTTCGAATGCTGTCACGCTTGTGTTTTTCCAGTTCTGAAAAAGAAACATAACGTTTTAATGTAGCAATTGAGCAGTACGAAACAGTCTGAATGTTGCTGTTGACCATTTTTTGCTTGGAGATGCTCTTCAGCTTGAAACACACACAACAAGACCGGTGTTAACTAGCGAAATGGTCGGCAGAGTGCCGACACAGCGAGTTTTGACTATCACTTGCACATCTAAAACAACGTCGGAAAGTAACTCGTTCGGCTTTTGAGTCACATAAAGTATGTGTGTTAATTTTGACGCCACTAGCTCTGCATGTTGTCATGCAATTTCTTTACCTCTCAGAAATGATTATGACATAAAAGTGAAGTACGTGACGAGTGTGACGTTAGGAAAACATTAGGCATCATGGAGAGATTCTCTATGGGACCACCCAACCCAAACGAGTACTGTGTGACGTGCTACCCGGCAGGTATTCACAGAGGTAGCCGGCTAGCTCAGTCGGTAGAGCGTCAGACTTTTAATCCCAGGGTCGTGGGTTCGAGCCAGACGCTGGGCAGAACGGAATTTTGTTCCGCTGCAGGTGTAAATCACCGTTTTTCTGATTAACGAGATTTAATGGAAATAGCAACTTTAAACTTTGCCTACGTCTCTGTCAGTCGCAAGGAAACTGTATTTGAAGGTGAAGGTGATTTTGTAGACATGTGTGAAAGACATGTTCTGAAATGCAAGTGTTGTTGTTTGGAGAGCACATCGGTTACGTGTCAGATGTGTAGCCAAGCAGTAAATTGTCGCCATAGCTGCAAATATTAGCCGGTAATATGAAGTGTTGTCAGCTAAAGTCTGATGATGCAGACGACCGTAAGGACGAAGTAACCAAGAGTACCGCTAGGCCGCGCCTCTTTAGCTCAGTGGTAGAGCACTGGTGTAATAAACTAGGGGTCGTAAGTTCCATCCTCACAGGAGAAAGATGAATTTTGGAAATCAGTTGCGCGTCGTGGCCGTATTGCAAACAGTACCTGTGATGACGAACAATTAGCGACAGGCGTTTTTTTAAGAATTACTCTCAGATGCGATTAAGGCGAATGGCGCAGATAAAGCATTTGCCAAAGCGGTACAGCATAAGGTGGGACGAGGCAGTCTGAATTACATTTTATAGATGTATTTCTCACATATCTCAGAGCCTCTCGCGATATTCGTCGTCGTCGTCGTCGTCGTCGCCGCCGCCGCTTCTGCAGAAGTAGCAAATGGCAATCGTAGCAAATGCGGCGAGGGACGCCCTGCCTTCGATTCCGAATGCACAAAGTGTGTGGTCTTGTTTCTCAGTCTATATTTGGTCGGTCACGTCAGAGGTTGAATGTAACGAATGGGTGGGAAAGAGCAAGGGGCAGCGGCTGTGCAGAACGAAAACACAAATCCTCAGGGGTGTGAGCGTTTCGAGATGAGTCGTATACATGTAAATGTTGGTCGTCAGTGACCGTGTGGCCTAATGGATAAGGCGTCGGACTTCGGATGTGAAGATTACAGGTTCGAATGCTGTCACGCTTGTGTTTTTCCAGTTCTGAAAAAGAAACATAACGTTTTAATGTAGCAATTGAGCAGTACGAAACAGTCTGAATGTTGCTGTTGACCATTTTTTGCTTGGAGATGCTCTTCAGCTTGAAACACACACAACAAGACCGGTGTTAACTAGCGAAATGGTCGGCAGAGTGCCGACACAGCGAGTTTTGACTATCACTTGCACATCTAAAACAACGTCGGAAAGTAACTCGTTCGGCTTTTGAGTCACATAAAGTATGTGTGTTAATTTTGACGCCACTAGCTCTGCATGTTGTCATGCAATTTCTTTACCTCTCAGAAATGATTATGACATAAAAGTGAAGTACGTGACGAGTGTGACGTTAGGAAAACATTAGGCATCATGGAGAGATTCTCTATGGGACCACCCAACCCAAACGAGTACTGTGTGGCGTGCTACCCGGCAGGTATTCACCGAGGTAGCCGGCTAGCTCAGTCGGTAGAGCGTCAGACTCTTAATCACAGGGTCGTGGGTTCGAGCCACACGCTGGGCGGAACGGAATTTTGTTCCGCTGCAGGTGTAAATCACCGTTTTTCTGATTAACGAGATTTAATGGAAATAGCAACTTTAAACTTTGCCTACGTCTCTGTCAGTCGCAAGGAAACTGTATTTGAAGGTGAAGGTGATTTTGTAGACATGTGTGAAAGACATGTTCTGAAATGCAAGTGTTGTTGTTTGGAGAGCACATCGGTTACGTGTCAGATGTGTAGCCAAGCAGTAATTTGTCGCCATAGCTGCAAATATTAGCCGGTAATATGAAGTGTTGTCAGCTAAAGTCTGATGATGCAGACGACCGTAAGGACGAAGTACCCAAGAGTACCACTAGGCCGCGCCTCTTTAGCTCAGTGGTAGAGCACTGGTGTACTAAACCAGGGGTCGTAAGTTCCATCCTCACAGGAGAAAGATGAATTTTGGAAATCAGTTGCGCGTCGTGGCCGTATTGCAAACAGTACCTGTGATGACGAACAATTAGCGACAGGCGTTTTTTTAAGAATTACTCTCAGATGCGATTAAGGCGAATGGCGCAGATAAAGCATTTGCCAAAGCGGTACAGCATAAGGTGGGACGAGGCAGTCTGAATTACATTTTATAGATGTATTTCTCACATATCTCAGAGCCTCTCGCGATATTCGTCGTCGTCGTCGTCGTCGTCGTCGCCGCCGCTTCTGCAGAAGTAGCAAATGGCAATCGTAGCAAATGCGGCGAGGGACGCCCTGCCTTCGATTCCGAATGCACAAAGTGTGTGGTCTTGTTTCTCAGTCTATATTTGGTCGGTCACGTCAGAGGTTGAATGTAACGAATGGGTGGGAAAGAGCAAGGGGCAGCGGCTGTGTAGAACGAAAACACAAATCCTCAGGGGTGTGAGCGTTTGGAGATGAGTCGTATACATGTAAATGTTGGTCGTCAGTGACCGTGTGGCCTAATGGATAAGGCGTCGGACTTCGGATGTGAAGATTACAGGATCGAATGCTGTCACGCTTGTGTTTTTCCAGTTCTGAAAAAGAAACATAACGTTTTAATGCAGCAATTGAGCAGTACGAAACAGTCTGAATGCTGCTGTTGACCATTTTTTGCTTGGAGATGCTCTTCAGCTTGAAACACACACAACAAGACCGGTGTTAACTAGCGAAATGGTCGGCAGAGTGCCGACACAGCGAGTTTTGACTATCACTTGCACATCTAAAACAACGTCGGAAAGTAACTCGTTCGGCTTTTGAGTCACATAAAGTATGTGTGTTAATTTTGACGCCACTAGCTCTGCATGTTGTCATGCAATTTCTTTACCTCTCAGAAATGATTATGACATAAAAGTGAAGTACGTGACGAGTGTGACGTTAGGAAAACATTAGGCATCATGGAGAGATTCTGTATGGGACCACCCAACCCAAACGAGTACTGTGTGACGTGCTACCCGGCACGTATTCACCGAGGTAGCCGGCTAGCTCAGTCGGTAGAGCGTCAGACTCTTAATCCCAGGGTCGTGGGTTCGAGCCAGACGCTGGGCAGAACGGAATTTTGTTCCGCTGCAGGTGTAAATCACCGTTTTTCTGATTAACGAGATTTAATGGAAATAGCAACTTTAAACTTTGCCTACGTCTCTGTCAGTCGCAAGGAAACTGTATTTGAAGGTGAAGGTGATTTTGTAGACATGTGTGAAAGACATGTTCTGAAATGCAAGTGTTGTTGTTTGGAGAGCACATGGGTTACGTGTCAGATGTGTAGCCAAGCAGTAATTTGTCGCCATAGCTGCAAATATTAGCCGGTAATATGAAGTGTTGTCAGCTAAAGTCTGATGATGCAGACGACCGTAAGGACGAAGTACCCAAGAGTACCGCTAGGCCGCGCCTCTTTAGCTCAGTGGTAGAGCACTGGTGTAATAAACCAGGGGTCGTAAGTTCCATCCTCACAGGAGAAAGATGAATTTTGGAAATCAGTTGCGCGTCATGGCCGTATTGCAAACAGTACCTGTGATGACGAACAATTAGCGACAGGCGTTTTTTTAAGAATTACTCTCAGATGCGATTAAGGCGAATGGCGCAGATAAAGCATTTGCCAAAGCGGTACAGCATAAGGTGGGACGAGGCAGTCTGAATTACATTTTATAGATGTATTTCTCACATATCTCAGAGCCTCTCGCGATATTCGTCGTCGTCGTCGTCGTCGTCGTCGTCGTCGCCGCCGCTTCTGCAGAAGTAGCAAATGGCAATCGTAGCAAATGCGGCGAGGGACGCCCTGCCTTCGATTCCGAATGCACAAAGTGTGTGGTCTTGTTTCTCAGTCTATATTTGGTCGGTCACGTCAGAGGTTGAATGTAACGAATGGGTGGGAAAGAGCAAGGGGCAGCGGCTGTGCGGAACGAAAACACAAATCCTCAGGGGTGTGAGCGTTTCGAGATGAGTCGTATACATGTAAATGTTGGTCGTCAGTGACCGTGTGGCCTAATGGATAAGGCGTCGGACTTCGGATGTGAAGATTACAGGTTCGAATGCTGTCACGCTTGTGTTTTTCCAGTTCTGAAAAAGAAACATAACGTTTTAATGTAGCAATTGAGCAGTACGAAACAGTCTGAATGTTGCTGTTGACCATTTTTTGCTTGGAGATGCTCTTCAGCTTGAAACACACACAACAAGACCGGTGTTAACTAGCGAAATGGTCGGCAGAGTGCCGACACAGCGAGTTTTGACTATCACTTGCACATCTAAAACAACGTCGGAAAGTAACTCGTTCGGCTTTTGAGTCACATAAAGTATGTGTGTTAATTTTGACGCCACTAGCTCTGCATGTTGTCATGCAATTTCTTTACCTCTCAGAAATGATTATGACATAAAAGTGAAGTACGTGACGAGTGTGACGTTAGGAAAACATTAGGCATCATGGAGAGATTCTGTATGGGACCACCCAACCCAAACGAGTACTGTGTGGCGTGCTACCCGGCAGGTATTCACCGAGGTAGCCGGCTAGCTCAGTCGGTAGAGCGTCAGACTCTTAATCCCAGGCTCGTGGGTTCGAGCCAGACGCTGGGCGGAACGGAATTTTGTTCCGCTGCAGGTGTAAATCACCGTTTTTCTGATTAACGAGATTTAATGGAAATAGCAACTTTAAACTTTGCCTACGTCTCTGTCAGTCGCAAGGAAACTGTATTTGAAGGTGAAGGTGATTTTGTAGACATGTGTGAAAGAAATGTTCTGAAATGCAAGTGTTGTTGTTTGGAGAGCACATCGGTTACGTGTCAGATGTGTAGCCAAGCAGTAATTTGTCGCCATAGCTGCAAATATTAGCCGGTAATATGAAGTGTTGTCAGCTAAAGTCTGATGATGCAGACGACCGTAAGGACGAAGTACCCAATAGTACCGCTAGGCCGCGCCTCTTTAGCTCAGTGGTAGAGCACTGGTGTAATAAACCAGGGGTCGTAAGTTCCATCCTCACAGGAGAAAGATGAATTTCGGAAATCAGTTGCGCATCGTGGCCGTATTGCAAACAGTACCTGTGATGACGAACAATTAGCGACAGGCGTTTTTTTAAGAATTACTCTCAGATGCGATTAAGGCGAATGGCGCAGATAAAGCATTTGCCAAAGCGGTACAGCATAAGGTGGGACGAGGCAGTCTGAATTACATTTTATAGATGTATTTCTCACATATCTCAGAGCCTCTCGCGATATTCGTCGTCGTCGTCGTCGTCGTCGTCGCCGCCGCTTCTGCAGAAGTAGCAAATGGCAATCGTAGCAAATGCGGCGAGGGACGCCCTGCCTTCGATTCCGAATGCACAAAGTGTGTGGTCTTGTTTCTCAGTCTATATTTGGTCGGTCACGTCAGAGGTTGAATGTAACGAATGGGTGGGAAAGAGCAAGGGGCAGCGGCTGTGCGGAACGAAAACACAAATCCTCAGGGGTGTGAGCGTTTCGAGATGAGTCGTATACATGTAAATGTTGGTCGTCAGTGACCGTGTGGCCTAATGGATAAGGCGTCGGACTTCGGATGTGAAGATTACAGGTTCGAATGCTGTCACGCTTGTGTTTTTCCAGTTCTGAAAAAGAAACATAACGTTTTAATGTAGCAATTGAGCAGTACGAAACAGTCTGAATGTTGCTGTTGACCATTTTTTGCTTGGAGATGCTCTTCAGCTTGAAACACACACAACAAGACCGGTGTTAACTAGCGAAATGGTCGGCAGAGTGCCGACACAGCGAGTTTTGACTATCACTTGCACATCTAAAACAACGTCGGAAAGTAACTCGTTCGGCTTTTGAGTCACATAAAGTATGTGTGTTAATTTTGACGCCACTAGCTCTGCATGTTGTCATGCAATTTCTTTACCTCTCAGAAATGATTATGACATAAAAGTGAAGTACGTGACGAGTGTGACGTTAGGAAAACATTAGGCATCATGGAGAGATTCTGTATGGGACCACCCAACCCAAACGAATACTGTGTGACGTGCTACCCGGCAGGTATTCACCGAGGTAGCCGGCTAGCTCAGTCGGTAGAGCGTCAGACTCTTAATCCCAGGGTTGTGGGTTCGAGCCAGACGCTGGGCGGAACGGAATTTTGTTCCGCTGCAGGTGTAAATCACCGTTTTTCTGATTAACGAGATTTAATGGAAATAGCAACTTTAAACTTTGCCTACGTCTCTGTCAGTCGCAAGGAAACTGTATTTGAAGGTGAAGGTGATTTTGTAGACATGTGTGAAAGACATGTTCTGAAATGCAAGTGTTGTTGTTTGGAGAGCACATCGGTTACTTGTCAGATGTGTAGCCAAGCAGTAATTTGTCGCCATAGCTGCAAATATTAGCCGGTAATATGAAGTGTTGTCAGCTAAAGTCTGATGATGCAGACGACCGTAAGGACGAAGTACCCAAGAGTACCGCTAGGCTGCGCCTCTTTAGCTCAGTGGTAGAGCACTGGTGTAATAAACCAGGGGTCGTAAGTTCCATCCTCACAGGAGAAAGATGAATTTCGAAAATCAGTTGCGCGTCGTGGCCGTATTGCAAACAGTACCTGTGATGACGAACAATTAGCGACAGGCGTTTTTTAAAAATTACTCTCAGATGCGATTAAGGCGAATGGCGCAGATAAAGCATTTGCCAAAGCGGTACAGCATAAGGTGGGACGAGGCAGTCTGAATTACATTTTATAGATGTATTTCTCACATATCTCAGAGCCTCTCGCGATATTCGTCGTCGTCGTCGTCGTCGTCGTCGTCGCCGCCGCTTCTGCAGAAGTAGCAAATGGCAATCGTAGCAAATGCGGCGAGGGACGCCCTGCCTTCGATTCCGAATGCACAAAGTGTGTGGTCTTGTTTCTCAGTCTATATTTGGTCGGTCACGTCAGAGGTTGAATGTAACGAATGGGTGGGAAAGAGCAAGGGGCAGCGGCTGTGTAGAACGAAAACACAAATCCTCAGGGGTGTGAGCGTTTCGAGATGAGTCGTATACATGTAAATGTTGGTCGTCAGTGACCGTGTGGCCTAATGGATAAGGCGTCGGACTTCGGATGTGAAGATTACAGGATCGAATGCTGTCACGCTTGTGTTTTTCCAGTTCTGAAAAAGAAACATAACGTTTTAATGCAGCAATTGAGCAGTACGAAACAGTCTGAATGCTGCTGTTGACCATTTTTTGCTTGGAGATGCTCTTCAGCTTGAAACACACACAACAAGACCGGTGTTAACTAGCGAAATGGTCGGCAGAGTGCCGACACAGCGAGTTTTGACTATCACTTGCACATCTAAAACAACGTCGGAAAGTAACTCGTTCGGCTTTTGAGTCACATAAAGTATGTGTGTTAATTTTGACGCCACTAGCTCTGCATGTTGTCATGCAATTTCTTTACCTCTCAGAAATGATTATGACATAAAAGTGAAGTACGTGAGGAGTGTGACGTTAGGAAAACATTAGGCATCATGGAGAGATTCTGTATGGGACCACCCAACCCAAACGAGTACTGTGTGACGTGCTACCCGGCAGGTATTCACCGAGGTAGCCGGCTAGCTCAGTCGGTAGAGCGTCAGACTCTTAATCCCAGGGTCGTGGGTTCGAGCCAGACGCTGGGCAGAACGGAATTTTGTTCCGCTGCAGGTGTAAATCACCGTTTTTCTGATTAACGAGATTTAATGGAAATAGCAACTTTAAACTTTGCCTACGTCTCTGTCAGTCGCAAGGAAACTGTATTTGAAGGTGAAGGTGATTTTGTAGACATGTGTGAAAGACATGTTCTGAAATGCAAGTGTTGTTGTTTGGAGAGCACATCGGTTACGTGTCAGATGTGTAGCCAAGCAGTAATTTGTCGCCATAGCTGCAAATATTAGCCGGTAATATGAAGTGTTGTCAGCTAAAGTCTGATGATGCAGACGACCGTAAGGACGAAGTACCCAAGAGTACCGCTAGGCAGCGCCTCTTTAGCTCAGTAGTAGAGCACTGGTGTAATAAACCAGGGGTCGTAAGTTCCATCCTCACAGGAGAAAGATGAATTTTGGAAATCAGTTGCGCGTCATGGCCGTATTGCAAACAGTACCTGTGATGACGAACAATTAGCGACAGGCGTTTTTTTAAGAATTACTCTCAGATGCGATTAAGGCGAATGGCGCAGATAAAGCATTTGCCAAAGCGGTACAGCATAAGGTGGGACGAGGCAGTCTGAATTACATTTTATAAATGTATTTCTCACATATCTCAGAGCCTCTCGCGATATTCGTCGTCGTCGTCGTCGTCGTCGCCGCTTCTGCAGAAGTAGCAAATGGCAATCGTAGCAAATGCGGCGAGGGACGCCCTGCCTTCGATTCCGAATGCACAAAGTGTGTGGTCTTTTTTCTCAGTCTATATCTGGTCGGTCACGTCAGAGGTTGAATGTAACGAATGGGTGGGAAAGAGCAAGGGGCAGCGGCTGTGCGGAACGAAAACACAAATCCTCAGGGGTGTGAGCGTTTCGAGATGAGTCGTATACATGTAAATGTTGGTCGTCAGTGACCGTGTGGCCTAATGGATAAGGCGTCGGACTTCGGATGTGAAGATTACAGGTTCGAATGCTGTCACGCTTGTGTTTTTCCAGTTCTGAAAAAGAAACATAACGTTTTAATGTAGCAATTGAGCAGTACGAAACAGTCTGAATGTTGCTGTTGACCATTTTTTGCTTGGAGATGCTCTTCAGCTTGAAACACACACAACAAGACCGGTGTTAACTAGCGAAATGGTCGGCAGAGTGCCGACACAGCGAGTTTTGACTATCACTTGCACATCTAAAACAACGTCGGAAAGTAACTCGTTCGGCTTTTGAGTCACATAAAGTATGTGTGTTAATTTTGACGCCACTAGCTCTGCATGTTGTCATGCAATTTCTTTACCTCTCAGAAATGATTATGACATAAAAGTGAAGTACGTGACGAGTGTGACGTTAGGAAAACATTAGGCATCATGGAGAGATTCTGTATGGGACCACCCAACCCAAACGAATACTGTGTGACGTGCTACCCGGCAGGTATTCACCGAGGTAGCCGGCTAGCTCAGTCGGTAGAGCGTCAGACTCTTAATCCCAGGGTTGTGGGTTCGAGCCAGACGCTGGGCGGAACGGAATTTTGTTCCGCTGCAGGTGTAAATCACCGTTTTTCTGATTAACGAGATTTAATGGAAATAGCAACTTTAAACTTTGCCTACGTCTCTGTCAGTCGCAAGGAAACTGTATTTGAAGGTGAAGGTGATTTTGTAGACATGTGTGAAAGACATGTTCTGAAATGCAAGTGTTGTTGTTTGGAGAGCACATCGGTTACTTGTCAGATGTGTAGCCAAGCAGTAATTTGTCGCCATAGCTGCAAATATTAGCCGGTAATATGAAGTGTTGTCAGCTAAAGTCTGATGATGCAGACGACCGTAAGGACGAAGTACCCAAGAGTACCGCTAGGCCGCGCCTCTTTAGCTCAGTGGTAGAGCACTGGTGTAATAAACCAGGGGTCGTAAGTTCCATCCTCACAGGAGAAAGATGAATTTCGGAAATCAGTTGCGCGTCGTGGCCGTATTGCAAACAGTCCCTGTGATGACGAACAATTAGCGACAGGCGTTTTTTTAAAAATTACTCTCAGATGCGATTAAGGCGAATGGCGCAGATAGAGCATTTGCCAAAGCGGTACAGCATAAGGTGGGACGAGGCAGTCTGAATTACATTTTATAGATGTATTTCTCACATATCTCAGAGCCTCTCGCGATATTCGTCGTCGTCGTCGTCGTCGTCGCCGCTTCTGCAGAAGTAGCAAATGGCAATCGTAGCAAATGCGGCGAGGGACGCCCTGCCTTCGATTCCGAATGCACAAAGTGTGTGGTCTTTTTTCTCAGTCTATATCTGGTCGGTCACGTCAGAGGTTGAATGTAACGAATGGGTGGGAAAGAGCAAGGGGCAGCGGCTGTGCGGAACGAAAACACAAATCCTCAGGGGTGTGAGCGTTTCGAGATGAGTCGTATACATGTAATTGTTGGTCGTCAGTGACCGTGTGGCCTAATGGATAAGGCGTCGGACTTCGGATGTGAAGATTACAGGTTCGAATGCTGTCACGCTTGTGTTTTTCCAGTTCTGAAAAAGAAACATAACGTTTTAATGTAGCAATTGAGCAGTACGAAACAGTCTGAATGTTGCTGTTGACCATTTTTTGCTTGGAGATGCTCTTCAGCTTGAAACACACACAACAAGACCGGTGTTAACTAGCGAAATGGTCGGCAGAGTGCCGACACAGCGAGTTTTGACTATCACTTGCACATCTAAAACAACGTCGGAAAGTAACTCGTTCGGCTTTTGAGTCACATAAAGTATGTGTGTTAATTTTGACGCCACTAGCTCTGCATGTTGTCATGCAATTTCTTTACCTCTCAGAAATGATTATGACATAAAAGTGAAGTACGTGACGAGTGTGACGTTAGGAAAACATTAGGCATCATGGAGAGATTCTGTATGGGACCACCCAACCCAAACGAATACTGTGTGACGTGCTACCCGGCAGGTATTCACCGAGGTAGCCGGCTAGCTCAGTCGGTAGAGCGTCAGACTCTTAATCCCAGGGTTGTGGGTTCGAGCCAGACGCTGGGCGGAACGGAATTTTGTTCCGCTGCAGGTGTAAATCACCGTTTTTCTGATTAACGAGATTTAATGGAAATAGCAACTTTAAACTTTGCCTACGTCTCTGTCAGTCGCAAGGAAACTGTATTTGAAGGTGAAGGTGATTTTGTAGACATGTGTGAAAGACATGTTCTGAAATGCAAGTGTTGTTGTTTGGAGAGCACATCGGTTACTTGTCAGATGTGTAGCCAAGCAGTAATTTGTCGCCATAGCTGCAAATATTAGCCGGTAATATGAAGTGTTGTCAGCTAAACTCTGATGATGCAGACGACCGTAAGGACGAAGTACCCAAGACTACCGCTAGGCCGCGCCTCTTTAGCTCAGTGGTAGAGCACTGGTGTAATAAACCAGGGGTCGTAAGTTCCATCCTCACAGGAGAAAGATGAATTTCGGAAATCAGTTGCGCGTCGTGGCCGTATTGCAAACAGTACCTGTGATGACGAACAATTAGCGACAGGCGTTTTTTTAAAAATTACTCTCAGATGCGATTAAGGCGAATGGCGCAGATAGAGCATTTGCCAAAGCGGTACAGCATAAGGTGGGACGAGGCAGTCTGAATTACATTTTATAGATGTATTTCTCACATATCTCAGAGCCTCTCGCGATATTCGTCGTCGTCGTCGTCGTCGTCGCCGCTTCTGCAGAAGTAGCAAATGGCAATCGTAGCAAATGCTGCGAGGGACGCCCTGCCTTCGATTCCGAATGCACAAAGTGTGTGGTCTTGTTTCTCAGTCTATATTTGGTCGGTCACGTCAGAGGTTGAATGTAACGAATGGGTGGGAAAGAGCAAGGGGCAGCGGCTGTGTAGAACGAAAACACAAATCCTCAGGGGTGTGAGCGTTTCGAGATGAGTCGTATACATGTAAATGTTGGTCGTCAGTGACCGTGTGGCCTAATGGATAAGGCGTCGGACTTCGGATGTGAAGATTACAGGTTCGAATGCCGTCACGCTTGTGTTCTTCCAGTTCTGAAAAAGAAACATAACGTTTTAATGTAGCAATGGAGCAGTACGAAACAGTCTGAATGTTGCTGTTGACCATTTTTTGCTTGGAGATGCTCTTCAGCTTGAAACACACACAACAAGACCGCTGTTAACTAGCGAAATGGTCGGCAGAGTGCCGACACAGCGAGTTTTGACTATCACTTGCACATCCAAAACAACGTCGGAGAGTAACTCGTTCGGCTTTTGAGTCACATAAAGTATGTGTGTTAATTTTGACGCCACTAGCTCTGCATGTTGTCATGCAATTTCTTTACCTCTCAGAAATGATTATGACATAAAAGTGAAGTACGTGACGAGTGTGACGTTAGGAAAACATTAGGCATCATGGAGTGATTCTGTATGGGACCACCCAACCCAAACGAGTACTGTGTGACGTGCTACCCGCCAGGTATTCACCGAGGTAGCCGGCTAGCTCAGTCGGTAGAGCGTCACACTCTTAATCCCAGGGTGGTGGGTTCGAGCCAGACGCTGGGCAGAGCGGAATTTTGTTCCGCTGCAGGTGTAAATCACCGTTTTTCTGATTAACGAGATTTAATGGAAATAGCAACTTTAAACTTTGCCTACGTCTCTGTCAGTCGCAAGGAAACTGTATTTGAAGGTGAAGGTGATTTTGTAGACATGTGTGAAAGACATGTTCTGAAATGCAAGTGTTGTTGTTTGGAGAGCACATCGGTTACTTGTCAGATGTGTAGCCAAGCAGTAATTTGTCGCCATAGCTGCAAATATTAGCCGGTAATATGAAGTGTTGTCAGCTAAAGTCTGATGATGCAGACGACCGTAAGGACGAAGTACCCAAGACTACCGCTAGGCCGCGCCTCTTTAGCTCAGTGGTAGAGCACTGGTGCAATAAACCAGGGGTCGTAAGTTCCATCCTCACAGGAGAAAGATGAATTTTGGAAATCAGTTGCGCGTCGTGGCCGTATAGCAAACAGTACCTGTGATGACGAACAATTAGCGACAGGCGTTTTTTTAAGAATTACTCTCAGATGCGATTAAGGCGAATGGCGCAGATAAAGCATTTGCCAAAGCGGTACAGCATAAGGTGGGACGAGGCAGTCTGAATTACATTTTATAGATGTATTTCTCACATATCTCAGAGCCTCTCGCGATATTCGTCGTCGTCGTCGTCGTCGTCGCCGCCTCCGCTTCTGCAGAAGTAGCAAATGGCAATCGTAGCAAATGCGGCGAGGGACGCCCTGCCTTCGATTCCGAATGCACAAAGTGTGTGGTCTTGTTTCTCAGTCTATATTTGGTCGGTCACGTCAGAGGTTGAATGTAACGAATGGGTGGGAAAGAGCAAGGGGCAGCGGCTGTGTAGAACGAAAACACAAATCGTCAGGGGTGTGAGCGTTTCGAGATGAGTCGTATACATGTAAATGTTGGTCGTCAGTGACCGTGTGGCCTAATGGATAAGGCGTCGGACTTCGGATCTGAAGATTACAGGTTCGAATGCTGTCACGCTTGTGTTCTTCCAGTTCTGAAAAAGAAACATAACGTTTTAATGTAGCAATTGAGCAGTACGAAACAGTCTGAATGTTGCTGTTGACCATTTTTTGCTTGGAGATGCTCTTGAGCTTGAAACACACACAACAAGACCGGTGTTAACTAGCGAAATGGTCGGCAGAGTGCCGACACAGCGAGTTTTGACTATCACTTGCACATCTAAAACAACGTCGGAAAGTAACTCGTTCGGCTTTTGAGTCACATAAAGTATGTGTGTTAATTTTGACGCGACTAGCTCTGCATGTTGTCACGCAATTTCTTTACCTCTCAGAAATGATTATGACATAAAAGTGAAGTACGTGACGAGTGTGACGTTAGGAAAACATTAGGCTGCATGGAGAGAAACTGTATGGGACCACGCCACCGAAACGAGTACTGTGTGACGTGCTACCCGGCAGGTATTCCCTGCGGTAGCCGACTAGCACAGTCGGTAGAGCGTCAGACTCTTAATCCCAGGGTCGTGGGTTCGAGCCAGACGCTGGGTGGAACGGAATTTTGTTCCGCTGCAGGTGTAAATCACCGTTTTTCTGATTAACGAGATTTAATGGAAATAGCAACTTTAAACTTTGCCTACGTCTCTGTCAGTCGCAAGGAAACTGTATTTGAAGGTGAAGGTGATTTTGTAGACATGTGTGAAAGACATGTTCTGAAATGCAAGTGTTGTTGTTTGGAGAGCACATCGGTTACGTGTCAGATGTGTAGCCAAGCAGTAATTTGTCGCCATAGCTGCAAATATTAGCCGGTAATATGAAGTGTTGTCAGCTGAAGTCTGATGATGCAGACGACCGTAAGGACGAAGTACCCAAGAGTACCGCTAGGCCGCGCCTCTTTAGCTCAGTGGTAGAGCACTGGTGTAATAAACCAGGGGTCGTAAGTTCCATCCTCACAGGAGAAAGATGAATTTTGGAAATCAGTTGCGCGTCGTGGCCGTATAGCAAACAGTACCTGTGATGACGAACAATTAGCGACAGGCGTTTTTTTAAGAATTACTCTCAGATGCGATTAAGGCGAATGGCGCAGATAAAGCATTTGCCAAAGCGGTACAGCATAAGGTGGGACGAGGCAGTCTGAATTACATTTCATAGATGTATTTCTCACATATCTCAGAGCCTCTCTCGATATTCGTCGTCGTCGTCGTCGTCGTCGCCGTCTCCGCTTCTGCAGAAGTAGCAAATGGCAATCGTAGCAAATGCGGCGAGGGACGCCCTGCCTTCGATTCCGAATGCACAAAGTGTGTGGTCTTGTTTCTCAGTCTATATTTGGTCGGTCACGTCAGAGGTTGAATGTAACGAATGGGTGGGAAAGAGCAAGGGGCAGCGGCTGTGCAGAACGAAAACACAAATCCTCAGGGGTGTGAGCGTTTCGAGATGAGTCGTATACATGTAAATGTTGGGCGTCAGTGTCCGTGTGGCCTAATGGATAAGGCGTCGGACTTCGGATCTGAAGATTACAGGTTCGAATGCTGTCACGCTCGTGTTTTTCCAGTTCTGAAAAAGAAACATAACGTTTTAATGTAGCAATTGAGCTGTACGGAACAGTCTGAATATTGCTGTTGACCATTTTTTGCTTGGAGATGCTCTTGAGCTTGAAACACACACAACAAGACCGGTGTTAACTAGCGAAATGGTCGGCAGAGTGCCGACACAGCGAGTTTTGACTATCACTTGCACATCTAAAACAACGTCGGAAAGTAACTCGTTCGGCTTTTGAGTCACATAAAGTATGTGTGTTTATTTTGACGCCACTAGCTCTGCATGTTGTCATGCAATTTCTTTACCTCTCAGAAATGATTATGACATAAAAGTGAAGTACGTGACGAGTGTGACGTTAGGAAAACATTAGGCATCATGGAGAGATTCTGTATGGGACCACCCAACCCAAACGAGTACTGTGTGACGTGCTACCCGGCAGGTATTCACCGAGGTAGCCGGCTAGCTCAGTCGGTAGAGCGTCAGACTCTTAATCCCAGGGTCGTGGGTTCGAGCCAGACGCTGGGCAGAACGGAATTTTGTTCCGCTGCAGGTGTAAATCACCGTTTTTCTGATTAACGAGATTTAATGGAAATAGCAACTTTAAACTTTGCCTACGTCTCTGTCAGTCGCAAGGAAACTGTATTTGAAGGTGAAGGTGATTTTGTAGACATGTGTGAAAGACATGTTCTGAAATGCAAGTGTTGTTGTTTGGAGAGCACATCGGTTACTTGTCAGATGTGTAGCCAAGCAGTAATTTGTCGCCATAGCTGCAAATATTAGCCGGTAATATGAAGTGTTGTCAGCTGAAGTCTGATGATGCAGACGACCGTAAGGACGAAGTACCCAAGAGTACCGCTAGGCCGCGCCTATTTAGCTCAGTGGTAGAGCACTGGTGTATTAAACCAGGGGTCGTAAGTTCCATCCTCACAGGAGAAAGATGAATTTTGGAAATCAGTTGCGCGTCGTGGCCGTATAGCAAACAGTACCTGTGATGACGAACAATTAGCGACAGGCGTTTTTTTAAGAATTACTCTCAGATGCGATTAAGGCGAATGGCGCAGATAAAGCATTTGCCAAAGCAGTACAGCATAATGTGGGACGAGGCAGTCTGAATTACATTTTATAGATGTATTTCTCACATATCTCAGAGCCTCTCGCGATATTCGTCGTCGTCGTCGTCGTCGTCGTCGTCGCCGCCGCCGCTTCTGCAGAAGTAGCAAATGGCAATCGTAGCAAATGCGGTGAGGGACGCCCTGCCTTCGATTCCGAATGCACAAAGTGTGTGGTCTTGTTTCTCAGTCTATATTTGGTCGGTCACGTCAGAGGTTGAATGTAACGAATGGGTGGGAAAGAGCAAGGGGCAGCGGCTGTGTAGAACGAAAACACAAATCGTCAGGGGTGTGAGCGTTTCGAGATGAGTCGTATACATGTAAATGTTGGTCGTCAGTGACCGTGTGGCCTAATGGATAAGGCGTCGGACTTCGGATCTGAAGATTACAGGTTCGAATGCTGTCACGCTTGTGTTCTTCCAGTTCTGAAAAAGAAACATAACGTTTTAATGTAGCAATTGAGCAGTACGAAACAGTCTGAATGTTGCTGTTGACCATTTTTTGCTTGGAGATGCTCTTGAGCTTGAAACACACACAACAAGACCGGTGTTAACTAGCGAAATGGTCGGCAGAGTGCCGACACAGCGAGTTTTGACTATCACTTGCACATCTAAAACAACGT
Source organism: Schistocerca gregaria (assembly GCF_023897955.1). NCBI lineage: Eukaryota > Metazoa > Arthropoda > Insecta > Orthoptera > Acrididae > Schistocerca > Schistocerca gregaria. Next base: position 9,108,830 of record NW_026061775.1, on the reverse strand, counting down.
CGGAAAGTAACTCGTTCGGCTTTTGAGTCACATAAAGTATGTGTGTTAATTTTGACGCCACTAGCTCTGCATGTTGTCACGCAATTTCTTTACCTCTCAGAAATGATTATGACATAAAAGTGAAGTACGTGACGAGTGTGACGTTAGGAAAACATTAGGCTGCATGGAGAGAAACTGTATGGGACCACGCCACCGAAACGAGTACAGTGTGACGTGCTACCCGGCAGGTATTCCCTGCGGTAGCCGACTAGCACAGTCGGTAGAGCGTCAGACTCTTAATCCCAGGGTCGTGGGTTCGAGCCAGACGCTGGGTGGAACGGAATTTTGTTCCGCTGCAGGTGTAAATCACCGTTTTTCTGATTAACGAGATTTAACGGAAATAGCAACTTTAAACTTTGCCTACGTCTCTGTCAGTCGCAAGGAAACTGTATTTGAAGGTGAAGGTGATTTTGTAGACATGTGTGAAAGACATGTTCTGAAATGCAAGTGTTGTTGTTTGGAGAGCACATCGGTTACGTGTCAAATGTGTAGCCAAACAGTAATTTGTCGCCATAGCTGCAAATATTAGCCGGTAATATGAAGTGTTGTCAGCTAACGTCTGATAATGCAGACGACCGTTAGGACGAAGTACCCAAAAGTACCGCTAGGCCGCGCCTCTTTAGCTCAGTGGTAGATCACTGGTGTAATAAACCAGGGGTCGTAAGTTCCATCCTCACAGGAGAAAGATGAATTTTGGAAATCAGTTGCGCGTCGTGGCCGTATAGCAAACAGTACCTGTGATGACGAACAATTAGCGACAGGCGTTTTTTTAAGAATTACTCTCAGATGCGATTAAGGCGAATGGCGCAGATAAAGCATTTGCCAAAGCGGTACAGCATAAGGTGGGACGAGGCAGTCTGAATTACATTTCATAGATGTATTTCTCACATATCTCAGAGCCTCTCTCGATATTCGTCGTCGTCGTCGTCGTCGTCGCCGCCTCCGCTTCTGCAGAAGTAGCAAATGGCAATCGTAGCAAATGCGGCGAGGGACGCCCTGCCTTCGATTCCGAATGCACAAAGTGTGTGGTCTTGTTTCTCAGTCTATATTTGGTCGGTCACGTCAGAGGTTGAATGTAACGAATGGGTGGGAAAGGGCAAGGGGCAGCGGCTGTGCAGAACGAAAACACAAATCCTCAGGGGTGTGAGCGTTTCGAGATGAGTCGTATACATGTAAATGTTGGGCGTCAGTGTCCGTGTGGCCTAATGGATAAGGCGTCGGACTTCGGATCTGAAGATTACAGGTTCGAATGCTGTCACGCTCGTGTTTTTCCAGTTCTGAAAAAGAAACATAACGTTTTAATGTAGCAATTGAGCTGTACGGAACAGTCTGAATGTTGCTGTTGACCATTTTTTGCTTGGAGATGCTCTTGAGCTTGAAACACACACAACAAGACCGGTGTTAACTAGCGAAATGGTCGGCAGAGTGCCGACACAGCGAGTTTTGACTATCACTTGCACATCTAAAACAACGTCGGAAAGTAACTCGTTCGGCTTTTGAGTCACATAAAGTATGTGTGTTTATTTTGACGCCACTAGCTCTGCATGTTGTCATGCAATTTCTTTACCTCTCAGAAATGATTATGACATAAAAGTGAAGTACGTGAGGAGTGTGACGTTAGGAAAACATTAGGCATCATGGAGAGATTCTGTATGGGACCACCCAACCCAAACGAGTACTGTGTGACGTGCTACCCGGCAGGTATTCACCGAGGTAGCCGGCTAGCTCAGTCGGTAGAGCGTCAGACTCTTAATCCCAGGGTCGTGGGTTCGAGCCAGACGCGGGGCAGAACGGAATTTTGTTCCGCTGCAGGTGTAAATCACCGTTTTTCTGATTAACGAGATTTAATGGAAATAGCAACTTTAAACTTTGCCTACGTCTCTGTCAGTCTCAAGGAAACTGTATTTGAAGGTGAAGGTGATTTTGTAGACATGTGTGAAAGACATGTTCTGAAATGCAAGTGTTGTTGTTTGGAGAGCACATCGGTTACTTGTCAGATGTGTAGCCAAGCAGTAATTTGTCGCCATAGCTGCAAATATTAGCCGGTAATATGAAGTGTTGTCAGCTGAAGTCTGATGATGCAGACGACCGTAAGGACGAAGTACCCAAGAGTACCGCTAGGCCGCGCCTCTTTAGCTCAGTGGTAGAGCACTACTGTAATAAACCACGGGTCGTAAGTTCCATCCTCACAGGAGAAAAATGAATTTTGGAAATCAGTTGCGCGTCGTGGCCGTATAGCAAACAGTACCTGTGATGACGAACAATTAGCGACAGGCGTTTTTTTAAGAATTACTCTCAGATGCGATTAAGGCGAATGGCGCAGATAAAGCATTTGCCAAAGCAGTACAGCATAATGTGGGACGAGGCAGTCTGAATTACATTTTATAGATGTATTTCTCACATATCTCAGAGCCTCTCGCGATAATCGTCGTAGTCGTCGTCGTCGTCGTCGTCGTCGTCGTCGTCGTCGTCGTCGCCGCCGCCGCCGCCGCTTCTGCAGAAGTAGCAAATGGCAATCGTAGCAAATGCGGTGAGGGACGCCCTGCCTTCGATTCCGAATGCACAAAGTGTGTGGTCTTGTTTCTCAGTCTATATTTGGTCGGTCACGTCAGAGGTTGAATGTAACGAATGGGTGGGAAAGAGCAAGGGGCAGCGGCTGGGTAGAACGAAAACACAAATCCTCAGGGGTGTGAGCGTTTCGAGATGAGTCGTATACATGTAAATGTTGGTCGTCAGTGACCGTGTGGCCTAATGGATAAGGCGTCGGACTTCGGATCTGAAGATTACAGGTTCGAATGCTGTCACGCTTGTGTTCTTCCAGTTCTGAAAAAGAAACATAACGTTTTAATGTAGCAATTGAGCAGTACGAAACAGTCTGAATGTTGCTGTTGACCATTTTTTGCTTGGAGATGCTCTTGAGCTTGAAACACACACAACAAGACCGGTGTTAACTAGCGAAATGGTCGGCAGAGTGCCGACACAGCGAGTTTTGACTATCACTTGCACATCTAAAACAACGTCGGAAAGTAACTCGTTCGGCTTTTGAGTCACATAAAGTATGTGTGTTAATTTTGACGCGTCTAGCTCTGCATGTTGTCATGCAATTTCTTTACCTCTCAGAAATGATTATGACATAAAAGTGAAGTACGTGACGAGTGTGACGTTAGGAAAACATTAGGCTGCATGGAGAGAAACTGTATGGGACCACGCCACCGAAACGAGTACTGTGTGACGTGCTACCCGGCAGGTATTCACCGAGCTAGCCGGCTAGCTCAGTCGGTAGAGCGTCAGACTCTTAAACCCAGGGTCGTGGGTTCGAGCCAGACGTTGGGCGGAACGGAATTTTGTTCCGCTGCAGGTGTAAATCATCGTTTTTCTGATTAACGAGATTTAATGGAAATAGCAACTTTAAACTTTGCCTACGTCTCTGTCAGTCGCAAGGAAACTGTATTTGAAGGTGAAGGTGATTTTGTAGACTTGTGTGAAAGACATGTTCTGAAATACAAGTGTTGTTGTTTGGAGAGCACATCGGTTACGTGTCAGATGTGTAGCCAAGCAGTAATTTGTCGCCATAGCTGCAAATATTAGCCGGTAATATGAAGTGTTTTCAGCTAAAGTCTGATGATGCAGACGACCGTAAGGACGAAGTACCCAAGAGTACCGCTAGGCCGCGCCTCTTTAGCTCAGTGGTAGAGCACTGGTGTAATAAATCAGGGGTCGTAAGTTCCATCCTCACAGGAGAAAGATGAATTTTGGAAATCAGTTGCGCGTCGTGGCCGTATTGCAAACAGTACCTGTGATGACGAACAATTAGCGACAGGCGTTTTTTTAAGAATTACTCTCAGATGCGATTAAGGCGAATGGCGCAGATAAAGCATTTGCCAAAGCGGTACAGCATAAGGTGGGACGAGGCAGTCTGAATTACATTTCATAGATGTATTTCTCACATATCTCAGAGCCTCTCTCGATATTCGTCGTCGTCGTCGTCGTCGTCGCCGCCTCCGCTTCTGCAGAAGTAGCAAATGGCAATCGTAGCAAATGCGGCGAGGGACGCCCTGCCTTCGATTCCGAATGCACAAAGTGTGTGGTCTTGTTTCTCAGTCTATATTTGGTCGGTCACGTCAGAGGTTGAATGTAACGAATGGGTGGGAAAGAGCAAGGGGCAGCGGCTGTGCAGAACGAAAACACAAATCCTCAGGGGTGTGAGCGTTTCGAGATGAGTCGTATACATGTAAATGTTGGGCGTCAGTGTCCGTGTGGCCTAATGGATAAGGCGTCGGACTTCGGATCTGAAGATTACAGGTTCGAATGCTGTCACGCTCGTGTTTTTCCAGTTCTGAAAAAGAAACATAACGTTTTAATGTAGCAATTGAGCTGTACGGAACAGTCTGAATGTTGCTGTTGACCATTTTTTGCTTGGAGATGCTCTTGAGCTTGAAACACACACAACAAGACCGGTGTTAACTAGCGAAATGGTCGGCAGAGTGCCGACACAGCGAGTTTTGACTATCACTTGCACATCTAAAACAACGTCGGAAAGTAACTCGTTCGGCTTTTGAGTCACATAAAGTATGTGTGTTTATTTTGACGCCACTAGCTCTGCATGTTGTCATGCAATTTCTTTACCTCTCAGAAATGATTATGACATAAAAGTGAAGTACGTGAGGAGTGTGACGTTAGGAAAACATTAGGCATCATGGAGAGATTCTGTATGGGACCACCCAACCCAAACGAGTACTGTGTGACGTGCTACCCGGCAGGTATTCACCGAGGTAGCCGGCTAGCTCAGTCGGTAGAGCGTCAGACTCTTAATCCCAGGGTCGTGGGTTCGAGCCAGACGCGGGGCAGAACGGAATTTTGTTCCGCTGCAGGTGTAAATCACCGTTTTTCTGATTAACGAGATTTAATGGAAATAGCAACTTTAAACTTTGCCTACGTCTCTGTCAGTCTCAAGGAAACTGTATTTGAAGGTGAAGGTGATTTTGTAGACATGTGTGAAAGACATGTTCTGAAATGCAAGTGTTGTTGTTTGGAGAGCACATCGGTTACTTGTCAGATGTGTAGCCAAGCAGTAATTTGTCGCCATAGCTGCAAATATTAGCCGGTAATATGAAGTGTTGTCAGCTGAAGTCTGATGATGCAGACGACCGTAAGGACGAAGTACCCAAGAGTACCGCTAGGCCGCGCCTCTTTAGCTCAGTGGTAGAGCACTACTGTAATAAACCACGGGTCGTAAGTTCCATCCTCACAGGAGAAAAATGAATTTTGGAAATCAGTTGCGCGTCGTGGCCGTATAGCAAACAGTACCTGTGATGACGAACAATTAGCGACAGGCGTTTTTTTAAGAATTACTCTCAGATGCGATTAAGGCGAATGGCGCAGATAAAGCATTTGCCAAAGCAGTACAGCATAATGTGGGACGAGGCAGTCTGAATTACATTTTATAGATGTATTTCTCACATATCTCAGAGCCTCTCGCGATAATCGTCGTAGTCGTCGTCGTCGTCGTCGTCGTCGCCGCCGCCGCTTCTGCAGAAGTAGCAAATGGCAATCGTAGCAAATGCGGTGAGGGACGCCCTGCCTTCGATTCCGAATGCACAAAGTGTGTGGTCTTGTTTCTCAGTCTATATTTGGTCGGTCACGTCAGAGGTTGAATGTAACGAATGGGTGGGAAAGAGCAAGGGGCAGCGGCTGGGTAGAACGAAAACACAAATCCTCAGGGGTGTGAGCGTTTCGAGATGAGTCGTATACATGTAAATGTTGGTCGTCAGTGACCGTGTGGCCTAATGGATAAGGCGTCGGACTTCGGATCTGAAGATTACAGGTTCGAATGCTGTCACGCTTGTGTTCTTCCAGTTCTGAAAAAGAAACATAACGTTTTAATGTAGCAATTGAGCAGTACGAAACAGTCTGAATGTTGCTGTTGACCATTTTTTGCTTGGAGATGCTCTTGAGCTTGAAACACACACAACAAGACCGGTGTTAACTAGCGAAATGGTCGGCAGAGTGCCGACACAGCGAGTTTTGACTATCACTTGCACATCTAAAACAACGTCGGAAAGTAACTCGTTCGGCTTTTGAGTCACATAAAGTATGTGTGTTAATTTTGACGCGTCTAGCTCTGCATGTTGTCATGCAATTTCTTTACCTCTCAGAAATGATTATGACATAAAAGTGAAGTACGTGACGAGTGTGACGTTAGGAAAACATTAGGCTGCATGGAGAGAAACTGTATGGGACCACGCCACCGAAACGAGTACTGTGTGACGTGCTACCCGGCAGGTATTCACCGAGCTAGCCGGCTAGCTCAGTCGGTAGAGCGTCAGACTCTTAAACCCAGGGTCGTGGGTTCGAGCCAGACGTTGGGCGGAACGGAATTTTGTTCCGCTGCAGGTGTAAATCATCGTTTTTCTGATTAACGAGATTTAATGGAAATAGCAACTTTAAACTTTGCCTACGTCTCTGTCAGTCGCAAGGAAACTGTATTTGAAGGTGAAGGTGATTTTGTAGACATGTGTGAAAGACATGTTCTGAAATGCAAGTGTTGTTGTTTGGAGAGCACATCGGTTACGTGTCAGATGTGTAGCCAAGCAGTAATTTGTCGCCATAGCTGCAAATATTAGCCGGTAATATGAAGTGTTGTCAGCTAAAGTCTGATGATGCAGACGACCGTAAGGACGAAGTACCCAAGAGTACCGCTAGGCCGCGCCTCTTTAGCTCAGTGGTAGAGCACTGGTGTAATAAACCAGGGGTCGTAAGTTCCATCCTCACAGGAGAAAGATGAATTTTGGAAATCAGTTGCGCGTCGTGGCCGTATTGCAAACTGTACCTGTGATGACGAACAATTAGCGACAGGCGTTTTTTTAAGAATTACTCTCAGATGCGATTAAGGCGAATGGCGCAGCTAAAGCATTTGCCAAAGCGGTACAGCATAAGGTGGGACGAGGCAGTCTGAATTACATTTTATAGATGTATTTCTCACATATCTCAGAGCCTCTCGCGATATTCGTCGTCGTCGTCGTCGTCTTCGTCGTCGTCGCAGCCGCCGCTTCTGCAGAAGTAGCAAATGGCAATCGTAGCAAATGCGGCGAGGGACGCCCTGCCTTCGATTCCGAATGCACAAAGTGTGTGGTCTTGTTTCTCAGTCTATATTTGGTCGGTCACGTCAGAGGTTGAATGTAACGAATGGGTGGGAAAGAGCAAGGGGCAGCGGCTGTGTAGAACGAAAACACAAATCCTCAGGGGTGTGAGCGTTTCGAGATGAGTCGTATACAAGTAAACGTTGGTCGTCAGTGACCGTGTGGCCTAATGGATAAGGCGTCGGACTTCGGATCTGAAGATTACAGGTTCGAATGCTGTCACGCTTGTGTTCTTCCAGTTCTGAAAAAGAAACATAACGTTTTAATGTAGCAATTGAGCAGTACGAAACAGTCTGAATATTGCTGTTGACCATTTTTTGCTTGGAGATGCTCTTGAGCTTGAAACACACACAACAAGACCGGTGTTAACTAGCGAAATGGTCGGCAGAGTGCCGACACAGCGAGTTTTGACTATCACTTGCACATCTAAAACAACGTCGGAAAGTAACTCGTTCGGCTTTTGAGTCACATAAAGTATGTGTGTTAATTTTGACGCCACTAGCTCTGCATGTTGTCATGCAATTTCTTTACCTCTCAGAAACGATTATGACATAAAAGTGAAGTACGTGACGAGTGTGACGTTAGGAAAACATTAGGCATCATGGAGAGATTCTGTATGGGACCACCCAACCCAAACGAGTACTGTGTGACATGCTACCCGGCAGGTATTCACCGAGCTAGCTCAGTCGGTAGAGCGTCAGACTCTTAAACCCAGGGTCGTGGGTTCGAGCCAGACGCTGGGCGGAACGGAATTTTGTTCCGCTGCAGGTGTAAATCACCGTTTTTCTGATTAACGAGATTTAATGGAAATAGCAACTTTACACTTTGCCTACGTCTCTGTCAGTCGCAAGGAAACTGTATTTGAAGGTGAAGGTGATTTTGTAGACATGTGTGAAAGACATGTTCTGAAATGCAAGTGTTGTTGTTTGGAGAGCACATCGGTTACGTGTCAGATGTGTAGCCAAGCAGTAATTTGTCGCTATAGCTGCAAATATTAGCCGGTAATATGAAGTGTTGTCAGCTAAAGTCTGATGATGCAGACGACCGTAAGGACGAAGTACCCTAGAGTACCGCTAGGCCGCGCTTCTTTAGCTCAGTGGTAGAGCACTGGTGTAATAAACCAGGGGTCGTAAGTTCCATCCTCTCAGGAGAAAGATGAATTTTGGAAATCAGTTGCGCGTCGTGGCCGTATTGCTAACAGTACCTGTGATAACGAACAATTAGCGACAGGCGTTTTTTTAAGAATTACTTTCAGATGCGATTAAGGCGAATGGCGCAGATAAAGCATTTGCCAAAGCGGTACAGCATAAGGTGGGACGAGGCAGTCTGAATTACATTTTATAGATGTATTTCTCACATATCTCAGACCCTCTCGCGATATTCGTCGTCGTCGTCGTCGTCGTCGTCGTCGTCGTCGCCGCCGCCGCTTCTGCAGAAGTAGCAAATGGTAATCGTAGCAAATGCGGCGAGGGACGCCCTGCCTTCGATTCCGAATGCACAAAGTGTGTGGTCTTGTTTCTCAGTCTATATTTGGTCGGTCACGTCAGAGGTTGAATGTAACGAATGGGTGGGAAAGAGCAAGGGGCAGCGGCTGTGTAGAACGAAAACACAAATCCTCAGGGGTGTGAGCGTTTCGAGATGAGTCGTATACAAGTAAATGTTGGTCGTCAGTGACCGTGTGGCCTAATGGATAAGGCGTCGGACTTCGGATCTGAAGATTACAGGTTCGAATGCTGTCACGCTTGTGTTCTTCCAGTTCTGAAAAAGAAACATAACGATTTAATGTAGCAATTGAGCAGTACGAAACAGTCTGAATATTGCTGTTGACCATTTTTTGCTTGGAGATGCTCTTGAGCTTGAAACACACACAACAAGACCGGTGTTAACTAGCGAAATGGTCGGCAGAGTGCCGACACAGCGAGCTTTGACTATCACTTGCACATCTAAAACAACGTCGGAAAGTAACTCGTTCGGCTTTTGAGTCACATAAAGTATGTGCGTTAATTTTGACGCCACTAGCTCTGCATGTTGTCATGCAATTTGTTTACCTCTCAGAAATGATTATGACATAAAAGTGAAGTACGTGACGAGTGTGACGTTAGGAAAACATTAGGCATCATGGAGAGATTCTGTATGGGACCACCCAACCCAAACGAGTACTGTGTGACGTGCTACCCGGCAGGTATTCACCGAGGTAGCCGGCTAGCTCAGTCGGTAGAGCGTCAGACTCTTAAACCCAGGGTCGTGGGTTCGAGCCAGACGCTGGGCGGAACGGAATTTTGTTCCGCTGCAGGTGTAAATCATCGTTTTTCTGATTAACGAGATTTAATGGAAATAGCAACTTTAAACTTTGCCTACGTCTCTGTCAGTCGCAAGGAAACTGTATTTGAAGGTGAAGGTGATTTTGTAGACATGTGTGAAAGACATGTTCTGAAATGCAAGTGTTGTTGTTTGGAGAGAACATCGGTTACGTGTCAGATGTGTAGCCAAGCAGTAATTTGTCGCCATAGCTGCAAATATTAGCCGGTAATATGAAGTGTTGTCAGCTAAAGTCTGATGATGCAGACGACCGTAAGGACGAAGTACCCAAGAGTACCGCTAGGCCGCGCCTCTTTAGCTCAGTGGTAGAGCACTGGTGTAATAAACCAGGGGTCGTAAGTTCCATCCTCACAGGAGAAAGATGAATTTTGGAAATCAGTTGCGCGTCGTGGCCGTATTGCAAACTGTACCTGTGATGACGAACAATTAGCGACAGGCGTTTTTTTAAGAATTACTCTCAGATGCGATTAAGGCGAATGGCGCAGCTAAAGCATTTGCCAAAGCGGTACAGCATAAGGTGGGACGAGGCAGTCTGAATTACATTTTATAGATGTATTTCTCACATATCTCAGAGCCTCTCGCGATATTCGTCGTCGTCGTCGTCGTCTTCGTCGTCGTCGCAGCCGCCGCTTCTGCAGAAGTAGCAAATGGCAATCGTAGCAAATGCGGCGAGGGACGCCCTGCCTTCGATTCCGAATGCACAAAGTGTGTGGTCTTGTTTCTCAGTCTATATTTGGTCGGTCACGTCAGAGGTTGAATGTAACGAATGGGTGGGAAAGAGCAAGGGGCAGCGGCTGTGTAGAACGAAAACACAAATCCTCAGGGGTGTGAGCGTTTCGAGATGAGTCGTATACAAGTAAACGTTGGTCGTCAGTGACCGTGTGGCCTAATGGATAAGGCGTCGGACTTCGGATCTGAAGATTACAGGTTCGAATGCTGTCACGCTTGTGTTCTTCCAGTTCTGAAAAAGAAACATAACGTTTTAATGTAGCAATTGAGCAGTACGAAACAGTCTGAATATTGCTGTTGACCATTTTTTGCTTGGAGATGCTCTTGAGCTTGAAACACACACAACAAGACCGGTGTTAACTAGCGAAATGGTCGGCAGAGTGCCGACACAGCGAGTTTTGACTATCACTTGCACATCTAAAACAACGTCGGAAAGTAACTCGTTCGGCTTTTGAGTCACATAAAGTATGTGTGTTAATTTTGACGCCACTAGCTCTGCATGTTGTCATGCAATTTCTTTACCTCTCAGAAACGATTATGACATAAAAGTGAAGTACGTGACGAGTGTGACGTTAGGAAAACATTAGGCATCATGGAGAGATTCTGTATGGGACCACCCAACCCAAACGAGTACTGTGTGACATGCTACCCGGCAGGTATTCACCGAGCTAGCTCAGTCGGTAGAGCGTCAGACTCTTAAACCCAGGGTCGTGGGTTCGAGCCAGACGCTGGGCGGAACGGAATTTTGTTCCGCTGCAGGTGTAAATCACCGTTTTTCTGATTAACGAGATTTAATGGAAATAGCAACTTTACACTTTGCCTACGTCTCTGTCAGTCGCAAGGAAACTGTATTTGAAGGTGAAGGTGATTTTGTAGACATGTGTGAAAGACATGTTCTGAAATGCAAGTGTTGTTGTTTGGAGAGCACATCGGTTACGTGTCAGATGTGTAGCCAAGCAGTAATTTGTCGCTATAGCTGCAAATATTAGCCGGTAATATGAAGTGTTGTCAGCTAAAGTCTGATGATGCAGACGACCGTAAGGACGAAGTACCCTAGAGTACCGCTAGGCCGCGCTTCTTTAGCTCAGTGGTAGAGCACTGGTGTAATAAACCAGGGGTCGTAAGTTCCATCCTCTCAGGAGAAAGATGAATTTTGGAAATCAGTTGCGCGTCGTGGCCGTATTGCTAACAGTACCTGTGATAACGAACAATTAGCGACAGGCGTTTTTTTAAGAATTACTTTCAGATGCGATTAAGGCGAATGGCGCAGATAAAGCATTTGCCAAAGCGGTACAGCATAAGGTGGGACGAGGCAGTCTGAATTACATTTTATAGATGTATTTCTCACATATCTCAGACCCTCTCGCGATATTCGTCGTCGTCGTCGTCGTCGTCGTCGTCGTCGTCGCCGCCGCCGCTTCTGCAGAAGTAGCAAATGGTAATCGTAGCAAATGCGGCGAGGGACGCCCTGCCTTCGATTCCGAATGCACAAAGTGTGTGGTCTTGTTTCTCAGTCTATATTTGGTCGGTCACGTCAGAGGTTGAATGTAACGAATGGGTGGGAAAGAGCAAGGGGCAGCGGCTGTGTAGAACGAAAACACAAATCCTCAGGGGTGTGAGCGTTTCGAGATGAGTCGTATACAAGTAAATGTTGGTCGTCAGTGACCGTGTGGCCTAATGGATAAGGCGTCGGACTTCGGATCTGAAGATTACAGGTTCGAATGCTGTCACGCTTGTGTTCTTCCAGTTCTGAAAAAGAAACATAACGATTTAATGTAGCAATTGAGCAGTACGAAACAGTCTGAATATTGCTGTTGACCATTTTTTGCTTGGAGATGCTCTTGAGCTTGAAACACACACAACAAGACCGGTGTTAACTAGCGAAATGGTCGGCAGAGTGCCGACACAGCGAGCTTTGACTATCACTTGCACATCTAAAACAACGTCGGAAAGTAACTCGTTCGGCTTTTGAGTCACATAAAGTATGTGCGTTAATTTTGACGCCACTAGCTCTGCATGTTGTCATGCAATTTGTTTACCTCTCAGAAATGATTATGACATAAAAGTGAAGTACGTGACGAGTGTGACGTTAGGAAAACATTAGGCATCATGGAGAGATTCTGTATGGGACCACCCAACCCAAACGAGTACTGTGTGACGTGCTACCCGGCAGGTATTCACCGAGGTAGCCGGCTAGCTCAGTCGGTAGAGCGTCAGACTCTTAAACCCAGGGTCGTGGGTTCGAGCCAGACGCTGGGCGGAACGGAATTTTGTTCCGCTGCAGGTGTAAATCATCGTTTTTCTGATTAACGAGATTTAATGGAAATAGCAACTTTAAACTTTGCCTACGTCTCTGTCAGTCGCAAGGAAACTGTATTTGAAGGTGAAGGTGATTTTGTAGACATGTGTGAAAGACATGTTCTGAAATGCAAGTGTTGTTGTTTGGAGAGAACATCGGTTACGTGTCAGATGTGTAGCCAAGCAGTAATTTGTCGCCATAGCTGCAAATATTAGCCGGTAATATGAAGTATTGTCAGCTAAAGTCTGATGATGCAGACGACCGTAAGGACGAAGTACCCAAGAGTACCGCTAGACCGCGCCTCTTTAGCTCAATGGTAGAGCACTGGTGTAATAAACCAGGGGTCGTAAGTTCCATCCTCACAGGAGAAAGATGAATTTTGGAAATCAGTTGCGCGTCGTGGCCGTATTGCAAACAGTACCTGTGATGACGAACAATTAGCGACAGGCCTTTTTTTAAGAATTACTCTCAGATGCGATTAAGGCGAATGGCGCAGATAAAGCATTTGCCAAAGCGGTACAGCATAAGGTGGGACGAGGCAGTCTGAATTACATTTTATAGATGTATTTCTCACATATCTCAGAGCCTCTCGCGATATTCGTCGTCGTCGTCGTCGTCGTCGTCGTCTTCGTCGTCGTCGCAGCCGCCGCTTCTGCAGAAGTAGCAAATGGCAATCGTAGCAAATGCGGCGAGGGACGCCCTGCCTTCGATTCCGAATGCACAAAGTGTGTGGTCTTGTTTCTCAGTCTATATTTGGTCGGTCACGTCTGAGGTTGAATGTAACGAATGGGTGGGAAAGAGCAAGGGGCAGCGGCTGTGTAGAACGAAAACACAAATCCTCAGGGGTGTGAGCGTTTCGAGATGAGTCGTATACAAGTAAATTTTGGTCGTCAGTGACCGTGTGGCGTAATGGATAAGGCGTCGGACTTCGGATCTGAAGATTACAGGTTCGAATGCTGTCACGCTTGTGTTCTTCCAGTTCTGAAAAAGAAACATAATGTTTTAATGTAGCAATTGAGCAGTACGAAACAGTCTGAATATTGCTGTTGACCATTTTTTGCTTGGAGATGCTCTTGAGCTTGAAACACACACAACAAGACCGGTGTTAACTAGCGAAATGGTCGGCAGAGTGCCGACACAGCGAGTTTTGACTATCACTTGCACATCTAAAACAACGTCGGAAAGTAACTCGTTCGGCTTTTGAGTCACATAAAGTATGTGTGTTAATTTTGACGCCACTAGCTCTGCATGTTGTCATGCAATTTCTTTACCTCTCAGAAATGATTATGACATAAAAGTGAAGTACGTGACGAGTGTGACGTTAGGAAAACATTAGGCATCATGGAGAGATTCTGTATGGGACCTCCCAACCCAAACGAGTATTGTGTGACGTGCTACCCGGGAGGTATTCACCGCGGTAGCCGGCTAGCTCAGTCGGTAAAGCGTCAGACTCTTAATCCCAGGGTCGTGGGTTCGAGCCAGACGCTGGGCGGAACGGAATTTTGTTCCGCTGCAGGTGTAAATCACCGTTTTTCTGATTAACGAGATTTAATGGAAATAGCAACTTTACACTTTGCCTACGTCTCTGTCAGTCGCAAGGAAACTGTATTTGAAGGTGAAGGTGATTTTGTAGACATGTGTGAAAGACATGTTCTGAAATGCAAGTGTTGTTGTTTGGAGAGCACATCGGTTACGTGTCAGATGTGTAGCCAAGCAGTAATTTGTCGCCATAGCTGCAAATATTAGCCGGTAATATGAAGTGTTGTCAGCTAAAGTCTGATGATGCAGACGACCGTAAGGACGAAGTACCCAAGAGTACCGCTAGGCCGCGCCTCTTTAGCTCAGTGGTAGAACACTGGTGTAATAAACCAGGGGTCGTAAGTTCCATCTTCACAGGAGAAAGATGAATTTTGGAAATCAGTTGCGCGTCGTGGCCGTATTGCAAACAGTACCTGTGATGACGAACAATTAGCGACAGGCGTTTTTTTAAGAATTACTCTCAGATGCGATTAAGGCGAATGGCGCAGATAAAGCATTTGCCAAAGCGGTACAGCATAAGGTGGGACGAGGCAGTCTGAATTAAATTTTATAGATGTATTTCTCACATATCTCAGAGCCTCTCGCGATATTCGTCGTCGTCGTCGTCGTCGTCGTCGTCGTCGTCGTCGTCGTCGCCGCCGCCGCTTCTGCAGAAGTAGCAAATGGTAATCGTAGCAAATGCGGCGAGGGACGCCCTGCCTTCGATTCCGAATGCACAAAGTGTGTGGTCTTGTTTCTCAGTCTATATTTGGTCGGTCACGTCAGAGGTTGAATGTAACGAATGGGTGGGAAAGAGCAAGGGGCAGCGGCTGTGTAGAACGAAAACACAAATCCTCAGGGGTGTGAGCGTTTCGAGATGAGTCGTATACATGTAAATGTTGGTCGTCAGTGACCGTGTGGCCTAATGGATAAGGCGTCGGACTTCGGTTCTGAAGATTACAGGTTCGAATGCTGTCACGCTTGTGTTCTTCCAGTTCTGAAAAAGAAACATAACGTTTTAATGTAGCAATTGAGCAGTACGAAACAGTCTGAATGTTGCTGTTGACCATTTTTTGCTTGGTGATGCTCTTGAGCTTGAAACACACACAACAAGACCGGTGTTAACTAGCGAAATGGTCGGCAGAGTGCCGACACAGCGAGTTTTGACTATCACTTGCACATCTAAAACAACGTCGGAAAGTAACTCGTTCGGCTTTTGAGTCACATAAAGTATGTGTGTTAATTTTGACGCCACTAGCTCTGCATGTTGTCATGCAATTTCTTTACCTCTCAGAAATGATTATGACATAAAAGTGAAGTACGTAACGAGTGTGACGTTAGGAAAACATTAAGCAGCATGGAGAGATACTGTATGGGACCACCCAACCGAAACGAGTACTGTGTGACGTGCTACCCGGCAGGTATTCACCGAGGTAGCCGGCTAGCTCAGTCGGTAGAGCGTCAGACACTTAAACCCAGGGTCGTGGGTTCGAGCCAGACGCTGGGCGGAACGGAATTTTGTAAATCACCGTTTTTCTGATTAACGAGATTTAATGGAAATAGCAACTTTACACTTTGCCTACGTCTCTGTCAGTCGCAAGGAAACTGTATTTGAAGGTGAAGGTGATTTTGTAGACATGTGTGAAAGACATGTTCTGAAATGCAAGTGTTGGTGTTTGGAGAGCACATCGGTTACGTGTCAGATGTGTAGCCAAGCAGTAATTTGTCGCCATAGCTGTAAATATTAGCCGGTAATATGAAGTGTTGTCAGCTAAAGTCTGATGATGCAGACGACCGTAAGGACGAAGTACCCAAGAGTACCGCTAGGCCGCGCCTCTTTAGCTCAGTGGTAGAGCACTGGTGTAATAAACCAGGGGTCGTAAGTTCCATCCTCACAGGAGAAAGATGAATTTTGGAAATCAGTTGCGCGTCGTGGCCGTATTGCAAACAGTACCTGTGATGACGAACAATTAGCGACAGGCGTTTTTTTTAAGAATTACTCTCAGATGCGATTAAGGCGAATGGCGCAGATAAAGCATTTGCCAAAGCGGTACAGCATAAGGTGGGACGAGGCAGTCTGAATTACATTTTATAGATGTATTTCTCACATATCTCAGAGCCTCTCGCGATATTCGTCGTCGTCGTCGTCGTCGTCGTCGCCGCCGCCGCTTCTGCAGAAGTAGCAAATGGCAATCGTAGCAAATGCGGCGAGGGACGCCCTGCCTTCGATTCCGAATGCTCAAAGTGTGTGGTCTTGTTTCTCAGTCTATATTTGGTCGGTCACGTCAGAGGTTGAATGTAACGAATGGGTGGGAAAGAGCAAGGGGCAGTGGCTGTGTAGAACGAAAACACAAATCAACAGGGGTGTGAGCGTTTCGAGATGAGTCGTATACAAGTAAATGTTGGTCGCCAGTGACCGTGTGGCCTAATGGATAAGGCGTCGGACTTCGGATCTGAAGATTACAGGTTCGAATGCTGTCACGCTTGTGTTCTTCCAGTTCTGAAAAAGAAACATAACGTTTTAATGTAGCAATTGAGCAGTACGAAACAGTCTGAATGTTGCTGTTGACCATTTTTTGCTTGGTGATGCTCTTGAGCTTGAAACACACACAACAAGACCGGTGTTAACTAGCGAAATGGTCGGCAGAGTGCCGACACAGCGAGTTTTGACTATCACTTGCACATCTAAAACAACGTCGGAAAGTAACTCGTTCGGCTTTTGAGTCACATAAAGTATGTGTGTTAATTTTGACGCCACTAGCTCTGCATGTTGTCATGCAATTTCTTTACCTCTCAGAAATGATTATGACATAAAAGTGAAGTACGTAACGAGTGTGACGTTAGGAAAACATTAAGCAGCATGGAGAGATACTGTATGGGACCACCCAACCGAAACGAGTACTGTGTGACGTGCTACCCGGCAGGTATTCACCGAGGTAGCCGGCTAGCTCAGTCGGTAGAGCGTCAGACACTTAAACCCAGGGTCGTGGGTTCGAGCCAGACGCTGGGCGGAACGGAATTTTGTTCCGCTGCAGGTGTAAATCACCGTTTTTCTGATTAACGAGATTTAATGGAAATAGCAACTTTACACTTTGCCTACGTCTCTGTCAGTCGCAAGGAAACTGTATTTGAAGGTGAAGGTGATTTTGTAGACATGTGTGAAAGACATGTTCTGAAATGCAAGTGTTGTTGTTTGGAGAGCACATCGGTTACGTGTCAGATGTGTAGCCAAGCAGTAATTTGTCGCCATAGCTGCAAATATTAGCCGGTAATATGAAGTGTTGTCAGCTAAAGTCTGATGATGCAGACGACCGTAAGGACGAAGTACCCAAGAGTACCGCTAGGCCGCGCCTCTTTAGCTCAGTGGTAGAGCACTGGTGTAATAAACCAGGGGTCGTAAGTTCCATCCTCACAGGAGAAAGATGAATTTTGGAAATCAGTTGCGCGTCGTGGCCGTATTGCAAACAGTACCTGTGATGACGAACAATTAGCGACAGGCGTTTTTTTTAAGAATTACTCTCAGATGCGATTAAGGCGAATGGCGCAGATAAAGCATTTGCCAAAGCGGTACAGCATAAGGTGGGACGAGGCAGTCTGAATTACATTTTATAGATGTATTTCTCACATATCTCAGAGCCTCTCGCGATATTCGTCGTCGTCGTCGTCGTCGTCGTCGTCGTCGTCGCCGCCGCCGCTTCTGCAGAAGTAGCAAATGGTAATCGTAGCAAATGCGGCGAGGGACGCCCTGCCTTCGATTCCGAATGCACAAAGTGTGTGGTCTTGTTTCTCAGTCTATATTTGGTCGGTCACGTCAGAGGTTGAATGTAACGAATGGGTGGGAAAGAGCAAGGGGCAGCGGCTGTGTAGAACGAAAACACAAATCCTCAGGGGTGTGAGCGTTTCGAGATGAGTCGTATACATGTAAATGTTGGTCGTCAGTGACCGTGTGGCCTAATGGATAAGGCGTCGGACTTCGGTTCTGAAGATTACAGGTTCGAATGCTGTCACGCTTGTGTTCTTCCAGTTCTGAAAAAGAAACATAACGTTTTAATGTAGCAATTGAGCAGTACGAAACAGTCTGAATGTTGCTGTTGACCATTTTTTGCTTGGTGATGCTCTTGAGCTTGAAACACACACAACAAGACCGGTGTTAACTAGCGAAATGGTCGGCAGAGTGCCGACACAGCGAGTTTTGACTATCACTTGCACATCTAAAACAACGTCGGAAAGTAACTCGTTCGGCTTTTGAGTCACATAAAGTATGTGTGTTAATTTTGACGCCACTAGCTCTGCATGTTGTCATGCAATTTCTTTACCTCTCAGAAATGATTATGACATAAAAGTGAAGTACGTAACGAGTGTGACGTTAGGAAAACATTAAGCAGCATGGAGAGATACTGTATGGGACCACCCAACCGAAACGAGTACTGTGTGACGTGCTACCCGGCAGGTATTCACCGAGGTAGCCGGCTAGCTCAGTCGGTAGAGCGTCAGACACTTAAACCCAGGGTCGTGGGTTCGAGCCAGACGCTGGGCGGAACGGAATTTTGTAAATCACCGTTTTTCTGATTAACGAGATTTAATGGAAATAGCAACTTTACACTTTGCCTACGTCTCTGTCAGTCGCAAGGAAACTGTATTTGAAGGTGAAGGTGATTTTGTAGACATGTGTGAAAGACATGTTCTGAAATGCAAGTGTTGGTGTTTGGAGAGCACATCGGTTACGTGTCAGATGTGTAGCCAAGCAGTAATTTGTCGCCATAGCTGTAAATATTAGCCGGTAATATGAAGTGTTGTCAGCTAAAGTCTGATGATGCAGACGACCGTAAGGACGAAGTACCCAAGAGTACCGCTAGGCCGCGCCTCTTTAGCTCAGTGGTAGAGCACTGGTGTAATAAACCAGGGGTCGTAAGTTCCATCCTCACAGGAGAAAGATGAATTTTGGAAATCAGTTGCGCGTCGTGGCCGTATTGCAAACAGTACCTGTGATGACGAACAATTAGCGACAGGCGTTTTTTTTAAGAATTACTCTCAGATGCGATTAAGGCGAATGGCGCAGATAAAGCATTTGCCAAAGCGGTACAGCATAAGGTGGGACGAGGCAGTCTGAATTACATTTTATAGATGTATTTCTCACATATCTCAGAGCCTCTCGCGATATTCGTCGTCGTCGTCGTCGTCGTCGTCGCCGCCGCCGCTTCTGCAGAAGTAGCAAATGGCAATCGTAGCAAATGCGGCGAGGGACGCCCTGCCTTCGATTCCGAATGCTCAAAGTGTGTGGTCTTGTTTCTCAGTCTATATTTGGTCGGTCACGTCAGAGGTTGAATGTAACGAATGGGTGGGAAAGAGCAAGGGGCAGTGGCTGTGTAGAACGAAAACACAAATCAACAGGGGTGTGAGCGTTTCGAGATGAGTCGTATACAAGTAAATGTTGGTCGCCAGTGACCGTGTGGCCTAATGGATAAGGCGTCGGACTTCGGATCTGAAGATTACAGGTTCGAATGCTGTCACGCTTGTGTTCTTCCAGTTCTGAAAAAGAAACATAACGTTTTAATGTAGCAATTGAGCAGTACGAAACAGTCTGAATGTTGCTGTTGACCATTTTTTGCTTGGTGATGCTCTTGAGCTTGAAACACACACAACAAGACCGGTGTTAACTAGCGAAATGGTCGGCAGAGTGCCGACACAGCGAGTTTTGACTATCACTTGCACATCTAAAACAACGTCGGAAAGTAACTCGTTCGGCTTTTGAGTCACATAAAGTATGTGTGTTAATTTTGACGCCACTAGCTCTGCATGTTGTCATGCAATTTCTTTACCTCTCAGAAATGATTATGACATAAAAGTGAAGTACGTAACGAGTGTGACGTTAGGAAAACATTAAGCAGCATGGAGAGATACTGTATGGGACCACCCAACCGAAACGAGTACTGTGTGACGTGCTACCCGGCAGGTATTCACCGAGGTAGCCGGCTAGCTCAGTCGGTAGAGCGTCAGACACTTAAACCCAGGGTCGTGGGTTCGAGCCAGACGCTGGGCGGAACGGAATTTTGTTCCGCTGCAGGTGTAAATCACCGTTTTTCTGATTAACGAGATTTAATGGAAATAGCAACTTTACACTTTGCCTACGTCTCTGTCAGTCGCAAGGAAACTGTATTTGAAGGTGAAGGTGATTTTGTAGACATGTGTGAAAGACATGTTCTGAAATGCAAGTGTTGTTGTTTGGAGAGCACATCGGTTACGTGTCAGATGTGTAGCCAAGCAGTAATTTGTCGCCATAGCTGCAAATATTAGCCGGTAATATGAAGTGTTGTCAGCTAAAGTCTGATGATGCAGACGACCGTAAGGACGAAGTACCCAAGAGTACCGCTAGGCCGCGCCTCTTTAGCTCAGTGGTAGAGCACTGGTGTAATAAACCAGGGGTCGTAAGTTCCATCCTCACAGGAGAAAGATGAATTTTGGAAATCAGTTGCGCGTCGTGGCCGTATTGCAAACAGTACCTGTGATGACGAACAATTAGCGACAGGCGTTTTTTTTAAGAATTACTCTCAGATGCGATTAAGGCGAATGGCGCAGATAAAGCATTTGCCAAAGCGGTACAGCATAAGGTGGGACGAGGCAGTCTGAATTACATTTTATAGATGTATTTCTCACATATCTCAGAGCCTCTCGCGATATTCGTCGTCGTCGTCGTCGTCGTCGTCGTCGTCGTCGTCGTCGCCGCCGCCGCTTCTGCAGAAGTAGCAAATGGCAATCGTAGCAAATGCGGCGAGGGACGCCCTGCCTTCGATTCCGAATGCTCAAAGTGTGTGGTCTTGTTTCTCAGTCTATATTTGGTCGGTCACGTCAGAGGTTGAATGTAACGAATGGGTGGGAAAGAGCAAGGGGCAGCGGCTGTGTAGAACGAAAACACAAATCCTCAGGGGTGTGAGCGTTTCGAGATGAGTCGTATACATGTAAATGTTGGTCGTCAGTGACCGTGTGGCCTAATGGATAAGGCGTCGGACTTCGGATCTGAAGATTACAGGTTCGAATGCTGTCACGCTTGTGTTCTTCCAGTTCTGAAAAAGAAACATAACGTTTTAATGTAGCAATTGAGCAGTACGAAACAGTCTGAATGTTGCTGTTGACCATTTTTTGCTTGGTGATGCTCTTGAGCTTGAAACACACACAACAAGACCGGTGTTAACTAGCGAAATGGTCGGCAGAGTGCCGACACAGCGAGTTTTGACTATCACTTGCACATCTAAAACAACGTCGGAAAGTAACTCGTTCGGCTTTTGAGTCACATAAAGTATGTGTGTTAATTTTGACGCCACTAGCTCTGCATGTTGTCATGCAATTTCTTTACCTCTCAGAAATGATTATGACATAAAAGTGAAGTACGTAACGAGTGTGACGTTAGGAAAACATTAAGCAGCATGGAGAGATACTGTATGGGACCACCCAACCGAAACGAGTACTGTGTGACGTGCTACCCGGCATGTATTCACCGAGGTAGCCGGCTAGCTCAGTCGGTAGAGCGTCAGACCCTTAAATCCAGGGTCGTGGGTTCGAGCCAGACGCTGGGCGGAACGGAATTTTGTAAATCACCGTTTTTCTGATTAACGAGATTTAATGGAAATAGCAACTTTACACTTTGCCTACGTCTCTGTCAGTCGCAAGGAAACTGTATTTGAAGGTGAAGGTGATTTTGTAGACATGTGTGAAAGACATGTTCTGAAATGCAAGTGTTGGTGTTTGGAGAGCACATCGGTTACGTGTCA
This sequence comes from Schistocerca gregaria, assembly GCF_023897955.1. NCBI lineage: Eukaryota > Metazoa > Arthropoda > Insecta > Orthoptera > Acrididae > Schistocerca > Schistocerca gregaria. The sequence goes on along the minus strand of NW_026061775.1, from coordinate 9,087,021 downwards.
GATGTGTAGCCAAGCAGTAATTTGTCGCCATAGCTGTAAATATTAGCCGGTAATATGAAGTGTTGTCAGCTAAAGTCTGATGATGCAGACGACCGTAAGGACGAAGTACCCAAGAGTAACGCTAGGCCGCGCCTCTTTAGCTCAGTGGTAGAGCACTGGTGTAATAAACCAGGGGTCGTAAGTTCCATCCTCACAGGAGAAAGATGAATTTTGGAAATCAGTTGCGCGTCGTGGCCGTATTGCAAACAGTACCTGTGATGACGAACAATTAGCGACAGGCGTTTTTTTTAAGAATTACTCTCAGATGCGATTAAGGCGAATGGCGCAGATAAAGCATTTGCCAAAGCGGTACAGCATAAGGTGGGACGAGGCAGTCTGAATTACATTTTATAGATGTATTTCTCACATATCTCAGAGCCTCTCGCGATATTCGTCGTCGTCGTCGTCGTCGTCGTCGCCGCCGCCGCTTCTGCAGAAGTAGCAAATGGCAATCGTAGCAAATGCGGCGAGGGACGCCCTGCCTTCGATTCCGAATGCTCAAAGTGTGTGGTCTTGTTTCTCAGTCTATATTTGGTCGGTCACGTCAGAGGTTGAATGTAACGAATGGGTGGGAAAGAGCAAGGGGCAGTGGCTGTGTAGAACGAAAACACAAATCAACAGGGGTGTGAGCGTTTCGAGATGAGTCGTATACAAGTAAATGTTGGTCGCCAGTGACCGTGTGGCCTAATGGATAAGGCGTCGGACTTCGGATCTGAAGATTACAGGTTCGAATGCTGTCACGCTTGTGTTCTTCCAGTTCTGAAAAAGAAACATAACGTTTTAATGTAGCAATTGAGCAGTACGAAACAGTCTGAATATTGCTGTTGACCATTTTTTGCTTGGAGATGCTCTTGAGCTTGAAACACACACAACAAGACCGGTGTTAACTAGCGAAATGGTCGGCAGAGTGCCGACACAGCGAGTTTTGACTATCACTTGCACATCTAAAACAACGTCGGAAAGTAACTCGTTCGGCTTTTGAGTCACGTAAAGTATGTGTGTTAATTTTGACGCCACTAGCTCTGCATGTTGTCATGCAATTTCTTTACCTCTCAGAAATGATTATGACATAAAAGTGAAGAACGTGACGAGTGTGACGTTAGGAAAACATTAGGCATCATGGAGAGATTCTGTATGGGACCACCCAACCCAAACGAGTACTGTGTGACGTGCTACCCGGCAGGTATTCACCGAGGTAGCCGGCTAGCTCAGTCGGTAGAGCGTCAGACTCTTAAACCCAGGGTCGTGGGTTCGAGCCAGACGCTGGGCGGAACGGAATTTTGTTCCGCTGCAGGTGTAAATCACCGTTTTTCTGATTAACGAGATTTAATGGAAATAGCAACTTTAAACTTTGCCTACGTCTCTGTCAGTCGCAAGGAAACTGTATTTGAAGGTGAAGGTGATTTTGTAGACATGTGTGAAAGACATGTTCTGAAATGCAAGTGTTGTTGTTTGGAGAGCACATCGGTTACGTGTCAGATGTGTAGCCAAGCAGTAATTTGTCGCCATAGCTGCAAATGTTAGCCGGTAATATGAAGTGTTGTCAGCTAAAGTCTGATGATGCAGACGACCGTAAGGACGAAGTACCTAAGAGTACCGCTAGGCCGCGCCTCTTTAGCTCAGTGGTAGAGCACTGGTGTAATAAACCAGGGGTCGTAAGTTCCATCCTCTCAGGAGAAAGATGAATTTTGGAAATCAGTTGCGCGTCGTGGCCGTATTGCAAACAGTACCTGTGATAACGAACAATTAGCGACAGGCGTTTTTTTAAGAATTACTTTCAGATGCGATTAAGGCGAATGGCGCAGATAAAGCATTTGCCAAAGCGGTACAGCATAAGGTGGGACGAGGCAGTCTGAATTACATTTTATAGATGTATTTCTCACATATCTCAGAGCCTCTCGCGATATTCGTCGTCGTCGTCGTCGTCGTCGTCGTCGTCGTCGCCGCCGCCGCTTCTGCAGAAGTAGCAAATGGTAATCGTAGCAAATGCGGCGAGGGACGCCCTGCCTTCGATTCCGAATGCACAAAGTGTGTGGTCTTGTTTCTCAGTCTATATTTGGTCGGTCACGTCAGAGGTTGAATGTAACGAATGGGTGGGAAAGAGCAAGGGGCAGCGGCTGTGTAGAACGAAAACACAAATCCTCAGGGGTGTGAGCGTTTCGAGATGAGTCGTATACATGTAAATGTTGGTCGTCAGTGACCGTGTGGCCTAATGGATAAGGCGTCGGACTTCGGTTCTGAAGATTACAGGTTCGAATGCTGTCACGCTTGTGTTCTTCCAGTTCTGAAAAAGAAACATAACGTTTTAATGTAGCAATTGAGCAGTACGAAACAGTCTGAATGTTGCTGTTGACCATTTTTTGCTTGGAGATGCTCTTCAGCTTGAAACACACACAACAAGACCGGTGTTAACTAGCGAAATGGTCGGCAGAGTGCCGACACAGCGAGTTTTGACTATCACTTGCACATCTAAAACAACGTCGGAAAGTAACTCGTTCGGCTTTTGAGTCACATAAAGTATGTGTGTTAATTTTGACGCCACTAGCTCTGCATGTTGTCATGCTATTTCTTTTCCTCTCAGAAATGATTATGACATAAAAGTGAAGTACATGACGAGTGTGACGTTAGGAAAACATTAAGCAGCATGGAGAGATACTGTATGGGACCACCCAACCGAAACGAGTACTGTGTGACGTGCTACCCGGCAGGTATTCACCGAGGTAGCTGGCTAGCTCAGTCGGTAGAGCGTCAGACTCTTAAACTCAGGGTCGTGGTTTCGAGCCAGACGCTGGGCGGAACGGAATTTTGTTCCGCTGCAGGTGTAAATCACCGCTTTTCTGATTAACGATATTTAATGGAAATAGCAACTTTAAACTTTGCCTACGTCTCTGTCAGTCGCAAGGAAACTGTATTTGAAGGTGAAGGTGATTTTGTAGACATGTGTGAAAGACATGTTCTAAAATGCAAGTGTTGTTGTTTGGAGAGCACATCGGTTACGTGTCAGATGTGTAGCCAAGCAGTAATTTGTCGCCATAGCTGCAAATATTAGCCGGTAATATGAAGTGTTGTCAGCTAAAGTCTGATGATGCAGACGACCGTAAGGACGAAGTACCCAAGAGTACCGTTAGGCCGCGCCTCTTTAGCTCAGTGGTAGAGCACTGGTGTAATAAACCAGGGGTCGTAAGTTCCATCCTCACAGGAGAAAGATGAATTTTGGAAATCAGTTGCGCGTCGTGGCCGTATTGCAAACAGTACCTGTGATGACGAACAATTAGCGACAGGCCTTTTTTTAAGAATTACTCTCAGATGCGATTAAGGCGAATGGCGCAGATAAAGCATTTGTACAGCATAAGGTGGGACGAGGCAGTCTGAATTACATTTTATAGATGTATTTCTCACATATCTCAGAGCCTCTCGCGATATTCGTCGTCGTCGTCGTCGCCGCCGCCGCTTCTGCAGAAGTAGGAAATGGCGATCGTAGCAAATGCGGCGAGGGACGCCCGGCCTTCGATTCAGAATGCACAAAGTGTGTGGTCTTGTTTCTCAGTCTATATTTGATCGGTCTCGTAAGAGGTTGAATGTAACGAATGGGTGGGAAAGAGCAAGGGGCAGCGGCTGTGTAGAACGAAACCACAAATCCTCAGAGGTGTGAGCGTTTCGAGATGAGTCGTATACATGTAAATGTTTGTCGTCAGTGACCGTGTGGCGTAATGGATAAGGCGTCGGACTTCGGATCTGAAGATTACAGGTTCGAATGCTGTCACGCTCGTGTTTTTCCAGTTCTGAAAAAGAAACATACCGTTTTAATGTAGCAATTGAGCAGTACGAAACCGTCTGAAAGTTGCTGTTGACCATTTACGTGTCAGATGTGTAGCAAAGCAGTAATGGGTCGCCATAGCTGCAAATATTAGCCGGTAATATGAAGTGTTGTCAGCTGAAGTCTGATGATGCAGACGACCGTAAGGACGAAGTACCCAAAATTACCGCTAGGCCGCGCCTCTTTACCTCAGTGGTAGAGCACTGGTCTAATAAGCCAGGGCTCGTAAGTTCCATCCTTACAGGGGAAAGATGAATTTTGGAAATCAGTTGCGCGTCGTGGCTGTATAGCAAACAGTATCTGTGATAACGAACAATTAGCGACAGGCGTTTTTTTAAGAATTACTTTCAGATGCGATTAAGGCGAATGGCGCAGATAAAGCATTTGCCAAAGCGGTACAGCATAAGGTGGGACGAGGCAGTCTGAATTACATTTTATAGATGTATTTCTCACATATCTCAGAGCCTCTCGCGATATTCGTCGTCGTCGTCGTCGTCGTCGTCGTCGTCGTCGTCGCCGCCGCCGCTTCTGCAGAAGTAGCAAATGGTAATCGTAGCAAATGCGGCGAGGGACGCCCTGCCTTCGATTCCGAATGCACAAAGTGTGTGGTCTTGTTTCTCAGTCTATATTTGGTCGGTCACGTCAGAGGTTGAATGTAACGAATGGGTGGGAAAGAGCAAGGGGCAGCGGCTGTGTAGAACGAAAACACAAATCCTCAGGGGTGTGAGCGTTTCGAGATGAGTCGTATACATGTAAATGTTGGTCGTCAGTGACCGTGTGGCCTAATGGATAAGGCGTCGGACTTCGGTTCTGAAGATTACAGGTTCGAATGCTGTCACGCTTGTGTTCTTCCAGTTCTGAAAAAGAAACACAACGTTTTAATGTAGCAATTGAGCAGTACGAAACAGTCTGAATGTTGCTGTTGACCATTTTTTGCTTGGAGATGCTCTTCAGCTTGAAACACACACAACAAGACCGGTGTTAACTAGCGAAATGGTCGGCAGAGTGCCGACACAGCGAGTTTTGACTATCACTTGCACATCTAAAACAACGTCGGAAAGTAACTCGTTCGGCTTTTGAGTCACATAAAGTATGTGTGTTAATTTTGACGCCACTAGCTCTGCATGTTGTCATGCAATTTCTTTTCCTCTCAGAAATGATTATGACATAAAAGTGAAGTACATGACGAGTGTGACGTTAGGAAAACATTAAGCAGCATGGAGAGATACTGTATGGGACCACCCAACCGAAACGAGTACTGTGTGACGTGCTACCCGGCAGGTATTCACCGAGGTAGCTGGCTAGCTCAGTCGGTAGAGCGTCAGACTCTTAAACCCAGGGTCGTGGTTTCGAGCCAGACGCTGGGCGGAACGGAATTTTGTTCCGCTGCAGGTGTAAATCACCGCTTTTCTGATTAACGATATTTAATGGAAATAGCAACTTTAAACTTTGCCTACGTCTCTGTCAGTCGCAAGGAAACTGTATTTGAAGGTGAAGGTGATTTTGTAGACATGTGTGAAAGACATGTTCTGAAATGCAAGTGTTGTTGTTTGGAGAGCACATCGGTTACGTGTCAGATGTGTAGCCAAGCAGTAATTTGTCGCCATAGCTGCAAATATTAGCCGGTAATATGAAGTGTTGTCAGCTAAAGTCTGATGATGCAGACGACCGTAAGGACGAAGTACCCAAGAGTACCGTTAGGCCGCGCCTCTTTAGCTCAGTGGTAGAGCACTGGTGTAATAAACCAGGGGTCGTAAGTTCCATCCTCACAGGAGAAAGATGAATTTTGGAAATCAGTTGCGCGTCGTGGCCGTATTGCAAACAGTACCTGTGATGACGAACAATTAGCGACAGGCCTTTTTTTAAGAATTACTCTCAGATGCGATTAAGGCGAATGGCGCAGATAAAGCATTTGTACAGCATAAGGTGGGACGAGGCAGTCTGAATTACATTTTATAGATGTATTTCTCACATATCTCAGAGCCTCTCGCGATATTCGTCGTCGTCGTCGTCGCCGCCGCCGCTTCTGCAGAAGTAGGAAATGGCGATCGTAGCAAATGCGGCGAGGGACGCCCGGCCTTCGATTCAGAATGCACAAAGTGTGTGGTCTTGTTTCTCAGTCTATATTTGATCGGTCTCGTAAGAGGTTGAATGTAACGAATGGGTGGGAAAGAGCAAGGGGCAGCGGCTGTGTAGAACGAAACCACAAATCCTCAGGGGTGTGAGCGTTTCGAGATGAGTCGTATACATGTAAATGTTTGTCGTCAGTGACCGTGTGGCGTAATGGATAAGGCGTCGGACTTCGGATCTGAAGATTACAGGTTCGAATGCTGTCACGCTCGTGTTTTTCCAGTTCTGAAAAAGAAACATACCGTTTTAATGTAGCAATTGAGCAGTACGAAACCGTCTGAAAGTTGCTGTTGACCATTTACGTGTCAGATGTGTAGCAAAGCAGTAATGGGTCGCCATAGCTGCAAATATTAGCCGGTAATATGAAGTGTTGTCAGCTGAAGTCTGATGATGCAGACGACCGTAAGGACGAAGTACCCAAAATTACCGCTAGGCCGCGCCTCTTTACCTCAGTGGTAGAGCACTGGTCTAATAAGCCAGGGCTCGTAAGTTCCATCCTTACAGGGGAAAGATGAATTTTGGAAATCAGTTGCGCGTCGTGGCTGTATAGCAAACAGTATCTGTTATAACGAACAATTAGCGACAGGCGTTTTTTTAAGAATTACTTTCAGATGCGATTAAGGCGAATGGCGCAGATAAAGCATTTGCCAAAGCGGTACAGCATAAGGTGGGACGAGGCAGTCTGAATTACATTTTATAGATGTATTTCTCACATATCTCAGAGCCTCTCGCGATATTCGTCGTCGTCGTCGTCGTCGTCGTCGTCGTCGTCGCCGCCGCCGCTTCTGCAGAAGTAGCAAATGGTAATCGTAGCAAATGCGGCGAGGGACGCCCTGCCTTCGATTCCGAATGCACAAAGTGTGTGGTCTTGTTTCTCAGTCTATATTTGGTCGGTCACGTCAGAGGTTGAATGTAACGAATGGGTGGGAAAGAGCAAGGGGCAGCGGCTGTGTAGAACGAAAACACAAATCCTCAGGGGTGTGAGCGTTTCGAGATGAGTCGTATACATGTAAATGTTGGTCGTCAGTGACCGTGTGGCCTAATGGATAAGGCGTCGGACTTCGGTTCTGAAGATTACAGGTTCGAATGCTGTAACGCTTGTGTTCTTCCAGTTCTGAAAAAGAAACATAACATTTTAATGTAGCAATTGAGCAGTACGAAACAGTCTGAATGTTGCTGTTGACCATTTTTTGCTTGGAGATGCTCTTCAGCTTGAAACACACACAACAAGACCGGTGTTAACTAGCGAAATGGTCGGCAGAGTGCCGACACAGCGAGTTTTGACTATCACTTGCACATCTAAAACAACGTCGGAAAGTAACTCGTTCGGCTTTTGAGTCACATAAAGTATGTGTGTTAATTTTGACGCCACTAGCTCTGCATGTTGTCATGCAATTTCTTTTCCTCTCAGAAATGATTATGACATAAAAGTGAAGTACGTGACCAGTGTGACGTTAGGAAAACATTAAGCAGCATGGAGAGATACTGTATGGGACCACCCAACCGAAACGAGTACTGTGTGACGTGCTACCCGGCAGGTATTCACCGAGGTAGCTGGCTAGCTCAGTCGGTAGAGCGTCAGACTCTTAAACCCACGGTCGTGGTTTCGAGCCAGACGGTGGGCGGAACGGAATTTTGTTCCGCTGCAGGTGTAAATCACCGCTTTTCTGATTAACGATATTTAATGGAAATAGCAACTTTAAACTTTGCCTACGTCTCTGTCAGTCGCAAGGAAACTGTATTTGAAGGTGAAAGTGATTTTGTAGACATGTGTGAAAGACATGTTCTGAAATGCAAGTGTTGTTGTTTGGAGAGCACATCGGTTACGTGTCAGATGTGTAGCCAAGCAGTAATTTGTCGCCATAGCTGCAAATATTAGCCGGTAATATGAAGTGTTGTCAGCTAAAGTCTGATGATGCAGACGACCGTAAGGACGAAGTACCCAAGAGTACCGTTAGGCCGCGCCTCTTTAGCTCAGTGGTAGAGCACTGGTGTAATAAACCAGGGGTCGTAAGTTCCATCCTCACAGGAGAAAGATGAATTTTGGAAATCAGTTGCGCGTCGTGGCCGTATTGCAAACAGTACCTGTGATGACGAACAATTAGCGACAGGCCTTTTTTTAAGAATTACTCTCAGATGCGATTAAGGCGAATGGCGCAGATAAAGCATTTGTACAGCATAAGGTGGGACGAGGCAGTCTGAATTACATTTTATAGATGTATTTCTCACATATCTCAGAGCCTCTCGCGATATTCGTCGTCGTCGTCGTCGTCGTCGCCGCCGCCGCTTCTGCAGAAGTAGGAAATGGCGATCGTAGCAAATGCGGCGAGGGACGCCCGGCCTTCGATTCAGAATGCACAAAGTGTGTGGTCTTGTTTCTCAGTCTATATTTGATCGGTCTCGTAAGAGGTTGAATGTAACGAATGGGTGGGAAAGAGCAAGGGGCAGCGGCTGTGTAGAACGAAACCACAAATCCTCAGGGGTGTGAGCGTTTCGAGATGAGTCGTATACATGTAAATGTTTGTCGTCAGTGACCGTGTGGCGTAATGGATAAGGCGTCGGACTTCGGGTCTGAAGATTACAGGTTCGAATGCTGTCACGCTCGTGTTTTTCCAGTTCTGAAAAAGAAACATACCGTTTTAATGTAGCAATTGAGCAGTACGAAACCGTCTGAAAGTTGCTGTTGACCATTTACGTGTCAGATGTGTAGCAAAGCAGTAATGGGTCGCCATAGCTGCAAATATTAGCCGGTAATATGAAGTGTTGTCAGCTGAAGTCTGATGATGCAGACGACCGTAAGGATGAAGTACCCAAGAGTACCATTAGGCCGCGCCTCCTTAGCTCAGTGGTAGAGCACTGGTCTAATGAAACAGTGGTCGTAAGTTCCATCCTCACAGGAGAAAGATGAATTTTGGAAATCAGTTGCGCGTCGTGGCTGTATAGCAAACAGTATCTGTGATGACGAACAATTAGCAACAGGCGTTTTTTAAGAATTACTCTCAGATGTGATTAAGGCGAATGGCGCAGATAAAGCATTTGCCAAAGCGGTACAGCATAAGGTGGGACGAGGCAGTCTGAATTACATTTTATAGATGTATTTCTCACATATCTCAGAGCCTCTCGCGGTCGTCGTCGTCGTCGTCGTCGCCGCCGCCGCTTCTGCATAAGTAGCAAATGGCGATCGTAGCAAATGCGGCGAGGGACGCCCGGCCTTCGATTCAGAATGCACAAAGTGTGTGGTCTTGTTTCTCAGTCTATATTTGATCAGTCTCGTAAGAGGTTGAATGTAACGAATGGGTGGGAAAGACCAAGGGGTAGCGGCTGTGTAGAACGAAACCACAAATCCTCAGGGGTGTGAGCGTTTCGAGATGAGTAGTATAGTTGTAAATGTTTGTCGTCAGTGACCTATTGCATAAGGCGTAGGACTTCGGATCTGAAGATTACAGGTTCGAATGCTCTCATGCTCGAGTTTTTCCAGTTCTGAAAAAGAAACATACCGTTTTAATGTAGCAATTGAGCAGTACGAAACCGTCTGAATGTTGCTGTTGACCATTTTTGCTTGGAGATGCTCTTGAGCTTGAAACACACACAACAAGACCGGTGTTAACTAGCGAAATGGTCGGCAGAGTGCCGGCACCGCGAGTTTTGACTGGCACTTGCACATCTAAAACAAGGTCGTAAAGTAACTCGTTCGGCTTTTGAGTCACATAAAGTATGTGTGTTAATTTTGACGCCACTAGCTCTATATGTTGTCATGCAATTTCTTAACTCTCAGAAATGATTATGACATAAAAGTGAAGTACATGACGAGTGTGACGTTAGGAAAACATTAAGCAGCATGGAGAGATACTGTATGGGACCACCCAACCGAAACGAGTACTGTGTGACGTGCTACCCGGCAGGTATTCACCGAGGTAGCTGGCTAGCTCAGTCGGTAGAGCGTCAGACTCTTAAACCCAGGGTCGTGGTTTCGAGCCAGACGCTGGGCGGAACGGAATTTTGTTCCGCTGCAGGTGTAAATCACCGCTTTTCTGATTAACGATATTTAATGGAAATAGCAACTTTAAACTTTGCCTACGTCTCTGTCAGTCGCAAGGAAACTGTATTTGAAGGTGAAGGTGATTTTGTAGACATGTGTGAAAGACATGTTCTGAAATGCAAGTGTTGTTGTTTGGAGAGCACATCGGTTACGTGTCAGATGTGTAGCCAAGCAGTAATTTGTCGCCATAGCTGCAAATATTAGCCGGTAATATGAAGTGTTGTCAGCTAAAGTCTGATGATGCAGACGACCGTAAGGACGAAGTACCCAAGAGTACCGTTAGGCCGCGCCTCTTTAGCTCAGTGGTAGAGCACTGGTGTAATAAACCAGGGGTCGTAAGTTCCATCCTCACAGGAGAAAGATGAATTTTGGAAATCAGTTGCGCGTCGTGGCCGTATTGCAAACAGTACCTGTGATGACGAACAATTAGCGACAGGCCTTTTTTTAAGAATTACTCTCAGATGCGATTAAGGCGAATGGCGCAGATAAAGCATTTGTACAGCATAAGGTGGGACGAGGCAGTCTGAATTACATTTTATAGATGTATTTCTCACATATCTCAGAGCCTCTCGCGGTCGTCGTCGTCGTCGTCGTCGTCGTCGCCGCCGCCGCTTCTGCATACGTAGCAAATGGCGATCGTAGCAAATGCGGCGAGGGACGCCCGGCCTTCGATTCAGAATGCACAAAGTGTGTGGTCTTGTTTCTCAGTCTATATTTGATCGGTCTCGTAAGAGGTTGAATGTAACGAATGGGTGGGAAAGAGCAAGGGGCAGCGGCTGTGTAGAACGAAACCACAAATCCTCAGGGGTGTGAGCGTTTCGAGATGAGTCGTATACATGTATATGTTTGTCGTCAGTGACCGTGTGGCCTAATGGATAAGGCGTCGGACTTCGGATCTGAAGATTACAGGTTCGAATGCTGTCACGCTCGTGTTTTTCCAGTTCTGAAAAAGAAACATACCGTTTTAATGTAGCAATTGAGCAGTACGAAACCGTCTGAAAGTTACTGTTGACCATTTACGTGTCAGATGTGTAGCAAAGCAGTAATGGGTCGCCATAGCTGCAAATATTAGCCAGTAATATGAAGTGTTGTCAGCTGAAGTCTGATGATGCAGACGACCGTAAGGACGAAGTACCCAAAATTACCGCTAGGCCGCGCCTCTTTACCTCAGTGGTAGAGCACTGGTCTAATAAGCCAGGGGTCGTAAGTTCCATCCTTACAGGGGAAAGATGAATTTTGGAAATCAGTTGCGCGTCGTGGCTGTATAGCAAACAGTATCTGTGATGACGAACAATTAGCAACATGCGTTTTTTAAGAATTACTCTCAGATGTGATTAAGGCGAATGGCGCAGATAATGCATTTGCCAAAGCGGTACAGCATAAGGGGGGACGAGGCAGTCTGAATTACATTTTATAGATGTATTTCTCACATATCTCAGAGCCTCTCGCGATATTCGTTGTCGTCGTCGTCGTCGTCGTCGTCGTCGTCGCTGCTTCTGCAGAAGTAGCAAATGGCCATCGTAGCAAATGCGGCGAGGGACGCCATGCCTTCGATTCCGAATGCACAAAGTGTGTGGTCTTGTTTCTCAGTCTATATTTGATCGGTCTCGTAAGAGGTTGAATGTAACGAATGGGTGGGAAAGAGCAAGGGGCAGCGGCTGTGTAGAACGAAACCACAAATCCTCAGGGGTGTGAGCGTTTCGAGATGAGTAGTATAGTTGTAAATGTTTGTCGTCAGTGACCTATTGCATAAGGCGTCGGACTTCGGATCTGAAGATTACAGGTTCGAATGCTCTCATGCTCGAGTTTTTCCAGTTCTGAAAAAGAAACATACCGTTTTAATGTAGCAATTGAGCAGTACGAAACCGTCTGAATGTTGCTGTTGACCATTTTTTGCTTGGAGATGCTCTTGAGCTTGAAACACACACAACAAGACCGGTGTTAACTAGCGAAATGGTCGGCAGAGTGCCGGCACCGCGAGTTTTGACTGGCACTTGCACATCTAAAACAAGGTCGTAAAGTAACTCGTTCGGCTTTTGAGTCACATAAAGTATGTGTGTTAATTTTGACGCCACTAGCTCTATATGTTGTCATGCAATTTCTTAACTCTCAGAAATGATTATGACATAAAAGTGAAGTACGTGACGAGTGTGACGTTAGGAAAACATTAGGCAGCATGGAGAGAAACTGTATGGGACCACCCAACCGAAAGGAGTACTGTGTGACGTGCTAACCGGAAGCTATTCAACATGGTAGCCGGCTAGCTCAGTCGGTAGAGGGTCAGAATCTTAATCCCAGGGTCGTGGGTTCGAGCCGCACGCTCGGCGGAACGGAATTTTGTTCCGCTGCAGATGTAAATTAAAGTTTTTCTGATTAACGATATTTCATGGAAATAGCAACTTTAAACTTTGCCTACGTCTCTGTCAGTCGCAAGGAAACTGTATTTGAAGGTGAAGGTGATTTTGTAGACATGTGTGAAAGACATGTTCTGAAATGCAAGTGTTGTTGTTTGGAGAGCTCATCGGTTACGTGTCAGATGTGTAGCCAAGCAGTAATGGGTCGCCATAGCTGCAAATATTAGCCGGTAATATGAAGTGTTGTCAGCTGAAGTCTGATGATGCAGACGACCGTAAGGATGAAGTACCCAAGAGTACCATTAGGCCGCGCGTCCTTAGCTCAGTGGTAGAGCACTGGTCTAATAAAACAGTGGTCGTAAGTTCCATCCTCACAGGAGAAAGATGAATTTTGGAAATCAGTTGCGCGTCGTGGCTGTATAGCAAACAGTATCTGTGATGACGAACAATTAGCAACATGCGTTTTTTAAGAATTACTCTCAGATGTGATTAAGGCGAATGGCGCAGATAAAGCATTTGCCAAAGCGGTACAGCATAAGGTGGGACGAGGCAGTCTGAATTACATTTTATAGATGTATTTCTCACATATCTCAGAGCCTCTCGCGGTCGTCGTCGTCGTCGTCGTCGCCGCCGCCGCTTCTGCAGAAGTAGCAAATGGCGATCGTAGCAAATGCGGCGAGGGACGCCCGGCCTTCGATTCAGAATGCACAAAGTGTGTGGTCTTGTTTCTCAGTCTATATTTGATCGGTCTCGTAAGAGGTTGAATGTAACGAATGGGTGGGAAAGAGCAAGGGGCAGCGGCTGTGTAGAACGAAACCACAAATCCTCAGGGGTGTGAGCGTTTCGAGATGAGTCGTATACATGTAAATGTTTGTCGTCAGTGACCGTGTGGCCTAATGGATAAGGCGTCGGACTTCGGATCTGAAGATTACAGGTTCGAATGCTGTCACGCTCGTGTTTTTCCAGTTCTGAAAAAGAAACATACCGTTTTAATGTAGCAATTGAGCAGTACGAAACCGTCTGAAAGTTGCTGTTGACCATTTACGTGTCAGATGTGTAGCAAAGCAGTAATGGGTCGCCATAGCTGCAAATATTAGCCGGTAATATGAAGTGTTGTCAGCTGAAGTCTGATGATGCAGACGACCGTAAGGACGAAGTACCCAAAATTACCGCTAGGCCGCGCCTCTTTACCTCAGTGGTAGAGCACTGGTCTAATAAGCCAGGGGTCGTAAGTTCCATCCTTACAGGAGAAAGATGAATTTTGGAAATCAGTTGCGCGTCGTGGCTGTATAGCAAACAGTATCTGTGATGACGAACAATTAGCAACAGGCGTTTTTTTTAAGAATTACTCTCAGATGAGATTAAGGCGAATGGCGCAGATAAAGCATTTGCCAAAGCGGTACAGCATAAGGGGGGACGAGGCAGTCTGAATTACATTTTATAGATGTATTTCTCACATATCTCAGAGCCTCTCGCGATATTCGTTGTCGTCGTCGTCGTCGTCGTCGTCGTCGTCGTCGCTGCTTCTGCAGAAGTAGCAAATGGCCATCGTAGCAAATGCGGCGAGGGACGCCCTGCCTTCGATTCCGAATGCACAAAGTGTGTGGTCTTGTTTCTCAGTCTATATTTGATCGGTCTCGTAAGAGGTTGAATGTAACGAATGGGTGGGAAAGAGCAAGGGGCAGCGGCTGTGTAGAACGAAAACACAAATCCTTAGGGGTGTGAGCGTTTCGAGATGAGTAGTATAGTTGTAAATGTTTGCCGTCAGTGACCTATTGCATAACGCGTCGGACTTCGGATCTGAAGATTACAGGTTCGAATGCTCTCATGCTCGAGTTTTTCCAGTTCTGAAAAAGAAACATACCGTTTTAATGTAGCAATTGAGCAGTACGAAACCGTCTGAATGTTGCTGTTGACCATTTTTTGCTTGGAGATGCTCTTGAGCTTGAAACACACACAACAAGACCGGTGTTAACTAGCGAAATGGTCGGCAGAGTGCCGGCACCGCGAGTTTTGACTGGCACTTGCACATCTAAAACAAGGTCGTAAAGTAACTCGTTCGGCTTTTGAGTCACATAAAGTATGTGTGTTAATTTTGACGCCACTACCTCTATATGTTGTCATGCAATTTCTTAACTCGCAGAAATGATTATGACATAAAAGTGAAGTACGTGACGAGTGTGACGTTAGGAAAACATTAGGCAGCATGGAGAGAAACTGTATGGGACCACCCAACCGAAACGAGTACTGTGTGACGTGCTACCCGGAAGCTATTCAACACGGTAGCCGGCTAGCTCAGTCGGTAGAGGGTCAGAATTTTAATGCCAGGGTCGTGGGTTCGAGCCGCACGCTCGGCGGAACGGAATTTTTTTCCGCTGCAGATGTAAATTACCGTTTTTCTGATTAACGATATTTAATGGAAATAGCAACTTTAAACTTTGCCTACGTCTCTGTCAGTCGCAAGGAAACTGTATTTGAAGGTGAAGGTGATTTTGTAGACATGTGTGAAAGACATGTTCTGAAATGGAAGTGTTGTTGTTTGGAGAGCACATCGGCTACGTGCCAGATGTGTAGCAAAGCAGTAATGGGTCGCCATAGCTGCAAATATTAGCCGGTAATATGAAGTGTTGTCAGCTGAAGTCTGATGATGCAGACGACCGTAAGGACGAAGTACCCAAAATTACCGCTAGGCCGCGCCTCTTTAGCTCAGTGGTAGAGCACTGGTCTAATAAGCCAGGGGTCGTAAGTTCCATCCTTACAGGAGAAAGATGAATTTTGGAAATCAGTTGCGCGTCGTGGCTGTATAGCAAACAGTATCTGTGATGACGAACAATTAGCAACAGGCGTTTTTTTTAAGAATTACTCTCAGATGTGATTAAGGCGAATGGCGCAGATAAAGCATTTGCCAAAGCGGTACAGCATAAGGGGGGGACGAGGCAGTCTGAATTACATTTTATAGATGTATTTCTCACATATCTCAGAGCCTCTCGCGATATTCGTTGTCGTCGTCGTCGTCGTCGTCGTCGTCGTCGTCGCTGCTTCTGCAGAAGTAGCAAATGGCCATCGTAGCAAATGCGGCGAGGGACGCCCTGCCTTCGATTCCGAATGCAAAAAGTGTGTGGTCTTGTTTCTCAGTCTATATTTGATCGGTCTCGTAAGAGGTTGAATGTAACGAATGGGTGGGAAAGAGCAAGGGGCAGCGGCTGTGTAGAACGAAACCACAAATCCTCAGGGGTGTGAGCGTTTCGAGATGAGTAGTATAGTTGTAAATGTTTGTCGTCAGTGACCTATTGCATAAGGCGTCGGACTTCGGATCTGAAGATTACAGGTTCGAATGCTCTCATGCTCGAGTTTTTCCAGTTCTGAAAAAGAAACATACCGTTTTAATGTAGCAATTGAGCAGTACGAAACCGTCTGAATGTTGCTGTTGACCATTTTTTGCTTGGAGATGCTCTTGAGCTTGAAACACACACAACAAGACCGGTGTTAACTAGCGAAATGGTCGGCAGAGTGCCGGCACCGCGAGTTTTGACTGGCACTTGCACATCTAAAACAAGGTCGTAAAGTAACTCGTTCGGCTTTTGAGTCACATAAAGTATGTGTGTTAATTTTGACGCCACTAGCTCTATATGTTGTCATGCAATTTCTTAACTCTCAGAAATGATTATGACGTAATAGTGAAGTACGTGACGAGTGTGACGTTAGGAAAACATTAGGCAGCATGGAGAGAAACTGTATGGGACCACCCAACCGAAAGGAGTACTGTGTGACGTGCTACCCGGAAGCTATTCAACATGGTAGCCGGCTAGCTCAGTCGGTAGAGGGTCAGAATCTTAATCCCAGGGTCGTGGGTTCGAGCCGCACGCTCGGCGGAACGGAATTTTGTTCCGCTGCAGATGTAAATTAAAGTTTTTCTGATTAACGATATTTCATGGAAATAGCAACTTTAAACTTTGCCTACGTCTCTGTCAGTCGCAAGGAAACTGTATTTGAAGGTGAAGGTGATTTTGTAGACATGTGTGAAAGACATGTTCTGAAATGCAAGTGTTGTTGTTTGGAGAGCACATCGGCTACGTGTCAGATGTGTAGCCAAGCAGTAATGGGTCGCCATAGCTGCAAATATTAGCCGGTAATATGAAGTGTTGTCAGCTGAAGTCTGATGATGCAGACGACCGTAAGGACGAAGTACCCAAGAGTACCATTAGGCCGCGCCTCCTTAGCTCAGTGGTAGAGCACTGGTCTAATAAAACAGGGGTCGTAAGTTCCATCCTCACAGGAGAAAGATGAATTTTGGAAATCAGTTGCGCGTCGTGGCTGTATAGCAAACAGTATCTGTGATGACGAACAATTAGCAACAGGCGTTTTTTAAGAATTACTCTCAGATGTGAATAAGGCGAATGGCGCAGATAAAGCATTTGCCAAAGCGGTACAGCATAAGGTGGGACGAGGCAGTCTGAATTACATTTTATAGATGTATTTCTCACATATCTCAGAGCCTCTCGCGGTCGTCGTCCTCGTCGTCGTCGCCGCCGCCGCTTCTGCAGAAGTAGCAAATGGCGATCGTAGCAAATGCGGCGAGGGACGCCCGGCCTTCGATTCAGAATGCACAAAGTGTGTGGTCTTGTTTCTCAGTCTATATTTGATCGGTCTCGTAAGAGGTTGAATGTAACGAATGGGTGGGAAAGAGCAAGGGGCAGCGGCTGTGTAGAACGAAACCACAAATCCTCAGGGGTGTGAGCGTTTCGAGATGAGTTGTATACATGTAAATGTTGGTCGTCAGTGACCGTGTGGCGTAATGGATAAGGCGTCGGACTTCGGATCTGAAGATTACAGGTTCGAATGCTGTCACGCTCGTGTTTTTCCAGTTCTGAAAAAGAAACATACCGTTTTAATGTAGCAATTGAGCAGTACGAAACCGTCTGAAAGTTGCTGTTGAGCATTTACGTGTCAGATGTGTAGCAAAGCAGTAATGGGTCGCCATAGCTGCAAATATTAGCGGGTAATATGAAGTGTTGTCAGCTGAAGTCTGATGATGCAGACGACCGTAAGGACGAAGTACCTAAAATTACCGCTAGGCCGCGCCTCTTTACCTCAGTGGTAGAGCACTGGTCTAATAAGCCAGGGGTCGTAAGTTCCATCCTTACAGGAGAAAGATGAATTTTGGAAATCAGTTGCGCGTCGTGGCTGTATAGCAAACAGTATCTGTGATGACGAACAATTAGCAACAGGCGTTTTTTTAAGAATTACTCTCAGATGTGATTAAGGCGAATGGCGCAGATAAAGCATTTGCCAAAGCGGTACAGCATAAGGTGGGACGAGGCAGTCTGAATTACATTTATAGATGTATTTCTCACATATCTCAGAGCCTCTCGCGATATTCGTTGTCGTCGTCGTCGTCGTCGTCGTCGCTGCTTCTGCAGAAGTAGCAAATGGCCATCGTAGCAAATGCGGCGAGGGACGCCCTGCCTTCGATTCCGAATGCACAAAGTGTGTGGTCTTGTTTCTCAGTCTATATTTGATCGGTCTCGTAAGAGGTTGAATGTAACGAATGGGTGGGAAAGAGCAAGGGGCAGCGGCTGTGTAGAACGAAACCACAAATCCTCAGGGGTGTGAGCGTTTCTAGATGAGTAGTATAGTTGTAAATGTTTGTCGTCAGTGACCTATTGCATAAGGCGTCGGACTTCGGATCTGAAGATTACAGGTTCGAATGCTCTCATGCTCGAGTTTTTCCAGTTCTGAAAAAGAAACATACCGTTTTAATGTAGCTATTGAGCAGTACGAAACCGTCAGAATGTTGCTGTTGACCATTTTTTGCTTGGAGATGCTCTTGAGCTTGAAACACACACAACAAGACCGGTGTTAACTAGCGAAATGTTCGGCAGAGTGCCGGCACCGCGAGTTTTGACTGGCACTTGCACATCTGAAACAAGGTCGTAAAGTAACTCGTTCGGCTTTTGAGTCACATAAAGTATGTGTGTTAATTTTGACGCCACTAGCTCTATATGTTGTCATGCAATTTCTTAACTCTCAGAAATGATTATGACATAAAAGTGAAGTACGTGACGAGTGTGACGTTAGGAAAACATTAGGCAGCATGGAGAGAAACTGTATGGGACCACCCAACCGAAACGAGTACTGTGTGACGTGCTACCCGGAAGCTACACTCCTGGAAATGGAAAAAAGAACATATTGACACAGGTGTGTCAGACCCACCATACTTGCTCCGGACACTGCGAGAGGGCTGTACAAGCAATGATCACACGCACGGCACAGCGGACACACCAGGAACCGCGGTGTTGGCCGTCGAATGGCGCTAGCTGCGCAGTATTTGTGCACCGCCACCGTCAGTGTCAGCCAGTTTGCCGTGGCATACGGAGCTCCATCGCAGTCTTTAACACTGGTAGCATGCCGCGACAGTGTGGACGTGAACCGTATGTGCAGTTGACGGACTTTGAGCGAGGGCGTATAGTGGGCATGCGGGAGGCCGGGTGGACGTACCACCGAATTGCTCAACACGTGGGGCGTGAGGGCTCCACAGTACATCGATGTTGTCGCCAGTGGTCGGCGGAAGGTGCATGTGCTCGTCGACCTGGGACCGGACCGCAGCGACGCACGGATGCACGCCAAGACCGTAGGATCCTACGCAGTGCCATAGGGGACCGCACCGCCACTTCCCAGCAAATTAGGGAAACTGTTGCTCCTGGGGTATCGGCGAGGACCATTCGCAACCGTCTCCATGAAGCTGGACTACGGTCCCGCACACCGTTAGGCCGTCTTCCGCTCACACCCCAACATCGTGCAGCCCGCCTCCAGTGGTGTCGCGACAGGCGTGAATGGAGGGACGAATGGAGACGTGTCGTCTTCAGCGATGAGAGTCGCTTCTGCCTTGGTGCCCATGATGGCCGTATGCGTGTTTGGCGCCGTGCAGGTGAGCGCCACAATTAGGACTGCATACGACCGAGGCACACAGGGCCAACACCCGGCATCATGGTGTGGGGAGCGATCTCCTACACTGGCCGTACACCTCTGGTAATCGTCGAGGGGACACTGATTAGTGCACGGTACATCCAAACCCTCATCGAACCCATCGTTCTACCATTCCTAGACCGGCAAGGGAACTTGCTGTTCCAACAGGACAATGCACGTCCGCATGTATCCCGTGCCACCCAACGTGCTCTGGAAGGTGTAAGTCAAGTACCCTGGCCAGCAAGATCTCCGGATCTGTCCCCCATTGAGCATGTTTGGGACTGGATGAAGCGTCGTCTCACGCGGTCTGCATGTCCAGCACGAACGCTGGTCCACCTGAGGCGCCAGGTGGAAATGGCATGGCAGGCCGTTCCACAGGACTACATCCAGCATCTCTACGATCGTCTCCATGGGAGAATAGCAGCCTGCATTGCTGCGAAAGGTGGATATACACTGTACTAGTGCCGACATTGTGTATGCTCTATTGCCTGTGTCTATGTGCCTGTGGTTCTGTCAGTGTGATCATGTGATGTATCTGACCCCAGGAAAGTGTCAATAAAGTTTCCCCTTCCTGGGACAATGAATTCACGGTGTTCTTATTTCAATTTCCAGGAGTGTATTCAACACGGTAGCCGGCTAGCTCAGTCGGTAGAGGGTCAGAATCTTAATCCCAGGGTCGTGGGTTCGATCCGCACGCTCGGCGGAACGGAATTTTTTTCCGCTGCAGATGTAAATTACCGTTTTTCTGATTAACGATATTTAATGGAAATAGCAACTTTAAACTTTGCCTACGTCTCTGTCAGTCGCAAGGAAACTGTATTTGAAGGTGAAGGTGATTTTGTAGACATGTGTGAAAGACATGTTCTGAAATGCAAGTGTTGTTGTTTGGAGAGCACATCGGTTACGTGTCAGATGTGTAGCCAAGCAGTAATTTGTCGCCATAGCTGCAAATATTAGCCGGTAATATGAAGTGTTGTCAGCTAAAGTCTGATGATGCAGACGACCGTAAGGACGAAGTACCCAAGAGTACCGCTAGGCCGCGCCTCTTTAGCTCAGTGGTAGAGCACTGGTGTAATAAACCAGGGGTCGTAAGTTCCATCCTCACAGGAGAAAGATGCATTTTGGAAATCAGTTGCGCGTCGTGGCCGTATTGCAAACAGTACCTGTGATGACGAACAATTAGCGACAGGCGTTTTTTTAAGAATTACTCTCAGATGCGATTAAGGCGAATGGCGCAGATAAAGCATTTGCCAAAGCGGTACAGCATAAGGTGGGACGAGGCAGTCTGAATTACATTTTATAGATGTATTTCTCACATATCTCAGAGCCTCTCGCGATATTCGTTGTCGTCGTCGTCGTCGTCGTCGTCGCCGCCGCCGCTTCTGCAGAAGTAGCAAATGGCAATCGTAGCAAATGCGGCGAGGGACGCCCTGCCTTCGATTCCGAATGCACAAAGTGTGTGGTCTTGTTTCTCAGTCTATATTTGGTCGGTCACGTCAGAGGTTGAATGTAACGAATGGGTGGGAAAGAGCAAGGGGCAGCGGCTGTGTAGAACGAAAACACAAATCGTCAGGGGTGTGAGCGTTTCGAGATGAGTCGTATACATGTAAATGTTGGTCGTCAGTGACCGTGTGGCCTAATGGATAAAGCGTCGGACTTCGGATCTGAAGATTACAGGTTCGAATGCTGTCACGCTTGTGTTCATCCAGTTCTGAAAAAGAAACATACCGTTTTAATGTAGCAATTGAGCAGTACGAAACCGTCTGAATGTTGCTGTTGACCATTTTTTGCTTGGAGATGCTCTTGAGCTTGAAACACACACAACAAGACCGGTGTTAACTAGCGAAATGGTCGGCAGAGTGCCGGCACCGCGAGTTTTGACTGGCACTTGCACATCTAAAACAAGGTCGTAAAGTAACTCGTTCGGCTTTTGAGTCACATAAAGTATGTGTGTTAATTATGACGCCACTAGCTCTATATGTTGTCATGCAATTTCTTAACTCTCAGAAATGATTATGACATAAAAGTGAAGTACGTGACGTGTGTGACGTTAGGAAAACATTAGGCAGCATGGAGAGAAACTGTATGGGACCACCCAACCGAAACGAGTACTGTGTGACGTGCTACCCGGAAGCTGTTCAACATGGTAGCCGGCTAGCTCAGTCGGTAGAGGGTCAGAATCTTAATCCCAGGGTCGTGGGTTCGAGCCGCATGCTCGGCGGAACGGAATTTTGTTCCGCTGCAGATGTAAATTACCGTTTTTCTGATTAACGATATTTAATGGAAATAGCAACTTTAAACTTTGCCTACGTCTCTGTCAGTCGCAAGGAAACTGTATTTGAAGGTGAAGGTGATTTTGTAGACATGTGTGAAAGACATGTTCTGAAATGCAAGTGTTGTTGTTTGGAGAGCACATCGGCTACGTGTCAGATGTGTAGCCAAGCAGTAATGGGTCGCCATAGCTGCAAATATTAGCCGGTAATATGAAGTGTTGTCAGCTAAAGTCTGATGATGCAGACGACCGTAAGGACGAAGTACCCAAGAGAACCGCTAGGCCGCGCCTCTTTAGCTCAGTGGTAGAGCACTGGTGTAATAAACCAGGGGTCGTAAGTTCCATCCTCACAGGAAAAAGATGAATTTTGGAAATCAGTTGCGCGTCGTGGCCGTATTGCAAACAGTACCTGTGATGACGAACAATTAGCAACAGGCGTTTTTTTAAGAATTACTCTCAGATGTGATTAAGGCGAATGGCGCAGATAAAGCATTTGCCAAAGCGGTACAGCATAAGGGGGGACGAGGCAGTCTGAATTACATTTTATAGATGTATTTCTCACATATCTCAGAGCCTCTCGCGATATTCGTTGTCGTCGTCGTCGCTGCTTCTGCAGAAGTAGCAAATGGCCATCGTAGCAAATGCGGCGAGGGACGCCCTGCCTTCGATTCCGAATGCACAGAGTGTGTGGTCTTGTTTCTCAGTCTATATTTGATCAGTCTCGTAAGAGGTTGAATGTAACGAATGGGTGGGAAAGAGCAAGGGGCAGCGGCTGTGTAGGACGAAACCACAAATCCTCAGGGGTGTGAGCGTTTCGAGATGAGTAGTATAGTTGTAAATGTTTGTCGTCAGTGACCTATTGCATAAGGCGTCGGACTTCGGATCTGAAGATTACAGGTTCGAATGCTCTCATGCTCGAGTTTTTCCAGTTCTGAAAAAGAAACATACCGTTTTAATGTAGCAATTGAGCAGTACGAAACCGTCTGAATGTTGCTGTTGACCATTTTTTGCTTGGAGATGCTCTTGAGCTTGAAACACACACAACAAGACCGGTGTTAACTAGCGAAATGGTCGGCAGAGTGCCGGCACCGCGAGTTTTGACTGGCACTTGCACATCTAAAACAAGGTCGTAAAGTAACTCGTTCGGCTTTTGAGTCACATAAAGTATGTGTGTTAATTTTGACGCCACTAGCTCTATATGTTGTCATGCAATTTCTTAACTCTCAGAAATGATTATGACATAAAAGTGAAGTACGTGACGTGTGTGACGTTAGGAAAACATTAGGCAGAATGGAGAGAAACTGTATGGGACCACCCAACCGAAACGAGTACTGTGTGACGTGCTAACCGGAAGCTGTTCAACATGGTAGCCGGCTAGCTCAGTCGGTAGAGGGTCAGAATCTTAATCCCAGGGTCGTGGGTTCGAGCCGCATGCTCGGCGGAACGGAATTTTGTTCCGCTGCAGATGTAAATTACCGTTTTTCTGATTAACGATATTTAATGGAAATAGCAACTTTAAACTTTGCCTACGTCTCTGTCAGTCGCAAGGAAACTGTATTTGAAGGTGCAGGTGATTTTGTAGACATGTGTGAAAGACATGTTCTGAAATGCAATTGTTGTTGTTTGGGGAGCACATCGGCTACGTGTCAGATGTGTAGCCAAGCAGTAATGGGTCGCCATAGCTGCAAATATTAGCCGGTAATATGAAGTGTTGTCAGCTGAAGTCTGATGATGCAGACGACCGTAAGGACGTGTCAGTTGTGTAGCCAAGCAGTAATGGGTCGCCATAGCTGCAAATATTAGCCGGTAATATGAAGTGTTGTCAGCTAAAGTCTGATGATGCAGACGACCGTAAGGACGAAGTACCTAAGAGAACCGCTAGGCCGCGCCTCTTTAGCTCAGTGGTAGAGCACTGGTGTAATAAACCAGGGGTCGTAAGTTCCATCCTCACAGGAAAAAGATGAATTTTGGAAATCAGTTGCGCGTCGTGGCCGTATTGCAAACAGTACCTGTGATGACGAACAATTAGCGACAGGCGTTTTTTTAAGAATTACTCTCAGATGCGATTAAGGCGAATGGCGCAGATAAAGCATTTGCCAAAGCGGTACAGCATAAGGTGGGACGAGGCAGTCTGAATTACATTTTATAGATGTATTTCTCACATATCTCAGAGCCTCTCGCGATATTCGTCGTCGCCGCCGCCGCTTCTGCAGAAGTAGCAAATGGCAATCGTAGCAAATGCGGCGAGGGACGCCCTGCCTTCGATTCCGAATGCACAAAGTGTGTGGTCTTGTTTCTCAGTCTATATTTGGTCGGTCACGTCAGAGGTTGAATGTAACGAATGGGTGGGAAAGAGCAAGGGGCAGCGGCTGTGTAGAACGAAAACACAAATCGTCAGGGGTGTGAGCGTTTCGAGATGAGTCGTATACATGTAAATGTTGGTCGTCAGTGACCGTGTGGCCTAATGGATAAAGCGTCGGACTTCGGATCTGAAGATTACAGGTTCGAATGCTGTCACGCTTGTGTTCATCCAGTTCTGAAAAAGAAACATACCGTTTTAATGTAGCAATTGAGCAGTACGAAACCGTCTGAATGTTGCTGTTGACCATTTTTTGCTTGGAGATGCTCTTGAGCTTGAAACACACACAACAAGACCGGTGTTAACTAGCGAAATGGTCGGCAGAGTGCCGGCACCGCGAGTTTTGACTGGCACTTGCACATCTAAAACAAGGTCGTAAAGTAACTCGTTCGGCTTTTGAGTCACATAAAGTATGTGTGTTAATTATGACGCCACTAGCTCTATATGTTGTCATGCAATTTCTTAACTCTCAGAAATGATTATGACATAAAAGTGAAGTACGTGACGTGTGTGACGTTAGGAAAACATTAGGCAGCATGGAGAGAAACTGTATGGGACCACCCAACCGAAACGAGTACTGTGTGACGTGCTACCCGGAAGCTGTTCAACATGGTAGCCGGCTAGCTCAGTCGGTAGAGGGTCAGAATCTTAATCCCAGGGTCGTGGGTTCGAGCCGCATGCTCGGCGGAACGGAATTTTGTTCCGCTGCAGATGTAAATTACCGTTTTTCTGATTAACGATATTTAATGGAAATAGCAACTTTAAACTTTGCCTACGTCTCTGTCAGTCGCAAGGAAACTGTATTTGAAGGTGAAGGTGATTTTGTAGACATGTGTGAAAGACATGTTCTGAAATGCAAGTGTTGTTGTTTGGAGAGCACATCGGCTACGTGTCAGATGTGTAGCCAAGCAGTAATGGGTCACCATAGCTGCAAATATTAGCCGGTAATATGAAGTGTTGTCAGCTAAAGTCTGATGATGCAGACGACCGTAAGGACGAAGTACCCAAGAGAACCGCTAGGCCGCGCCTCTTTAGCTCAGTGGTAGAGCACTGGTGTAATAAACCAGGGGTCGTAAGTTCCATCCTCACAGGAAAAAGATGAATTTTGGAAATCAGTTGCGCGTCGTGGCCGTATTGCAAACAGTACCTGTGATGACGAACAATTAGCAACAGGCGTTTTTTTAAGAATTACTCTCAGATGTGATTAAGGCGAATGGCGCAGATAAAGCATTTGCCAAAGCGGTACAGCATAAGGGGGGACGAGGCAGTCTGAATTACATTTTATAGATGTATTTCTCACATATCTCAGAGCCTCTCGCGATATTCGTTGTCGTCGTCGTCGCTGCTTCTGCAGAAGTAGCAAATGGCCATCGTAGCAAATGCGGCGAGGGACGCCCTGCCTTCGATTCCGAATGCACAGAGTGTGTGGTCTTGTTTCTCAGTCTATATTTGATCAGTCTCGTAAGAGGTTGAATGTAACGAATGGGTGGGAAAGAGCAAGGGGCAGCGGCTGTGTAGGACGAAACCACAAATCCTCAGGGGTGTGAGCGTTTCGAGATGAGTAGTATAGTTGTAAATGTTTGTCGTCAGTGACCTATTGCATAAGGCGTCGGACTTCGGATCTGAAGATTACAGGTTCGAATGCTCTCATGCTCGAGTTTTTCCAGTTCTGAAAAAGAAACATACCGTTTTAATGTAGCAATTGAGCAGTACGAAACCGTCTGAATGTTGCTGTTGACCATTTTTTGCTTGGAGATGCTCTTGAGCTTGAAACACACACAACAAGACCGGTGTTAACTAGCGAAATGGTCGGCAGAGTGCCGGCACCGCGAGTTTTGACTGGCACTTGCACATCTAAAACAAGGTCGTAAAGTAACTCGTTCGGCTTTTGAGTCACATAAAGTATGTGTGTTAATTTTGACGCCACTAGCTCTATATGTTGTCATGCAATTTCTTAACTCTCAGAAATGATTATGACATAAAAGTGAAGTACGTGACGTGTGTGACGTTAGGAAAACATTAGGCAGAATGGAGAGAAACTGTATGGGACCACCCAACCGAAACGAGTACTGTGTGACGTGCTACCCGGAAGCTGTTCAACATGGTAGCCGGCTAGCTCAGTCGGTAGAGGGTCAGAATCTTAATCCCAGGGTCGTGGGTTCGAGCCGCATGCTCGGCGGAACGGAATTTTGTTCCGCTGCAGATGTAAATTACCGTTTTTCTGATTAACGATATTTAATGGAAATAGCAACTTTAAACTTTGCCTACGTCTCTGTCAGTCGCAAGGAAACTGTATTTGAAGGTGCAGGTGATTTTGTAGACATGTGTGAAAGACATGTTCTGAAATGCAATTGTTGTTGTTTGGGGAGCACATCGGCTACGTGTCAGATGTGTAGCCAAGCAGTAATGGGTCGCCATAGCTGCAAATATTAGCCGGTAATATGAAGTGTTGTCAGCTGAAGTCTGATGATGCAGACGACCGTAAGGACGTGTCAGTTGTGTAGCCAAGCAGTAATGGGTCGCCATAGCTGCAAATATTAGCCGGTAATATGAAGTGTTGTCAGCTAAAGTCTGATGATGCAGACGACCGTAAGGACGAAGTACCTAAGAGAACCGCTAGGCCGCGCCTCTTTAGCTCAGTGGTAGAGCACTGGTGTAATAAACCAGGGGTCGTAAGTTCCATCCTCACAGGAAAAAGATGAATTTTGGAAATCAGTTGCGCGTCGTGGCCGTATTGCAAACAGTACCTGTGATGACGAACAATTAGCGACAGGCGTTTTTTTAAGAATTACTCTCAGATGCGATTAAGGCGAATGGCGCAGATAAAGCATTTGCCAAAGCGGTACAGCATAAGGTGGGACGAGGCAGTCTGAATTACATTTTATAGATGTATTTCTCACATATCTCAGAGCCTCTCGCGATATTCGTCGTCGCCGCCGCCGCTTCTGCAGAAGTAGCAAATGGCAATCGTAGCAAATGCGGCGAGGGACGCCCTGCCTTCGATTCCGAATGCACAAAGTGTGTGGTCTTGTTTCTCAGTCTATATTTGGTCGGTCACGTCAGAGGTTGAATGTAACGAATGGGTGGGAAAGAGCAAGGGGCAGCGGCTGTGTAGAACGAGAACACAAATCCTCAGGGGTGTGAGCGTTCCGAGATGAGTCGTATACATGTAAATGTTGGTCGTCAGTGACCGTGTGGCCTAATGGATAAGGCGTCGGACTTCGGATCTGAAGATTACAGGTTCGAATGCTGTCACGCTTGTGTTCTTCCAGTTCTCAAAAAGAAACATAACGTTTTAATGTAGCAATTGAGCAGTACGAAACAGTCTGAATGTTGCTGTTGACCATTTTTTGCTTGGAGATGCTCTTGAGCTTGAAACACACACAACAAGACCGGTGTTAACTAGCGAAATGGTCGGCAGAGTGCCGACACAGCGAGTTTTGACTATCACTTGCACATCTAAAACAACGTCGGAAAGTAACTCGTTCGGCTTTTGAGTCACATAAAGTATGTGTGTTAATTTTGACGCCACTAGCTCTGCATGTTGTCATGCAATTTCTTTACCTCTCAGAAATGATTATGAGATAAAAGTGAAGTACGTGACGAGTGTGACGTTAGGAAAACATTAGGTATCATGGAGAGATTCTGTATGGGACCACCCAACCCAAACGAGTACTGTGTGACGTGCTACCCGGCAGGTATTCACCGAGGTAGCCGGCTAGCTCAGTCGGTAGTGCGTCAGACTCTTAATCCCAGGGTCTTGGGTTCGAGCCAGACGCTGGGCGGAACGGAATTTTGTTCCGCTGCAGGTGTAAATCAACGTTTTTCTGATTAACGAGATTTAATGGAAATAGCAACTTTAAACTTTGCCTACGTCTCTGTCAGTCGCAAGGAAACTGTATTTGAAGGTGAAGGTGATTTTGTAGACATGTGTGAAAGACACATTCTGAAATGCAAGTGTTGTTGTTTGGAGAGCACATCGGTTACGTGTCAGATGTGTAGCCAAGCAGTAATTTGTCGCCATAGCTGCAAATATTAGTCGGTAATATGAAGTGTTGTCAGCTAAAGTCTGATGATGCAGACGACCGTAACGACGAAGTACCCAAGAGCACCGCTAGGCCGTGCCTCTTTACCTCAGTGGTAGAGCACTGGTGTAATAAACCAGGGGTCGTAAGTTCCATCCTCACAGGAGAAAGATGAATTTTGGAAATCAGTTGCGCGTCGTGGCCGTATTGCAAACAGTACCTGTGATGACGAACAATTAGCGACAGGCGTTTTTTTAAGAATTACTCTCAGATGCGATTAAGGCGAATGGCGCAGATAAAGCATTTGCCAAAGCGGTACAGCATAAGGTGGGACGAGGCAGTCTGAATTACATTTTATAGATGTATTTCTCACATATCTCAGAGCCTCTCGCGATATTCGTTGTCGTCGTCGTCGTCGTCGTCGTCGTCGTCGTCGTCGTCGTCGTCGTCGCCGCCGCCGCCGCTTCTGCAGAAGTAGCAAATGGCAATCGTAGCAAATGCGGCGAGGGACGCCCTGCCTTCGATTCCGAATGCACAAAGTGTGTGGTCTTGTTTCTCAGTCTATATTTGGTCGGTCACGTCAGAGGTTGAATGTAACGAATGGGTGGGAAAGAGCAAGGGGCAGCGGCTGTGTAGAACGAAAACACAAATCCTCAGGGGTGTGAGCGTTTCGAGATGAGTCGTATACATGTAAATGTTGGTCGTCAGTGACCGTGTGGCCTAATGGATAAGGCGTCGGACTTCGGATCTGAAGATTACAGGTTCGAATGCTGTCACGCTTGTGTTCTTCCAGTTCTGAAAAAGAAACATACCGTTTTAATGTAGCAATTGAGCAGTACGAAACCGTCAGAATGTTGCTGTTGACCATTTTTTGCTTGGAGATGCTCTTGAGCTTGAAACACACACAACAAGACCGGTGTTAACTAGCGAAATGGTCGGCAGAGTGCCGGCACTGCGAGTTTTGACTGGCACTTGCACATCTAAAACAAGGTCGTAAAGTAACTCGTTCGGCTTTTGAGTCACATAAAGTATGTGTGTTAATTTTGACGCCACTAGCTCTATATGTTGTCATGCAATTTCTTAACTCTCAGAAATGATTATGACATAAAAGCGAAGTACGTGACGAGTGTGACGTTAGGAAAACATTAGGCAGCATGGAGAGAAACTGTATGGGACCACCCAACCGAAACGAGTACTGTGTGACTTGCTACTCGGCAGGTATTGATCGAGGCAGCCGGCTAGCTAAGTCGGAAGAGCGTGAGACTGTTTATTCCCAGGGTTGTGGGTTCGAGCCCCACGCTGGGCAGAACGGAATTTTGTTCCGCTGCAGATGTAAATTACCGTTTTTCTGATTAACGTGATATAATGTAAATAGCAACTTTAAACTTTGCCTATGTCTCTGTCAGTCGCAAGGAGACTGTATTTGAAGGTGAAGGTGATATTGTAGACATGTGTGAAAGACATGTTCTGAAATGCAAGTGTTGTTGTTTGGAGAGCACATCGGTTACGTGTCAGATGTGTAGCCAAGCAGTAATGGGTCGCCATAGCTGCAAATATTAGAAGCTAATATGAAGTGTTGTCAGCTGAAGTCTGATGATGCAGGCGACCATAAGGCCGAAGTACGCAAGAGTACCGCTAGGCCGCGTCTCTTTAGCTCAGTGGTAGAGCATTGGTGTAGTAAACCATGGGTGGTAAGTTCCATCCTCAGAAGAAGAAGACGAATTTTGGAAATCAGTTTCGCGTCGTGGCCGTGTAGCAAACAGTATCTGTAATGACGAACAATTAGCGACAGGCGTTTTATTAAGAATTACTCTCAGATGTGATTAAGGCGAATGGCGCAGATAAAGCATTTGCCAAAGCGGTATAGCCTAAGGTGGGACGAGGCAGTCTGAATTACATTTTATAGATGTATTTCTCACATATCTCAGAGCCTCTCGCGGTCGTCGTCGTCGTTGTCGAAGGCGCCGCCGCTTCGGCTGAAGTAGCAAATGGCCATCGTAGCAAATGCGGCGAAGGACGCCCTGTCTTCGATTCCGAATGCACAAAGTGTGTGGTCTTGTTTCCCAGTCTATATTTGGTCGGTCCCGTAAGAGGTTGAATGTAACGAATGGGTGGGAAAGAGCAAGGGGCAGTGGTTGTGCAGAACGAAAACACAATTCCTCAGGGTGTGAGCGTTTCGAGATGAGTCGTATACATGTTACAGTCGGTTGTCAGTGACAGTGTGGCCTAATGGATCAGGCGTCGGACTTCGGATCTGATGATTACAGGTTCGAATGCTGTCAAGCTCGTGTTTTTCCAGATCTGAAAAAGAAACATACCGTTTTAATGTAGCAATTGAGCTGTACGAAACCGTCTGAATGTTGCTGTTGACCATTTTTTGCTTGGAGTTGCTCTTGAGCTTGAAACACACACAACAAGACCGGTGTTAACTAGCGAAATGGTCGGCAGGGTGCCGTCACCGCTTGTTTTGACTGGCACTTGCACATCTAAAACAACGTCGGAAAGTAACTCGTTCGGCTTTTGAGTCACATCAAGTATGTGTGTTAATTTTGACGCCACTAGCTCCGCATGTTGTCATGCAATTCCTTTACCTCTCAGAAATGATTATGAAATAAAAGTGAAGTACGTGACGAGTGTGACGTTAGGAAAACATTAGGCAGCATGGAGAGATTCTGTATGGGAGCACCCTACCCAAACGAGTACTGTGTGACTTGCTAACTGGGAGGTCAAAACCAAGGCAGCCGGCTAGTTAAGTCGGTAGAGCGTGAGACTGTTAATCCCAGGGTTGTGGGTTCGAGCCCCACGTTGGGCGGAACGGAATTTTGTTCCGCTGCAGATGTAAATTACCGTTTTTCTGAATAAATGGTATGATGTAAATAGCAACTTTAAACTTTGCCTACGTCTCTGTCAGTCGCAAGGAAACTGTATTTGAAGGTGAAGGTGATTTTGTAGACATGTGTGAAAGACATGTTCTGAAATGCAAGTGTTCTTGTTTGGAGAGCACATCGGTTACGTGTCAGATGTGTAGCCAAGCAGTAATGGGTCGCCATAGCTGCAAATATTAGAAGCTAATATGAAGTGTTGTCACCTGAAGTCTGATGATGCGGGCGACCGTAAGGCCGAAGTACGCAAGAGTACCGCTATGCCGCGCCTCTTTAGCTCAGTGGTAGAGCATTGGTGTAGTAAACCATGGGTGGTAAGTTCCATCCTCAGAAGAAGAAGACGAATTTTGGAAATCAGTTTCGCGTCGTGGCCGTATAGCAAACAGTGTCTGTGATAACGAATAATTAGCGATAAGCTTTTTATTAAGAATTACTCTCAGATGTGATTAAGGCGAATCGCGCAGATAAAGCATTTGCCAAAGCGGTACAGCTTAAGTTGGGACGAGGCAGTCTGAATTACATTTTATAGATGTATTTCTCACATATCTCAGAGCCTCAGGCGGTCGTCGTCGTCGTTGTCGCCGCCGCCGCCGCCGCTTCTGCAGAGGTAGCAAATGGCCATCGAAGCAAATGCGGCGAGGGACGCCCTGCCTTCGATTCCGAATGCACAAAGTGTGTGTTCTTGTATCCCAGTCTATATTTGGTCGGTCTCGTTAGAGGTTGAATGTAACGAATGGGTGGGAAAGAGCAAGGTGCAGCAGCTGTGCAGAACGAAAACACAATTCCTCAGGGTGTGAGTGTTTCGAGATGAGTCGTATACAAGTTATAGTTTGTCGTCAGTGATCGTGTGGCGTAATGGATCAGACGTCGTACTTCGGATGTGAAGATTACAGGTTCGAATGCTGTCACGCTCGTGTTTTTCCAGTTCTGAAAAAGAAACATACCGTTTTAATGTAGCAATTGAGCAGTACGAAACCGTCTGAATGTTGCTGTTGACCATTTTTTGCTTGGAGTTGCTCTTGAGCTTGAAACACACACAACAAGACCGGTGTTAACTAGCGAAATGGTCGGCAGGGTGCCGTCACCGCGAGTTTTGACTGGCACTTGCACATCTAAAACAACGTCGGAAAGTAACTCGTTCGGCTTTTGAGTCACATCAAGTATGTGTGTTAATTTTTACGCCACTAGCTCTGCATGTTGTCATGCAATTCCTTACCTCTCAGAAATTGTTATGAAATAGAAGTGAAGTACGTGACGAGTGTGACGTTAGGAAAACATTAGGCAGCATGGAGAGATTCAGTATGGGACCACCCAACCCAAACGAGTACTGTGTGACTTGCTACCCGGCAGGTATTAACCGAGGCAACCGGCTACCTAAGTCGGTAGAGCGTGAGACTCTCAATCCCAGGGTTGTGTGTTCGAGCCCCACGCTGGGCGGAACGGAATTTTGTTCCGCTACAGATGTAAATTACCGTTTTTCTGTATAAATGGTATGATGTAAATAGCAACTTTAAACTTTGCCTACGTCTCTGTCAGTCGCAAGGAAACTGTATTTGAAGGTGAAGGTGATTTTGTAGACATGTGTGAAAGACATGCTCTGAAATGCAAGTGTTGTTGTTTGGAGAGGACATCGGTAACGTGTCAGATGTGTAGCCAAGCAGTAATGGGTCAACCATAGCTGCAAATATTAGAAGCTAATATGAAGTGTTGTCAGCTGAAGTCTGATGATGCAGGCGACCGTAATGCCGAAGTTCGCAAGAGTACCGCTAGGACGCTCCTCTTTAACTCAGTGGTTGAGCATTGGTGTAGTAAACCAGGGGTGGTAAGTCCCACCCTCAGAGGAGAAAGACAAATTTTGGAAATCTGTTTCGCGTCGTGGCCGTATAGCAAACAGTATCTGTGATGACGAACAATTAGCGACAGGCGTTATTTTAAGAATTACTCTCAAATGTGATTAAGGCGAATGGCGCAGATAAAGCATTTCCCAAAGCAGTACAGCCTATGGTGGGACGAGGCAGTCTGAATTACATTTTATAGATGTATTTCTCACATATCTCAGAGCCTCTCGCGTTGGTCGTCGTCGTCGTCGTCGTCGTCGTCGTCGTCGTCGTCGTCGCCGCCGCTTCTGCAGAAGTAGCAAATGGCTATCGTAGCAAATGCGGCGAGGGACGCCCTGCCTTCGATTCCGTATGCACAAAGTTTGTGGTCTTGTTTCCCAGTCTATATTTGGTCGGCCTCGTAAGAGGTTGAATGTAACGAATGGGTGGGAAAGGGCAAGGGGCAGCGGCTGTGCAGAACGAAAACACAATTCCTCAGGGTGTGAGCGTTTCGAGATGAGTCATATACAAGTTATAGTTGGTCGTCAGTGACCGTGTGGCGTAATGTATCAGGCGTCGGACTTCGGATCTGAAGATTACAGGTTCGAATGCTGTCAAGCTCGTGTTTTTCCAGTTCTGAAAAAGAAACATACCGTTTTAATGTAGCAATTGAGCAGTACGAAACCGTCTCAATGTTGCTGTTGACCATTTTTTGCTTGGAGTTGCTCTTGAGCATGAAACACACACAACAAGACCGGTGTTAACTAGCGAAATGGTCGGCAGGGTGCCGTCACCGCGAGTTTTGACTGGCACTTGCACATCTAAAACAACGTCGGAAAGTAACTCGTTCGGCTTTTGACTCACTTCAAGTATGTGTGTTAATTTGATGCCACTAGCTCTGCATGTTGTCATGCAATTCCTTTACCTCTCAGAAATGATTATGAAATAAAAATGAAGTACGTGACGAGTGTGACGTTAGGAAAACATTAGGCAGCATGGAGAGATTCTGTATGGGACCACCCGACCCAAACGAGTAATGTGTGTCTTGCTACCCCGCAGGTATTAACCGAGGCAGACGGTTAGCTAAGTTGGTAGCGTGTAAAATTTTTAAACCCAGGGTTGTGGGTTCGAGCCCCACGCTGTTCGGAACGGAATTTTGTTCCGCTGCAGATGTAAATTACCGTTTTTCTGATTAACGTGATATAATGTAAATAGCAACTTTAAACTTTGCCTACGTCTATGTCAGTCGCAAGGAAACTGTATTTGAAGGTGAAGGTGATTTTGTAGACATGTGTTATAGACATGTTCTGAAATGCAAGTGTTGTTGTTTGGAGAGCACATCGGTTACGTACCAGATGTGTAGCAAGCAGTAATGGGTCGCCATTCTGCAAATATTAGAAGCCAATATGGATTGTTGTCAGCTGAAGGCTGATGATGCAGGCGACCGTAAGGCCGAAGTACGCAAGAGTACCGCTAGGCCGCGCCACTTTAGCTCAGTGGTAGAGCACTGGCTTAGTAAACCAGGGGTGGTAAGTTCCATCCTCAGAGGAGGAAGACGAATTTTGGAAATCAGTTTTGCGTCGTGGCCGTATAGCAAACAGTATCTGTGATGACGAACAATTAGCGACAGGCGTTTTATTAAGAATTACTCTCAGATGTGATTAAGGCGAATGGCGCAGATAAAGCCTTTGCCAAAGCGGTACAGCATAAGGTGGGACGAGGCAGTCTGAATTACATTTTGTAGATGTATTTTTCACATATCTCAGAGCCTGTCGTCGTCGTCGTCGCCGCCGCCACTTCTGCAGAAGTAGCAAATGGCCATCATAGCAAATGCGGCGAGGGACGCCCTGCCTTCGATTCCGAAAGCACGAAGCGTGTGGTCTTGTTTCCCAGTCTATATTTTGTCGGTCTCGTAAGAGGTTGAATGTAACGAATGGGTGGGAAAGAGCAAGGGGCAGCGGCTGTGCAGAACGAAAACACAATTCCTCAGGGTGTGAGCGTTTCGAGATGAGTCGTATACAAGTTATAGTTGGTCGTCAGTGACCGTGTGGCCTATGGATCAGGCGTCAGACTTCGGATCTGATGATTACTGGTTCGAATGCTGTCACGCTCGTGTTTTTCCAGTTCTGAAAAAGAAACATACCGTTTTAATGTAGCAATTGAGCAGTACGAAACCGTCTGAATGTTGCTGTTGACCATTTTTTGCTTGGAGTTGCTCTTGAGCTTGAAACACACACAACAAGACCGGTATTAACTATCGAAATGGTCGGCAGGGTGCCGTCACCGCGAGTTTTGACTCGCACTTGCACATCTAAAACAACGTCCGAAAGTAACTCGTTCGGCTTTTGAGTCACATCAAGTATATGTGTTAATTTTGACGCCACTAGCTCTGCATGTTGTTTTGCAATTCCTTTACCTCTCAGAAATAATTATGAAATAAGAGTGAAGTACGTGACGAGTGTGACGTTAGGAAAACATTAGGCAGCATGGAGAGATTCTGTATGGGACCACCCAACCAAAACGAGTAATGTGTGTCTTGCTACCCGGCAGGTATTAACCGAGGCAGACGGATAGCTAAGTTGGTAGAGTGTAAGATTTTTAACCCCAGGGTTGTGGGTTCGAGCCCCACGCTGGGCGGAACGGAATTTTGTTCCGCTGCAGATGTAAATTACCGTTTTTCTGATTAACGTGATATAATGTAAATAGCAACTTTAAACTTTGCCTACGTCTCTGTCAGTCGCAAGGAAACTGTATTTGAAGGTGAAGGTGATTTTGTAGACATGTGTGAAAGACATGTTCTGAAATGCAAGTGTTGTTGTTTGGAGAGCACATCGGTTACGTGTCAGATGTGGAGCCAAGGACTAATGGGTCGCCATAGCTGCAAATATTAGAAGCTAATATGAAGTGTTGTCAGCTGAAGTCTGATGATGCAGGCGACCGTAAGGCCGAAGAACGCAAGAGTACCCTAGACCGCGCCTCTTTAGCTCAGTGGCAGATCACTAATGTAGTGAATCAGGGGTGGTAAGTTCCATCCTCAGAGGAGGAAGACGAATTTTGGAAATCAGTTTCGCGTCGTGGCCGTATAGCAAACAGTATCTGTGATGACGAACAATTAGCGACAGGCGTTTTATTAAGAATTACTCTCAGATGTGATTAAGGCGAATTGCGCAGATAAAGCATTTGCCAAAGCGGTACAGCCTAAGGTGGGACTTGGCGGTTTGAATTACATTTTATAGATGTATTTCTCACATACCTCAGAGCCTCTCGCGGTCGTCGTCGTCGTCGTCGTCGTCGTCGTCGCCGCCGCCGCTTCTGCAGAAGTAGCAAATGGCCATCGTAGCAAATGCGGCGAGGGACGCTCTGCCTTCGATTCCGAATGCACAAAGTGTGTGTTCTTGTTTCCCAGTCTATATTTGGTCGGTCTCATAAGAGGTTGAATGTAACGAATGGGTGGGAAAGAGCAAGGGGCAGCGGCTGTGCAGAACGAAAACACAAATCCTCAGGGTGTGAGCGTTTCGAGATGAGTCGTATACATGTTATAGTTGGTTGTCAGTGACAGTGTGGCCTAATGGATCAGGCGTCGGACTTCGGATGTGATGATTACAGGTTCGAATGCTGTCACGCTCGTGTTTTTCCAGTTCTGAAAAAGAAACATACCGTTTTAATGTAGCAATTGAGCAGTACGAAACCGTCTGAATGTTGCTGTTGACCATTTTTTGCTTGGAGTTGCTCTTGAGCTTGAAACACACACAACAAGACCGGTGTTAACTAGCGAAATGGTCGGCAGGGTGCCGTCACCGCGAGTTTTGACTGGCACTTGCACATCTAAAACAACGTCGGAAAGTAACTCGTTCGGCTTTTGAGTCACATCAAGTATGTGTGTTAATTTTGACGCCACTAGCTCTGCATGTTGTCATGCAATTCCTTTACCTCTCAGAAATGATTATGAAATAAAAGTGAAGTACGTGACGAGTGTGACGTTAGGAAAAGATTAGGCAGCCTGGAGCGATTCTGTATTGGACCACCCAACCCAAACGAGTACTGTGTGACTTGCTACTCGGCAGGTATTGATCGAGGCAGCCGGCTAGCTAAGTCGGAAGAGCGTGAGACTGTTTATTCCCAGGGTTGTGGGTTCGAGCCCCACGCTGGGCGGAACGGAATTTTGTTCCGCTGCAGATGTAAATTACCGTTTTTCTGATTAACGTGATATAATGTAAATGGCAACTTTAACCTTTGCCTACGTGTCTGTCTGTCGCAAGGAAACTGTATTTGAAGGTGAAGGTGATTTTGTAGACATGTGTGAAAGACATGTTCTGAAATGCAAGTGTTGTTGTTTGGAGAGAACATCGGTTACGTGTCAGATGTGTAGCCAAGCAGTAATGGGTCGCCATAGCTGCAAATATTAGAAGGTAATATGAAGTGTTGTCAGCTGAAGTCTGATGATGCAGGCGACCGTATGGCCGAAGTACGCAAGAATACCGCTAGGCCGCGACCCTTTAGCTCAGTGGTAGAGCACTGGTGTAGTAAACCAGGGGTGGTAAGTTCCATCCTCAGAGGAGGAAGACGAATTTTGGAAATCAGTTTCGCGTCGTGGCCGTGTAGCAAACAGTATCTGTAATGACGAACAATTAGCGACAGTCGTTTTATTAAGAATTACTCTCAGATGTGATTAAGGCGAATGGCGCAGATAAAGCATTTGCCAAAGCGGTACAGCCTAAGGTGGGACGAGGCAGTCTGAATTACATTTTATAGATGTATTTCTCACATATCTCAGAGCCTCTCGCGGTCGTCGTCGTCGTTGTCGCCGGCGCCGCCGCTTCGGCTGAAGTAGCAAATGGCCATCGTAGCAAATGCGGCGAAGGACGCCCTGTCTTCGATTCCGAATGCACAAAGTGTGTGGTCTTGTTTCCCAGTCTATATTTGGTCGGTCTCGTAAGAGGTTGAATGTAACGAATGGGTGGGAAAGAGCAAGGGGCTGCGGCTGTGCAGAACGAAAACACAATTCCTCGGGGTGTGAGCGTTTCGAGATGAGTCGTATACAAGTTATAGTTGGTCGTCAGTGACCGTGTGGCCTAATGGATAAGGCGTCGGACTTCGGATCTGAAGATTACAGGTTCGAATGCTGTCAAGCTCCTGTTTTTCCAGTTCTGAAAAAGAAACATACCGTTTTAATGTAGCAATTGAGCTGTACGAAACCGTCTGAATGTTGCTGTTGACCATTTCTTGCTTGGAGTTGCTCTTGAGATTGAAACACACAAAACAAGACCGGTGTTAACTAGCGAAATGGTCGGCAGGGTGCCGTCACCGCGAGTTTTGACTCGCACTTGCACATCTAAAACAACGTCGGAAAGTAACTCGTTCGGCTTTTGAGTCACATCAAGTATGTGTGTTAATTTTGACGCCACTAGCTCTGCATGTTGTCATGCAATTCCTCTACCTCTCAGAAATGATTATGAAATAAGAGTGAAGAACGTGACGAGTGTGACGTTAGGAAAACAGTAGGCAGCATGGAGAGTTTCTGTATGGGACCACCTAACCCAAGCGAGTACTGTGTGACTTGCTATCCGGCAGGTATTAACCGAGGCAGCCGGCTACCTAAGTCGGTAGAGCTTGAGACTCTCAATCCCAGGGTTGTGTGTTCGAGCCCCATGCTGGGCGGAACGGAATTTTGTTCCGCTACAGATGTAAATTACCGTTTTTCTGTATAAATGGTATGATGTAAATAGCAACTTTAAACTTTGCCTACGTCTCTGTCAGTCGCAAGGAAACTGTATTTGAAGGTGAAGGTGATTTTGTAGACATGTGTGAAAGACATGTTCTGAAATGCAAGTGTTGTTGTTTGGAGAGCACATCGGTTACGTGTCAGATGTGTAGCCAAGCAGTAATGGGTCGCCATATCTGCAAATATTAGAAGCTAATATGAAGTGTTGTCAGCTGAAGTCTGATGATACAGGTGACCGTAAGGCCGAAATACGCAAGAGTACCGCTAGGCCGCGCCTCTTCAGCTCAGTGGTAGAGCACTGGTGTAGTAAACCAGGGGTGGTAAGTTCCGTCCTCAGAGGAGGAAGACAAATTTTGGAAATCAGTTTCGCGTCGTTGCCGTATAGCAAACAGTATCTGTGATGACGAACAATTAGCGACAAGCGTTTTATTAAGAATTACTCTCAGATGAGATTAAGGCGAATGGTGCAAATCCAAACGAGTGCTGTGTGACTTCCTACCCGGCAGGTATTAACCGAGGCAGCCGGATAGCTGAGTCGGTAGAGCGTGAGACTCTTAATCCCAGGGTTGTGGGTTCGAGCCACACGCTGGGCGGAACGGAATTTTGTTCCGCTGCAGATGTAAATTACCGTTTTTCTGATTAACGTGATATAATGTAAATAGCAACTATAACCTTTGCCTATGTCTCTGTCAGTCGCAAGGAAACTGTATTTGAAGGTGAAGGTGATTTTGTAGACATGTGTGAAAGACATGTTCTGAAATGCAAGTGTTGTTGTTTGGAGAGCACATCGGTTACGTGTCAGATGTGTAGCCAAGCAGTAATGGGTCGCCATAGCTGCAAATATTAGAAGGTAATATGAAGTGTTGTCAGCTGAAGTCTGATGATGCAGGCGACCGTATGGCCCAAGTACGCAAGAATACCGCTAGGCCGCGACCCTTTAGCTCAGTGGTAGAGCACTGGTGTAGTAAACCAGGGGTGGTAAGTTCCATCCTCAGAGGAGGAAGACGAATTTTGGAAATCAGTTTCGCGTCGTGGCCGTGTAGCAAACAGTATCTGTGATGACGAACAATTAGCGACAAGCGTTTTATTAAGAATTACTCTCAGATGTGGTTAAGGCGAATGGCGCAGATAAAGCATTTGCCAAAGCGGTACAGCATAAGGTGGGACGAGGCAGTCTGAATTACATTTTATAGATGTATTTCTCACATATCTCAGAGCCTCTCGCTGTCGTCGTCGTCGTCGTCGTCGCCGCTTCTGCAGAAGTAGCAAATGGCCATCATAGCAAATGCGGCGAGGGACGCCCTGCCTTCGATTCCGAATGCACAAAGTGTGTGGTCTTGTTTCCCAGTGTATATTTATTCGGTCTCGTAAGAGGTTGAATGTAACGAATGGGTGGGAAAGAGCAAGGGGCAGCGGCTGTGCATAACGAAAACACAATTCCTCAGGGTGTGAGCGTTTCGAGATGAGTCGTATACAAGTTATAGTTGGTCGTCAGTGACTGTGTGGCCTATGGACCAGGCGTCGGGCTTCGGATCTGATGATTACAAGTTCGAATGCTGTCACGCTCGTGTTTTTCCAGTTCTGAAAAAGAAACATACAGTTTTATTGTAGCAATTGAGCAGTACGAAACCGTCTGAATGTTGCTGTTGACCATTTTTTGCTTGGAGTTGCTCTTGAGCTAGAAACACACACAACAAGACCGGTGTTAACCAGCGAAATGGTCGGCAGGGTGCCGTCACCGCGAGTTTTGACTCGCACTTGCACATCTAAAACAACGTCGGAAAGTAACTCGTTCGGCTTATGAGTCACATCAAGTATGTGTGTTATTTTTGACGCCACCAGCTCTGCATGTTGTCATGCAATTCCTTTACCTCTCAGAAATGATTATGAAATAAGAGTGAAGTACGTGACGAGTGTGACGTTAGGAAAACATTATTCAGCATGGAGAGATTCTGTATGGGACCACCCAACCCAAACGAGTACTGTGTGACTTGCTACCCGACAGGTATTAACCGAGGCAGACGGATAGCTACGTCGGTAGAGTGTAAGAGTATTAACCCCATGGTTGTGGGTTCGAGCCACACGCTGGGCGGAACGGAATTTTGTTCCGCTGCAGATGTAAATTACCGTTTTTCTGATTAACGTGATATAATGTAAATAGCAACTATAACCTTTGCCTACGTCTCTGTCAGTCGCAAGGAAACTGTATTTGAAGGTGAAGGTGATTTTGTAGACATGTGTGAAAGACATGTTCTGAAATGCAAGTGTTGTTGTTTGGAGAGCACATCGGTTACGTGTCAGATGTGTAGCCAAGCAGTAATGGGTCGCCATAGCTGCAAATATTAGAAGGTAATATGAAGTGTTGTCAGCTGAAGTCTGATGATGCAGGCGACCGTATGGCCCAATTACGCAAGAATACCGCTAGGCCGCGACCCTTTAGCTCAGTGGTAGAGCACTGGTGTAGTAAACCAGGGGTGGTAAGTTCCATCCTCAGAGGAGGAAGACGAATTTTGGAAATCAGTTTCGCGTCGTGGCCGTGTAGCAAACAGTATCTGTGATGACGAACAATTAGCGACAAGCGTTTTATTAAGAATTACTCTCAGATGTGGTTAAGGCGAATGGCGCAGATAAAGCATTTGCCAAAGCGGTACAGCATAAGGTGGGACGAGGCAGTCTGAATTACATTTTATAGAAGTATTTCTCACATATCTCAGAGCCTCTCGCTGTCGTCATCGTTGTCGCCGCCGCCGCCGCTTCTGCAGAAGTAGCAAATGGCCATCGTAGCAAATGCGGCGAGGGACGCCCTGCCTTCGATTGCGAATGCACAAAGTGTGTGGTCTTGTTTTTCAGTCTATATTTGGTCGGTCTCGTAAGAGGTTGAATGTAACGAATGGGTGGGAAAGAGCAAGGGGCAGCGGCTGTGCAGAACGAAAACACAATTCCTCAGGGTGTGAGCGTTTCGAGATGAGTCATATACAAGTTATAGTTGGGCGTCAGTGACCGTGTGGCCTAATGGATCAGGCGTCGGACTTCGGATCTGAAGATTACAGGTTCGAATGCTGTCACGCTCGTGTTTTTCCAGTTCTGAAAATGAAACATACCGTTTTAATGTAGCAATTGAGCAGTACGAAACCGTCTGAATGTTGCTGTTGACCATTTTTTGCTTGGAGTTGCTCTTGAGCTTGAAACACACACAACAAGACCGGTGTTAACTAGCGAAATGGTCGGCAGGGTGCCGTCACCGCGAGTTTTGACTCGCACTTGCACATCTAAAACAACGTCGGAAAGTAACTCGTTCGGCTTATGAGTCACATCAAGTATGTGTGTTAATTTTGACGCCACTAGCTCTGCATCTTGTCATGCAATTCCTTTACATCTCAGAAATGATTATGAAATAAGAGTGAACTACGTGACGAGTGTAACGTTAGGAAAACATTAGGCAGCATGGAGAGATTCTGTATGGGACCACCCAACCCAAACGATTACTTTGTGACTTGCTACCCGGCAGGTATTAACCGAGGCAGCCGGGTAGCTAAGTCGGTAGAGCGTGAGACTCTTAAATCCAAGGTTGTGGGTTCGAGACCCACGCTGGGCGGAACGGAATTTTGTTCCGCTGCAGATGTAAATTACCGTTTTCTGATTAACGTGATATAATGTAAATAGCAACTTTAAACTTTGCCTACGTCTCTGTCAGTCGCAAGGAAACTGTATTTGAAGGTGAAGGTGATTTTGTAGACATGTGTGAAAGACATGTTCTGAAATGCAAGTGTTGTTGTTTGGAGAGCACATCGGTTACGTGTCAGATGTGTAGCCAAGCAATAATGGGTCGCCATAGCTGCAAATATTAGAAGCTAATATGAAGTGTTGTCAGCTGAAGTCTGATGATGCAGGCGACCGTAAGGCCGAAGTACGCAAGAGTACCGCTAGGCCGCGCCCCTTTAGCTCAGTGGTAGAGCCATGCTGTAGTAAACCAGAGGTGGTAAGTTCCATCCTCAGAGGAGGAAGACGAATTTTGGAAATCAGTTTCGCGTCGTGGCCGTATAGCCAACAGTATCTGTGATGACGAACAATTAGCGACAGGCGTTTTACTAAGAATTACTCTCAGATGTGATTAAGGCGGATGGCGCAGATAAAGCATTTTTTTTTAACTTTATTTCAACATCAATAATAGTTATATATAATAACCCACTCCCTTATTTGATTAGTGGGCCTGTATTATAATACAATGATTATTACAAATATGCAGCTCTTAATTCTAAATTGTAAGTGAGCTACAGGTGTTTCACAATAATGGGCACCACTAATATTATTGTCTATACCTACAATTAAATACTACTTCTTATCACTAAGTTCTAACATCTGCAGCGTCACATATGTGCCAACAGAGAGTATAAACCTACTGATAATTGCCTTGCTCTTCGAGCTAAACCCGAAGAGCATGCCCCTGGCACTGGGCAGGCCAAGATGTTATTTCGCTGCACTTTCCTAAACGTAAATATCCTAGTCTAATTCCTACAAACTAAGCTTATCCTAAGTCAAATCCGGTGCTTTCCATTTTGGTAGAGTTGACCCCTACTCCCCCTATTCCTGCACGCGGCGGATCCCAACTATGGTGGAAAGTCGGCCAGTCCGCGCCCAGGCGGTATGGGAACAGGGATCCAGACGAAATCGGTGTATATTTCTGAGTTTATTTTAATTCATGTCCCTCAGATATTCCATCAACACCTTACGTGATACCTCGTTTGCCAGAGTGTTAAGCAGTTGAAAGGTATCTTCGCGTCTTAGAAGTTGGTATGTGTCTTGGTTTGGTAGTCTGTCTCGGAGTGTGGTTGCAACATCATTGAAGAGAGGACACTCGTAGATCACATGTTCAGGAGTACCTTCCGGAACGCC
The DNA here is from genome assembly GCF_023897955.1 of Schistocerca gregaria. Taxonomy (NCBI): domain Eukaryota; kingdom Metazoa; phylum Arthropoda; class Insecta; order Orthoptera; family Acrididae; genus Schistocerca; species Schistocerca gregaria. The sequence goes on along the minus strand of NW_026061775.1, from coordinate 9,043,706 downwards.
ACATTCACACGCGGGCGTTGCCTTCTTCCCAAACCGACATAGGTATGTCGGGTAGGGTCCATGTCCAGTGAGAAAGTGGATCAATCCCCTTGTTGGCTCAAAATACTTCATTTGCAAGCGTTCCCTCACGTCCGGAATGAACTGAAAAGTTCTACGTCCGGTTTCCTCCGTTTCCCAAGTCCCCTGCCATAATTCTTCTCCCCTTCTCATAATTTCCCTCTTATTTGCCACCCTCACCCCCATAATGTCTTCAATTTTGCCTTGATTCCCCTTTTTTGCCCAATACCAGGCTGTTTGCTCCCTTATCTTTATATCTAGTGGGCAGAGCCCCATTATGACTAACAGGGACCCCCCTGGAGACGTTCTATAAGCCCCCACAGATCGTAATATCATACTTCTTTGCACCCTTCTCACTGCCATGACAGGCACAACCCTCGTGAGTCTGTGCGCCCAGACTCCCGAGCCGTAACCCACCACTGAGGTTAAGATACTATTATGATATAGTTTAATGAGGTGTGGAGGGAGGTGAAATCTTTTATGTCCTATGGAAATGAGATTATTTATAATTTGTAGGGCCTTTTGGGTTACGGTTTCAATGTGCCTCCCGAAGTTCCATTTCTCATCAATGATGACTCCTAAGTATCGTGTGTCACGTCTTCGTAATACTGGTGAACTGTCGATTCTAACTGTCGGGTTCCTGGTTAGTTGTCCTTTCAGCAGTAAGTAAGTTGACTTACTTGGTGAGACTGTCATTTTGGTGGTGTGGCACCACTGTTGAAGTTAGTCTATGGCCCTTTCTATCTTAGGTTCAATGTCATCTCGGCTCCGGCCATCGACCAACAGGAGGAGGTCATCTGCATAGGCTATCACCTCTAGCACATCCTCGCATTGTTGTAGGTTGTCCAATAAAGGCTCCTTATGGATGTCCCAAAAAAGCGGTCCAAGGACCGATCCCTGGGGACATCCTTTCGTGATCACCTTACTAACTCTCTCGCTAGAGGATGATAGCCAGACCTCTCGTTCCTCGCAATAGCTCCTCAGGCAACCATATAGCGGCCCTGGACACTCTTTCTCCCGCAAGCAGGAGAAGAGCGAAGGCCACCACAGGTTGTCAAAGGCGCCACTGATGTCCACCATGATGCCCACCACGTATTTATGCGGGGTTGAGCCGCAGACCTCGGCTGCTAGGGCGATTGCATCAGATGCCGATCGCCCCGGCCTGAAACCGAATTGCCTGCTGCTCATCCCGCACAAAACTCTGTGTGCCGCCAGCCTGTCAGCCAGCAACTTCTCTAATATTTTACCAAGCAAGTCCAACAGGCAGATTGGCCTGTATGACTTCACTTCCGCTGGATCTTTATCTTGTCCTTTCTTTATAATGACAACATTTGCCTTTTTCCATCTCCTTGGGAACTGTTGTTGCCTTAGGCATTCATTATATAAATGCGTTAATGGCGCAACCAGCTAGGGGGCCAGGAATTGCACCACCTCCGCCACAATTCCGTCTGGCCCAGGAGCTTTCCCTCTTTTGAGAGATTTTATGTGTGCCGCCACCTCCTCTTCCGAGAAGGGGTAGACCGCTGCATCGTTGTTATATTGCACTTGATCCTCCTCTCGCAGTTGCCGCTGTGCTTCAGTTTCCCCGTCCGCATAGTCATCAGGCAACAGGGACTGGAGGAGGACCCCAGCAGTTTCCTGCCAGGACTCCGTCATCCCGCCCCCGTGCCTGACAGTTGATAGCACCATAGGAGAGCGGATCTTTTCCCTCACTAACTTGTAGGGAAGTCCCCATGGATCCAGCACAAGTTGACTGAGCACGTAGCGTTCCCAGCTCCGCATCCTGACCTCGCGTAGTTCCTTTTGGAACTGTTGCTTGGCCTCACTATACCGCAACTGCCATCTTTGTTTCTCCTGCCAGACGACACTGCGCTGGTAGTACCTCCTTAGCCTTCTGACAGACTGACGCAATTCCTCTAGTTCAGGCGTCCATGGTGACGGAGAGGCCGCCATGGCCCTCTTCCTGGTTGGTACAGCAGCCCTCACCGCTCTAGTTATGGCGGTCACTATGTCGTCAGTTCTGTCGTTTACGTCTATATCTTGTTGTGCGTCCCCTCCCGGTAAAGGAGGAATTTCGCACTCCCTCGCTAGCCGCTCCCAATCTGCTCTATTAAAGTTATATTGCAATTCCCACCCCATGGCCCAGCGGCACTCTCTATCCCCTATGGCGAAAGTTTTTAAATTATGGTCGCTTGTGGTGCCATTCCCTATTACCTTCCAATTTTGGAGTATGTTTGTAACATTCGGTGTTGTTAGAGTTACGTCAATATTTCTCCCTTGTCTTCCTCCCGCCGTGTAGGTAGGAGGATTGCCCGGCCTATTAGCCACCACAAGTTGTGTTGCCATAATATATTCTTCTACCTTCTCACCATTTGCATCTCGTGTGCCACTGTACCACAGGGGGGATTTGGCATTTATGTCAGCTGTAATTATCAACTTTCTCAACGCAACGGCGTGGTCACTCTCGTTAGGTGATCTAAGTATGTTTCAATATTATCACTGTACTGAAAGTACATGTTTATTATGAAGACGATTCCAGTTGGGGAATGCAACTCCACGACGTTGCAGTGGGTAGTTGTGAATTGAGAGAGCGTGGTGACTCTCAGGAGCTTATTTGTTATTATTATCGCCGCTTTCGGGACTTCTCCTTTACTAATTATCTGCCATGTTGCGGCAGCAAAAGCGACCTTTCCAGCTTGGGAGTATGGCTCCTGTAGACAGAGCACATCTAATCTCCTCTCCTCCACCTCCCTTCGGAGTTCCTGCATTACGAGTCGGCTGTTATGTGTATTTAGTTGTCCTATGTTAAACTTTGTCATCAAGGGAAGTATGTATGTATGCGGTCATTTGGCCAGGTTTTAGACCAGTCAAATGCAATTCTTCCATTGGCTAGAACTGCCTGCTCGTAAATGTCGTCTAAGTCGAATTTCTCCCCTCTCCTTTCGAAGACTTTTCGTAGCAGGTCCCGCAGGGCTCCGAAGTCGGTGGGGAGATTCACTGATTTTAGTTGGATTCTGTCAACAGCCTCCATCACCGAGAAGGTTACCCTTCTTCCTTCTTCATGTCCTACACGAACCACATGTCTCAGGGCTGTGGTCAGGGTAGCCGGCTGTTCAAGTCTTGCTAGCTGCATAGTATATTCCAAATTAGGGTAGACCCTCACAGGATCCACAGGTGGCAATCTGACCACTGGAGTACTCTGTTCGGTAGAATTTATGCTGGAGCTAGTTACTTCATTTTCTTGAATCGGTTTCTCATGCTTGTTCTGTTTCTCTCCAGAGACTGTTATGGCCGCAGGATGCCCTTGCCGTTTCTGATGTTTTATCGGCTCTGCTCCCCGGCTTTCAGAGGAGGGAGCTGCTGCTATAGGGAGATCTGTTTGTATTGCTATGTTCACCCTTTGGGGCTCAGTTTGAATGGCTATATCTGTTGTTTCAGTTTTTTCGGCGCCCGTAAGTGACCTCAGAAATAACTTGAATTTACTTGCCCTCATAGCGTCCCTCCTCCTCTTGCTCGGGGACTTATGCTTCGGCATCCTGTTCGGTATGCCGAGTTCAGCCATAATCAGTTCTGGAGATTAATCTTTGTTCCAACATTCTGTATTTTGGGCAATTCCGACCTACGGCTCCACAAGACTTCTTCCCTCTGCTTTTGCATGGTATGCAGATTTGTGTACCTTTACAGACCTTGCGATTATGGCCACTTTCTCCGCACTTGGTGCACGCCGGCTCCCTGGTGCACAGCCTGAGAATGTGGTCCAGGTCACCACAGTTGTGGCAACGAGGTACCACGACATAGTCTCTAGTGTTGATGGCATGGAAGCCAACATAGATCCTGCCCATTGTTGTGATATTCTTCCACATCTGTGCTGTCACTTCAGCGACATGATGTACAACATCACGACCTCGTGGACCCGTTTTAAATCTAAGTTTAAAACAATTATTAAATTCTTCAACGCTTAAGTGCTCAAAATTTTGTGCCCTGATTGTCTCTGACAGCTCTTCGTTCATCATAATAGATGGCGCGTCATAAAGTATGACGAGAGGATTTATTTTTCTTGGTGGCTCACATTTCACCACTGAGTTCAGCTTTTGGTTCTTCAACAGCTTTTCTTTATGCTCTTCCGAGGCAACTTCTACGATGACTGAATTCCTACTCGGTTTGATTCTCTTTATCTTTATTTTTTCCTTCACAGGGTCCACGGTTTTCGTGAATAACTCCTGTATTTTCTTTATGCTTGTGTCTTGTCCAGGAAGTGTTCTCAAAAAGACTGCCGTATCTGGCCTCTTAGTTACCTTGTCTATAGTCTCTCTGGTGGTGTTGGGCTTGGTGGGAGCTTGCGCTGCCACTGCCGCCCAAGTTTTCACTGGCTGCTTTCTTAGTCTGTTGTTTTCTTTTACTAGTTCTTCTAGCCTTCCTTCTAGTTTTGCATGGACGATGGCCCAAGCTGCCAATTCATTTTTAATGGCTGACATTCCGGCTTGGCTGATCTTGCCATTTTTTACAGATTGCTCCATGAGCGTAGTTATTCTGGCAAGCCTTTGCATAACTGTCTCATTCTCGACCTGTCCCAGCTCGTCCTGAGGAGAGGGATCAGCCGCAGTAGACGCACGTTGAGGCGCACTCAAATCACTCATAACTGCCGTCGCCATGATTTACGAGTGACCGTGTGGCCTAATGGATAAGGCGTCGGACTTCGGATCTGAATGCTGTCACGCTCGTGTTTTTCCAGTTCTGAAAAAGAAACATACCGTTTTAATGTAGCAATTGAGCAGTAAGAAACCGTCTGAATGTTGCTGTTGACCATTTTTTGCTTGGAGTTGCTCTTGAGCCTGAAACACACACAACAAGACCGGTGTTAACTAGCGAAATGGTCGGCAGGGTGCCGTCACCGCGAGTTTTGACTGGCACTTGCACATCTAAAACAACGGCGGAAAGTAAATCGTTCGGCTTTTGAGTCACATCAAGTATGTGTGTTAATTTTGACGCCACTAGCTCTGCATCTTGTCATGCAATTAGTTTACCTCTCAGAAATGATTATGAAATAAAAGTTAAGTACGTGACGAGTGTGACGTTAGGAAAACATTAGGCAGCATGGAGAGAATCTGTATGGGACCACCCAACCCAAACGAGTACTGTGTGGCGTGCTACCTGGCAGGTATTAACCGAGGCAGCCGGCTAGCTAAGTCGGTAGAGCGTGAGACTCTTAATCCCAGTGTTGTGGGTTCGAGACCCACGCTGGGCGGAACGGAATTTTGTTCCGCTGCAGATGTAAATTACCGTTTTCTGATTAACGTGATATAATGTAAATAGCAACTTTAAACTTTGCCTACGTCTCTGTCAGTCCCAAGGAAACTGTATTTGAACGTGAAGGTGATTTTGTAGACATGTGTGAAAGACATGTTCTGAAATGCAAGTGTTGTTGTTTGGAGAGCACATCGGTTAAGTGTCAGATGTGTAGCCAAGCAGTAATGGGTCGCCATAGCTGCAAATATTAGAAGCTAATATGAAGTGTTGTCAGCTGAAGTCTGATGATGCAGGCGACCGTAAGGCCGAAGTACGCAAGAGTACTGCTAGGCCGCGCCTCTTTAGCTCAGTGGTCAGTTCCGCTTCAGACGCCGTGCAGTGTGGACGTGCCTAGTCTTCCGCTCCGCCGTAGCGTTACGTATAGTGGGATATCGTTTGTTTACGTGTAGTGTTGTACCTTCTGTAAATTTTTCTCCGTCGCTGTTTCGTTCCTTGTGTTACTTTCTGTGTGTATTTCAGTGTTTTTGTTTAGCGGTTTAGACCGCGTAGTTTTTGAAAATGTCGTCTCAGGTTATTCCTCGTCAGGCTACAGTTAGTTTTGCTTTCGACAAGTCCACCCGCCATGTGCAACCTAGTTCCCTTGAGATTCATGATTGGTTAGTAGATACCTTTGGCATTAATTCGGATCAGGTGCACACTGCATATTGTGATACAGAACTCTATGTTTTCTTTGTTAAATTTATGGACCCCCTTCAGGTTGATAAATTTATTTCCAAATTTGGTCATCAGGTTCTCTTTCGGCATCGGGATGATTCTGTCAGTACCGTACTGCTTTCAAATGCTTCCATTACGTACACCAGTGTTCGTGTTTACAACCTTCCGCCGGAGGTGGATAATGTGTATCTTAAGGAGGGTTTACTCAAGTATGGTGATGTTAAGAGTATTCGCCTTGAACGCTGGTCCAGCCAACATCGTCTGCAGTGTTGCAGTGGTATTCGTTCCGTCGAAATGCACGTGAAGCAGAATATTCCCTCGCACCTGCAGATCGGTGGATATCGTGTCCATGTAACATATAGTGGTCAGGTTGGCACCTGTTTCTTGTGTAATGAGAGTGGCCACGTGCGTACCGACTGTCCGCGGAGGGTTTTTGTGTTAAAAAATTCTCTCGAACAGCGTCGCAAGTTAACGGTCGCTGACCTCGTTGCAGGTGGTTCTGCTCTTGGTGTCGAACAGTCCAGTGGTAGTAGCGCCCAGTCGCAGGTTTTGCACGCCCCTGACACAGAATTTCCTCCTTTACGTGCCAAATCTGATGTTGTTCCGTCGGTTCCTCAGGTGGGTGTGCCGCTTTTGAATAATAAACGGCGTCGCGCACAAGATGGAAATAGTACGGATGAGGATCTCCCCGAGATGCCCCAATCCGAGAGACCGACATCCTCCGAGCCACAGAGTAGTGTAGATGCTCCCTGTTCCCCTGAAGTAGCTGTTCCGGTAGCGGCTGCTGACGCCCCTCCGGCTTCCGACGCGGCTTCTCTCGAGTCGGCTCGTCGGTCGGGCCTGTTGGCGCCTCCTTCCGAACCGACTTCGTTGTCACGACAAGTTGAGCCGCAACAACTTCCTGCTTCGCTGCCCCATACCTCTGCCAGCGGAGCTGCTCCGCCTCCTTCCAACTTAGCAGCTTCGGAGCTTCCTGCTCACGTTTCGCCTCCGTGTAGTCCATGTTTGCCGGAAGCTAGTATTGGTGTAGACCAGTCCGTTTCGTCGGATGTTTCCCCCGCGCCTCCGGACCCTGACTGTGGACCGGCGCGGGTGGTGTCGGATACAGAACTTGACCCTCCTACGTCACCGGCTGCTGCCGCTTCCTTGCCCGTCAGCCGACGCAAGTTGCGCGTTCAGCCGAACGTCAATGCTGTTCGTAAAAAACCGAAACGTAAGGGATCCGCGGAAGGGGGTAGCAGTCCCCTTCCCTCGGATGCCTCCGTCTCCCCTGCTATGGACTGTGATGTTGATGCGTCGGTGTAGGTGATTTCCTCTCTCGATTTTCTCTCCATGGTTCAAGCATACACCTTTCTTACCTTAAATGTTAACCGTATTGAGTCCGACGTTCGCATTGCCTCTTTGCGGCAGTTTCTCTACGACTCCTGTGCGGACGTAGTATTTTTGCAGGAAGTATTGTTTTCTGATCTCTCTCTACCTGGATTTCAAACTGTTTTTAATGTCGCACCGGATAATTCAACAGGAACTGCTCTTTTCTTTCGAGAAGGTATTCCTGTTACTGACATTGAATTCCTTGACTCTGGCCGTGGGATTGGTTGTCGTCTTTTTGATCTCTGCCTAGTTGTTTTGTATGCCCCCTCTGGTTCGTGTCGCACTGTGGCTCGATCGCGCTTTAATAAGGAAGAGCTTATTTATCTTTTGCGCAAGAGTCCTCGGAGTCTCCTGCTCGGAGGCGATTTTAATTGTGTTTTACGCCCTGAAGACCAGTCCCCCAATTTTAATTATTGCCGAGATTTACATGACTTGGTTCGTACCATGCACCTGCGTGATGTTTGGGAACACAAATATCCAACCCTGGTGATATTTACGTATTTTACCGCGTCCTCATGCAGTAGACTCGTCAGATTCTACTTCTCTGATTTTTTATGTTATAACATTCTTTCTGTCGATGTTATTCCTACTAGTTTTTCTGACCATTGTGCTTTTACTGCAACTGTAAATCTTAGTCACCAACCAGCAAAACTTTATCGTTCCCAGTGGATGTTAAATGTTTCCCACCTTGCCGACAGTGCCATTGACGAAGTTGTAAGTGCAGTGTGGGAGCGATGTCTTCGCTCTGTCCCGCGTTACCCCTCCTTGCTCGTTTGGTGGACTGCGTTTGCCAAGCCCAAGATTCGTCAGTCTTTGATTTTTTACTGTGCCGCAAGGGCGCGTGATTTTAAGAACACGTATGAATTTTACTACTCTGTCCTGCGTGAACTGTATGACGCGGCGGGTCCTTCTCCTCTGCGGATCCATGATGTTCGTCGTATTAAAGCCAAGCTCTTGACCCTCAAACGACGACAGTTGGATGGTCTGCGAGTAAAGTCGAAATCTCACTCTCTTGTTGAAGGTGAACTGACTTCTTTGTACCACCTGCTGCGGCATCAGACTCGACGTCGTCGCACCTTCATCTCTTCTTTTATGGTGGATGATGGACGACAGCTTATTGCACAGGAGGATATGACGCATGCTCTTCATCAGTATTACGCTAGTCTCTATTCTGCCGATGATTCTGGTGCGTCACTTTCTGATGATGTCCTTGAGGATCTTCCTGCGACGATCACGCCTGACGCGAACGGCGACTTTCTCCGGGAGTTCCAGGTAGATGATGTTTTCTATTTTATTCCTCGCTCTCCGTCCGGTAAATCGCCGGGTCCAGACGGCCTGCCTAAAGAATTTTATCTCCGTTTTTGGCCTCTTTTGGGTGGCACTTTTACGCAGATTTTAAATGAGATTGTCAGGGGGATGGATGTGCCAGCCGATTTTAAAGTAGGGAAAATTGTTTTAATTCCGGAGTCCACTGGTCGTTTATCTGCTGCCAATCTTCGTCCGCTCACATTGCTGAACTTTGATTACAAGACAGCTGCTAGAGCGCTCAATAGTCGATTGTCTTCTCTGCTTCGGGGTGTGATTGGTGCACATCAATGTTGTTTTCCTGGTAGATCTATTCTGACCCCAGTAGCCGAATATCGGGATGTTGTCTCGGTTGCGGCGGTTACAAACGTTCATTGTGCCTTTGCTTTCCTCGATTTTTACAAGGCTTTTGATCACGTCAGTCATGTGTTTTTAAATCGTGTTTTAGATACAATAGGTTTTAACGCTTCATCACGTGGTGTTCTTGGTAATTTGTATAGGGGAATAACTGCTCGGGTGTCAGTCAATGGGCAGCTGACGCCGCCCATTGCTATCCGCCGAGGGGTACCTCAGGGTATTCCGCTCTCTATGTCTCTATTCATATTGTCCCTGGAACCGCTGCTTCGGACTCTTGCTTTCAAGCTTCAGGGTATGACCCTCTCTGGTGGGAAGCACACTGTTAAGGCGTACGCGGACGATGTCGTTGTTCTCCTCCGTCAACGTGATGATATCACATTGTTGAAAGGGGCAGTTGATGCATACTGTTGTCTCTGGAGCGCGTCTCAATCAGGGTAAATGTAAGTTCCTTAATATTCGAGGGTTTCGCGATGCTGATGTCCCTTGGGCCACTTTTGTCGATCGCCATACCTCATTGGGGATTAGCATTGATCGGTGTCCCATAAAAATGGCGGCTCTTAATTGGAAATCTGTCACCGAGAAGATACAGGGGGCTCTGATGGTCCATAAGCAGCGCTCTGCGGCCATTTTGCAAAAAGTAAGAATTTTAGACACGTACGTGTTATGTAAAGCCTATTATGTTGCTCAGCTGATCCCACTTCCCATAATGGTGGCGAAAAGGTTGCGCCAATTGTCTAGCAGGTTTATATGGAAGGGTCATCTATTCAAGTTGCGTTACGAGGTTATGACGAAACCGCGTATCTCCGGAGGCTTGGGCCTCACTGACATTACTCGCAAGGCATCTGCCTTGTACGTCCGCCGTACGACTCTCATTGTTACGCAAGAAGTGACTTCAATTACATCCAGAATTTTTACTGTTCTGCGTCCGAAGAGCCTTGCTCCACCTGTCGACGTCGGTCGCCTCAATTTTAAGTTGAAACACGTCCGGGAATTTTATATTGCGGTTAGTTACCTCGGTGACGTCTTCTTGCGACGACCGGTGCCAACGACCAAGAGCTTGATTGCCCGTTGTGAGGGGCTGGCCGGTCCCAATCCAATCGAACTGGCGTCTCCATCAGTGTCCTGGAGGAACGTCTGGAAGAATGTTAGTCTGCCGATCAACTCAATGGCTGTGGCGTCCACATGGTATAGGGTAATTAATAATTTGGTCCCCACCAACGTACGACTGCACCGTATTGGTCTTTCTGACACGGACAACTGCACTCGGTGTGGTCTCCTGGACACACTTAGGCATCGATTCACCTGCAGTGGGCACCTTGCTAATTGGCTTTGGCTCAGGAAACAACTGGCTTTTGTCACTAGGACTGCCGAAACCGCTTATACCATTGACATCATCGTACGGCCCGATTCTTCCTTTTATCCGCGAACGAAGCTCAATACCGTTATGTGGTTGCTTGGACACTTCGTACATTTTGTCAATAGTTGTCATGAAGAGGATGAACACCTAACGTTTCGGAAGTACATCGTTACTGCTTACTGGAACCGATTGCGCTTGCCAGGACTCCTTAAAGATTTTGCAAATATGCTTAGCCTGACATTTGAAAGGGAGGGTGTTGGCTAAGGTCACCTGTGTGAGCCGATTTCTTTTACACTGTAGCTGGTTTTGTCGCCTTTATGTAAAATTCTTCTCTACACCTGGACTGAAGTTTACGTGGACCTTTAGGGCGAACAAGAGAAACAAACGTAAGACCAAGAACCAAAACAGTAGGGGAAATTACGACGCCGTTGTACAGGTGCCATTCGGAAAGAGGACGGTGGAATCATCGTGGCCAGGCCTCGGGTTTCGACCCCTGCCCGCTTTGTTTCCGTAGGCCTGAATCTGATTGTCACCCCTAACTTTCAAACAATGGCAGACGAAAACGACACAAAATAATGGTAAAAAAAAAAAAAACGGGGCAGAGCACTGGTCTTGTAAACCAGGGGTCAATAAAAAAAAAGTGGCTAGGATACCTGGCTCTCACCCAGTATTAAAAAAAAAGTGGTAGAGCACTGGTCTAGTAAACCAGGGGTCGTGGGTTCCATCCTCACAGGAGGAAGACGAATTTTGGAAATCAGTTGCCCATCGTGGCCGTATAGCAAACAGTATCTGTGATGACGAACAATTAGCGACAGGCGTTTTATTAAGAATTACTCTCAGACGTGATTAAGGCGAATACAAAAAAAAAAAAAAGAAAAAAGTGGTAGAGCACTGGTCCAGTAAACCAGGGTCGTGAGTTCCATCCTCACAGGAGGAAGACGAATTTTGGAAATCAGTTGCGCGACGTGGCCGTATAGCAAACAGTATCTGTGATGACGAACAGTTAGCGAAACGCGTTTTATTAAGATGTGATTAAGGCGAATGGCGCAGATAAAGCATTTGCCAAAGCGGTACAGCATAAGGTGGGACGAGGCAGTCTGAATTACATTTTATAGATGCATTTCTCACATATCTCAGAGCTTCTCGCGGTCGTCGTCGTCGTCGTCGTCATCGTCGTCGCCGCCGCCGCTTCTGCAGAAGTAGCAAATGGCCATCGTAGCAAATGCGGCGAGGGACGCCCTGCCTTCGATTCCGAATGCACAAAGTTTGTGTTCTTGTTTCCCAGTCTATAGTTGGTCGGTCTCGTAAGAGGTTAAATGTAACTAATGGGTGGGAAAGAGCAAGGGGTAGCAGCTGTGTAGAACGAAAACACAAATTCTCAGGGGTGTGAGCGTTTCGAGATGAGTCGTATACAAGTTATACTTGGTCGTCAGGGACCGTGTGGCCTAATGGATAAGGCGTCGGACTTCGGATCTGAAGATTACAGGTTCGAATGCTGTCACGCTCGTGTTTTTCCAGTTCTGAAAAAGATACATACCGTTTTAATGTAGCAATTCAGCAGTACGAAACCGTCTGAATGTTGCTGTTGACCATTTTCTGCTTGGAGATGCTCTTGAGCTTGAAACACACACAACAAGTCCGGTGTTAACTAGCGAAATGGTCGGCAGAGTGCCGTCACTGCGAGTTTTGGCTGGCACTTGCACATCTAAAACAACGTCGGAAAGTAACTCGTTCGGCTTTTGAGTCACATCAAGTATGAGTGTTAATTTTGACGCCACTAGCTCTGCATGTTGTCATGCAATTCCTTTACCTCTCAGAAATGATTATGAAATAAAAGTGAAGTACGTGACGAGTGTGACGTTAGGAAGACATTAGGCAGCATGGAGAGATTCTGTATGGGACCACCCAACCCAAACGAGTACTGTGTGACGTGCTACCCGCTAGGTATTCACCGAGGCAGCCCGGCTAGCTCAGTCGGTACAGCATGAGACTCTTAATTTCAGGGTCGTGGGTTGGAGCCCCACGCTGGGCGGAACGGAATTTTGTTCCGCTGCAGATGTAAATTACCGTTTTTCTGATTAACGTGATGTAATGGAAATAGCAACTTTAAACTTTGCCTACGTCTCTGTCAGTCGCCAGGACATCTTTCGATTGTCAGTAGCACCGTTTTCGTTAAATTAGCGAGATCCGACATGTGCGAGAAAATTGTTGCATCTTGTGGTGGTATCCTAACGTTTAAACATAGCGATGGAAATGTGGGAGAAGTTGTTGTTTCGCATGCCGGCCTAGGAATACTGACTGTTCGAATTTTTGAACTTCCATGTAAAATAACCAGTGAACAGATAAACGCAGTGCTTTGTCTTTACGGTAAAATCATAAGCAATATTGCGGAACGCTGGTCTAGTGCACATAAATTCCCAGTTCTTAACGGGGTGCGGCAATTAAGAATCGAGCTGCAGAAGCACATCCCGTCTTATGTTCACGTTTGCGGGTATCGTGCGATAGTAATGTACGATGACCAGCCTCGAACATGTGCAGCATGCAACTCGACAGGTCACGTGCAAGCCGAATGCATGCAGAGGAGAGTGGCGCAGCTGCCTATCGGCGGGGCTGCCACGCCCCCCTCAATGACAACACTGTCTGTAACGTATGTGGCCGTGGCGCGTGGGCTTTCGGCTACACCCACGGTCCCACAAGTTAGTGAAACCACTTAACTGCCTGCGACTGTGAGACGAATAGAGACTGCTGAAACGCCTGATCAGAGTCAACCTAAACCAGCAGAAATATCGACGTCTATCGTAGTCACCGAAGAACGGGCATCTGCGTTGCAAACGGCTGCGTCTCCACCGGCCGATGCTACTCCACGGGGGGAATCTCAAGCAGGTGATGATAAAAGCCCACAAAAGTGTGCATCTCCCAGAAAAACTAAAAAACGGAGAGTTGCCCGCCAGGATGCCGAACTGATTGCACCGGTTCTGCGCGAAAAGGCTAAACAGATCGGTGAACAAATCAGTGCAAAAGCATCTGATAGCACAAACCATGATCATCCCTCAGCTAGTTTACCATCAGTCCTTGACAATGTCTCAGATGCTCTACCTCTGAACCCCGAACAGTCAGCTACACTTCGAGCCGACCGTGATAACCACATGATCGACCTCTATCCTGTTGAAGCGTCAATAACCACCTCGACAGGCCCACAGCCAACTAGTTGGGCAGACGATACAGAATCCAATGTCGAAGTAGACAGTATGGATACTTCAGAAACGGTGACAGCCATAACTTCGGTCCCCAAGGACGACGATGTTAATGAGAAAGGTAACGCCTCGACAGAAACTACTGTGCAAAAAGAACTCGCGACTGATCCATTTTCAAACGGAGAATATTTTTAACTCTGCCTTTACAGTGACTGTCCATAGATGTTTTTAAATTGCTTGCACAGTGCATTTTCGACGTGGTTTGCTTTTCCAGCGCTATTTATGATTGATATTGGACGGATTTTAGGCATTGCTTTTGTTTAGTCACCCACAATTCAGCCACAGGCCTATCGACTTGCTACTCTAAATATTAATAAGATACGTAGCGCTTGTAAATTACAACATTTAAAGGACTTTTTATATGCAGCTGATGTAGACATTTTATTTGTCCAAGAAGTAACAGAGGTCGGACTTGATTGCATACCAGGTTATAATGTGATTACTAATCCTGGAGCCGGTTGTGAACTAGGTACAGCTTTTATTGCCAAGGAAGGTATTATTATCACTGACGTCACAGAATTGCCGAACAGTAGGGGCATTGCGGGCACTTTTTATAACAACAGACTAATTAATGTATATGCCCCATCCGGTTCCAGTAATAGACGTCAAAGAGCAGATTTTTTTAAAGGAGAAATAGTTCCAATCTTTGGCGTCCGCCACGACAATGTTATCTTCGGAGGTGACTTTAACTGTGTCATCAGTGCAAAGGACCAGACTCCCAATCTTAACAGATCACTTGAACTGGAACGAATTGTACGAGACTTAGGCTTAATTGACTCTTGGGAGCTCAAGCATGGGGCTGCACCTGGGTTTACCCATATTACGACCCATTCGGCAAGCCGTCTCGATCGAATTTATGTCACACCTAATTTGAGGAATAACATTCTGCAGTCAGAAGTATGGCCAGTGGCGTTCTCAGATCATGCTGCATACATCTGTACTATCACTCTAGACCGACAACGAACGTATCGATACAGGGGCCTGTGAAAATTAAATATTTCACATCTTCAAGACTCGGCGTGTCAAGAAGCCTTCCTCCAAACCTGGCGAGAATGTGAACAGAGATTTGCCTCTTACAATACAGCCATTGATTGGTGGCTCAGGTGCGCCAAACCTAAAATTAGGTGGTGTTTCATGAACTACGCACGGGAAAAGAGCTTTTGGCTTCACAGGACGATCCATTTCTATTTTCATTGTCTGCGGGAACTGTATGCGCTCGGCACTTCGGCCGTCGAGCAATGTAAACGAATTAAGAAAATCCAGGCCAAAATCCTAACCCTAAGGAGGACGCAGCTAGAAGGCTACAAAGTCAGGTCGCGGGTCCAGACTACTGCACACCAAGAACTCACCTCAGTCTACCATATGATCCAAGAAAGTAGGAAAGGATCCCGTAAAATTCTGACGGAGTTAACTGCTGAGGATGGCGCAACGCTGACTACGCACAATGAGATTAAGGCGGCGGTGCTTAACTACTTCACCACCTTGATGTCAAAAATAGAAGTTAACGTGCAAGTGCGGGACGATCTTTTGAATAATTTGCACAACAGAGTCAGTCTCGCGAACGCGGAACAGCTATTAGCCGTGGCAACCGAAGACGACGTGGGATATGTCATCTGGGAAAGTGCTAAGAATAAATCCCCCGGACCTGACGGAATTCCCGCCGAATTCTATCAAAAATTCTGGAACA
The DNA here is from genome assembly GCF_023897955.1 of Schistocerca gregaria. Classification (NCBI taxonomy): domain Eukaryota; kingdom Metazoa; phylum Arthropoda; class Insecta; order Orthoptera; family Acrididae; genus Schistocerca; species Schistocerca gregaria. The sequence continues at coordinate 9,028,357 of NW_026061775.1, read as the reverse complement.
CCATAAAGGCGAAGATCACTTGCATGTGTAACGAACTTCTAGACCACAACAACGTGATCCCCACCAGCTTCTGTGAAGGCGCAATCGTTCTAATTAAAAAAACTCAGGCGGTGCCAACGTAAAAAATCTAAGACCGATAACGCTGCTCAACAGCGACTATAAAATCTTTGCGAGACTATTGGCCCAAAGGCTTAAATCCACGATGACCAGCATCATTGGCCCTTACCAGACCAGCGTGGGCAAGGATCGGAAAATTCAACAGACTCTATGCGACTACCGTGATTTAATCTCCATTGCGGAAGTCTGTAAACTGAAATGTGCCATCATGTCCTTAGATTTCGACAAAGCCTTTGACAGGGTAAACCACCAGTATCTCTTTCGTACCATGTCTGCGATGGGTTTTCCACCTGGGTTCGTTGCCATTATACAACAGATGGTAGCGACTAATTCATCCAGAATCATCATCAATGGCCAGCCTACCCGAGCAATAGAGATAGTCAGTTCCGTCAGGCAGGGCTGCCCAATGTCCATGGCGCTTTTTGCGATTGCCATTGAGCCTTTGTTAGCTACCCTGACGAAAAGTTTACAGGGCATCGTCATACATGGATCCCGAGTTGTGTGCAAGGCGTATGCAGACGATGTCGGTTTCCTTATCATAAATAGAACTGAAGTGGAAACCGCACTACAGACAGTCAGGCAATATGAGCAAGCGTCCGGTGCACAACTAAACTGGACAAAGTCTGGAATATTCAATATTGGCCGCGGCCTAGGATCGCGCCCTCACAGGCAACTACGTTAGCTGAAGATCTTCAAGTGTCTTGGAATTGATTTTCAGCGTAATATCCGGCACACAATTGCAACCAACTATAGAAAGCTTCTACAGACTATTCGTGCCGGCATACGGTAACACAGTGTACGAAAACTAAATGAAATTCAGAAAGTCACGGTCGCAAATGTATATCTCACCTCAAAACTCAATTATATCGCTCAAATTTTACCAATGTCTGCACACACTGCAAAACGAATTATGTCAGCATTAGGACAGTTTGTCAGCCATCGTCACATTTTTAAAGTTCAGTTTGACACCTTAACGCTGGCCACAAAAAATGGTGGCTTAAAGCTTGTCGATGTTGGAAAGAAGGCGCAAGCTTTATACATATCAAAAACTTTCCACCAATGGAAACACTCAGCAGATAGTCTCGCTGCTCACCTGCTTACTGAGATAGCTCCGGCAAACCTCAGTCCACCCATCACGGTGCAACATATTCCAAACGGACTTTATCATTTAAAACGGTTTTTATTGGAGTACAGTTATGCACAGACAAGGATCCCCGTACAAGCAATGACGGCAGTGAAACGCGTGTACCAGGAACTCATGAAAGATAAGAAGCCAAATAACGTCGAAGACAAATACAATTTTTACGACTGGAAGGTAATCTGGTTGAACATCCATTGTCCACACTAGCCGTCAGCAATGCAAGCCACTTGGTATTTCGCAGTTAACAGAAAATTGGCCACTAACTCCAAACTACATAACATACACCTCGCAGAATCACCTTTATGCATCACGTGTAATTTAATAGATACTGATGAACACAGATTTGTGTGCGACAAAGTAAAAGATATATGGGCATATATCACGAACAAGTTGGCGCTCATCAGCAGAACATCTCCCAGATATATAACGCCTGCTGCCTTTCTAACGCCGGATGATACTCCGTACCCACGGACGAGAAGGAACGCACTAAACTGGTTAAAATCCGCTACAGTACACTACTTATTTACAAAAGAAGAAAAGAGTAAAGAAGACTTCTGGGTCTATCTTACAACTCAGCACCATCTGCTAATGAAAACACAAAACTACAAGGATCACTTCGCCAACTACCTGCTCAAAACTGTGACGTAAAATAAAGAAACTAACAGGTCAACTGATTGAATTTCATGTTACTGAAAGTTCAGCAGATATTCACTGCAAAAAGGCGGACCATCTATAAGGCGAATAATATATCATGTTGACCGACTCCCAAGTTACAACCACACTGAAGGATTCGATTGGCAAGATTTTCAAGCTTCATTTCGTAAGCAGAAGAAAAATAATAATAATAAAAAAAATGGATAAGGCGGCGGTCTTCGGATCCAAAGATTGCAGGTTCAAATCCTGTCACGGTCGTTTTTTTCCAGTTCTGAAAAAGAAACATACCGTTTTAGTGTAGCAATTGTGCTGTACAAAAACCGTCTGAATGTTTCTGTTGACCATTTCCTGCTTGGAGATGCTCTTGAGCTTGAAACACACACAACAAGACCGGTGTTAACTAACGAAATGGTCGGCAGAGTTCCGTCGCCGCGAGTTTTGACTGGCACTTGCACATCTAAGACAACGTCGGAAAGTAACTCGTTCGGCTTATGAGCCACATCAAGTATGTGTGTTAATTTTGACGCCACTAACTCTGCAGGTTTTCATTCAATTCCTTTACCTCTCAGAAATGATTATGAAATAAAAGTGAAGTACGTGACGAGTGTGACGTTAAGAAAACATTAGGCAACATGGAGAGATTCTGCATGGGACCACCCAACCCATACGAGTACTGTGTGACGTGCTGCCCGGCACATATTTACCGAGGCAGCCCGGCTAGCTCAGTCGCTAGAGCATGAGACTCTTAATTTCAGGATCGTGGGTTCGAGCCCCACACTGGGCGAACCGGAATTTTGTTCCGCTGCAGATGATAATAACCGTTTTTCTGATGAACGTTATGTAATGGAAATAGCAACTTTAAACTTTGCCTAGGTCTCCGTCAGTCGCAAGGAAACTGTATTTGAAGGTGAAGGCGATTTTGTAGACATGTGAGAAAGACATTTTCTGAAATGCAAGTGGTGTTGGTTAGAGAGTACATCGGTTACGTGTCAGATGTGTAGCCAAGCAGTAATGGTTCGCCAAAGCTGCAAATATAAGTCGGTGATATGAAGTGTTGTCAGCTGAAGACTGATGATCGAGACGACCGTAAGGACGAAGTACTCAAAAGAACCGCTAGGCCGTGCCTCTTTAGCTCAGTGGAAGTCGCGCCTGTGACACCGTGCTGATCGGACGTGTAAAGTGCTCCACTCCGCCACGTGTTTACAAGTCGTGATAACAACTTAAGTGTTCTCTTTATCGTGAAGTGTTTTTATTTAGTGTATATTGTTCTTGAGTTTGATTTTCATTCTTGTGTTCTTCTAGCGGTTCCTTTGCTAGTTATCGTTTTGCAATGTCCAGGTTATTTCCGAGAAAGTGTACACTCTGATTTGAATTTGACAAGTCTACCCGTTCTGTGCAGCCTAGTGCCTTGGAAATACCAGATTGGGTTGTGGATGTCATTGGAATTACCTCTGATCAAGTGCACACGGCGTATTATGATACCGAGGAATATTGCTTATTTGTAAAATTGCTGAATCCTGTATTACTGGAAGAGATTCTGACGAAACACGGAGGGAGAGCTGTTTTTCGACACCGGGACGAGTCTGTAAGTACTGTGCTCATTTCCAATGCCGATGTGGAGTATACCAATGTGCGTATCTTTAACCTACCCCTTGAAGTAGAAGATTGTTATCTGAAGGAAGTTCTGTCCAAATTCGGGGATATCAAGCAGATTCGTAACGAACGGTGGTCAAACCAGCACAGGTTACAATGTTACAGTGGCGTCCGATCAGTAGAAATGCATATAAAGCAGAATATACCCTCGCATGTTACCGTTTGTGACTATAGGGCTCATGTTACTTACAGTGGCCAAACTCCCACATGCCATATATGTAATGAGAGTGGTCACCTGCGTCATGACTGTCCCAGGCGAATGTTTGTGCTAAAAAATTCGCTACAGAAGCGTAAAAGTCTTACGTTGGCTGATGTAGTTTCGGATAACCCTATCGTAGAGGGTGAGGTCCCTAGTTCTGCCGTACCTTCGGAAGAGCTAAAAGAATTTCGCCCTGAAGAATTTCCAGCTCTGGTAAGGAGAGACAATGGTGCTAAGCCACCCGCGAAGGTCGATGCCACGACTAATAAGAGGCGTTGAACTTGTGACAGCCGTGACTCTGATGATAAAACCTTCAGTGCGCACGAGACCGCGGAATCGGTCGTACGGGGGATCGCTTCGGGTACTAAAGTTATAACCGGTGCAGCGATTGTGGACGATTCTTCTACCGCAATTTCAAGCGTCGATACTTCCGTCGACGCCGTTCAGTTACCACAGGCTCATGTCTCAGAACTTCCGCAACAGCACACTCAGGAAAGTCAACAAGTAGATATGGCTCACGTATCTACTGGAAGTACTCACATCGCGGCTCGCCGTTATGGTATACAAACAATGTCTCCGGGAGCGGACGGTACACAACACGTGGCAACTGCTCCGACCCTAGCCTCAGAACAACATGAATGTCATCAACTCCGCGACGGTATACAAACACAGCAGCCTGGGACTGTCAGTGACAACAAACAACTTCGGGCAGCGAGTGTTGCCAAACAAGCTGATAGTGAAAGTGGTGGCTCAGCTGATCGCTCGCCAGCGGTTTCGGCGCATGCGCTCCCGGCGCAAGATGTGTCGGGAGAGACGATTGACATCACCCAAGACCCTCCCACACCTCCGACTGCAGCGGTGCTGCAGAGTGTCCGTCACAGGATCCAAGTACCACCAAATGTTAATGCTGTCCGGAAAAAGAGTAAAAACAAAGATGCAAGAGATCAACTCAGTGACGCTCCAGACAGGAATTGCGCGGCCGCTACTCACATGGAATGGCATGGAGATGTGGGCAATTAACGGCAGTTGATCCCTCCTTCTCTCAGACGTCCTGTTATTATGTCACAGGCCTATACGATCACGACCCTCAATATTAATAAAATTTGATCAGAAGTGAAACTGCATGCATTAAAACAATATCTATATGAGCCCGGTACTGATATACCACTTTTGCAGGAGGTGTCGATGCCACAATTTACTCTTCCTGGGTTTGTCGGCATTGCAAATTTTTCCCTGGAAACGACCGTGGGCACCGCAGTCTTAATTAGAGAAGGGATTCCAGTTACTCAGATCGACAAATTGGAATCGGGTAGAAGGATCGGGATCACTGTTTTCGGCGTCACCATCATCAACTTGTACGCACCTTCTGGCAATACCTATAGAGCGGAACGAGCTACTTTTTTTCTTTCGGAAAAATCCCCGACACATTATCATTGGTGGTGATTTTAATTGTGTCTTATCCAGGAAATATCAGTCCCCAACTTTTAATTATTCGTCTGAATTAAAGCGCCTCGTGACCGACCTCAAACTTAAAGATGCGTGGGAAATTAGGTACCCGACATTGGTACGCTTCACTCACATCGTCGCATATTCCTGCAGCAGAATCGACCGGATTTATGTTTCCGATGTTATCGAGAATGATTTATTAAAAGTAGAGACGATCCCCTCCAGTTTCTCCTATCACAGTGGTGTCATCGCGTGCTTGAAATTACTTCCCCAACCCACGCGATGGTATAAAGATCAATGGAACCTGAATGTGTCTTTGTTATCGGATGTTTTGCTGGAGGAGGGGGTGCGTCGTGCTTGGGAGCAGTGCTTGCGCGCTACTCACAAGTTTCGCAGCACTATAGAGTGGTGGACTCTGCAGGCAAAGCCGAAACTGCGAAAAGTTATCATGTCATTCGGAATTGAAAGGGCGGCGGAAATCAAAAAGACGATGGAATTTTATTACACAATCTTACGGGACCTGTACGATCGTGCAGACGCGACGGCCACCAGAATTGACGACATTCGGAAAATAAAGGCAAAATTAATCAATCTGAAGAGGATGAAACTGGACGGCCTTAAGATAAAATCTAAAGTGACGTCGGTCAGAGATGATGAAGCAGCGACTCTGTACCACCTCCTCAAACATACAAGGAACAGGAGGCGGACTTTTATTGACGCCCTGAAACTCGAGGATGGAACAACGGTTGACACATAACGAGAGATTGTCACAGCACTGCACAACTATTTTGTCAAAACCTACGCATCAGTGATTCTACACGATGACTGCTATGATGGACTGTTTAGTGCCATTTCATCTACCGTAACTAGGGAAGACAATGACTCTATCTCGTTGGCCTTCAGTAATAAAGATGTTGTGGGGGTTGTCTGCAGTTCGCCGATTGGGAAATCGCCGGACCCTGATGGCTTACCAATTGAATTTTACAAGCAATATTGGCACATCATCGGGGACAAAATCACTCACGTCGTGAACGAAGTCTTGCAAGGAACGTCTGTCCCACCCTTCTTTAAGGAATGTAAAATTGTGCTTCTCCCTAAAAACAGAGGTACTAAAACTATCACCAATTTCCGGCCAATATCGTAGTTAAACTCGGATTATAAGATCGTGGCTCGCGCAATTAACATGAGACTCACGCCACTCACTGCTAAAATCATTGGCCAACAGCAGACATGCGCCTTCAGGAGAACAATTCTGCAAACGGCTGCTTTTTACCGCGACGTCATTGCGTTAACGAACGCTAGTAACATGAAATGTGGGCTGATCTTTCTTGATTTTTTAAAGCTTTTTATCTCGTAAATCATGCTTACCTTCTCGAGACTATGCAAAGATTGGGCTACTCTCGGAACACGATTGACATGATTAAAAACGCGGCCATGGGAATCACTGCAAAACTTTCTGTCAACTCACGACTGACGCGACCAATACCAATCAACCGAGGGGTTCCACAAGGGATCCCTCTGTCTATGTTGCTTTTGTACTTTTCCTTGAACCTCTGTTACAACAGTTGCAGACGAAACTCACTGGGATTACAATTTCTGGGGTAAAAAGTGTAATCGGAGCTTATGCCGACAATGTGGGTGTAGTGATTCGCGATGTCGATGATGTCACCGTATTAGAGGCTGAACTTCGGAAATACTGTCTGGTGTCAGGAGCGCAGTTAAATGAACACAAAAGCAAATTTCTGAACCTCTGTGGCCTCCAGCATTTGCGTGTTGATTATGCTAAACAAGTCAGAGAACACAAGGCTCTGGGGATCATGTTGATGGCGTCCTCTCTACAGATGATAGCGGCAAACTGGCGAGATGTAGCACGTAAAATAAATGGAGCCCTAATTGATAATTACCATCGCAGCCTCAACCAATTTGATCGCATTCAACTTATCAATGCCTGTATCTTATCAAAAGCCTACTACATGGCGCAGCTCCTGCCGCTCCCTGCTGTCATTGCTAGAAATACTATGTCGACGATAACAAATTTTATTTAGCGCGTGGAAATTTTTCGTGTATCTGCCAAAACTGCTACACTCCACCCCCTGAACGGAGGGATGGGCTTAGTCGACATCAAGAAAAAGGCAGCGGCTCTCTATGTCACAAGGACGGTCTCTATCCTTACCAACTGCCCTTCGGGCATTACGGCGCAATTATTCTATGCTGTCAGGCCGCAAAGCCTTGACCCCCCGCTGAACATTCAGACCATCAGTTACAAGCTCAAATACATCCGCGACTATTTCCTTGCATGCAGCTACATCAGTCAAGAGCTTAAATTCTCGACATTTAGCAGCTACAGCAATATTGGCATACTGGCGACAACATGAAGGACCAAATCCAATTGTTACGAAGTGCAGTGGCATCAACTGGGATATAGTGTGGCGTAATGTCAGTTCCAGGATCCTTACTTCAGCCGCTCGAACTGCATGGTACAAAGCAATCAATGAAGTGATTAGTACAAGTGAGAGGCTACATAAAATCGGACTCAGTGATACAACTCTGTGCCATAGCCGTCAACTGGTGGATACCGTTATGCACAGTTATACCTGCGGAGAACGTGCACGAAATTGGAGTTGGCTGAGAGAAAAACTAGCCATCATTACGAGGACCACAACCACCAACATACCTTCAACTATGTTGTCTCGACCCGACGTGCGATTTTATCCGCCGTCGAAAAATAATGTAGTTATGTGGTTGCTGGGCACCTATTCCAGCTATGTTTTTAATAAACTTGGTGGTGACGATCACTTAGAATTCAAGCTGTTTATGGACATCGAATTCGCAAAAACCTGCGGATATCCTAATCATGGCAACATTTTCGGCAATATGCTTAAATTAACATTTAATAGAATGGGTATAGGGTGAGACATGTGAGTGTAAGTGGGTGGGCCCGGGCCGCAGGACACCAGTGGTGCCGCGAAGAGGCCCCACTGCTTCTGTGACGCGTCCTGGTTCCCACCCCCGCCACTCGCAGACTCCAGTACGCCGGAAAATGAGGACAATTCTTGTGTTAGCAACGGAGCTATTTTTTTTCTATACTTCTCCAGAAGCAATCAGAGACAAGCAAAGAAGAGTGTTTTAGTTGTTGATAAAAAAAAGCTCAGTTGGGAGAGCGTTAGACTGAAGATCTAAGGGTCCCTAGTTCGAACCCGGGTATCGGCATGCGACCTTTTTGAAGCTGACGCCTATGGAATTGCTCTGCCTTTGTGACAATGCAATTACCGCTGAGGATGTGAATTACTCCGCCCTGTAGCTGTTCTGATTGTCTAGTGCTTACAACAAGAGGGATATAGTACACACAGTCTGTAAAAAAATAAAAATAAAAAAAATAAAAGTGGCGGAGCGCTGGTCTAGTAAACCAGGGGTCGTGAGTTCGATCCTCACAGGAGGCAGACGAATTTTGGAAATCAGTTGTGCATCGTGGCCGTATAGCAAACAGTATCTGGGATGACGAACAATTAGCGACAGGCGTTTTATTAAGAATTACTCTCAGATGTGATTAAGGCGAATAGCGCAGATAAAGCATTTGCCAAAGCGGTACAGCATAATGTGGGACGAGGCAGTCTGAATTATATTTTATAGATGTATTTCTCACATATCTCAGAGCCTCTCGCGGTCGTCGTCGGCGGCGGCGGCGGCGGCGCCGCTGCTTCTACAGAAGTATCAAATGACCATCGTAGCAAATGCGGCGAGGGACGCCCCGCCTTCGATTCCGAATGCACAAAATGTGTGGTCTTGTTCCCAGTCTATATTTGGTCAGTCTCGTAAGAGGTTGAATGTAACGAATGGGTGGGAAACAGCAGCTTGGCGTCGCCCGCAGCTGTTGGTACTGTAAGTAGTACTTCAAGAAAGTGATGGAAGATGTGTTGAGACGTTACACGCTACGATTTGGATTTCCGTATGGATATGCTTGACCTCAGGTTCATGAACTCGTTGACTGGTTTTACGATCGTTTAGGACTGCGAGATGAAGTAGTTCTTGGCTTTTCATATGATTTTCTTGCGAACGCTGTGTATGTAAAATTTGTTAGTGACGATCCTTGCGTTCGTATTATGACCCTCACGGAGGGCACAGCGGATTTTGTGAATTCTAAAGGCGAAATATGCAGTGTCTGTTAGTCATGCTGGCCTAGGGCTTCGAAACGGCCGGATATTTAATCTGCCTTTCGAAGTTAGCTTCGATAGAATTCGGCAAGCTTTGTCTCCCTACAGTAATGTCCTGCAAATTCATGCCGAGCAGTGGAGGGGTTACAGACATTTCAATGTAGATAATGGCTTTAGGAATGCGAAAATTGATTTGACGAAGCACATCCCGTCCAACATTTTGGTGCAGGGTTTTCGAGCGGTGGTGATGTACGAAGGACAACCGAGAACTTGCGTAATTTGTGGTTCTACCGACCATTTAAAATCTGCTTGTCCCCGTGTCCGGGCGGGTCGACGAAGAATGCAACATCGTCTTACGCCTCTCGATGGGCAAGATGACAATCGGTTGTCTTACGCCCAGACTCTGATGGAGTCGCCTGTGACACACCCGACGCTCCACCAACCGGCTGCGGTGACCCCAGACGCCGGCGCAGTTGTTGTCAACAACTCTGCGACAACCCCCCAATGTCCCGTTCGTAGTGATGTCACCGATGCCGACAGCCACGCTGCACACCTGCAGGTTTCCACGACTGTCGGCCGTCGTGCCGACCATGCAGGACCGACTCCCGTCATTACTCCAACCATGTACGCTGAGCTGAAAAAGTTGTCGGATGGTGGCGACAGGTCGCGCATTTCTTGCACCCCTGACGTTGCGCCCCACACACCCCTCCCTCCCGGCAGTGACCAATCTGAGGAAGGCTCTACGCACAGCCTCTTGACGGATACCAAAACCGTTTCTGACGCCGACGCACCTCCCCAAAGAACGGGGAAATCTAAGCGGGCGGCACGGAAGCAGAGTGAGGAGGAGATACGCACTGGAAAAGAAACTGCAGCGCACCATAAAGCAGATCCGAAAAGACGGCAGTGACCGCGGCAGCACAGATGAAATGGGTTCCGTCGCCCGCCACGTGGGGGAGGCCGATATGGACATGCATGTCGACCGTCCGAGTCCTGAGCTGATGGATACTGGCCATCAGCATACGCCATCCGAAAAGTCTTGGGCCGACGACAGTGAATAAAACGGACCCTTTCTATCCCCACCATGCAAGATTACACACTTGCCACAGTTAATTTAAATCGGATCGCATCCGATGTCAAACTTAAATGTTTGACCGACTCTCTACATGCAGCAGATATCGATATAGTTTTCTTCCAAGAAGTTGTGTCACCCAAGGTTAGAGAAATACCTGGGTATGATGCCATATTAAATCTAGGCACTGAGACGGGAACTGCGATTTTATTCAAAGCTGGCATCGCTTACCAACCTACAGCGATCTTAGAAACGGGACACGGCATTGCCGTCCAATTAGAGGATTTGCTTCTCCTGAACGTGTGCGCCCCGACAGGGTCCGCTGGCAGACGGGACAGAAGTGATTTTTTTAGGGCTGAAGTTGTGCCATTATTAACAAACATTCGTCTGAAGATCATCCTGGGTGGGGATTTTAACTGCGTTTTGCGAAAAGCAGATCAACGTCCGAATTTTAATTTTTGTCCCGAGCTACTAATGTTAACAGATGGACTGCATTTAAAAGATAGTTGGTGTCACCTTCGACCACACACGATGGGATATACCTATGTGAGCGCTGCTTCTTCCAGCCGTCTGGATAGGTTTTATGTTTCTCAAGATCTTTTAAATACCATTCGTGATTGTGAACTATGGCCGCTCAGTTTTAGTGACCACTCCGCATACCACATAACGTTACGGCATTTGCGACAGAAGACATTTTTGGGACGCGGCACGTGGCAGCTGAATGTCTCTCTGCTAGAAGAAGCGGACTTAAGGCGTTGCCTCGTTGCCACGTGGCAGCAGTGTCTCCAGAGGCAAGCTCGGTATAGGGAGCGCATCCTTTGGTGGACGGATTTTGTTAAGCCGCGGATTCAGAAATGTCTTTGCCAGTTTGCCAGGACCAGGGCTTATTGGAGGAAACAGTCTCTAGAATTTTATTTCCTCGGTTTACGCCAGCTGTACAGCGATCCCTCCGCATTGTCCGACAACCTGATCCGCATCAAGCGTATCAAAGCAAAACTTACAGCTTTAGTTCGTGAAGCACTTGTTGGTAATCTGGTACGATCGCGCTCTTCTGATGACGTTTCCCACGAGTCCACATCGTTATTCCATATCATACGGGAAAAGAAACGTGGTAAACAAAAACTTATTGCTCATCTTACGGATGCTGGGGGGCATCTGTACAATGAGCAGGGTGCTATCAAGGCGTATGTCTTCAATTATTTTCGAGAACATTATTCTGAGTCAGATACCGATCTATCGGCGGGGGATGATTTTTAACCGACATCGCCTCCACAGTGGATCAGGATGATAACGCTGATCTCTTGGCCAATGTCACCTACTCTGAAGTTAAGTCCATTATTGCGTGCGCTGCCAAGAACAAAGCTGCCGGCTTAGACGGCTTACCGGTCGAATTTTATTCACGGTATTGGGATGTGATCGGCGACGAATTGACCCAAATGTACAATGAATTGCTCTCGCATGCTGCCTTCCCCCCGCAGTTCACGCAAGGAATGGTTGTCCTGGTTCCTAAAACATCAAATCCGACTATGTTAAATGATTTTCGGCCCATTACGTTGCTTAACTCCGATTTCAAGATCTTGACTAGGATTATAAGCAACAGGCTTAAAGTGCTTCTTGGCAAAGTACTTGGCCCTTATCAGACGAGTGCAGTCAGTGGTCGATCTATGTTAAATGCCCTGTGTGAATATCGTGACCTGGCTTATTTAACTTGGATTACCAACACTGATTTGGCGTTACTGTTTCTCGACTTCGATAAGGCGTTTGACAGAATTAATCACGGATTTTTATTGCGCACAATGAGTAAAATGGGATTCAGTCAGCGTTTTCGACAGCTTATTAAGAAATGTATCTGCGGAACGTCTTCACGCGTGAAGGTTAACGGCCAGTTAACCGCCCCTGTGCCTATACGACAAGCAGTACGACAAGGGTGCCCCCTTTCCATGACTTTATTCTCGATTGCTATAGAGCCACTTCTTAAAAAGTTTTACATAACTTTACATGGGTTGCAAACGTTAAACAACAAAACGGTCTGCCACGCCTATGCCGCCGATATCAGTGTGATTATTACTACCACCGAAGAGCTGGGGTCAGTTCGTCGGATTGTCCATCAGTACTCTGTCGCTTGTGGTGCCAGACTTAATGAGCGAAAGTCCAAAATCATGCCGTTGGGTCGTAATCCGAACTCCATCGATATTTCTTGGTTGGAGAAGACCGAACATCTGTGGCATTTAGGCCTGGTTATATCACCACATCCCCAGGCAATGCTCAACGCGAATTGGGAACGCAAGCTTACCATCTTACGTGCGGTGATCAAAGAACATAACATGCGGTCTTTAGACCGGATGCAGAGGGCACAGTTTATTAATAGTTACGTTTTCAGTAAGCTCTATCATACTGCCGCTGTTTTACCAATCCCAACAGCCATTGCGAAAAAATTTTTAGCACTTGCTTGCTGGTATGTCTGGAGAGGGAACATCTTTAAAGTTTCCTTTAAAGCTACCTCGTTACTTCGTTCCCGAGGTGGCTTAGGCGTCAAAGACCTTGAATCCCAATGTGTGGCTACTTTTTTAACTCGTACTTCCCGCATACTACACAGTAACCAAAATAGCCTTACGGAACAGCTTTTCAAGACCTTACGTCCAAAGGAGTTGTCTGCGCCAACGTATGTGGGACACATTCATCCCGAGCTCAGCTATGTCTGGCGATATTATGTGGAGCTCAGCTATGTTCAGGATAACCCGCATCCGTTCCACACGGCGGAGATCTATCGTGCTCTTACTAAACGGCAGCTGAATAACCCAATTGAGAAGAAACATTTAGGTATAAACTATAGAAATATATGGAAGAACATTAGTTATCCGTTCCTTCGTTCCAGAGTTCGATCTGTTTGGTATGACGCTGTCAATAAGGTGATTCCCACTGGAGAGAAATTGCACAAAATCAAGCTGCGGCCCACCCCGTTTTGTGCCAAGTGTAACCTAGTGGAAACCCTGCCGCATCTCTTCCACTGCAGGGATCAAACACAGATATGGCAGTGGACACGAAAGAAACTCGCTGTCATTAATAGGACGTCGGATACTTCCATTCAACTTCAAGACGCGCTCCGACCGGACTGGCAGCTTTATCCTCAATCTAAGAATAATAGTTATGTCTGGCTCATGGGCCAGTTCGTCTATTACATGCTCGTCCATACAACGGCAACGCTACACGATTATCAGATGTACCTCATCGAAGAGTACTATGCGATTAAGAAATTGCGACAGTATAAAGACCAGTTCCAATATTTTCTCACTATTGCTTTAAGTGATGGAAGAATTTAAGTTTCTAAATCCATTGGGCGGAGTTTTTCTTTTTTTTCACTACTTTGTTATTATTGTTATTGTTTCCATGGATTGGTCTGCTCCGCACCGTCAGATGTGGGTGATTTGCATCATGGATCAATAGACGGTACAGAGTACATCGTGCACTCGGCCTCGAACATTTAATTGTATTTTGGTGTTCCTTTTCGTTTTGCAATGAAAGCACTTTACTTTTGGTTCCGCAGTGCGACACCCTGAAGAGGATCCTCATTTGTTTACTTTCATTTCGCATTATCTTTCATCAAAGCTGCACAAAGATTTAGTAAGAACCAGAAGTTTTCTGCAGCTTCTATTATTCCTATCAAGAGGACTTATAATACGGGAAATGGTTGTTTGGCATGTCCCTGCTCTATGGTGCCCCCACGTTACCAGCGCGCATCTTCAAACGCATAGCATGCTCAAGGTTTTGAGAAGCAGGAATCCACAATCAACCATCTGGCAACAGAATTCACCATACCAATAAACGACATGGAAACTGGGAAAATTATTTGTACGCGAAGACCAACTTAGAGTATCTGCTGTGCTGGATTTCATAGTGTGCTGCGTAATCCTAAGACCAGACATGGATTTATTTTAACATTCTGTTTATATGTATAAAAACACTGGCGCACATGATGCCACTTTAAAAATTAATACAAAAATGAATAATACACAAATAGCCATAACATAAAATCACAAAACCATGCGAATGAGTGCGGGGTATGGCAGTGACATCGTGGCCAGGCCTCAGGATGCGACGCCTGCCCGCCTTGCCGCCGACTGCCTAGCGCTGAGATGCATAAAAAAATAAACAATTAAAAAATTAAAAAAAAAATTAAAAGGCAGCCCGGCTAGCTCAGTCGCTTGAGCATGATACTCTTAATCTCAGGGTCGTGGGTTCGAGCCCCACGCTGGGCGGAACGGAATTTTGTTCCGCTGCAGATGTAAATTACCGTTTTTCTGATTAACGTTATGTAATGGAAATAGCAACTTTAAACTTTGCCTACGTCTCTGTCAGTCGCAAGGAAACTGTATTTGAAAGTGAAGGTGATTTTGTAGTCATGTGTGAAAGACATGTTCTGAAATGCAAGTGTTGTTGTTTGGAGAGCACATCGGTTACGTGTCACATGTGTAGCCAAGCAGTAATAGGTCGCCAAAGCTGCAAATATTAGTCGGTGATATGAAGTGTTGTCAGCTGAAGACTGATGATCCAGACGACCGTAAGAACGAAGTACGCAAAAGAACAGCTAGGCCGCGCCTCTTTAGCTCAGTGCCAGAGTACTGGTCTAGTAAACCAGGGGTCGTGAGTTCGATCCTCACAGGAGGCCGACGAATTTTCGAAATCAGTTGCGCGTCGTGACCGTATAGCAAACAGTATCTGGGATGACGAACAATTAGCGACAGGCGTTATATAACAATTACTTTCAGATGTGATTAAGGGGAATAGCGCAGATAAAGCATTTGCCAAAGTGGTACAGCATAAGGTGGGACGAGGCAGTCTGAATTATATCTTATAGATGTATTTTTCACATATCTCAGAGCCTCTCGCGGCCGTCGTCGCCGCCGCTTCTGCAGAAGTAGCAAATGGCCATCGTAGCAAATGCGGCGAGAGACGCCCTGTCTTCGATTGCGAATGCACAAAGTGTGTGGTTTTGTTTCCCAGTCTATATTTGGTCGGTCTCGTAAGAGGTTGAATGTGACGAAAGGGTGGGAAACAGCAAGGGGCAGCGTCTGTGTAGAACGAAAACACAATTCCTCTGGGGTGTGAGCGTTTCGAGATGAGTCGTATATAAGTCAGTGACCGTGTGGCCTAATGGTCAGTCTGCTTTCCGCAGCGCTGCGGCGAGGACGTCTTGTTTACGTCCCGTCCGCGTGGTCGCGAGTGCTCGTAGTTGTTTACTACTGCGTTGTCGCCTGTTTGGAGTCCATCACTACCGACGCACCATGGCACATTCATACAGACAAACCACCATCAAGATCAGTTTTCAACCCGATCATGCACGACCGCGAGCTTTTGAAGTGGAACGTTTCTTACGTGACGACGTTAAAATTTTCCCGCGAGACATAATTGGTATCCATCTCTCTATCACGAGCAGTGTTGTCTACGTCAAGCTAGTAAATGACGAGGTGTGCAACAGAATCGTGAGCGCACATGCGAACGGTCTTAAATTCAAACATTCTGATGGCCATATTGGGGCGGTCTCTATCGATCACGCGGGGCTTGGCCTACGTACGATACGCGTCTTCGAACTCCCTTTTGAAGTACCACCGGACGTAGTCGGCGCGGCTTTCCAGCCCTACGGCGGAGTGATCAGCCATATGGCAGAAGAATGGACCACCTTTACAACGTACCCCGTTAAGAACGCGGTACGACAGATTAAAATTGAATTGACCAAACATGTTCCGTCCTATCTTGTCATCGGCGGATGTAGGGCGATCATTATGTATGACGGTCAGCCACGCACTTGCTCTGGTTGTGGCCAAGTAGGGCACGTCCGTTCGGATTGTCCCCGACGACGGCTTACTCAAATCCCGACAGGTGAATCTATGACTCCTTCTACGGTGACGACCCTTCCTCTCAATTACGCCGAAGTTACACGGGCAGCAACCTTTACCGATACTGACGACATTAGTCCGATAGCCGCCCCCGACGGCGAGAACATAATGGCTTCTACAGTACAGGATCCGGTCTCTACAACGGCACCCCCACCTGAAGATAATCGCCGACCGACCTTGCAAGAAGGCGTGGATGCCAGGATGGACATTGACCCACGGGTTGTGCCGACAGCGGCTTTTCTTCCAGACACCGGAGCAGCTGAAGAAATCCACCCACATTCAGATACTGAAGCACACGACCGTAAACAGCGTTCCCCGCGAAAACACAAGAGACGGCGGCGTGCTCCATCGGAGGAGTGTTTGCAGCGATCGTCTGACATGGACAGTGGAAATTCCGACGACGGTACCGGCGGTACAGAGGCCGCTGTAACTTCAAACTCAACAGATCGCCGTGGTGACGGCTTCAGCCCCTCCGACCCCACAGAACAGCAGGATAACAAGCAGGCAGCCGCTGCCGATTCCCAGCCAGAAGAGCCGATGGAGTCAGCGCCGAGTGCCGCAGCAGCCACTAACAGCCACCAACAGCCGATGGTATTTCATGGCGACTGGGCAGACGACTGTGAGGCACACTCCTTGCCCATCGTGTCGGACGACACGGGGGGAAATTTATCCCACCAGTGCTGACCCTTTCCCGCCATCAGTTAGAGTGACGAGACAGCCTTACAGGGGTACTGATGGTCAACACGGATGCTGTGGATAGACCTCAAACTTATCACATTGCAACTATAAACATCAACACTATACGGACGCGCGCTAAGTTATCCTTGCTTCAGGATATGTTGAACTCTGCTTCCATCGACATAGCCCTCCTCCAGGAAGTGTACGTCAACGACTTTCCAGGCATGTACGGTTACGATGCTTGCGTCTCTCCAGCTTCCCCAACATGCAGCGGTGTCGCTGTACTTCTTCGGGAAGGGATAGTGGCGGACGATATGATGTTTCTGCCTGGGGCAAGAGGAATGGCACTCACAGTACTGGGTGTCCGCCTTATCAATATCTACGCACCTTCCGGGACGGACAAACGTCGCGAACGTTCACGATTCTTTGCGGAAGACGTCGCCCCGCTCTTCCAAGGCCCCCACGACCGTCTGTTGTTTGGAGGTGACTACAATTGCGTACTGGCGCCCAGAGACCAACTACCACGTCATAATCCGTGCCCGGAACTCGAGACGCTAATTCGAGACCTGCAGATGGTGGACACTTGGGAACATCTTCACGGCCACCGACCGGGATTCACGCACTTCACGAGTCACTCTTCCAGTCGTATCGACAGGATTTATGTCTTACGCTCTCTCGCCGCTGGAACACAGGATGTGGAACTGTGGCCTGCAGCATTCTCGGACCACTCAGTTTACATTCGTGCCGTCACCCTGCGGCGGCGACAAATGTGGAGAAGCCGCAGCCCGTGGAAATTAAAAATCGCTCACCTGTCGTACCCGGATTGCCGCCAAGCCGTTGAGGATACGTGGCATTCGTGTGAAAATCGCCTCCGTGCGTATCCCACAACGATCCGCTGGAGGTTGGACTGCGCCAAACCGGCACTGAGGCGAACGTTGATAATCTACGGTCGCGACCATGCTACTTGGCGAAGACATACACTCGACTTTTACTTCCGGGTCTTGCGCACCTGCGATGCTATGGCGCCGTCTCCGGAACGACAAACGGCGGTCCACCGTGCCAAGGCTCAGATCCTCGCTCATATGCGACGCCACCTAGAGGGGGTAGTCATCCGCTCGAGGACGCAGGATCGGATACCTAGCGAACGCCCGTCAATGTTCCACGTCCTTCGTGAACGTAAACGACGCCAACGAGCGCTGATACGCTTCATCGATACGGAGGACGGTCATCGCCTCACCACGCAACAAGACATAAACACAGCGTTCTACAATCATTATGCCCAGCTCTATTCCGCTCAGACCCGTGATCCGACAGCACTGGAGGACGTCTCTCAGACGATTTACGGCACCGTCACCCCGGTAATAAAAGCGGCCTTGATGGAAGAAATTACAGAAGAAGAAGTGATCAACGCCATTAGAAAAGGAGCTGTCAACAAGTCTCCGGGTCCTGATGGCCTCCCCTTGGAATTTTACCGGACTTTTCAATATTTATTAGCCTCCCGATGGACGGACATCTGTCGCGAACTACTATCCCCGGACGTGCCGCTCCCTGCGGCCCTTGTGGAAGGGATGATTATTCCTATTCACAAACCGTCTGGTGGCTGACGACTGCAGGACTACCGCCCGTTGACGCTATTGAACTGCGACTTTAAGATCTTTTCTCGACTGTTGGCGGCGCGGATACGCCAGACCCTACGCAATGTTATCTCACCCGATCAGACGTCATTGGGAGGCGACAATAATATTGAAACAGCACTCAGCGAATATCGTGACTTGATCTCACTGGCGAGGGCATGTCGTCTGAAGGGTGCACTGGCGGCCATCGATTTTAGTCAAGCTTTCGACCGAGTGGACCACAACAATTTGGAAGCGGTCCTCCAACATATGCGGTACCCACAGCCATTCGTCACTGTCGTCATGCGACTACTCCGTGGCGCGACGTCCAAGGTGATCGTCAACGGCCGACCTTCGCAGCCCCTCACAATTTCTCGATCGATACGCCAAGGCTGCCCTCTGTCCACTTTACTTTACGCTGTGGCCATGGAACCTCTCCTCTGCGGCCTGCGCCAACGACTAACGGGTATGACGTTACGAGGCCACACTTTCCGATGTAAAGCGTACACTGACTACCTGCTGATTGTCATCCGCAACGGTGACGACACCGCTAGCGCACTAACTTGGATAGCGAAATATGGCATGGCCACTGGTAGTCGTATCAACGTCGCAAAATCGGTGGCGATGAACATCGGGGTCGGATTGTCTGAGAACAGTGTCACCCCCTTACAGCTCAGTGATAGTTTGAAATGTCTAGGCATTGATTTTACAGACGATATACGACGGACTGCTGCTCACAACTTTCGACGGCTTTTACGAAATGTTCGGACTGCAATTGCCAACAACCACCTACGAGACCTGGATATCGTCCAACGGTCTCAGTATGTCAACACACATTTAGCGTCACACATTCCGCACTACACCCAGATATTACCTATACCGGTGATGTTAGCTCGCCGTATACTTGCGGCTTTTGGGTCCTTCGTGAGTTCTAGAATGCTTTTCAAGATCAAATGTGAGACTCTCACCCTTCCCCCGGATCGGGGAGGGCTTGGCCTTTATCACGTTTATGACAGAGCGGTTGCCCTATTTGTGAGCACATTAGTCAAACTATGGCACCGCCGTCCGGACAGTCTGACCAGTTTGTCAATAGAAGAACTAGCACCGCCCTCCCTGTTGCCGCCTGTGCCGATACACCACGTCCCCTCTTCGCTCTTATACATCGGTGTCTTTTACCTCGAACTCAGTTACTTTCGACTTGCCTTACCAGCGACTCAACTGGCGTCGGCAAAGACGGTTTGTAGGGTCCTGCAACGTGGACGACCCGACAACGTAGTGGAGAGGAAGCACCCGAACGTCAACTGGAGGGTAGTGTGGAGGACAATTCACCACGTAACACTAGACACTGACGTCACGGCGATGTGGTATATCACTGTCAACGGTAAGCAGGTGACCAGATCAAGGCTACATGCGATCCACATGGTAGACTCACCCACGTGCACGAGCTGTGGCGTTCAAGACAACGATGAACACCGTCTTAGCTGTGGCTAGTCCACAGCAGTGTGGCACTTAGTGAGGCAAATGTCAGCATACTTCCTTCCGGTAACGCCAAATCATATCGCCCCTAAGACTACCTTATACCCGGATGAAACGTATTACCCACGGACTAAAACTAATGCAATGACGTGGTTTCGTGGACATGCAGTGCATTATTTGTTTCAAGACGGCACTAAGGACACTTTAGACTTTTGGAACTATTTGCAGGAACGACATTGCAAGATCCTCCGTAACCCAAAGTAGCGACAATATTTTTCCAATTTTTTGTGGAGTGCGTTCCACGACCCTCCACGTAGCTGGAACGTCACGGATAAGAGAAGCTAAAATTACAATACGATAATAGAACACTACACGGTACAACGTGGGATCTACTTTCATCATTACGAGAAGTCATACGTGGATGATACAGCAGATGGAGAGTTTCGTTGTGAACCCTCACACTCTGTAGCAGTATTTGTCCCGTTTCCTCTTTTTGTCCCCGGTGCGAAAAGGTCTTCGCAGTTTTAGTTATCCCATCCGGTGCAAGATGTAGCACTGGTTAATTGTGGTATGGATTCCACCCTTCAGTTTTGTTTCATGGTTTCCTTAGCCCCGCACTTTGCTCTCTTTATTTATGCCTTTTTCTACAACTATTAGCATGGTTTTAGTTACGTGCGTCCCCAACTCGACGCAAGGAGTGCACTTACTAGTTTTCTGTTCCTCACTGTTAAAAAAAATAAAAATAAATAAATGAATAAATAAAAAAATCACAATAATACACCAACTGTATCCTTTGTACCACATCACATCCCCAGGATGGGAGGGGGCAGGCATCGTGGACAGGCCTTGGGTCGCGACCCCTGCCCACCTTGCCTCCGCCAGCCCCCTCCCTGCTCCATCAAATAAATAAATAAATATAAATAAAAATAAAAATAAATAAAAAAATAAAATGGATAAGGCGTCGGACTTGAAGGTTCGAATCCTGTCACGGTCGTGTTTTTCCAGTTCTGAAAAAGAAACATATCGTTTTAGTGTAGCAATTGAGCAGTACGAAACCGTCTGAATGTTGCTGTTGACCATTTCCTGCTTGGAGATGCTCCTGAGCTTGAAACACACACAACAAGACCGGTGTTAACTAGCGAAATGGTCTCGACAGCACGGTAGCTCAGCGTGTCCGGACACAGTGTTAGCTGCCCTCTGCAATAAAAAAAAAAAAATAAATAAATAAAAAAATTAAAAAAATAAAACTGAGTTAATGGATCAACGACGAACTGAAATGGACGTCTTACGACGTGCACAACGAGCAGATGAAACGAACAATACGATATTTTTGCCTGCACGGTAACTCAGCGTGTTCGGTCAGAGGGTTACGTACCTTCTGTCATAAAAAAACTGAGTTAATCAGTCATCAATGAACTTCATCGGATGTCTTACAACGTCAGCCCCGAGCAGATACAACGGAGAAAAGCACACAAAATGAGAGCTAAAAAAAAAAAAATCTGGATAAGGCGTCGAACTTCGGATGCGAAGATTGAAGGTTCGAATCCTGTCACGGTCGTGTTTTTCCAGTTCTGGAAAAGAAACATACCATTTTAGTGTAGCAACTGAGCAGTACGAAACCGTCTGAATATTGCTGTTGACCATTTCCTGCTTGGAGATGCTCTTGAGCTCGAAACACACACAACAAGACCGGTGTTAACTGGCGAAATGGTCGGCAGCGTGCCGTCGCCGCGTGTTTTGACTGGCACTTGCACATCTAAGACAACGTCGGAGAATAACTCGTTCAGCTTATGAGTCACATCAAGTATATATGTTAATTTTGACGCCACTATCTCTGCAGGTTTTCATGCAATTCCTTTACCTCTCAGAAATGATTATGAAATAAAAGTGAAGTACGTGACGAGTGTGACGTTAGGAAAACATGGGCAGCATGGAGAGATTCTGTATGGGACCAATCAATGCAAACGAGTACTGTGTGACGTGCTACCCGGCACGTATTCACCGAGGCTGAGAGAATGTGGGTTTGGTAATATATTCATATACATACGGCCTGGGAAATCAATAAAAAAAATTCAATGTTACTTTACAATCAATGTGAGTGGCGGCAATCGCAAGAGGCCTAGAACTATCTGCCCCTGAAATCCTTGCCGCCACCTGCCTGGCCCGCTCGATATATGTAGAAAGAGAGTGTTGGTTTGGTGATATGTTCATATACATATGGTCTGGGAAATCAATAAAAAAAATTCAATGTTCCATTTCAATCGTTGTGAGTGGTGGTGAGTATGAGGGGGGCACTGGATCCAGGCCTAGCACTATCTGCCCCTTAACTCCGTGCCGACATCTGCCTTGCCCGCACGATATATCTAAAACGAGAATGTTGGTTTGGTGATATGTTCATATACATATGGTCTGGGAAATCAATAAGGAAAATTAAATGTTTCTTTACAATCAATGTGAGTGGTGACCGGTATGAGGGCAGCTCTGGAACCAGGCCTAGAACTATCTGCCCCTGAAATACTTGCCGCCATTTCCCTGGGCCCTTCGATATATGTAAAAATAGAATGTTGGTTTTGTTATATGTTCATATACATGTGGTTTGGGAAATCAATAAACAAAATTCAATGTTCCACTACAATCAATGTGAGTGGTGACGAGTATGAGAGCAGAACTCGAACCAGGCCTAGCACTATCTGCCCTTAACTCCGTGCCGCCATCTGCCAGGCCCGCTCGATATATATATAAATAAAATGTTGGTTTGGTGATACGTTCATATATATATATGGCCTGAGAAATCAATGTAAAAACTTCCATGTTCCTTTACAATCAATGGGAGTGGTGTTGGGTATTAGGGAGGCACTCAGACCAGGCCTAGAACTATCTACCCCTGAACTCCTTGCCGCCATCTGCCTGGACTGCTCGATAAATGTAAAAAGAGAATTTTGGTTTGCTGACATGTTCTTATTCATATAGTGTGGGAAATTACTAAAGAAAATTCAATGTTCCTTTACAATCAATGTGCGAGATGGCAGGTATGAGGGCAGCACTGGAACCAGGCCTAGAGCTATCTACCCCTGAACTCCTTGCCGCCATCTGCCTGGGCCGCTCGATATATGTATAAAGATAATGTTGGTTTGGTGATATGTTCATATACATATGGTCTGGGAAATCAAAAAAAGAATGTTCAATGTTCCTTTACAATCAACGTGAGTGGTGATGAGTATGAGGGCGGCACTGGAACCTGGTCTAGCACTATCTGCCCCTTAACTCCGTGCCGCATTCTGCCTGGCCCGCTTGATATATGAATAAAGAAAATGTTGGTTTGGCGATATGTTCATATACATATGGTCTGGGAAATCAATAAAGAAAATTCAATGTTGCTTTTCAATCAATATGAGTGGTGACAGGTATGAGGGCGGCACTGGAACAAGGCCTAGGTCTATCTGCCCCTAAATCCTGCTGCCATCTTAATGGCCCGCTCGATATATGTATAAAGAGAGTGTTCAGTTGGTGATATGTTCATATACATGATGATGATGATGATGAGTCCCATACTCCGTTTACCGAGCGTAGGGGAGCTACGCGGGAGACCCGCGCCGCCATACTAGGCAAGGTCCTAGTGGAGGTGGTTTGCCATTGCCTTCCTCTGACCGTAATGGGGATGATTGATGATGATGATGAAGACGACACAAACACCCAGTCATCACGAGGCAGGTGAAAAATCCCTGACCCCGCCGGGAATCGAACCCGGGACCCCATGCTCGGGATGCGAGAACGCTACCGCGAGACCACGAGCTGCGGACGTGGTCTGTGAAATCAATAAAGAAAATTCAATGTTCCCTTACAAACAATATGAGTGGTGACAGGTATGAGGGCAACACTGGAACCAGGCCTAGAACTATCTGCCCCAGAAATACTTGCTGCCACCTGCCTGGCCCGCTCAAAACATGTATAAAGAAAATGTTGGTTTGGTGATATGTTCATATACATATGGTCTGGGAAATCAAAAAAAGAAAATTCAATGTTCCTTTACAATCAACGTGAGTGGTGATGAGTATGAGGGCGGCACTGGAACCAGGTCTAGCACTATCTGCCCCTTAACTCCGTGCCGCATTCTGCCTGGCCCGTTTGATATATGAATAAAGAAAATGTTGGTTTGGCGATATGTTCATATACATATGGTCTGGGAAATCAATAAAGAAAATTCAATGTTGCTTTTCAATCAATATGAGTGGTGACAGGTATGAGGGCAACACTGGAACCAGGCCTAGAACTATCTGCCCCAGAAATACTTGCTGCCACCTGCCTGGCCCGCTCAATATATGTATAAATAAAATGTTGGTTTGGTGATATGATCATATATATATGGCCTGGGTAATCAATATAAAAAATTCAATGTTCCTTTACAATCAATGGGAGTGGTGTTGTGTATTAGGGAGGCACTCAGACCAGGCCTAGAATTATCTGCTCCTGAACTCCGTGCCGCCATCTGCCTGGACTGCTCGATAAATGTAAAAAGAGAATTGTGTTTCCTGACATGCTCATATACATATGGTGTGGGAAATTAATAAAGAAAATTTAATGTTCCTATACAATCAATTTGAGTGAAGACATATACGAGGGCGGCACTCGGACTAGGCCTAGAACTATCTGCCCCTGAAATCCTTGCCGCCATCTGCATGTCCCACTCGATATACGTATAAGGAAAATATTGGTTTGGTGATATGTTCATATACAAATGGTGAGGGAAATCAATAAAGAAAATTCAATGTTCCTTTACAATCAATGTGAGTGGTGACAGGTATCAGAGCAGCACTCTAACCAGGCCTAGAACTATCTGCCCCTGAAATCCTTGCCACTATCTGAATGGCCCCCTCGATATACGTAAAAAGAGAGTGTTGGTTTGGTGCTATGTTCATATACATATGGTCTGGGAAATCAATAAGGAAAATTCAATCTTCCTTTACAATCGATGTGAGTGGTGACACATATGAGGGCAGCACTGGAACCAGGCCTAGAACTATCTGTCCCGGAAATCCTTGCCCCCATCTGCCTGGCCCGCTCAAAACATGTATAAAGAAAATGTTGGTTTAGTGATATGTTCATATACATATGGTCTGAAAAACCATAAAGGAAATTCATTGTTCCTTTACAATCAATGTGAGTGGTGACACGTATGAGAGCAGCAGTGGAAACAGGCCTAGAATTATCTGCCCCTGAAATCCTTGCTGCCATCTGCCTGGCCCACTCGATATATGTAAAACGAGAATGTTTTTTGGTGATATGTTCATATACATATGGTCTGGGATATCAAGAATGAAAATTCAATCTTCCTATACAATCAATGTGAGTGGTGACGGGTATGAGGGCGACACTGGAAATAGGCCTAGCAATATCTGCCCCTTAACTCCGTGCCGCCATCTGCCTGTCCCGCTCAATATATGTGTAAAGAGAGTGTTCGGTTGGTGATATGTTCATGTACATAAGGTCTGTGAAATCAATAAAGAAAATTCAAAGTTCCTTTACAATCAATGTGCGTGATGCCAGGTATGTGGGCAGCACTGGAACCAGGCCTAGAACTATCTACCCCTGAACTCCTTGCCGCCATCTGCCTGGGCCGCTCGATATATGTATAAAGATAATGTTGGTTTGGTGATATGTTCATATACATGTGGTCTGGGAAATCAAAAAAAGAAAGTTCAATGTTCCTTTACAATCAACGTGAGTGGTGATGAGTATAAGGGCGGCACTGGAACCAGGTCTAGCACTATCTGCCCCTTAACTCAGTGACACCATCTGCCTGGCCCGCTCAGAACATGTATAAAAAAATGTCGGTTTGGTGATATGTTCATGTTCATATGGTCTGGGAAATCAATAAGCAAAATTAAATGTTCCTTTACAATCAATGTATGTGTAACAGGTATGAGTGCTGCACTGGAACCAGGCCTCGAACTATCTGCCCCTTAACTCCGTGCCGCATTCTGCCTGGCCCGCTTGATATATGAATAAAGAAAATGTTGGTTTGGCGATGTGTTCATATACATATGGTCTGGGAAATCAATAAAGAAAATTCAATGTTGCTTTTCAATCAATATGAGTGGTGACAGGTATGAGGGCGGCACTGGAACAAGGCCTAGGTCTATCTGCCCCTGAAATCCTGCCGCCATCTTAATGGCCCACTCGATATATGCATAAAGAGGGTGTTCAGTTGGTGATATGTTCATATACATATGGTCTGTGAAATGAATAAAGAAAATTCAATGTTCCCTTACAAACAATATGAGTGGTGACAGGTATGAGGGCAACACTGGAACCAGGCCTAGAACTATCTGCCCCAGAAATACTTGCTGCCACCTGCCTGGCCCGCTCAATATATGTATAAATAAAATGTTGGTTTGGTGATATGATCATATATATATGGCCTGGGTAATCAATATAAAAAATTCAATAATCCTTTACAATCAATGGGAGTGGTGTTGTGTATTAGGGAGGCACTCAGACCAGGCCTAGAATTATCTGCTCCTGAACTCCGTGCCGCCATCTGCCTGGACTGCTCGATAATAGTAAAAAGAGAATTTTGTTTCCTGACATGCTCATATACATATGGTGTATGAAATTAATAAAGAAAATTTAATGTTCCTATACAATCAATTTGAGTGAAGACATATACGAGGGCGGCACTCGGACCAGGCCTAGAACTATCTGCCCCTGAACTCCTCTCCGCCATCTGCCTGGCCTGCTCGATATATGTATAAAGAGAATGTTGGTTTAGTGATATGTTAATATACATATGGTCTGGGAAACAATAAAGTAACTTCATTGTTCCTTTCCAATCTATAGGAGTGGTGACGGGTATTAGGGAGGCACTCAGACCAGGCCTAGAATTATCTGCTCCCGAACTACTTGCCGCCATCTGCCTGGCCTCCTCGATATATGTATAAAGAGAATGTTGGGTTGGTGATATGTTCATATACATAGGGTCAATAAAGAAAATTTAATGTTCCTTTACAATCAATGTGAGTGGTGACAGGTATGAGAGCGACACTTGGACCAGGCCTAGAACTACCTGCCTCTTAATTCCTTGCCGCCATCGGCCTGGCCCGCTCGATACATGTAAAAAGTGAATGTTGGTTTGATGATATGTTCATATACATATGGTCTGGGAAATCAATAAAGTAAATTCAATGTTCCTTTATAATCAATGTGAGTGGTGACGGGTATGAGGGCGGCACTTGCAAGAGGCGTAGAACTATCTGCCCCAGATATCCTTGTCACCATCTGCCTGTCCCGCTCGATATACGTAAAAAGAAAATGTTGGTTTAGTGATATGTTCATATACATATGGTCTGGCAAATCAATAAAAAAATTCAATGTTCCTTTACAAACAACGTGAGTGGTGACGAGTATGAGAGCAGCACTCGGACCAGGCCTAGAAATCTCGGTCTCTGATCTCCTTGCCGCCATCTACCTGGCCCGCTCGATATATGTAAAAAGAGAATGGTGGTTTGGTTTTATGTTCATATACATATGGTCTGGGAAATCCAAAAAAATTGAAGTGTTCCTTTACAATCAATGTGATTGGTGACGGGTATGAGGGAGGCACTCGGAAAACACATAGAACTATCTGACCGTGAACACCTTGCCGCTATCAGCATAGCCCGCTCAACTTATGTATAAGGAAAATGTTGGTTTGGTGATAGGTTCATATACTTATGGTCTGGGAAATCAATACAAAAAATGAAGGGTTCTTTTACAATCAATGTGGGTGGTGACGGTTTAAGAGGGCGGCACTCGGACCAGGCCTAGAACTATCTGCCCCTGAACTCCTTACGGCCATCTGCGTGGCCTGCTCAATATATGTATAAAGAAAATGTTTGTTTGGTGATATGTTCATATACATAAAGTCTGGAAAATCAATAAAGAAAATTCAATGTTCCTTTACAAATAATGTGAGTGGTGACGGGTATGAGGGCGGCACTGTGATCAGGCCTAGAACAATCTGCACCAGAACTACTTACCACCATCTGCCTGGCCCTCTCGATAAATGTATACAGAAAATGTTGATTTGGTGATATGTTCATATACATATGGTCAATGAAATCAATAAAGACAATTCAATGTTCCCTTACAATCAATGTGACTGGTGACGGTTATGAGGGCACCACTAGGTTCAGGCCTAGAAGTATCTGCCAGTGAACTCCTTACTGCCATATGACTGACCCGCTCGATATATGTATAAAGAAAAACTTTGTTTGGTGATATGTTCAGATACATTTGGTCAGGGAAATCAAAAAAGAAAATTCAATGTTCCTTTACAATCAATGTGTGTGGTGACGGTAAAGATGGTGGCACTCGAACCGGGCCCAAAACTATTTGCACCTGAACTCCTTGCCGCCATCTTCCTGGCCCGCTCGATATATGTATAAAGAGAATATTGTTTTGGTGATATATAAATATATATATGGTCTATGTAATCAATATAGAAAATTCAATGGTCCTTTACTATCAATGTAGTGGTGACGGGTGTGACGCGGCACTGATTCTAGGCCTTGAACTATTTGCACCTGAACTCCTTAGTGCCATCTGCCTGGCCCTCTCAATAGATGTGTAAAGATAATATTTGTTTGGTGATATGTTCACATACATATATTCTGGGAAATTAATAAGAGGAAATTCAATGTTCCTTTACAGTCAATGTGAGTGGTGACTGGTATGAGGGCGGCACTGGGACCAGGCGTAGAACTATCTGCCACTGAACTCCTTACTGCCATCTGCTGGCCCGCTCTATATATGTATAAAGAAAAAGTTGGTTTGGTGATATGTTCATATACATATGGTCTGGGAAACCAAAAAAGAAATTTCAACGTTCCTTTACAATCAATGTGTGTGGTGACGGTATTGATGGTGGCTCTCGGACATGTCCCAGAACTATCTGCACCTGAACCCCTTGCCGCAATCTGTCTGGCCCACTCGATATATGTATAAAGAGAATGTTGGTTTGGTGATATGTTCACATACATGTAATCTGGGAAACCGATAAAGAAAATTCAATGTTCCTTTACAATCAATGCTAGTTTTAACGGGTATGAGGGCGCCACTAGGGACAGGCCTAGAACTATCTGCCCCTGAAATCTTTACTGCAATCTGTCTTGCCCGCTCAATATATGTATAAACAAAATGTTGGTATAGTGATATGTTCATATACATATGGTCTATGAAATCAAAAAGAAAATTCAATGTTCCTTTACAATCAATGTGAGTGGTGAGGTGTATTAGGGCACCACTAGGACCAGGCCCAGAACTATCTGCCCCTGAACTCCTAACTGCCTTCTGCCTGGCCTGCTCGATATATGTATAAAGAAAATGTTTGTTTGGTGACATGTTCATATACATATAGTCTCAATAAAGAAAATTCAATGTAACTCTAGAATCAATGCGAGTGGTTACGGGTATGAGGGTGGCACTGGGACCAGGCCTAGAACTATCTGCCCCTGAACTCCTTACTGCCTTCTGCCTGTCCTGCTCGATATATGTATAAAGAGAATATTGATTTTGTGATATGTTCATATACTTATTGTCTATAAAATCAATAAAAAAATTCCATGTTCCTTCAAAATCAATGTGACTGGTGACGGGTATGAGGGCACTACTAGGACCAGGCCTAGAACTATCTGCCCCTGAAATCCTTACAGCCATCTGTGTGGCCCGCTCGATATATGTATAAAAATAATGTTGGTTTGGTGATATGTTCATATACATATAGTCTGGGAAATCAATAAAGAAAATTCAATGTTCCTTCACAAATAATGTGAGTCGTAACGGGTATGAGGTTGCCACTGGGACCAGGCCTAGAACTATCTGCCCCTGAACTCCTTACTGCCATCTACGTGGCCCGCTCAGTATATGTATAAACAAAATTTTGGTTTGGTGATATGTTCATATACATGTAGGGTGTGAAATAAATAAAAAAAATTCAATGTTCCTTTACAAGCAATGTGAGTGGTGATGGGTATGATGGAGGCAGTGGGACCAGGCCGAGAACTATCTGCCCCCAAACTCCTTACTGCCATCTGCCTGGATCGCTCGATATATGTATAAAGAAAAAAGGAAATATTGGTTTGATGATATGTTCATAAACATATAGTCTGGGAAATCAATAAAGAAAATTCAATGTACCTTTACAATCAATGTGAGTGATGACGGGTATGAGGGCACCACTAGGACAAGGCCTAGAACTATCTGCCCCTGAACTCCGTTTTGCCATTCGCCTGGCCCAATCGAAATATGTATAAAGAGAATATTGGTTTGTTGATATGTTCTTATACATATGGTCTATGAAATCAATAAAGAAAATTCAGTGTTCCTTTACAATCAATGTGAGTGGTGAGGGGGATGAGGGCGACACTGGGCCAGGCCTAGAACTATCTGCCCCTGTACTCCTTACTGCCATCTGCCTCGCCCTTCGATATATGTATAAAGGGAATATTGGTTTGGTGATATACTCATATACATATAGTCTGGGAAATCAATAAAGAAAATTCAATGTTCCTTTACAATCAACGTCAGTGGTGACGGGTATGACTGCGGCACTGGGACGAGGCATAGAACTATCTGCACCTGTACTGCATACTGCCATCTGCCTGGGCCGCTCGATATATGTATAAAGAGAATATTGGTTTGGTGATATGTTCTTATACATATGGTTAATGAAATCAGTAAAGAAAATTCAATGTTCCTTTACAATCATTGTGAGTGGTGACGGGTATGAGGGTGGCACTGCGACCTGGCCTAGAACAATCTGCCCCTGAACTCCTTACTGCCATCTGCCTGGCCCACTCGATACATGTATAAAGAAAATGTTGGATTGGTGATATGTTGATGTACATATGGTCTATAAAATCAATAAAAAAAAATTCAATGTTCCTTTACAATCGATGTGAGTGGTGAGGGGTGTGGGGGCGGCACTGCGACCAGGCCTAGTAACTCCTGCTCATGAACTACTTACTGCCATCTGATGGCCCTCTCGATATATGTATAACGAAAATATTGGTTTTGTGATATGTTCATATACATATGGTCTATTACATCTATAAAGAAAATTCAATGTTCCTTTACAATCAATGTAAGTGGTGAAGGGTATGTTGGCACCATTAGGACCAGGCCAAGAAACATCTGCCCCTGAACACCTTACTGCCATCTGCCTGGCCCACTCGATATATGTATAAGGAAATGGTTGGTTTGGTGATATGTTCATATACATATAATCTGGGAAATCAATAAAAAAATTCAATGTTCCTTTACAATCAAAGTGAATGGTGACGGGTATGAGGGCGGAACTGGGACCAGGCCTAGAAAAATCTTCCCCTGAACTACTTACTGCCTTCTGCCTCGCACACTTGATATATGTATAAAGAAAATGTTAGTTTGGTGACATATTCATATACATATAGTCTGGGAAATAAATAAACAAAATTCAATGTACATTCACATTCAATATGAATGGTGACGCGTATGAGGGCGGCACTGGATCCAGGCCTAGAAATATCTGCCCCTGAACTCCCTACTGCAATCTGCCTGGTCTGCTCGATATATGTATAAGGAAAACCTTGGTTTGTCAATATGTTCATATACATAGGGTCTGCGAGATCAAAAAAGAAAATTCAGTGTTCCTTTACAATCAATGTGGGTGGCGACGGGTGTGAGGGCGGCAGTGGGACCAGGCCTAGAACTATCTGCCATTGTACTAATTACTGCCATCTGTCTGTCGAGTTCAATATATGTATAAAGAGAATATTGGTTTGGTGATATGTTCATATATATACAGTCTGGCAATTCAATAAAGAAATCTCAATGTGCCTTTACAATCACTGTGAGTGGTGACTGGTATGAGGGCGGCACTGGGAACAGGCCACGAAATATCTGGCCCTGAACTCAATACTGCCATCTGTCTGGACCGCTCGATATATGTATAAAGAAAATGTAGGTTTAATGATATGTTCATTCTCATATAGTCTGCGAAATAAATAAAGAAAATTTAATGATCCTTTACAATCAATGTGGGTGGTAATTGGTATGAAGGCGGAACGGGTCCAGGCCTAGAACTTTCTGCCCTGAACTAATTACTGCCATCTGCCTGGCACGCTAGATATATGTATAAGGAAAACGTTGGTTTGGTGATACGTTTATATACATATTGTCTATGAAATCAATAAAGAAAATTCAATGTTCCTTTACAATCAATGTGAGTGGTGAGGGGTATGAGGGTGGCACTGCGACCAGGCCTAGAACAATCTGCCCCTGAACTCCTTACTGATATCTGCCTGGCTCACTCGATACATGTATAAAGAAAATGTTGGATTGGTGATATGTTGATGTACATATGGTCTATGAAATCAATAAAGAAAATTCAATGTTCCTTTACAATCAATGTGAGTGGTGACGGGTATGAGGGCATTACTAGGACCAGGCCTAGTAACACCTGCTCATGAACTACTTACTGCCATCTGCTGGCCCTCTCGATATATGTGTAAAGAAAATGTTGATTTTGTGACATGTTCATATATATATATGGTCTATGAAATCAATAAAAAATATTCAATTTTCCTTTTCAATCTATGTGAGTGGTGACGGGTATGAGGGCGGAACTAGGACCAGGCCTAGAACTATCTGCCCCTGAACTCCTTACTGCCATCTGCCTGCCTCGCTCGATATATGTATAAAGAAAATGTTGGATTGGTGATATGTTGATATACATATGGTCTATGAAATCAATAAAGAAAATTCAATGTTCCTTTACAATCAATGTGAATGGTGACGGGTATTAGGGTTGCACTTGGACCAGGTCTAGAACTATCTGCCCCTGAACTAATTACTGCCATTTGCCTGCCATGCTCAATACATGTACACTCCTGGAAATTGAAATAAGAACACCGTGAATTCATTGTCTCAGGAAGGGGAAACTTTATTGACACATTCCTGGGGTCAGATACATCACATGATCACACTGACAGAACCACAGGCACATAGTTGCAGGCAACAGAGCATGCACAATGTCGGCACTAGTACAGTGTATATCCACCTTTCGCAGCAATGCAGGCTGCTATTCTCCCATGGAGACGATCGTAGAGATGTTGGATGTAGTCCTGTGGAACGGCTTGCCATGCCATTTCCACATGGCGCCTCAGTTGTACCAGCGTTCGTGCTGGACGTGCAGACCGCGTGAGACGACACTTCATCCAGTCCCAAACATGCTCAATGGGGGACAGATCCGGAGATCTTGCTGGCCAGGATAGTTGACTTACACCTTCTAGAGCACGTTGGGTGGCACGGGATACATTGCGGACGTGCATTGTCCTGTTGGAACAGGAAGTTCCCTTGCCGGTCTAGGAATGGTAGAACGATGGGTTCGATGACGGTTTGGATGTACCGTGCACTATTCAGTGTCCCCTCAACGATCACCAGAGGTGTACGGCCAGTGTAGGAGATCGCTCCCCACACCATGATGCCGGGTGTTGGCCCTGTGTGCCTCGGTCGTATGCAGTCCTGATTGTGGCGCTCACCTGCACGGCGCCAAACACGCATACGACCATCATTGGCACCAAGGCAGAAGCGACTCTCTTCGCTGAAGACGACACGTCTCCATTCGTCCCTCCATTCACGCCTTTCGCGACACCACTGGAGGCGGTCTGCACGATGTTGGGGCGTGAGCGGAAGACGGCTTAACGGTGTGCGGAACCTAGCCCAGTTTCATGTAGACGGTTGCGAATGGTCCTCGCCGATATCCCAGGAGCAACAGTGTCCCTAATTTGCTGGGAAGTGGCGGTGCGGTCCCCTACGGCACTGCGTAGGATCCTACGGTCTTGGCATGCATCCGTGCGTCGCTGCGGTCCGGTCCCAGGTCGACGGGCACGTGTACCTTCCGCCGACCACTGGCGACAACATCGATGTACTATGGAGACCTCACGCCCCACGTGTTGAGCAATTCGGCGGTACGTCCACCCAACCATCCGCATGCCCACTCTACGCCCTCGCTCAAAGTCCTTCAACTGCACATGCGGTTCACGTCCACGCTGTCGCGGCATGCTACCAGTGTTAAAGACTGCGCTGGAGCTCCATATGCCACGGCAAACTGGCAGACACTGACAGTGGCGGTGCACAAATGCTGCGCAGCTAGCGCCATTCGATGGCCAACACCGCAGTTCCCGGTGTGTCCGCTGTGCCGTGCGTGTGATCATTTCTTGTACAGCCCTCTCGCAGTGTCTGGAGCAAGTATAGTGCGTCTGACACACCGGAGTCAATGTGTTCTTTTTTCCATTTCCAGGAGTATATAAAGAAAATGTTGTATTGGTGATATGTTCATATACATATAGTTTGGGAAGTCAATAAAGAAAATTCAATGTTCCTTTAAAATCAATGTTAGTGGTTACGTCTATGAGTGCGGCACTAGGAACAGGCCTAGAACTATCTCACCCTGAACTCTTCACTGTCATCTACCTGACCTGCTCGATATATGTATAAAGAAAATGTTGGTTTGTGGATATATTCATATACATATAGTTTGGGAAATCAATAAACAAAATTCAATATTCTCTTACCATCAATGTGAGTGGTGACTGGTTTGAGCGCTGCACTAGGACAAGGCCTAGAACCATCTTCCCATGAACTCCTTACAGCCATCTTTATGGCCCGTCGAGGTATGTATAAGGAAAATGTTGGTTTGGTGATATGTTCATATACATATATTCTGGGAAATCAATAAAAGAAACTCAATGTTCCTTTACAATCAATGTGAATGGTGACGGGTAAGAGGGCGGCACTGGGACCAGGCTGAGAACTATCTGCCCCTGAACTTCTTACTGACAACTGCCTATCCCGCTTGACATATGTATGAAGAGAATATTGGTTTAGTGATATGTTCATATACATATACTCTGGGAAATCAATTAAGAAAATTTAATGTTCCTTTACAATCAATATTAGTGGTGACGAATATGAGGGCACCACTTGGACCAGGTCTATAAATTTCTGCCCGGAAACTCCTTACTGCAATCTGCCTGGCCCGCTCGATATATGTATAAAGAAAATCTTGGTTTGGTGATATGTTCATATACATATAGTCTGGGAAATCAATAAAGAAAATTTAATGTTCCTTTACAATCAATGTGAGAGGTGACGGGTATGAGTGCTGCACTGCAAACAGGAATAGAACTATCTGCCCCTGAACTCCTTATGGCTATCTGCCGGGCCCGCTCGATGTATGTGTAAAGAAAATGTTGGTTTGGTGATATGTTCATATACATATAGTCAGTGAAATCAATAAAGAAAATTCAATGTTTCTTTACAATCAATGTGAGTGGTGACGGGTATGAGGGCACCATTAGGAACAGGCCCAGAACATTCTACCCCTGGACTCCTCACTGCCATCTGCCTGCCCCGCATGATATATGAATAAAGAAAATCATGGTTTAGTGATATGTTCATATACATATAGTCTGAGAAATCAATAAAGAAAATTCAATATTTCTTTACAATCAATTATGGTGGTGATGGGTATGAGGGCGGCACTGGGACCAGGACTAGAACTATCTTCCCCTGAACTCCTTCTTGCCATTTGCCTGGCCCGCTCAATGTGTGTACAATGAAAATGTTGGTTTGGTGATATGTTAATATACATATGGTCTATAAAGTCAATAAAGAAAATTCATTGTTCCTACAATTAATGTGAGTGGGGACGCGTATGAGTGTGGCACTGGGACCAGGCCTAGAACTATCTGCCCCTGAACTCCTTACAGCCATCTGTCTGGCCCGCTCGATATATGTACACAGAAAATGTTGGTTTGGCTTTATGTTCATATACATATAGCCTAGGAAATCAATGAAGAAAAATCAATGTTCCTTTACAACAAATGTGAGTGGTGATGGGTATGAGGGCGCCACTGTAACCAGGCCTAGAACTATCTGCCCCTGAACTCCTTAATGCCAGCTGCCTGGCCCGGTTTATGTATGTATGAAGAAAGTGTTTGTTTGGTGATATGTTCATATACATATAGTCTGGGAAATCAATAAAGAAAATTCAATGTTCCTTTACAATCAATGTGAGTGGTGACGGGTATGAGGGTATCATGGGACCAGGCCTAGATCTATCTGCCCTTGACCTCCTTACAGCCATCTGCATGGCCCGCTCGGTATATATATAAAGAACATGTTTTTATGCCGATATGTCCATATACATATAGTCTGTAAATCAATAAAGAAAATTCAATGTCCCTTTACAATCAATGTGAGTAGTGAAGTGTATGAATTCGGAACTGGTACCAGACCTATAACTATCTGCCCCTGAACTCCTTACTGCCATCAGCCTGGCCCACTCGATATATGTATAAAGAAAATGTTGGTGTAGTGGTATGTTCATATACATATAGTCTGCGAAATTAATAAAGAAAAATAATGTCCATTTACAACCAATGTGAGTGGTGATGTGTATGAGGGCGGCACTGGGACCAGGCCTAGAACTATCTGCCCCTGAACACCTTACTGCCATCTGCCTGGCCCGCTCGATACATGATTAAAGAGAATATTGGTTTCGTATTATGTTAATATACATATGGCCTATAAAATGAATAAAGAAAGTTCAATGTTCCTTTACAATCAATGTGAGTGGTGACGGGTATGAGGGCACATACATCACCAGGCCTGGGACTATCTGATCCTGAACTCCTTACTGCCATCTGCCGGGCCAGCTCGATATATGCATGAAGAAAATATTTGTTTGGTGATATGTTCATATACATATAGTCTGGGAAATCTATAAAGAAAATTCAATGTTCCTTTACAATCAATGTGAGTGGTGAACGGTATGAGGGTGGCACTGGGACCAGGCCCAGATCTCTCTGCACCTGAACTCCTTACTGCCATCTGCCTTGCCAGCTCGATATATGCAAGATGAAAATGATGGTTTGGTGATATGTTCACATACATATAGTCTGGGAAATCAATAAAGAAATTTCAATGTTCCATTTGAATCAATTTGAGTGGTGACGGGAATGAGAGCATCACTAGGACCTGTCCTAGAACATTGTGCATCAAAAATCCTTACTGCCATCTGCCTGGGAAGCTCAATATATGAATAAAAAAATGTTGGTTTGGTGATATGTTCATATACATATAGTCTGAGAAATCAATATAGGAAATTCAGTGTTCCTTTACAATAAATGTGAGTGGTGACGCGTATGTAAGCGGCAAGGGGAACAAGCCTAGAACTATCTGCCCCTGAACTCCTACTGCCATCTGCCTGGCCCGCTCAATATATGTATAAAGAAAATGTTGGTTTGGTGATATGGTCATATCCATATAGTCTGGGAAATCAATTAAGAAAATTCAATGTTCCTTTATAATCAATGTGAGTGGTGACGGGTATGTGGGCACCACTAGGACAAGGCCTAGAACTATTTGCCCCTGACCTCCTTACTGCCATCTGCCTGGAAAGCTCGAAATATGAATAAAAAATGTTGGTTTGGTGATATGTTCATATACATATAGTCTGAGAAATCAATATAGAAAATTCAATGTTCCTTTTCAATCAATGTGAATGTTGACAACTATGAGGCGGCACTGGAACCAGGCCTAGAACTATCTGCAGCTGAACTCCATACTGCCATCTGCCTGGGATGCTTAATATATGTATAAAGAGAATTTTGGTTTCGTGTTATGATAATATACAAATGGTCTATAAAATCAATAAAGAAAATTCAATGTTCCTTTACAATCATTGCGAGTGGTGACGGTTATGAGGGCGGCACTTTGACCAGGCCCAGAAATACCTGCCCCTGAACTTCTTACCGCCATCTACCTGGCCCACTCAACATATATATAAAGAAAATGTTGGGTTGGAGATATGTTCATATGCATATGGTCTATGAAATGAATAAAGAAATTTCAATGTTCCTTTACAATCAATGTGAGTGATAACGGGTATGTGGGCGGCACTGGGAGCAGGCCTAGAACTATCTACCCCTGAACTCCTTACTGCCATCTGCATGGCCTGCTCAATATATGTATAAAGAACATGTTTTTATGCTAATATGTTCATATACATATAGTCTGGGAAATCAATTATGAAAATTCAATTTTCCTTTACAATCAATGTGAGTGTTAACGGGTATGAAGGCGTAACTGGGACCAGGCCTAGAACTATCTGCCCCTGAACTCCTTTCTGCCATCTGCCTAGCCCGCTAGATATATGTATTAGGATAATGTTGTTTGGTGATATGTTCATATACACATTTTCTATGAAGTCAATAAAGAAAGTTCAATGTACCTTTACAACCAATGTGAGTGGTGTCGTGTTGGAGGGCACCACTAGGACAAAGCCTAGAACTATCTGCCCCTGAACTCCTTACAGCCATCATCCTGGCCCACTCGATATTGTATAAGGAAAATGTTGGTTCGGTGGTACGTTCATATACTTATAGTCTGGGAAATTAATAAAGAAAAATAAAGTTCCTTTACAACCAATGTGAGTGTTGACAGGTATGAAGGTGGCACTGTAACAAGGCCTAGAACTATCTGCCACTGAACTCCTTACTGCCATCTGCATGGGCCACTCGATATATGTATAAAGAAACTATTATTTTGGTGATATATTCACATACATATAGTCTGGGAAATCAATAAAGAAAATTCAATGTTCCTTTATAATCAATGTGAGTTGTGATGGGTATTAAGGCACCCCTAAGACCAGTTCCAGAACTATCTCCCCTGAACACCTTACTGCCATCTGCCTGGCCCGCTTGGTATATGTATAAAGAAAATGTTGGTTTGGTGATATGTTCATACATATATAGTGAGGGAAATCAATAAAGAATATTCAATGTTCCTTTACAATCAATGTGACTGGCGACAGGTATGAGGGCAACACTGGAACCAGGCCTAGAACTATCTGCCCCTGGTCACCTTACTGCCATCTGTCTGGCCTGTTCGACATTTGTATAGAGAAAATGTTGGTTTGGTGATATGTTCATACACATGTAGTCTGGGAAATCAATAAAGAAAATTCAATGTTCCTTTCCAATCAATGTGAGTGGTGACAGGTATGAGGGTCGCACTGGGACCAGGCCTAGAACTATCTGCCCCTAAACTCCTTACTGCCATCTACCTGCCCCCTCGCTCGATATATGTATAAAGAAAATGTTGGTTTGGTGATAAGTTCATATACATATGGTCTATGAAATCAATAAAGAAAATTCAATGTTCATTTACAATGAATGTGAGTGGTGACGGGTATGAGGGCGGCACTGGGTCCGGGCCAAGAACTTAATGCCCCTGAATTCCTTACTGCCATTTGCCTGGCCTGCTCGATATATGTATAAAGAAAATGTTGGTTTCGTGATATGTTCATATACATATAGTCTGGGAAATCAATAAGGAATATTCAATGTTCCTTTGCAATCAAGTTGAGTGGTGACGGGTATGAGGGTGGCACTGGGATAAGGCCCAGAATTATCTGCCCCTGAACTCCTTGCTGCCATCTGCCTTTCCAACTGGATATATGTATAAAGGAAATGTTTTTTTTTGATATGTTCATATACATATGGTCTATGAAATCAATAAAGAAAATTCAATGTTCCTTTACAATCAATGTGAGTATGAGTGCGGCACTAGGACAAGGCCCAGCTATAACTGCCACTGACTGCTTGCCGCAATCTGCCTGGCTCACTTGATATATGTATAAAAAGATAGTTGGTCTTTTTGATATTTTCATATACATATGGTTTGGGAAATCAATAAAAAAAATTAATTGTTCCTTTACAATAAATTTGAGTGGTGACGGGTAAGAGGGGGCACTGGGACAAGGCCTAGCACTAACTGCACCTGCCCCCTTGCCGCCATCTGCCTGGTCCACTTGATATATGTATGAAGAGACAGTGGTATTTTGATATGTTCATATACATATGGTTTGGAAATCAATAAAAAAATTCAATGTACATTTTGAATCAATGTGAGTAGTGATGGGTGTAACGGTGCACTGGACAAGGCCTAGCACTAACGGAAAATGACTCCTCGCCGCTATCTGCCTGGTACAATTGATATATGAATAAAAAGAAGGTTAGTTTGGTGATATGTCCATATACATATGGTCTGGGAAATCAATAAAAAGTATTCAATGTTCTTTCACAATCAATGTGAGTGGTGACGTGTATGAGGGCGGCATTTGACAAGGCCTAGCACTAACTGCCCATGACGCCTTGCAGCGATCTACCTGGCCCACTTGATATGTGTATAAAGAGAATGTAGGTTTTTTGGTTATGTTCATATACATATGGTTTGGGAAATGATAAAACAACTTCAATGTTCCTTTACAGTCAACGTGAGTGGGATGAATATTAGGGCGGCACTAGAACCAGGCCTAGCACTAACTGCCCCTTACTCCTTGCCACAATCTGCCTGGCACACTTGATATATGTTTAAAGAGAATGTTGGTATTTTTTTTATACGTTTATCTACATATGGTTTGGGAAATAAATAAAAAAAATTCTTTGTTTCTTTAGAATCAATGTGAGTGTGACGGGTATGAGGGGGCACTGGGACAAGGCCTAGCACTAACTGCAAGTGACTCCTTGCCGCCATCTGCTGGGGCCACATGATATTTGTATAAAGAGAAAGTTTTTTTTATATATTTTCATATACATATGGTTTGGAAAATAATTAAAAAAAATTCAATGTTTCTTTAGAATCAATGTGAGTGGTGACAGGTATGAGGGGCCACTGGGACAAGGCCTAGCACTAACTGCAACTGACTCCTTGCCGCCATCTGCCTGGCCCACTTGATATGTGTATAAAGAGAATGCTGGTTTTTTTGCTATTTTCATATATATATGTTTTGGGAAATCAATAAAAAAAATCAATGTTTCTTCAGAATCAATGTGAGTGGTGACGGGTACGAGGGGGCACTGGGACAAGGCCTAGCACTAACTGCCCCTGACTCCTTGCCACCAGCTGCCTGGCCCATTTGATATATGTACAAAGGGAAAGTTGGTTTCTTTGATATGTTCATTTACATATGGTTAGGAAAATCAATAAAAAAAATTCAATATATCTTTAGAATCAATGTGAGAGGTGACGGGTATAAGGGGGCACTGGGACAATGTCTAGCACTAACTGCCCCTGACTCCTTGCCGCCATCTGCCTAGCCCACTTGATATATGTATAAACAGAAAGGTGGTTTCTTTGCTATTATCATATGCATACGTTTTGGGAAATCAATAAAAAAAATTCAATGTTTCTTTAGAGACTATGTGAGTGTTGACGGGTGTGAGGGGGCACTGGGACAAGGCCTAGCACTAACTGCCCCTGAAGCCTTGCCGCCATCTGCCTGACCCTCTTGATATATGTATAAAGAGAAAGTTGGTTTTCTTGATATTTTCATATACATATGGTTTGGGAAATCAATAAAAAGAATTTAAAGATTCTTTAGAATTAATGTGAGTGGTCAGGGGTATGAGGGGGCACTGGAACAAGGCCTAGCAGTAACTGCATGTGACTCCTTGCCACCATCTGCCTGGAGCATTTGTTATATGTACGAAGAGAAAGTTGGTTTTTTTGATATGTTCATATTCATACGGTTTGGGAAATCAATAATAAAAATTTAATGTTTCATTAGAATCAACGTGAGTTGTGTTGGGTATGAGGGGGCACTGGGACAAGGCGTTGCACTAACTGCCCCTGACCCATAGCTGCCACCTGCCTGGCCCATTTGATATATGTATAAAGAGAAATTTGTTTTTTTTATAGGTTCATTTACATATGGTTAGGGAAATAAATAAAAAAATCAACTTTTCTCTAGAATCAATGTGAATGGTGACGGGTATGAGGGGGCACTGGGAAAAAGCCTTGCACTAACTTCCCCTGTTCCATGCCGCCATCCTCCGGGACCCCTTGATATATGTATAAAGAGAAAGTTGCTTTTTTTTTAATATATTCATATACATATGGTTTGGGAAATCAATAAAAAAATTCAGGGTTTTTTTAGAATGAATGTGAGTGTTGATGAGTATGAGGGGCTCTGGGACAACGCCTAGCACTAACTGCGCGTGACACATTGCCGCCATTTGCCTGGCCCACTTGATATATGTATCAAGAGAAAGTTTGTTTTTTTGGCTAATTTCATATACATATGGTTTGGGAAATCAATAAAAAAAATTCATTGTTTCCTTATAATCAATGTGAGTGGTGACGTGTATGAGGGGGCACGGGTACAAGGCCTAGCACTAACT
Source organism: Schistocerca gregaria (assembly GCF_023897955.1). Taxonomy (NCBI): domain Eukaryota; kingdom Metazoa; phylum Arthropoda; class Insecta; order Orthoptera; family Acrididae; genus Schistocerca; species Schistocerca gregaria. The sequence goes on along the minus strand of NW_026061775.1, from coordinate 8,985,998 downwards.
GCCCGTGACTCCTTGCCGCCATCTGCCTGGCCCACTTGATCTATGTATAAAGATAAAGGTGGTCTTTTTGCTATCTTCATATACATACGGTTTGCGAAATCAATAAAACAAGTTCATTGTTCCTTTAGAATCAATGTGAGTGGTGACGGGTATGAGGGGACACTGGGAGAAGGCCTTGCACTAACTGCCCGTGACTCCTTGCCCCCACCTGCCTGGCCCTCTTGTATATGTATAAAGAGAAAGTTGGTTTTCTTGTTATTTTCTTGTACATATGGTTTGAGAAATCAATAAAAAAAATTCAATGATTCTTGAGAATCAATGGGAGTGGTGACTGGTATGAGGGGGCGCTGGGACAAGGCCTAGCACTAACTGCCACTGACACATTGCCGCCATCTGCCTGGCCCACTTGATGTATATATATAGAGAAATTTGTTTTTTTTTTTTATATATGTTCATATACATATGGTTTGGGAAACCAATAAAAAAATTCATTGTTTCCTTATAATCAATGTGAGTGGTGACGTGTATGAGGGTGCACTGGTACAAGGCCTAGCACTAAATGCCCGTGACTCCTTGCCGCCATATGTCTGGCCCTCTTGATATATGTATAAAGAGAAAGTTGGTTTTTTTGATATTCTCATATACATATGATTTGAGAAACCAATAAAAAAAAGTCATTATTTCTTTAGAGGCAATGTGAGTTGTGACGGGTATGAGGGGGCACTGGGACAAGGCGTAGCACTAACTGCCGGTGACTCCTTCCCGCCATCTGCCTGGAACGTTGGATACAGGTAAAAAGAGAAAATTGGTTTTTTGATATGCTCATTTACATATGTTTTGGAAAATAAATAAAAAAAATTCAATGTTTCTTTAGAATCAATGTGAGTGGTGACGGGTGTGAGGGGGCACTTGGACAATGCCTAGCACTAACTGCCCCAGACTAATTACCGCCATCTGCCTGGCCCACTTGATATATGTAAAAAGAGAAAGTTTGTTTTTTATATGCTCATTTACATATGGTTCGGGAAATAAATAAGAAAAATTCAATGTTTCCTTCAAATCAATGTGACTGGTGACTTGTATGAGGGGGCACTCAGACAAGGCCTAGCACTAACTGCCCCTGACTCCTTGCCGCCATCTGCCTGGCTCATTTGATATAGGAATAAGGAGAAAGTTTGTTTTTTTATATGTTCATTTACATATTGTTAGGAAATAAATAAAAAAAATTCAATGTTTCTTTAGAATCCATGTGAGTGGTGACGGGTGTGATGGGGGCACTGGGACAAGGCCTAGCACTAACTGCCCCTGACTCCTTGCCTTCATCTGCTAGCCGACTTGATATATGTATAAAGAAAAAGTTAGTTTTTTTTATATGTTCATTTACATATGGTTAGTGGAATAAATAAAAAAAAAACTCAATGTTTCCTTAGAATCAATGTGAGTGGTGACGGTTATGAGGTGGCACTGGGACAAGGCCTAGCACTAACTGCCCGTGAATCCTTGGCTCCAACTGATTGGCCCACTTGATGTATGTATAAAGAGAAAGTTTTTTTTATATGTTCATTTACATATGGTTTGGGAAATCAATAAAAAAAATTCAATGTGTCTTTATAGTCAATGTGGGTGGTGACGGGTATGAGGGCGCTGGGACAAGTCCTAGCACTAAATGCCAATGACTCCTTGCCGCGATCTGCCTGGCCCACTTTATATATGTATAAAGAGAAAGTTCGTTTTTTTGCTATTTTCATATACATGTGGTTTTGGAAATCAATAAAAAAAATTCAATGTTTCTTTAGAAACAATGTGAGTGGTGACAGTTATGGGAGGTCACTGGGACATGGCCTAGCACTAACTGCCCTTGAACACCTCGCTGCCATCTGCCTGGCCCACTTGATTTATGTATAAAGACACAGTGGTGGTTTGATATGTTCATATACATATGGTTTGGAAATCAATAAAAAAATGCAATGTAACTTTAGAATCAATGTGAGTGGTGATGGGTGTAACGGTGTACTGGTCAAGGCCTAGAACTAACTGAAAATGACTCCTCGCCGCTATCTGCCTGGTAGAATTGATATATGATTAAAGAGAAAGTTGGTTTGGTGATATGTCCATATACATATGGTCTGGGGAATCAATAAAAAGTATTCAATGTTCTTTTACAATCAATGTGAGTGGTGACGTGTATGAGGGCAGCAATTGACAAGGCCTAGCACTAACTGCCTCTGACGCCTTGCAGCGATCTACCTGGCCCACTTGATCTGTGTATAAAGAGAATGTTGGTTTTTTGGTTATGTTCATATACATATGGTTTGGGAAATGATAAAACAACTTCAATGTTCCTTTACACACAACGTGAGTGGGATGGGTATTAGAAAGGCACTAGAACAAGGCCTAGCACTAACTTCCCCTTACTCCTTGCCACAATCTGCCTGGCACACTTGATATATGTATAAAGAGAATGTTGGTTTTTTTTTATACGTTTATTTACATATGGTTTGGGAAATAAATAAAAAAAATTCTTTGTTTCTGTAGAATTAATGTGAGAGTGACGGGTATGAGGGGGCACTGGGACAAGGCCTAGGACTAACTGCCCCTGACTCCTTGCCGCCATCTGCCTGGCCCATTTGAGATATGTATAAGAGAAAGTTGGTTTTTTTTATACGTTCATTTACATACGGTTTAGGAAATAAATAATAAAATTTCAATGTTTTGTTAGAACCAATGTGAGTGGTGACAGGTATGAGGGGGCACTGGGACAAGACCTAGCACTAACTGCCCGTATCTCCTTGCCGCCAGCTGCCTGGCCCATTTGATAGATGTATAAAGGGAAAGTTGGTTTCTTTGATATGTTCATTTACATACGGTTTGGGAAATCAATAAAAAAATTCAATGTTTCTTTAGAATCAATGTGAGTGGTGACGGGTATGAGGGGGCACTGGGACAAGGCCTAGCACTAACTGCCCCTGACTCCTTGCCGCCATCTGCCTATCCCACTTGACATATGTATAAAGAGAATGTTGGTTTTTTTTGATATTTTCATATACATATGGTTTGGAAAATCAATAAAAAAAATTCAATATATCTTTAGAATCAATGTGAGAGGTGACGGGTATGATTGGGGCATTGGGACAACGCCTAGCACTAACTGACCCTGACTACCTGCCGCTATCTGACTGGTCCACATTATATATATATAAAGAGAAATTTTTTTTATGTGTTCATTTACATATGGTTTGGGAAATCAATAGAAAAAATGTATGTTTGTTTAGAATCAATGTGAGTGGTGGGGGGTATAAGGGGTCACTGGGACAAGGCCCAGCACTAACTGCCCCTGACTCGTTGCCGCCATCTGCCTGGCTCTCTTGATATGTGTATAAAGAGAAAGTGTTTTTTTTATATGTTCATATACATATGGTTTGGGAAACCAATAAAAAAAACTTCAATATTTCTTGGGAATTAACGTGAGTGGTGTCGGGTATGAGAGGGCACTGGGACAAGGCCTAGCACTAACTACCCGTTGCTCCTTGCCGCCATATGCCGCTCCCACTTGTTATATGTATAGAGGGAAGGTTGGTTTTTTTAATATGTTCGTATACATATGGATTTAAAAACCAATAAATAAACATCAATATTTCATTAGAATCAATGTGAGTGGTGACGGGTATGAGGGGGCACTCTGACAAGGCCTAGCACTAACTGCCCCTGACTATTTGCCGCCATCTGCCTGGCCCACCTGATATATGTATAAAGAGAGAGTTGTTTTTTTTTTAATATGTTCATATACATATGGTATATGAAATCAATAAAAGATATTCAATGTTTCCTTAGAATCAATGTGAGTGGTTACGGGTTTGAGGGGGCACTGGAACAAGAGCTAGCACTAACCGCCTGTGACTCATTACCGCCACCTGAATGGCTCACTTGATATATGTATAAAGAGAAAGTTGTTTTTTTTTATATTTTCATATAAATATGGTTTTGTTAAATCAATAAATAAAATTCAATATTTGTTTATAGTCAATGTGCGTGGTGAAGGGTATGAGGGGGCACTAGGAAAAGGCCTAGCACTTACTGCCACTGACTCCTTGCCGCCATCTGCCTGGCCCACTTTATATATGTATAAAGAGAAAGTTGCTTTTTGATATTTTCATATACATATGGTTTTGGGAATCAATAAAAAAACTTCAATGTTTCTTTAGAATCAATGTGAGTCGTGACGTGTATTAGGGGGCACTGAGACAAAGCCTAGCACTTACTGCCCCTGACACCTTGCCACCATCTGCCTGGCACAATTGATATAAGTATAAAGAGAAATTTGTTTTTCTTTGATATGTTCATTTACATATGGTTAGGGAAATCAATAGAAAAAATTGTATTTTTCTTTAGAATCAATGTGAGTGGTGGCGGGTATAAGGGGGCACTGGGACAAGGCCCAGCACTAACTGCCCGTGATTATTTGCCGTCATCTGATTGGCTCATTTGATATATGTATAAAGAGAATTTAGTTTTTCTTGATATGTTCCTTTTCATATGTTTGGGAAAATAAAATAAAAAAAAATACAATGTTTCATTAGAATCAATGTGAGTGGTGAAGGGTATGAGGGGGCACTGGGACAAGGCCTAGCACTAACTGCCCCTGACTACTTGCCGCTATCCGCCCGGCACATTTGAAATATGTATAGAGATAAAGTTGGTTTCTTTATATTTTCATTTACATACGGTTTGGTAAATAAGTAAAAAAAAAGTCGTAGTTTCTTTGGAATCAATGTGATTTGTGACGCGTATCAGGGGGCATTGGGACAAGGCCTCTCACTAACTGCCCCTGACTACTTGCACGCCATCTGCATGGCCCATTTTATATATGTACAAAGAGAAAGTTGATTTTTTTTTATATGCTCATTTACATATGGTATGGGAAATAAATAAAAAAATTCAATGTTTCTTTAGAATTAATGTGAGTGGTTACAGGTTTGAGGGGGCACTGGAACAAGACCTAGCACTAACCGTCTGTCACTCCTTACCGCCATCTGAATGGCCCACTTGATATATGTGTAAAGAGAAAGTTGGTTTTTTTGATATTTTCATATAAATATGGTTTTGTTGAATCAATAAAGAAAATTCAATATTTCTTTATGGTCTATGTGCGTGGTGAAGGGTATGAGGGGGCACTAGGAAAAGGCCTAGCACTTACTGCCACTGACTCCTTGCCGCCATCTGCCTGGCCCACTTTATATATGTATAAAGAGAAAGTTGCTTTTTGATATTTTCATATACATATGGTTTGGAAATCAATAAAAAAAATTTCAATGTTTCTTTATAATCAATGTGAGTCGTGACGTGTATTAGGGGGCACTGAGACAAAGCATAGCACTTACTGCCCCTGACACCTTGCCGCAATCTGCCTGGACCATTTGATATATGAATAAAGAGAAAAGTGGTTTTTTTTGGTATGCTCATTTACATATGGTTTTGGAAAATTTATAAAAAAATTTCAATGTTTCTTTAGAATCAATGTGAGTGGTGAAGGGTGTGAGGGGCACTAGGACAAGGCCTAGCACTAACTGCACCTGACTCCTTGCCTCCATCTGCTGGCCCACTTGATATATGTATAAAGAGAAAGTTGGTTATTTTATATGTTCATTTACATATGGTTAGTGAAATAAATAAGAAAAATTCAATGTTTCCTTAGATCAATGTGAGTGGCGATGGGTATGAGGGAGCTCATGGGCAATGCCTAGCACTTACTGCCCCTGACTCTTTGCCGCCTTCTGCCTGGCCCACTTGATATATGTATAAAGAGAAAGTGGTTTTTTTTATATGTTCATATACATATGGTTTCGGAAACCAATAAAAAAACTTCAATGGTTCTTTAGAATCAATGTGAGTGGTGACGGGTATGAGGGGGCACGGGGACAAGGCATAGCACTAACTGCCCCTGACTCCTTGCCGCCATCTGAATGGCCCATTTGATATATGTACAAAGAGAAAGTTGATTTTTTTGATATGCTCATTTACATATGGTTTGGGAAATATATAAAAATAAATTCAATGTTCCTTTAGAATCAATGTGAGTGGTATGGGTTTGAGGGGGCACTGGAACAAGACCTAGCACTAACCTCCCGAGACTCCTTACCACCATCTGAATGGCCCACTTGATATATGTATAAAGAGAAAGTTGTTTTTTTTTATATGTTCATTTTCATATGGTTGGAGAAATAAATAAAAAAATTCAATGTTTCATTAGATCAATGTGAGTGGTGAAGGGTATGAGGGACTACTTGGACAAGGCCTAGCACTAACTGCCATGACTCCTTGCCGCCATCTGCCAGGCCCACTTGATATATGTATGAAAAGGAAGTTGATTTTTTTGGTATTTTCATATACATATGGTTTTGGGAAATCAATAAAGCAAATTCAATATTTCTTCTGAGTCAATGTGAGTGGTGAAGTGTATGAGGGGGCACTAGGACAAGGCCTAGTACTTACTGCCCCTGACTCCTTGCCACCATCTGCCTTGCCCACTTGATATATGTATAAAGAGAAAGTTGGTATTTTTGATATTTTCATATACATACGGTTTATTAAATCAATAAAATAATTCAATGTTTCTTTAGAATCAATGTAAGTTGTGACGTGTATAAGGGGGCACTGTGACAAGGCTTAGCAAAAACTGCCCCTGACTCGTTGCCGCCATCTACCTGGCCCACTTGATTAATGTATAAAGAGAAAGTTGTTTTTTTAATATGTTTATATACATATGCTTTGGAAATCAATAACAAAATTCAATGTTTCTTCAGAATCAATGTGAGTGTGATGGGTATGAAGGTGCACTGGGACAAGGCCTAGCACTAACTGAATCTGACTCCTTGCTGCCATCTGCCTGGCCCATTACATGAATGTAAAAAGAGAAAGTTGGTTTCTTTCACATGTTCATTTACATACGGTTTGGGAAATAAATAAAAAAAATTCAATGTTTCTTTAGAATCAATGTGAGTGGTGACGGGTATGAGGGGGCACTGGGACAAGGCCTAGCACAACTGCCCCTGACTCCTAGCCGCCATCTGCCTGGCCCATTTGATATATGTAGAAAGAGAAAGTTGGTTTTTTTGATATAGTCATTTCCATACGGTTTAGGAAATAAATAAAAAAAAATTAATGTTTCTTTAGAATCAATGTGAGTGGTGACGTGTATGAGGGGGACTGGGACAAGGCCTAGCACTAACAGCCCGTGACCCCTTGCCGCCATCTGCCTGGCAAATTTGATATATGTTTAAAGAGAAAGTTGGTTTTTTTGATATGTTCATATACATATGGTTTGCGAAATCAATAAAAAAAATTCTATGTTTCTTTAGAATCATTGTGAGTGGTGACAGGTATGATGGCGCAATGGAACAAGGCCTAGCACTAACTGCCCCTGACTCTATGCCCCCATCTGCCTGTTCCATTTGATATATGTATAACGAGACAGTTGTTTTTTTGATATGTTCATTTACATATGATTTGGGAAATAAATATTAAAATATTCAATGTTTCTTTAGAATCAATGTGAGTGTTGATAGGTATGAGGGGGCACTGGGACAAGGCCTAGCACTAACTGCCCCTGACCCCTTTCCGTCATCTGCCTGGCCCATTTCATATATGAATAAAGAGAAAGCTTTTTTTTTTATATGTTCATTTACATACGGTTTTGGAAATAAAAAAAATTCAATGTTTCTTTAGAATCAAAGTGAATGGTGACGGGTATGACGGCGCACTGTTACAAGGCCTAGCGCTAACTGCCCCTGACTCCTTGCCGCTATCTGCCTGGACCACTTTATATATGTATAAAGAGAAAGTTGTTTTTTTTTATATTTCCATATACATATGGTTTGGGAAATCAATAAAAAAAATTCAATATTTCTTTAGAATCAATGTGAGTGGTGACAGGTATGAGGGGCACTGGGACAAGGCCTAGCACAACTGCCCCTGACTCCTTGCCGCTATCTGCCTGGCCCATTTGATATATGTATAAAGAGAAAATTGGTTTTTTTGATATAGTCATTTCCATACGGTTTAGGAAATAAATAAAAAAAATTAAATGTTTCCTTAGAATCAATGTGAGTGGTGACGGGTATGAGGGAGCACTGTGATAATAACTAGAGCTAACTGCCCCTGACTCCTTGCCGCCATCTGCCTGGCCCATTTAATATATGTATAAATAGAAAGTTGTTTTTTTTATATGTTCATTTACATATGGTTTGGGAAATAAATAAAAAATTTCAATGTTTCTTTAGAATCAATGTGAGTGGTGACGGGTATGAGGAGGCACTGGGACAAAGCCTAGCAAAAGCTGAACCTTGACTCCTTGCCGCCATTTGCCTGGCCCATTTGATATATGTATATAGAGAAATTTGGTTGTTTTGATATGTCCAATTACATATGGTTTGGGAAAGAGATAAAAAAAATTCATTGTTTCTGTAGAATCTATGTGAGTGGTGATGTCTGAGGTGGCACTAAGCCTAGCAAAAATTGCACCTGACTCGTTGGTGCCAGGCCCACTTAATATATGTATAAAGAGAAAGTTGGTATTTTTGATATTCTTATATACATATGGTTTCGGAAATCAATAAAAATATTCAATTTTTCCTTAGAATCAATGTGAGTGGTGACGGGTATGAGAGGCCACTGTTACAAGGCCTAGCACTAATTGCCCCTCACTTCTTGCCGCCATCTGCCAGGCAAACTTGATATATGAATGAAGAGAAAGTTCGTTTTTTTGATATCTTCATATACATATGGTTTGGGAAATCAATAAAAAAAAATCAGTGTTTCTTTTGAATCTATGTGAGTGGTGACAGGTGTGAGGGGGCCTGGGACAAGGCCGAGCAGTAACTGCCCCTAACTCTTTACCGCCATCTGCCTGGCTCACTTGATATATGTATAAAGAGAAAGTTGTTTTCTTCATATGCTCATTTACATATGGTTTGGGAAATAAATAAAAAAAATCAATGTTTCTTTAGGATCAATGTGAGTGGTGATGGGTGTGACTGGGCACTCGGACAAGGCCTAGCCCTAACTGCCCCTGACTCCTTGCCGCTATCTGCCTGGCCCACTTGATATATGTATAAAGAGTAAGTTGGTGTTTTTGATATTTTCATAAACCTATGGTTTGGGAAATAAGAATTGAAATTTCAGTGTTTCTGTAGAATCTATGTGAGTGGTGACGTGTCTGAGGTGTCACTAAGACAAGGCCTAGCAAAAACTGCCCCTGACTCGTTGCTGCCATATGCCAGGCCCACTTAATATATGTAAAAAGAGAAAGTTGGTTTTTTGATATGTTCATTTACATATGGTTTGAGAAATAAATAAAAAAAGTTCAATGTTTCTTTAGAATCAGTGTGAGTGGTGACGGGTATGAGGGGGCACAGTGACAAGGCCTAGAACAAACTGCCCCTGACTCCTTGCCGCTATCTGTCTGGCCCTCTTGATATATGTAAAAGAGAAAGTTGATATTTTTTTTTTCATATTCAAATGGTTTGGGAAATCAATAAAAAAAATTGAATGTTTCTTTGAATCAATGTGAGTGGTGACGGGTAAGAGGGGACACTACGACAAGGTGTAGCACTAACTGCCCCTGACTCCTTGCCGCCATCTACCTGGCCCACTTGATATATGTATAAAGAGAAAGTTGGTTTTGTTTATATGTTCATTTACATATGGTTTTGGAAATCATTAAAAAAAATTCAATGTTTCGTTAGAATCAATGTGAGTGGTGACGGGTATGAGGGGGCACTGGGAGAAGGCCTAGCACTAACTGCCCCTGACTCCTTGCCGCCATCTGCCTGGAGCACTTGATATATGTTTAAAGAATATGTTGGTATTTTTGATTTTTTCATATACATATGGTTTGGGATATCAACATAAAGAATTCAGTGTTTCTGTAAAATCAAAGTGAGTGGTGACGGGTATGAGGGGGCACTGTGACAAGGCCTAGCACAAACTGCCCCTGACTCTTTGCCGCCATCTGCCTGGCCCACTTGATAAATGTATAAGGAGAAAGTTGGTTGTTTTGATATGTTCATTTTCATACGGTTTGGGAAATAATTAAAAAAATTCGATGTTTCTTTAGAATCAATGTGAGTGGTGACAGGTATGAGGGGGCACTGGGACAAGAGCTAGCACTAACTGCCTTTGACTCATTGCCGCCATCTGCCTGGCCCACTTGACATATGTATAAAGAGAAAGTTGTTATTTTTGATATTTTTATATACATATGGTTTGGGAAATCAATAAAAATATTCAATGTTCCTTAGAATCAATGTGAGTGGTGACGGGTATGAGGGAGCACTGTGATAAAAACTAGAGCTAACTGCCCCTGACTCCTTGCCGCCATCTGCCTGGCCCATCTAATATATGTATAAATAGAAAGTTTTTTTTTTTTATATGTTCATTTACATATGGTTTGGGAAATAAATAAAAAATTTCAATGTTTCTTTAGAATCAATGTGAGTGGTGACGGGTATAAGGGGGCACTGGGACAAAGCCTAGCAAAAGCTGAACCTTGACTCCTTGCCGCCATTTGCCTGGCCCATTTGATATATGTATATAGAGAAATTTGGTTGTTTTGATATGTCCATTTACATATGGTTTGGGAAAAAAATAAAAAAAATTCATTGTTTCTGTAGAATCTATGTGAGTGGTGATGTGTCTGAGGTGGCACTAAGCCTAGCAAAATTTGCCCCTGACTCGTTGCCGCCATCTGCCAGGCACACTTAATATATGTATAAAGAGATAGTTGGTATTTTTGATATTCTTATATACATATGGTTTGGGAAATCATTAAAAATATTCAATTTTTCCTTAGAATCAATGTGAGTGGTGACGGGTATGAGAGGCCACTGTTACAAGGCCTAGCACTAATTGCCCCTGACTTCTTGCCGCCATCTGCCTGGCCCACTTGATATATGTATAAAGAGAAAGTTGCCTTTTTAAATATGTTCATTTACACATGGTTTGGGAAATAAAAAAGAAAATTCAATGTTTCTTTAGAATCAATGTGAGTGGGGACGGGTATGAGGGTGCACCGGGACAAGGCCTAGCAAAAACTGCCCTGACTCCTTGCCGCCATCTGCTTGGCCCACTTGATATATGTATAAAGAGAAAATTAGTTTTCTTATATGTTCATTTACATATGGTTTGGGAAATCAACTAAAAAAATTCAATTTGTCTTTAGAATCAATGTGAGTGGTGACGGGTATGAGAGGGCACTGGGACAAGGCCTACAACTAAATGCCCTGACTCCTTGCTGCCATTTGCCTGGCCCACTTGATATATGTATAAGGAGAAAGTGGTTTTTTTATATGTTCATTTACATACAGTTTGGGAAATAAATAAAAAAATTTCAATGTTTCTTTAGAATCTGTGTGAGTGGTGACGGGTATCAGGGGGCACTGTGACAAGGACTAGCACAAACTGCCCCTGACTCCTTGCCGGCAACTGCCTGGCCCACTTGTTATATGTATAAAGAGAAAGTTAGTTTTGTTTATATGTTCATTTACATATGGCTTTGGAAATCATTAAAAAAAATTCAATGTTTCTTTAGAATCAATGTGAGTGGTGACGGGTATGAGGGGGCACTGTGATAAAAACTAGCACTAACTGCCCCTGACTCATTGCCACCATCTGCCTGGCCCATTTAATATATGTATAAATAGAAAGTTTTTTTTATATGTTCATTTACATATGGTTTGGGAAATAAATAAAAAAATTCAATGTTTTTTTAGAACCAATAGGAATTGTGACGTGTATGAGGGGACACTGTGACAAGGCCTAGCACTAACTGCCCCTGAATCCATGCCACGATCTGACTGGCCCACTTGATATATGTTAAAGAGAAATTTGGTCTCCTTGATATTTTCATATTCATATGGTTTGGGAAATCAATAAAGAAAATTCAATGTTTCTTTGGAATCAATGAGAGTGGTGACGGGTATGAGGGCTCACTGGGACAAGGCCAAGCACTAACTGCCCCTGAAATCTTGCCGCCATCAGCCTGGCACACTTGATGTATATATAAAGAGAAAGTTGGTTTCCTTGATATTTGTATGTACATATGGTTTAAGAAATCAATAAAAAGTTTAATGTTTCTTTAGAATAAATGTAAGTGGTGACGGGTATGAGGGGGCACTGGGAAAAGGCCTAGCACTAACTGCCCATGGCTCATTGCCGCCATCTGCCTGGCCCATTTGATATACGTATAAGGAGAGATTTGGTTTTTTATATGTTCATTTACATATGGTTAGGGAAATAAATAAAAAAAATTCATTGTTTCTTTAGAATCAATGTGAGTGGTGACGTGTATAAGGGGGCATTGTGACAAGTATTAGTAAAAACTGCCCCTGACATCTTGCCGCCATCTGCCTGGCCCACTTGATATATGTATAAAGCGAATGTTGGTATTTTAAAAATCTTCATTTACATATGCTATGGGAAATCAATAAAAAAATTTAATGTTTCTTCAGAATCAATGTGAGTGTGACGGGTATGAAGATGCGCTGCACTAACTGCCTAGCACTAACTGCCTCTGACTCCTTGCCGCCATCTGCCTGGCCCATTACAATAATGTAAAAAGAGGAAGTTGGTTTCTTTGACAAGTTCATTTACATACGGTTTGGGAAATAAATAAAAAAATTCAATGTTTCTTTAGAATCAATGTGAGTGGTGACGGGTATGAGGGAGCATTGGGACAAGGCCTAGCACTAAAAGCCCCTGACATCTTGCCGCCATCTGCCTGGTCCATTTCATATATGTATAAATAGAAAGTTGGTTTTTTTGATATGTTCATTTCACGTATGGTTTGGGAAATAAATAAAAAAAATTCAATGTTTCATTAGAATCAATGTAAGTGGTGACGGGTATAAGTGGGCACTGGGACAAAGCCTAGCACTAACTTCCCCTGACTCCTTGCCGCTATCTGACTATCCCATTTGATATATGTATAAAGAGAAAGTTTTTTTATATGTTCATATACATATGCTTTGGGAAATCAATAATAAAATTCAATGTTTCTTCAGAATCAATGTGAGTAGTGACGGGTATGGGGTGGCACTGGGACAAGGCCTAGTACTAACTGCAGCTGACTCACTGCCACCAACTGCCTGGCCCTCTTGATATATGTATAAAGAGAAAGTTGGTTTATTTGATATTTTCATATACATATGGTTTGGGAAATCAATTAAAAAAATTCAATATTTCATTAGAATCATTGTGATTGGTGATGGGTATGAGGGGGCACTGGGACAATGCCTAGCAATAACTGCCCCTGACTCCCTGCCGCCATCTGCCTGTCCCACTTGATATACGTATAAAGAGAAAGTTGGTTTGTTTGATATATTCATATACATATGGTTTGGGAAATTAATAAAAAAAAATTCAATGTTCCTTTACAATCAATGTTTGAGGTGACGGGTATGAGGAAGGCACTGTGAAGATGCTTAGCAATAACTGCCCCTGACTCCTTGCTGCCATTTGCTCGGCCTGCTTGATATATGTATAAGGAGAAAGTTTGTTTGGTGATATGTACATACACATATGGACTGGGAAATCAATAATAAAAATTCAATGATCCTTTACAAACAATCTGAGTGGTGACGGGTATGTAAAAGGCACTGGGACAAGGCTTAGCTCTAACTGCCCATAACTCCTTGCTGCCATCTGCCTCTCCCACTTGATATATGTATAAAAAGAAAGTTTGTTTGGTAATATGTTGATATACATATGCTCTGGAAATCAATAAACAAAAATTCAATGTTCCTTTACTACACTCCTGGAAATTGAAATAAAAACACTGTGAATTCATTCTCCCAGGAAGGGGAAACTTTATTGACACATTCCTGGGGTCAGATACATCACACGATAACACTGGCAGAACCACAGGCACATAGACACAGGCAACAGAGCATGCACAATGTCGGCACTAGTACAGTGTATATCCACCTTTCGCAGCAATGCAGGCTGCTATTCTCCTATGGAGACGATCGTAGAGATGCTGGATGTAGTCCTGAGGAACGGCTTGCCATGCCATTTCCACCTGGCACCTCAGTTGGACCAGCGTTCATGCTGGACATGCAGATCGCATGAGACGACGCTTCATCCAGTCCCAAACATGCTCAATGGGGGACCGATCCGAAGATCTTGCTGGGCAGGGTAGTTGACTTACACCTTCTAGAGCATGTTGGGTGGCACGGGATACATGCGGACGTGAATTGTCCTGTTGGAACAGCAAGTTCCCTTGCCGGTCTAGGAATGGTAGAACGATAGGTTTGATGATGGTTTGGATGTACCGTGCACTATTCAGTGTCCCCTCGACAATCACCAGAGGTGTGCGGCCAGTGTAGGAGATCACACCCCACACCATGATGCCGGGTGTTGTCCCTGTGTGCCTCAGTCGTATGCAGTCCTGATTGTGGCGCTCACCTGCACGGCGCCAAACACGCATACGACCATCATTGGCACCAAGGCAGAAGCGACTGTCATTGCTGAAGACGACACGTCTGCATTCGCCCTCCATTCACGCCTTTCGCGACACCACTTGGGACAGGTTGCATGATGTTGGGGCGTGAGCGGAAGACGGCCTAACGGTGTGCGGGACCGTAGCCCAGCTTCATGGAGACGGTTGCGAATGGTCCTCGCCGATACCCCAGGAGCAACAGTGTACCTAATTTGCTGGGAAGTGGCGGTGCGGTCCCCTATGGCACTGCGTAGGATACTACGGTCTTGGCGTGCATCCGTGCGTCGCTGCGGTCCGGTCCCAGGTCGACGGGCACGTGCACCTTCTGCTGACCACTGGCGACAACATCGATATAATGTGGAGACCTCAGGCCCCACGTGTTAAGCAATTCGGCATTACGTCTACCTGGCCTCCCACATGCCCACTATACGCACTCACTCAAAGTCCATCAACTGCACATACAGTTCACGTCCACGCTGTCGCGGCATGCTACCTGTGTTAAAGACTGCGATGGAGCTCCGTATGCCACAGCAAACTGGCTGACACTGATGGCAGCAGTGCACAAATGTTGCGCAGCTAGCGCCAATCGACAGCCAACACCGCGGTTTCTGGTGTGTCGGCTGTGCCGTGCCTGTGATCATTCCTTGTACAGCCCTCTCGCAGTGACCGGAGCAAGTATGGTGGGTCTGACACACCGGTGTCAATGTGCTCTATTTTCCATTTCCAGGAGTGCATTTATGTGAGTGGTGATAGGTATGAGGGCGGAACTGGAACAAGGCTTAGCACTAACTGCCCCTGACTGCTTGCCGCCATCTGCCTGGCTCGCATGATACATGTATATTGAGAAAGTTGGTTTGGTGATATGTTCATATACATATGGTCTTGGAAATCAATAAAAAAAATTCAGTGTCCCTTTACAATCAATATGATGGGTGACGGGTATGAGGGCAGCACTGGGACAAGGATTAGCACTAACTGCCCCTGACCACTTGCTGCCATCTGCCTGGCCTGCTTGATATATGTATAAAGAGAAAGTTCGTTTGGTAATATGTTTATGTAGATATGGTCTGGGAAATCAAATAAAAAATTCAATGTTCCTTTACAATCAATGTGGGTGGTGACGTGTATGAGGGCGGCACTGGGACAAGGCTTAGCCCTAATTGCACCTGACCCATTGCCACCATTTGCCTGGCCCGCTTGATATATGTATAAGGAGAATGTTGGTTTGGTGATATGTTCATATACATATGATCTTGGAAATCAATAAAAAAATTTCAATGTCCCTTTACAATCAATGTGAGGGGTGACGGGTATGAGGGCGGCACTGGTACAAGGATTAGCACTAACTGCCCCTGACCACTTGCTGCCATCTGCCTGGCCTGCTTGATATATGTATAAAGAGAAAGTTCGTTTGGTAATATGTTTATGTAGATATGGTCTGGGAAATCAAATAAAAAATTCAATGTTCCTTTACAATCAATGTGAGTGGTGAAAGGTATGAATGCGGCACTGGGACAAGGCCTAGCACTAACTACCATTGACTCCTTGCCCTTATCTGCCTGGCTCGCTTGATAGATGTATAAAGAGAAAGTTGCTTAGATGATATGTTCATATACATTCCTGGAAATTGAAATGAGAACACCGTTAATTCATTGTCCCAGGAATTGGAAACTTTATTGACACATTCCTGGGGTCAGATACATCACATGATCACACTGACATAACCACAGGCACATAGACACAGGCAACAGAGCATGCACAATGTTGGCACTAGTACAGTGTATATCCACCTTTTGCAGCAATGCAGGCTGCTATTCTCCCATGGAGACAATCGTAGAGATGCTGGATATAGTCCTGTGGAGTGGCTTAAAATGCCATTTCCACCTGGCGCCTCAGTTGGACCAGCGTTCATGCTGGACGTACAGACCGCGTGAGACGACGCTTCATCCAGTCCCAAACATGCTCAATGGGGGACAGATCCGGAGATTTTACTGGCCCGGGTAGTTGACTTACACCTTATAGAGCATGTTGGGAGGCACGGGATACATGCGGACGTGCATTGTCCTGTTGGAACAGCAAGCTCCCTTGCCGGTCTAGGAATGGTAGAACGATGGGTTTGATGACGGTTTGGATGTACCGTGCACTATTCAGTGTCCCCTCGACGATCACCAGAGGTGTACGGCCAGTGTAGGAGATCGCTCCCCACACCATGAAGCCAGGTGTTGGCTCTGTGTGCCTCGGTCGTATGCAGTCCTGATTGTGGCGTTCACCTGCACGGCACCAAACACGAATACGACCATCACTGGCACCAAGGCAGAAGCGACTCTCATCGCTGAAGACGACACGTCTCCATTCGTCCCTCCATTCACGCCTGTCCCGACACCACTGGAGGTGGGTTGCACGATGTTGGGGCGTGAGCGGAAGACGGCCTAACGGTGTGCGGGACCGTAGCCCAGCTTCATGGAGACGGTTGCGAATGGTCCTCGCCGATACCGTAGGAGCAACAGTGTCCCTAATTTGCTGGGAAGTGGCGGTGCGGTCCCCTACGGCACTGCGTAGAATCCTACGATCTTGGCGTGCATCCGTGCGTCGCTGCGGTCCGGTCCCAGGTCGACGAGCACGTGCACCTTCCGCCGACCACTGGCGACAACAACATCGATGTACTGTGGAGACCTCACGCCCCATGTGTTGAGCAATTCTGCGGTCCGTCCACCCGGCCTCCCGCATGCCCACTATACGCCCTCGCTCAAAGCCTGTCAGCTGCACATACGGTTCACGTCCATGCTGTCTCAGCATGCTACCAGTGTTAAAGACTGCGTGGGAGCTCTGTATGCCACGGCAAACTGGCTGACACTGACGGCGGCGGTGCACAAATGCTGCGCAGCTAGCGCCATTCGACGGCCAACACCGCGGTTCCTTGTGTGTCCGCTGTGCCGTGCGTCTGATCATTGCTCGTACAGCCCTCTCGCTGTGTCCGGAGCAAGTATGGTGGGTCTGACACACCGGTGTCAATGTGATCTTTTTTCCATTTCCAGGAGTGTACCATAGTAGAACACAGAAGAAGCTTCTAAGTTGATGTAATCGGCCAGTAAGAAGCAGTACAATTCAAGTTTCAGTTATAGATTATTGACTTATTAGGTGGCTTAGGTGCCTTGGACATGACCGACGGCCTTAAGATTTCGCATGAAACAATGGCTGGCAGCCACGTTACACGTTAGAATGTGAAAAGTATCCATATTCCTTTACAATCAGTGCAAGTGGTGATGGGTATGAAAGCCACACTGGGACAAGGCCTAGCTCTAACTGCTTCAGACTCCCTGCCGTTATGTGATTGGCCAGCTTGATATATGTATAAAGAGAAAGCTGGTTTGGTGATATGTTCATATACATATGGTCTGGGAGAGCAATAATAAGAAATCAATAAAAGGAAATCAATGTTCCTTTACAATCAATGTGAGTTGTGACGGGTGTGAGGGCGGCACTGGTACAAGGCCTAGTACTAACTACCCTTTATTGCTTACAATTATCTGCCTGGACTGCATGATATAAGTAAAAAGAGAAAGTAGGTTTGGTGATATGTTCATATACATACAATCTGGGAAATCAATAAAAAAAATTCAATGTTCCTTTACAATCAATTAGAGTGGTGGCGGGTATCAGAGTGGCACTGGGACAAGGCCTAGCAATTTCTGCCCCTGACTCCTTGCCACCATCTGCCTGGCCCGCT
Organism: Schistocerca gregaria; assembly: GCF_023897955.1. NCBI lineage: Eukaryota > Metazoa > Arthropoda > Insecta > Orthoptera > Acrididae > Schistocerca > Schistocerca gregaria. Next base: position 8,967,780 of record NW_026061775.1, on the reverse strand, counting down.
AGATATATGTATAAAGAGAAACTGTTTGCTAATATGTTCATATACATATGGTCTGGGAAACCAATAAAAAAAAATTCAATGTTCCTTCACAATCAATGTGAGTGGTGACGGGTAGGATGGCAGCACTGAGAAAAGGCCCTGCCCTAACGGCTGCTGACTGCTTGCAGCCATCTGCCTGGATCGTTTGATATATGTATAAAGAGAGAGTTGGTTTGGTGATATGTTCATATACATATTGTCTGGGAAATCAATAAAAAAATTCAATGTTCCTTTACACTCATGTGAGTGGTGACGGGTATGAGGGCGGCACCGAGATAAGGCCTTGCACTAACGGCCGCTGACTCCTTGCCATCATCTGTTTGGCCTGCTTGATATATGTATAAAGAGAAAGTTGGTTTGGTGAAATTTTCATATCCATATGGTCTGGGAAATCAAAAAAAAAAAATTCAATGTTCTTGTACAATCACTGTGAATGGTGACGGGTATGAGGGCGACACTGAGACAAGGCATAGCACTAACTGCCCCTGACACCTTGCCGCAATATGACTCACCTGCTTGTTACCTGAAATAGGAAGGGAGGATCCAAAAACAGGAGTAGTTGAAAGTAGGGTGCAGCAGACTAATAAAATTGGTAACAGCATTTGGTCGGGAAAATCTAGTAATAGGAATAGAAATGTCTTGCTGCTAGGTAGCAGTCATGGGAGGGGTGTAGGCCAACTAGTGCAGGAGAAATTAGGAGCAGATTTCCAGGTCACGAGTTTGTTTAAGCCAAGTGCTAGGCTTAGCCAGGTGATAGAAAACATAGGACCACTCTGTAGGGACTTTGACAAGAATGATGAGGTGATAGTAATAGGTGGGGCAGGAAACAGCCTGGCTAAGGATAGGAATTATGATATTAAGAGTGACCTGGATAAAATAGGAGCTGCAACAGGATGTAAGGATGTGGGTTTTGTTGATGTATTGCAGCGTTATGATCAGCCCTCGGTTAACCCTTCTGTGTGGCGAGTTCACAGAGAGTTGAGCGAGAAGCTGCTGGACGGTGCAAAGACACACATTTATACAGTGCCTGTTGGTAGCATTGGGAGATGGGGATACACTCGACATGGCCTGCACCTAAATAGTCTAGGGAAGGATAGATTTGCTGATTTAATTGTAGGTCGTGTAAATGGGGCCAGTAGCACTCAAGGCAAAACCCCTGTGACCCGAAAGGGCATAGGGGCAGCTTTTTTAGGTTGAACAAGATGTCCAGACAGACAGCTCTTAAAGGTAAAAAAATAAATGGTTTGAATAAAGGTAGAGGAAACAGTTGTGTTAATATATTTCACCAAAATATCAGGGTATTAAGGAACAAAATAGACAAACTAATAATTTGTTTTGAGAATATAAAAAATAGAACAGAAGTTGATGTACTGTGCCTGTCTGAACATCATATAACTACACAAATGGAAAATGTAAATATTAATGGGTATAAACTAGCAACTTATTTTTGTAGAGACAGTATGGAGAAAGGAGGAGCTGCCATTTATGTTAAGGGGGAACATTATGTTTTTAAAACATAGAGACCGCAAAATTCTGTGTAGAACAGCACATTGAAGTATGCGCTAGTGAGCTTAAATTGGACAGTGGTAAATTCATAATTGTGACTGTGTATAGGTCCCCACTTGGATATTTTCAAATGTTTCTTAAAAACCTAGATCTCTTGCTGCATTATCTGTCAGAAAAGGGAAAACACATTATCATTTGTGGAGATTTTAACGTAGATTTTCTTAAACACTCAAGCAAGAAGAACGACCTTGAACTATTACTTTGCTCTTACAATCTGACATCAGTCATTGATTTTCCTACTCGTATTGTACAAGACAGTATTTATTTATTTAGTAGCACCCTGATAGATAACATTTTCATAGACCAAGATAAATTAAAAGAAGTAAGCACCTATCCTATTAAGAACGGGCTTTCTGATCACGATGCACAGCTACTTTCAATTCATGACTTTGCTCCATACAGTAATGTGAAAAAAACAAACAAAATAATACACCCAATTAACCATATAACAATTCAACAATGTAAGGAAAGCTTGAAAAGGGTAGACTGGGAGGATATTTATCGGGAACCTGATGCAAATGTTAAATTTAACTTATTCCATGATAAACTTTGGGGTATATTTGAAAACAGTTTTCCTAAGAAATTAGGGAATCATAATTCAAATATACTTGATAAAAAACCATTACTAAAGGGATTAAAATTTCTTGTAGCCAGAAATGGGAACTATACCAAGACACTAGAATAGATCGAGATGAAGAAAAGCTCAAGCATTATAAGAAATATTGTAATATATTAAGAAAAGTTATAAAAAAATCCAGAAGTATGTGTATCAAGTCTGAGATTAGCACCTCTGATGAGAAAGTTAAAACAATATGGAATATAGTTAAAAGGGAAACAGGGCAACCAAGGTCACAGGACAACAGTATTACTGTTAAGCACAATGAAAAGCTTATAAATGAAAAATCACAGGCTGAAAATATTTTTGATAATCATTTTATAAATGTAGCAGAATATATAGGCACCAGCTGCTCACCAGATAGGGCAGAACTCTATATGAAAGAGGCATTCCCGGTGCAAACAAATGAAATTGAAATCCTACTCACCTCACCATCTGAAATTAAGAAAATAATAAATTCACTTAAGAATAAAAACTCACATGGAACTGATGGTATCTCCAATAGAATACTAAAATCTTGTCCACACCTGATAAGTCGAGTTCTTAGCCACATATGTAATAGATTTTTGAATCAGGGAATATTTCCTGACAGATTGAAATATGCCATAGTTAAACCCTTGTATAAAAAAGGGGACAAGACAGACGTCAACAATTACCATCCTATTTCACTTCTGACATCCTTCTCAAAAGTGTTTGAAAAAGTAATGTACTCAAGAGTAACTTTACACATTAGTGGGAATAATGTTTTAACAAAATGTCAGTTCGGTTTTCAGAAAGGTGTTTCAACAGATAGTGCTATACACGCTTTCACTGATCAAATTTTAAATGCTCTGGATAGTAGAACATCACCAATTGGGATTTTCTGTGATCTCACTAAGGCTTTCGATTGTGTGGATCATGAAATCCTCTTAGATAAGCTGAAGTACTATGGAATGAATGGTTCAGTACACAGATGGTTCACTTCATATTTAACTGGTAGAATGCAGAAGGTTGAAACAGTAAACCCACATAGTACACAAAGGGCATCAGATCATTCAGACTGGGGATGTATCAAGAATGGGGTACCAAAAGGTTCTGTCTTGGGGCCTTTATTGTTTTTAATATATATTAATGACTTGCCTAATTATATTCATGAAGATGCAAACCTTGTTCTCTTTGCAGATGACACAAGTATTGTAATCAAGCCTAAAAAGCAAGAATCAGCTGAGGAAAATGCAAATAATGATTTTCAAAGAGTTATTAGGTGGTTTTTCGCAAATGGACTTTCATTGAACTTTGAAAAAACACTGTACATACAGTTCAGTACAGGGAAAGGCATAACACCGGAAATAAATATAGAGTGTGGGGGAAAATCTTTAGCTAAAGCAATTTGTTCAAAATTTCTGAGTGTCTGTATTGATCAGAATTTAAACTGGAAGACACACATTGACAATCTACTGAAACGATTGAGCTCAGCTACCTATGCTGTTAGTGTCACAGCATTTTTTGGAGACAAGCAGATCAGTAAGTTAGCATACCATGCATATTTTCATTCGTTGCTTTCTTACGGAATCATCTTTTGGGGCAATTCATCACTAAGAAAGAAGGTATTTATTGCACAAAGACGTGTTATCAGACTAATGTCTGGGGATCATCCAAGATCATCTTGTAGACAATTATTTAAAGAATTAGGGATATTGCCAGTAGCGTCACATTATATATACAGCCTAATGAAATTTGTTGTTAGTAACCCAGATCAATTCAGAATTAATAACACAGTCCATAGCTACAATACTAGGAGACAGGGTGACCTTCACTACCGTTCATTGAATTTGACATTGGCACAAAAGGGGGTGAATTATACTGCCACAAACATTTTTGGTCAATTGCCAAACAATATCAAAAGTCTGACAGACGACCAATCGGCATTCAAAAGTAAGTTAAGGAAATTCCTGAATGACAACTCCTTCTACTCCATAGATGAATTTTTAGACATAGGCCAAAGAAATACAGTAAGCATTAACAATTGTACCGTATATAAGACTAACAATGATTATTTGGGATAAATGAATCTTGTGTACTTTGACACATTCCACATCATTACGAAAGAATCGTGTTCATGATCCATGGAACAAGTAATATAACTAACTAACTAACTAACACCTTTTCATCCTTGACCTTATTTACTCTTAGTGCCTTTTTATTATTTGGTAACTTAATGGGAAAGGACATCTTAGCATATACAGAAAGAGTAGATATGAGTTCTTCCACCTTTCTATCTATTGCATGTTCTTGATAAACCTGCAACCAATTACTTTTAGCAGTATAAGACTTAAACATACTCAGATTATAATAATTTACCACACATACTTTCTTTGCTGCCATGTGCACTGAATCAGTGTTACAATTTCGTGTTATATTTGTTCTCAGAAGTAGTGGCCAGTGGTCAGATACCCAGGTCTTAATTACCTCTGACTTGAGTTGCATTAACTCATTTGATACAAATATATTGCCAATACAGGTACCAGTACCTTTATAATGTGGCCTTGTTATTTCTGTGGTTGTAATATAAGGACCAAAAGAATTTAATAAATTATTTACCAATGAGTTATAGATAGTAGGCAACTGAAAATTCAAATTGAAATCTCCATAGATTAGTATCCTACACTTATACTTACAGACTGTCTCACATAAAGACACTAACTTGTTAACAAAATCATCTGTTGACTTGCCTCCCATCTTAGTTGAGTAATAGTTGTAGTTTTGTAAAGTTGAATCTGTTAACCAAACAGCTGCAATTTCACATGACATTTCTAGAGATAATGCTTTAACTTTTGCTATTGGTTCATATTTAATCCCCTTTTTTAGAAATATAGCACACCCACCATGTTTTTTATTAGTTCTACAATATTTTTCAGCTAGGGTGTAGCCCTCAGGACAGTATAGACCTATTTCATCATGCTTTAACCAGTGTTCTACGAGACAGACTACATCGAAGTGATAAGTCTCTATGACATATTCCACTACTTCCAATTTATTAGATAAACACTGTACATTCCAGTGAAGGACACTAAAATTATCTGATCTGTGCCTTGGTTAATAAGCGACAAAGTTACATTCAACATAACGAAAATTAATGCCATGAATTTCAGTTTGAAGAGTGAAAATGACAATATTAAATTAAATGTAGATTTCACCTCTATAGACTGTCTGACAAATGCAAAATTTCTAGGAATGAATATTGATTATCAGTTGAAGTCATGAGAACACATAAAGATGCTTGCAAACAAAATGTCATCAGCATGTTATGCCCTTAGAATCCCATCATCAGTGTATAACATGCTGAGCTTTCCAGTTACATACTATTCATATGTACAGTCAGTTACTAGCTCTGGCATTCTGTTTTGAGGAAAAAATGCACAAAATATGAACACAATTTTTGAACTTCAGAAAAGAGCCAGAAGAATGATAACCAAAAATAGTAGTTGAGCTCGTTGAAAATATCTGTTCTAAACACTGTGCATTCTAACTGCACCATGTGAACACCTTTACCAGTCAGTTGTACATATCAAAAATAACACAGGTTTGTGTAGTAATTACCATTCTGTCCATGAAGATGGAACAACAGCAACACTCAAGTTGCGTTTACCAAGAAAATATAAATATAAAACGCAAAATAGCATTCAATTAAACTTAAATCAAAATGCAGCCATTGTGAATTGGAACAGAAAAGTGAAACTGGGGATATTTGAATTCGTACATGTATAACAAGGCATTTCAGTTTTGTGCATAACACAGAATTAATCTCATACCTAGTGGGCTGTGTGGAAGCTCTTGCTGCGATGGTATGCCACAAGCTTCCCCTCACACTCAGTACTGTTGGACAGAAATGAATATAGGGATAACTCACAAGGCATTTCAGTACTATGCATGACACAGAATTAATCGCATACCTGGAGTGCTGTGTGGAAGCCCTTGCTGCTATGGAATGCCAAAAGCTTTCACCTTGCACTCAGTCACCAGCACTGAAAGTAAACAATTAATCATTAAAGCAGAATGCAGGCATTGTGCATTGAAACAGAAAAGTGAGATTGAGCATATTCCAATTTATAGACGTCTCACGAGGGATTTCAGTGTTGTGCATAACACAAAATTTGTGACACACCTGGTCTGCTGAGTAGAAGCTCTTGCTGCCATGATATGCCAAAAGTTTGCCCCCTCTTACTCAGTGACAGGCACTGTGAGTAAGCAATTAAACATTAAATCAAAATACAGGCATTGGGCATTGGCACAGAAAAGGAACATTGAGTGTATTTAACTTCATTGATGTCTCACAAAGAATTTCACTATTGTGCATAAGACAGAAATAATCACATACCTGGTGTGCTGTGTGGAAGCTGTTGCTGCCATTGATTTGAGTTGTTTTGCAACACCTCAAATATCTACTTTTATGTCACTCATACTAACAGCTGATCTGTTTTCAAATTCTGGAATATTTACTTTGCCTTCTTTCACGAAGGAATGATAGAAAGCTGTATTTAGTAACTCCGCTTTAGTAGCACTATCATTGGTAACATTTCCACCACTATCACGCAGTGACGGTATTGTCTGTTTTTTTTTCCACTGGTGTAATTTACATACAACCAGAACCTCTTTGCGTTTGCTACCATATTTTGAGACATTGTGGAAACTATTAAAAGCATCTCACAATGACGTCCACACAAAAGTTCGAGCTTCTATGAAACTTAGCCAGTCTTGGGGGTTTGGCATGCTTTATTCATTGCTTCTGCAACAGTGTTCTGACGTGTTTTGTCTACTACTGTGTATCAGTCCCATCTCTTATGAACTTATGTGGTATGAATGTATCTATTGCTGTCGATAGTGTATCTTTGAATTTGAGCCGTATCTGGTCTAGCCTTACATAATTAGCCTGGAAGGAATGGAGACCATTTCTTAGGAAGGCATCAAGTGATTTTATTAAATCAGAATGTGATCATTGTCCATATGAACGCAAAAGGAACAATGAGCATATTTGGATTTATACATGTCTCACAAGGTATTACACAATTCTGTATATCACAGAATGAATCTCATACCTGGTGTGGGGTTTGGATGCTCTTACTGGCATTGTATGCCAACAGCTTCCCCCCTTACACTCAGTGACAGGCCCTTTAAGTAAACAATTAAACATTAAATCAGAGTGCAGGCATTGTGCATTTGATCAGAAAAGTAACGTTGAGCATATTTCAATTTATAGAGGTCTCACAAGGCATTCCAGTATTGTGTGTAGCACAGAATTAATCTCATACCTGGTCTACTGCCATGGTAAGTCACAAACTCTTTCTACAGATCCAATGACAGATGCTGTAAGTAAAGATTAAAACAGCATGCAGGCATACTGCATCAGAACAGAGAAGTAACTTTGAACATATGTGAATTTAGGGATGGCTCTCAAGACATTTTAGTGTTGTACGTAAGACAGATTTAATCTCATACCCGGTGTGGTGTGTTGGAGCTGTTGCTGCCTTGGTTGACTCAAAGTTTGTTGCACACATGTACTGACACTTGTAGGCTTTTAAATCATGTTCCATACATAAAACAGAAACATGGCACTGTGTATGTGTGAAATGAAAGATAAATTACATGCAGTGTGGTCCACTTCACAGAATTACATACACATACCAGGTGATAAATGTTGCCTATCTCACTGCTGTGTATGCCACTGAGTTTTCACCCAGTAATTCTATCAGTTCTGCTGTAACCTGCAAATACTTAGAAAGCACTCAATTCTCCAAGCATTCACTCAGTATGCTGAGTTGCGATAGGCACAACAAAAAGATTTACACAATTATAGCTTTCGGCCAATGAGGCCTTTGTCAGCAGTAGACAGACATACACATGCAACTAGAACACACACCTACAGTCTCAGAAAACTGAAACCACACTGCGAGCAGCAGCATCATCAGTGGCCACTGGGTGGTGGTCAGGAGGAGGAGGGATATTATGGTGGGAGTGGCGGACAGTGAAGTGTTTCAGTTTAGAAGGAGGGCAGGAGAGAAGGTGAAGAGGGGTAGGGGGTAAGTACAGGAAAGGAGAGAAATAAAAAGAGACTGTCAAGCAGCTTTGCTGTTACAAGCAACATGAATGCAGGTATATGTTTTACCTGCTTTGTGTTACCATGTATGTATTTCAGTGTCTTATGCATACTCTCCAGGTGCATGTCTGTGTTGAGCCTGTTGTCATCCTATGGCAATATGCCCAACACTTCACATCTTTTTCATAATACATCTGGAAATAGTGACCAAATTGTGATGTCTCTGAATCACTGTTGAGCTTTTATCAATGATTCCTGAAACACAGCAATATCTCTTACCTGCATTAGTGTCTTAACTAGTTTGTACACCTCATTTCTCTTGTCCAAATTTTTAATTTTTCTCTTAATATTGGTTCTCCGGGCTCTGTCGACATGCCAGGTACAGAAAAGTCTCATTTATTTGTTCCAAACAATACTATATGATTCTGCCAGAACTGTCATGAATACTTTTGGGGAAATATGTTCAACCTGTAACTTAACACAATTGAAAAATATACTCAAAATATCAGAGTCATTCCTGTTACAAATGATAAAGTACACAGAATTCTTGCCTCATATCACCCAGTACAAGTAATGTTGTAACTTCAAAATCATAGCCATTTAGGCCATGAGTTCCATCAACACAAATACAATCACTTCCATATTTTGCTTATATGTCATTCATTATAATTAACACAAAGTCTTCACTTCTCAGTGCAGGGTGTAGATCATTAATTGTTTCTTGAGGCTTATAGACAATACACATGGATTGTCACTTTGCTGCACTTCTTGCACCCGAGCTTCAATGCTGATCACATCATTTGTATGTCTGACTGACTTTGAAGACAGATTATATGCAGCTGCAAATTATGCAAATCATGCATTTTCTCCAAATTTGAATTGTGCACTATTTCTTCAATTGTTTGGAGGACTGTAGGAAATGAGATTCATGCAGCAATGTCTTCAGCTAACTTCATCCATTCTTTTTCTGTCAGGTCCAGATCGTGACCAACATGAGTGGACACAAAAGTAACATGGCATTTTCCTTCCTTGTATTACATTTTAATGTCTGCAGGGCACTTTCCACTGGTTTTGTTGCTCCCTGGCAATTTTAGATGTCTGCTCCCATCACGTTTGGAGATAAAATTACCTGGGAAATAGCAAACATGACAACATTTGGTGCCATCATTGTAAAATTTAGTGCCGCTGTTTTTAATGAATTTGGAATGTGTAGCACGTTCTGTTTCTTCTTTTCATTTTAAAAATTCTTCTTCACTGGAAAATTCTACGGCTTCTGGTTTTACACATAAGGCATGTGCAGACTAGAAATGATCCATCCAGTACCTTTTATAATCGGTTTCATAATGCACACATCATGCTGTATAGTGGTTCCACTCATATCTTACATGCCATCAGTAATGTGTAATGACTGAAACAGAGAAAGAACTTAGTATCAAGGTACCCACAAGGATCTGTATTGAGCCCATTAATTTCCTCGTTATATGTTAACGATGTGTCGAGTATGGTCTCCCACTGTAAATACTATTTATATGCTGATGATCTGCAGTTATATGTAAATGCAAGCCCAACAAATCTTTGTTCAGCCATCCAGAAAGTAAATGCTGACCTACTTGCCTTATCACAAAGGATGCAGAACACTTCATTCACTACAGAAATATAAAAAGATATTTACTCTCGAACTTAAAAAGAAACTTGTAGAATCACTAATACTCCTCTCGTTGGTTGCAGTGATCCTATTCTCCGGGGATTTTCATGTGAGAGCTCATGTCAGTTGGAACTGATGAAAAATGCTTCTGTGATTTACAGTATTTCTACCATATCACTTCTATGAACAATTATCATGGCTATGTGCCAATAGACATAGAGATTATCATACACTGTGTTTGCTGCATTGTTCAAATGTGTGCGAATTCCTAAGGGACCAAACCTGTGGGTTCATCAGTCCTTAGACTTACACAGCACTTAAACTAACTACACACACACACCCCTATGCCCGAGGGAGGACTCGAAACTCCGGTGGGAGTGGCCGTGCAAACCACGACATGGCGCCTCAAACTGTGTGACCATTCCAAGCGGCTTGCTACATCATATTCTCAATCATAGCACTCCTGCCTATTTATCTTCAAGTCTTACACTGCTGTCTGAACAGCACAGCAGATATACTCATTCTCTATAAAGTAAAATCCTCTCTGTGTCACAACACACTGCCATTTTCTGTATGAGGAACCAAACTTTGGAACAATCTTTCTTAAAAGATTAGAGAAATAAAATCATTTCAAACTTCAGAAGAGACCTAATGACTCACTTTCTATCACAACAGTGAAGTATCTCTTCTTGCAACTCACTCTTGTCAATCCTCCCTCCACCTCTACTTTTCCCTCCTCTTGTCTACAGAGTTCTCTGTTGATATTACCTTCTTCCCTACAAGCCACTGTCACTTTAATTTCAACCCTTTCCTCCTCCATTATTGTGGTGGTGGTGGTTAGTGTTTAACGTCCCGTCGAAAATGAGGTCATTAGAGACGGAGTGCAAGCTTGGGTTAGGGAAGGATTTGGAAGGAAATCGGCCGTGCCCTTTCAAAGGAACCATCCCGGCATTTGCCTGACACGATTTAGGGAAATCACGGAAAACCTAAATCAGGATGGCTGGAGATGGGATTGAACTGTCGTCCTCCCGAATGCGAGTCCAGTGTGCTAACCACTGCGCCACCTCCCTCAGTCTCCTCCATTATCCCTTCCACTTATTCTAATACCAAGGAAGGCTTCAAAAGCTCCAAACTAATCAGTATCATTCATAATGCCTCTGTTATTTCATTATTCTTATTACTATAACTTTATTCCTTTCTCAGACGTTATGTCTGGTTAAAAATGGAAAGTGACACAGACCTTGATCAAGCGTGACTTCCTTTTAAATGTACGGTATATGTTACATTGCATTTAGGAACTTTTGGGTAATTGAACATTTATCCGTAATTACAGATTTCTGTAGTTGTATATATACATTTGGATGTAGCTGTAGTGCGTTGATGTACTGGTGGATATTGTGTGGTATGACTCCTGTAGTTGATACTATAATTGGTATAATGTCAACTTCATCCTGATGCCACATGTCCTTTACTTCCTCAGCCAGTTGGATGCATTTTTCAATTTTTTTCCCCCCCTGTTACCTTCTGTATATTTGTTGTGTTGGGTATGGATATTTCGATTAGTTGTATAAATTTCTTCTTTTTATTGGTGAGTATGTCAGGTTTGTTATGTGGTGTTGTTTTATCTGTTATAATTGTTCAGTTCCAGTATAATTTGTATTCATCATTCTCCAGTACATTTTGTGGTGCATACTTATATGTGGGAACGTGTTGTTAATGCATTATTTTTGCTACATTGTCATGTCTTCTGCTGCATTCTGTATTTGCTAGTATTGTACATCTGCTTGTTATGTGATCTACTGTTTCTATTTCTTGTATGCAAAGTCTGCATTTATCTGTTGTGATATTGGGATCTTTAATAATACACTTGCTGTAATATCTGGTGTTTATTGTTCGATCCTGTATTGCAATCATGAATCCTTCCATCTCACTATGTTCTTAGCCATGTGTTGGATGCATCTTGATCGATGTGTGGCTGTGTCAGAGGATACGGATGCTTGCCATGTAGTGTTTGCTTTCTTTGTATCTGTTGATGTTATGTGAGCTAAAGGGTTGTATAAGTGGTTATGAAATTGCAGTGGTGTAGCCGATATATTTATGTGAATGATTGCTTTGCGTATTTTGCTACTTTCTGCTCGTCTTGGAAAGAATTTTCTTTAAAAAAACCTACATTATGGACAGGTAGACAATTTAGGTCAATAAATCCCCTTTCTCCTTCCTTTCTGCTTAATGTGAATCCTTCTGTTGCTGAATGTATGTGATACAGATTATATTTGTGGCATTGTGATCTTGTAAGTGTATTGAATGCTTGTAGGTCTGTGTTACTCCATTTCACTACTCCAAATGAGTAGGTCAATATTGGTATAGCATAAGTATTTATAGCTTTTGTCTTGTTTCTTGCTGTCAATTTTTTTAGTCTTTGTCTATATTTTCCTTTTAGTTCTTCTTTAATATTTGTATTTTCTATTCCTATTTTTTGTCTGTATCCTAGATATTTATAGGCATCGGTTTTTTCCATCGCTTCTATGCAGTCGCTGTGGTTATCCAACACGTAATCTTCTTGTTTAGTGTGTTTTCCCTTGACTATGCTATTTTTCTTTCATTTGTCTGTTCCAAAAGACATATTTATATCATTGCTGAATACTTCTGTTATCTTTAGTAATTGGTTGATTTGTTGCTGCCAGTAGTTTTAGATCATCCATGTATAGCAAAGGTGTGATTTTGTGTTGGTATGTTTCAGTAATATTATATCCATAACTAGTACTATTTAGGATGTTGGATAGTGGGTTCAGAGCAAGCCAGAATGAGAAAGGACTTAATGAGTCTCCTTGGTATACTTCACACTTAATTTGTATTGGTAGTGATGTGAAATTACTTGAATTTGTTTGGATATTAAGTGTGGTTTTCCAGTTTTTCATTACTATGTATAGGAACTGTATCAATTTAGGATCTACTTTGTATATTTTCAATACTTGTAGTAACCAAGAGTGGGGTACACTATCAAAAGCTTTTTGGTAATCAATGTATGCATAGTGTAGTGACCTTTGTTTACTTTTAGCTTGATATGTCACCTCTGCATCTATTATCGGTTGCTCTTTACAACCTCGTGCTCCTTTGCAGCCACCTTTTTGTTTTTCATTTATAATACTGTTCTGTGTTGTCTATGTCATTAATTTCTGTGTAATAACTGAAGATAATATTTTGCATATTGTTGGTAGGCATGTTATGGGGCAATATTTTGCTGGGTGTGCTTGATCTTTAGGTCTCAGATAAGTTATTCCTTGTGTAAGTGTATCAGGGAATGTGTATGGGTCTGCAATGTAATTGTTAAATAACTTAGTTAGATATGAATGTGTTGAGGTGAACTTCTTTAGCCAGAAATTTGCTATTTTATCTTTTCCAAGGGCTTTCCAGTTGTGCATAGAATTAATTGCTCAGGTGACTTCATGTTGCAAAATTATCACTTCAGGCATTTGTGGTATCATCTTTTACGTGTCTGTTTCCATTTGTATCGACCTGCATGTCTGTTATGTTGTAGCGGGTTTGACCAAATTTTGCTCCAGGAGTATTCTGCGTCTGTTATGTTTGGTGGATTGTCTATTTTAATTTGTGTGTTATCTATTGCCTGGTAAAATTTCTGTTGGTTTGTGTTGAATGTTTGGTTTTGTATCCTTCTATTTTCACTCTTGTTGTATCTTCTAAGTCGTTTGGCCAATGCTTGTAATTTCTGCTTCTTTTCATCTAATTGCTCTATTGCTTCTTGTTGTGAGATTTTACCCAACCTTTTTCGTTTTTTGTCTGATATTTCATTTCTTATAAATTGTATTAAGCTGTCCGATGTCTTTTCTCAGTTTTCCTATTCTGATCTGTAGCCTATGTTGCCATGCTGGTTTTGTGGGTTTCTTCTCTGTGTTGGTTGGTTCTGATGTCTGCCTAGTGTGTATATTTAGTGCTCCTATATAAACCAATAGTTGTAACTCTTCCATAGTTGTATTTTCATTTACTTTGTTGTGTATGATTGTGTTGATAGTTGTTATTGTTGGTTTGACTTGTGGGTTATTTGGTGGTCTATGCAAGAATGGTCTAATGTCTATATTTGTATTCTATATATGTCGGCTGAAATTTTTCTTCTATATCTACCATGTGTGTCACTTTGTGTTATAGTTGTGCTTGTTCTGGTGGCTGTCTTAAGATTTTGTTCTCCTCTGATTGTTTAATTGATGCGTGTTGTTCTTTGTTTGTTTGCTCTGTGATGTTTGAGTCCATAACTGTATTGTCTTCTTCTTCTTCTACTTCTCCTGATTGAGCATTATTTTGTCCCAGTATTTTTTTGTTTGATGTTATTTTTGATTATTACACGGATCTGATCAGCAAGTCGTTGTTCTGTTAAAAATTTTAATTCTGGGCATCTGGTAATAAATGTTGTGTATACTTGTATAGGTTCCTAAGTGTGTTGCTTGGTAATAACAGAACATGAGGTGTCAGTTAACTTCATCTGACCATCTCATTCTCTGTCTTTGTTTCCCTTCTAGAGTGGTTGCAGGAAGCATATCCTGCAAAACACCTCTATTTGGATTTAAATAATTTTCCGTGTGGCTAGCAGTGTCATTACCATTGTGGACGGGCATAGGGTTCTAGCATCATCCCCGACCATGACAGCGCTTCATTAGTTCTGTCCTGAACCAACTAATCATACTAAAAGGGGGGGGGGGGGGGGGGTGGTTAGCCCTATTAGTGGTTTGTCCGCTTCATCATCTTTTATGACTGGCAGAACATACCAGAGGTCTATTCTTTTCCTAGGCCTCCATGGGAGTTAATATTGTTTAATATTGTTGTTGTTGTGGTCTTCAGTCCTGAGACTGGTTTGATGCAGCTCTCCATGCTACTCTATCCTGTGCAAGCTTCTTCATCTCCTAGTACCTACTGCAGCCTACATCCTTCTGAATCTGCTTGGTGTATTCATCTCTTGGTCTCCATCTACGATTTTTACCTTCCACGGTGCCCTCCAATACAAAATTGGTGATCCCTCGATGTCACAGAACATGTCCTACCAACCGATCCCTTCTTCTAGTCAAATTGTCCCACAAGCTTCTCTTCTCTCCATACCTATTCAATACCTCCCCATTAGTAATGTGATCTACCCATCTAACCTTCAGCATTCTTCTGTAGCACCAAATTTCAAAAGCTTCTATTCTCTTCTTGTCCAAACTAGTTATCGTCCGTGTTTCACTTCCATACAAACACTTTCAGAAAAGACTTCCTGACACTTAAATCTATACTCGATGTTAACAAATTTCTCATATTCAGAAACACTTTCCTTGCCAAGGCCTGTCTACTTTTTATATCCTCTCTACTTTGACCATAATCAGTAATTTTGCTCCCCAAACAGCAAAACTCTTTTACTATTTCAAGTGTCTCGTTTCCTAATCTAATTCCCTCAACATCACCCGACTACGTTCCATTATCCTCGTTTTATTTTTGTTGATGTTCATCTTATATCCTCCCTTCAAGACACTATCCATTTCGTTCAACTGCTCTTCCAAGTCCTTTGCTGCCTCTGACAGACTTAGAATGTCATCGGTGAACCTCAAAGTTTTTATTTCTTCTCCATGGATTTTAATTTTACTCTGAATTTTTCTTTTGTTTCCTTCACTGCTTGCTCAATACACGGACAGGGAGAGGCTAAAACCCTGTCTCACTCCCTTCCCAACCACTGCTTCCCTTTCATGTTCCTCCACTCTTATAACTGACATCTTGTTTCTGTACAAATTGTAAATAGCCTTTTGATCCCTGTATTTTACCCCTGCCACCTTCAGAATTTGAAAGAGAGTATTCCACTCAACACTGTCAAGAGCTTTCTCTAAGTCAACAAATGCTAGAAATGTAGGTTTGCCTTTCCTTAATCTAGCTTCTAAGATAAGTCGTAGGGCCAGTATTGCCTCACATGTTTCAATATTTCCACAGAATCCAAACTGATCTTCCCCGAGGTCAGCTTCTAATAGTTTTTCCAATTATCTGTAAAGAATTTGCGTTAGTAGTTGGCAGCTGTGTCTTATGAAACTGATAGTTCAGTAATTTTCATATCTGTCAACACCTACTTTCTTTGGGATTGGAATTATTCTTGAAGTCTGAGGGTATTTCGCCTGTCTCATATATTTTACTCACCAGATGGTAGAGTTTTGTCAGGACTGGCTCTTACAAGGGCGTCAGTAATTCTAAGCGAATGTTGTCTACTCCCGGGGCCTTGTTTTTACTCAGGTCTTTCAATGCTCTGTCAAACTCTTCACGCAGTATCGTATCTCCCATTCCATCTTCATCTACATACTCTTCCATTTCCATAATACTGTCCTCAAGTACTTCGCCCTTGTATAAACCTCCTGTATACTCGTTCCATCTTTCTGCTTAGAACTGGCTTTCCATCTGAGCTCTTGATATTCATACAAGTGGTTCTCTTTTCTCCAAAGGTCTCTTTAATTTTCCTCTAGTCAGTATCTATCTTACCCCAGTGAGATCAGCCCCTACATTCATACATTTGTCATCTAGCCATCCTGCACTTCCTGTCGATCTCATTTTTGAGATGTTTGTATTCCTTTTTGCATGCTTCATTTACTGCATTTTTATATTTTCTCCTCTCATCAATTAAATTCAATATTTCTTCTGTTATCCCAGGATTTCTACTAGCCCTTGTCTTTTTACCTACTTGATCCTCTGCTGCCATCACTACTTCATCCCTCAAAGCTAACCATTCATCTTCTACTGTATATCCTTCCTGTGGGAAGTGCGAAAAGCAATAATGTATCTGTCCACAAAACTTTCAAGTCCTGGAACATTTGTCACTCCTGTACCTCCTCAAACAATGTCTACAGTAAACCATCCGTCACCATGAACAAATGAATCATTTATATCTAAACTAAAATTAAGTCTGCAACTGCAGAAAACAGAAGGGCCGTGCAGCAGGGCTTTAGCAGCGACAGACTTGACAGGAATGCGATTTTTCTTCTCTCCAGCTGTTGTAGCAAATTCGATATTCTCGATGGTCTTGTAGACTTACGGTTTATGCAATCTTGGCAGCGCGCCTGTGGCGGACTCAGCGCACAGCGGACCCGAGCGCCTAGTACGGCTAGCGCTCACGTCCGGGATAACGCTCCACCAGCAGGCTGAAATATTCTAAGTCTGAATCAAGGTCATGCATTGTCGGACTTTTATATAAGCGAGCGAGCGCCGCGCAGTGGCTATGTCGCGCTGCTGCTGCTGCACAGGCAACAGCATAGAACGCTGCCAAGATGCCGTATAGAAGATACCACTGCCGTTCGAAACAGACAGTCTACAAGACCATCGAATTTGCTACAACAGCTGGAGACAAGAAGAATCGCATTCTGGTCAAGTCTGTCGCTGCTCAAGCCCTGCTGGGCGGACCCTCTGTTTTCTGCAGTTGCAGACTTAATTTTAGTTTAGATATAAATGATTCATTTGGTCATGGTAACGGATGGTTTACTGTAGCCATTGTTGAAGGAGGTACAGGAGTACCAAATGTTCCCAGACTTGAAAGTTTTGTGGACAGAGACATTATTGCATTTCGCACTTACCATATTTCCGAACTAGCTAATAAAGATTTTGGTAAATCAGCATATGTCTCACCTTCATCTTTGTCTTTATATAATCGTAACAGGAGGAAAGTATCTGTAAATGAATCTCTATTTATTTGGGTAAAAGGTAAAGGTGTATGTGAATATGTAAAGTTTTTTGGTGATTGTACTGTATATTTTCATAAATAAAGTATCTCAAAAGAGGAAAGGCCCCTGGTCCTGATGGGATACCTGTTTGATTTTACACAGAGTACAGGAAGGAACTTGCCCCCCTTCTTGCAGCGGTGTACCGTAGGTCTCTAGAAGAGCAAAGCGTTCCAAAGGATTGGAAAAGGGCACAGGTCATCCCCGTATTCAAGAAGGGACATCGAACAGATGTGCAGAACTGTACACCTATATCTCTAACGTCGATCAGTTGTAGAATTTTGGAACACGTATTATGTTTGAGTATAATGTCTTTTCTGGAGACTAGAAATCTACTCTGTAGGAATCAGTATGGGTTTTGAAAAAGACGGTCGTGTGAAACCCAGCTCGCGCTATTCGTCCACGAGACTCAGAGGGCCTTAGACACGGTTTCACAGGTAGATGCCGTGTTTCTTGACTTCCGCAAGGCGTTTGACAAGGTTCCACACAGTCGTTTAATGAACAAAGTAAGAGCATACAGACTATCAGATCAATTGTGTGATTGTATTGAGGAGTTCCTAGATAACAGAATGCAGCATGTCATTCTCAATGGAGAGAAGTCTTCCGAAGTAAAAGTGATTTCATGTGTGCCGCAGGGGAGTGTCATAGGACCGTTGCTATTCACAATATACGTAAATGATCTGGTGGATGACATCAAAAGTTCACTGAGGCTTTTTGCTGATGTTGCTGTGGTGTATCGAGAGGTTGCAACAATGGGAAATTGTACTGAAATGCAGGAGGATCTGAAATGAATTGACGCATGGTGCACGGAATGGCAATTGAATCCCAATGTAGACAAGTGTAATGTGATGCGAATACATAGAAAGATAGATGACTTATCATTTAGCTACAAAATAGCACGTCAGCAACTGGAAGCAGTTAATTCCATAAATTATCTCCGAGTACGCATTAGGAGCGATTTAAAATGGAATGATCATATAAAGTTGATCATCGATAAAACAGATGCCAGACTGAGATTCATTGGAAGAATCCTGAGGAAATGCAATCCGACAACAAAGGAAGTAGGTTACAGTACGCTTGTTTGGCCACTGCTTGAATACTGCACAGCAGTGTGGGATCCGCACCAGATAGAGTTGATAGAGGAGATAGAGAGGATCCAGCAGAGGGCGGCACGCTTCGTTACGGGATCATTTAGTAATTGCGAGAGCATTACGGAAATGATAGATACACTCCAGTGGAAGACTCTGCAGGAGAGATGCTCAGTAGCCCGGTACGGGCTTTTGTTAAAGTTTCGAGAACATACCTTCACCGAAGAGTCAAGCAGTATATTGCTCCCTCCTATGTATATCTCACGAAGAGACCATGAGGATAGAATCAGAGAGATTAGAGCTCACACAGAAGCATACCGACAATCCTTCTTTCCACGTACAATACGAGACTGGAATAGAAGGGAGAACCGATAGAGGTACTCAGGGTACCCTCCGCCACATACCGTCCGGTGGCTTGCAGAGTATGGATGTAGATGTAGATATTTCTGTTAATTGTTCCCTTATGCTCTCCCTGAAACTCTGTACAACCTCTGGTTCTTACAATTTATCCAGGTCCCATCTCTTAAAATTCCCACCTTTTTGCAGTTTCTTCAGTTCATAACAAATAGATTGTGTTCAGAGTCCTCATATGCCCCTGGAAATGTCTTACAATTTAAAACCTGGTTCCTAAATCTCTGTCTTACCATTATATAATCTATGTGAAACCTGTCAGTATCTTCAGCCTTCTTCCACATATACAACCTTCTTTTATGATTCTTGAACCAAGTGTAAACTATGATTAAGTTTTGCTCTGTGCAAAATTCTATCAGGCGGCTTCCTCTTTCATTTCTTACCTCCCATCCATAGTCACCTACTATGTTTCCTTGTCTCCCTTTTCCTTCTCTCAAATTCCAGTCAGCAGTGACTATTAAATTTTCGTCTCTCTTCACTATCTGAATTATTACTTTTATTTCATCATACATTTCTTCAATTTCTTCATCATCGGCAGAGTTAGTTGGGCTTCATGTCTATCTTGGCCACAATAATGTGTTCACTAGGCTGGTTTAGTAGCACTCCTATATTTTTCATTCATTATTAAACCTACTCCTCCATTAACCCTATTCGATTTTGTATTTATAACCCTGTATTCACCTGACCAAAAGACTTGTTCCTCCTACCACCAAACTTCACTACTTCCCACTATATCTAACTTTAACCTATCCATTCCTCTTTTTAAGTTTTCTAACATACCTGTCCAATTAAGGGATCTGACATTCCACACTCCGGTCTGTAGAATGCCTGTTTTCTTTCTCCTGATAACGATGTCCTCTCGAGTAGTCCCCGCCCAGAGATCTGAATGGGGGACTATTTTACCCAAGAGGACGCCATCATCATTTAATCATACAGTAAAGCTGTATGTACTTGGGCAAAATTGCGGCTGTAGTTTCCCCTTGCTTTCAGCCGTTCGCAGTACCAGTGTCTTCACTCTGAAAGTGCTCTGATTTTGTTATCTGTATGTCAACTGCTTTGTGTTCATCAGAGTATCTCAGACTACCATGTAGCCTAAAAACCATTATGTGCACCCCACAAGTACTTACCTAACTGAGTAGCTGCTTCCTTTGTGTAGTGTACCCTGACCTGTCTTGGAGAGTCCTACAATTATCCACCCAATAATGCAGGTCCAGCCAAGACTGTCAGACTCAACAAAGCCTCTGGCCGAGTTTGTCCACTGGGCTCCAGGCCGCAGGACCCCAGTCAACTCTGGAAACTGTGCTGCAAATTGTGAGCTGTGCTTGCACTCCATACGAGCGGCCAGCAGCCTCCACCAGTCATCAGGATGACCTCGGAAGTGATACCACTCCTCGCAGATGACTGCACCCCGCAAGCTCGATAGAGACAGATGAAGCCGCCACATCTTGGATGAGGCTCCCTGGTAGACATACCGAGTACACATTGGCTATCTTTCTGGCTCTGAACAATATTTCCCCAATTTGTCCAACACTAGCAGTCCCAATAACTAGTAAACCCCTCTCCCTGTTTGCTCGCTCAGATGCCGTCGGAGGAGTGACTCACAGACGAGTGGGCAAGGCCGCACAGCCAGCCTCCACACGCCTAACCGATCAGTGTAGTTAGTCGTTCAAGAGAAATGATGACTGTGCTACACACTGCCTGAATTTCCATTTAAAGCTACAAAAATGTGAGACTACACCTCTTAAATAGAAGAAAACTCGTGGAATTTAAGAATTAATCTATGAAGAAAACAGAAAAATCTAAAGACCTAACTAGCTGTTGTCCTCATCTTTGACAGGTGACATCTGGAACCAGTGTGTAACTCACCTTTACTTGTTTCTTGTGAAAATGAGATTTAAAAAAGATTGTGCTCTGGGTTGATCTATATTTATTTTTGTCATTTTGAACTTTATTTACAAGTCAGTCAGTGCCCCATTGGGAATTCACAGAAAAGCTGAATAATAAAGTAATAGTGAGCACTAGCTGAAGTTTAGATATATTAGGAACCTGTGCATACTATCAGTCTTTTAGCCTCCTTCTTTCATAGTGTCTTTGTACATATGATGGGCTACAAGCACACTTAACAGCAGCTTAATAATCATATTTTTCACTCTTCCATAAAAAAAAAAAAGAATTGTGAATAACAATCAGTACATTTCAGCCATGACTTGAATCTAAAAAAAAAAAATCGATGCGAAGAGGCATTGGATGTCTCAACAGTGCTGGTACTGACTGACAACTGTGTCATTCTCAGCAAACCAAATTCACTTGAGGTGCATGGGGTCAGCACACCTCTGTCCCAGCCGTTGTCAGTTTTTGGCAGTGGCAATGCTACTTCTCAGTCGAGTAACTCCTCAGTGGCCTTACAAGGGCTGTGTGCACTCTTATTGAACCTTGGCCACATAGCACAGTACAGAGAGCTTCACTCACAATGTTTCATCGAGATGTGCATTGGTTAAAATCACACGTGGTTTCTTACAGGGCTCAGAATTTGGCTTTCAGGCTGGATAACAGACATGTCTAATCCCAGAACCATAGTTTTTCTTACAGTGCCAATGTATTTGATTAAATTGCTCGCTAACAAATGAATACTTCACTTACCAACATTTACAGGCTTTGTGAAAATTATCTACATCTTTCGACAGAACTTTGCCCACTTCATCATAGTTTGATGTGAGGAGTAAGGAATATCATGGTCAAAATTTTGTTTCTGCTTCCCATAACAGTATGCTATTAATCACTCAACTTAAACCATATGCTAGTGCATTTGTATGTCATCCTGATCCCAGGTTCCCACCATATATTTCATTCCCTTGAGAATCAGCTAGCAAATCTTCTTACACTCTATTCGTGCATGGTACTCTATGAGGGTATGATGTATGACCAGCTGTCTGCCATCCTGAATGGACTCTTCCAAACTGTGACCAACAACTACCTACATGACTCATATGATGTAGTGGGGCATTTACACAACATTTTAAAATATTTCACATTGCAAGCTTAAATTTCAATTTCTGTGGCCATAAAATGATGTACACCTAAGTATGATGCTATAATAATTGTTACAGGACAATTTTTCAACACTGTCATACAACATACACAAATTCTTGTGAGTTCATAGTAGAGGTCCACCTTGAGCTGTGCAATTAATTACGAATGAAGCACGGTATTGATATTAAATGTCTGAGTGATTGTCAGTTTAGAGAGTAATTTAAAACAGATTTGTATGTTAGCTGGGAATAAGGGGATGTTTGGAAGCACATCCAGTGACACAGACTGAGCTGAGCACTGTAACAGTCAGAGACCCGGCTGAGCTCATCTGGAAAGCGGCGGTGAGGGGAAACTTTGACTGTGGCAGCCTGGCCCAGTAAGTGTCTTTGTGATCCCTAATGGCACCACCATGCAGATGGACAACAGTCGAGACATTCTGTAGTGTTCGCTCACACAAATGTTTTACGTCTTGGAGTGAGGAGTAATGTTAGCAAAAGATGCTATTGACTGCCAATTGCTGAAAATCTGGCTTTGGGATGCATACCAGAGACTGCTATCTTACAGGTGAACTCCCAGCTAGGCCTTGTAAATTTTTGAGATGCCACCAAACACACAACTCTTACAAAAACTTTGTTTAAGGATTTAAGACCTTTGGACAGTGGTTCATCTTGATGTTTTTCAGAGTGACAGAGAGCCCAACAGAGCCAAAAGGAAGCTGCCTCACTGACAGGGGAGAGAGATATGAATAGCAAGGCACGACTTTTTCCGAGGAGTATAGCAGAAAGGGGAGCAATGGTTACTCGAGTAAAACATAGCCCAGGGAGGGGAGTTGTGCTCTCTGAGGTGCATTTTTGTCAGTCAGAGCTTGGAAGATCCAAAGCACAGCCAGTAAAATTAAGCACGTATAGAAAAATTTGGCAATTCAAGGTTTCCCTCATACTGAGAAATTGGATCGATCTCTCCTCACAGATGAACTTCAATTCACAGCTGCTACAGTGATGTGTAAGGAGACTTGTCAAATGTTTGGCCAACCAACACACAGCCACAGAGGAGGTCTGCTGCCACTACGGTGGGGACAGCTGCTACTGAATGGGATCGAGGGACCTTCAAGTCAGCTTATAAACACAATCTCAGAGATTCATTCTGAATATCTGTATTGCAAAGTCGTGAACACTCTGCTTCTAAAATCCACAAAAAGTATGACAAATTACCTCCAATAACTTATTAGTTTCAGTAGTTCTATTCTGTGCTAATAAACCAACTAATCACAATACATGTTCCACAGTCGTAAAACACTCCTTCCCACCCAAACACACAAACTCTCAAAGCTTCCAGAATGCAGCAAAGTGTACACAGATTTAAAACTGTGTGCTGTACTGAGACTCTATCTCAGTACCTTTGCTTTTGTGGGAAACTGCTCTACCAACGGAGCTACCTAAGCACGAATCATGACCCATCCTCACAGCTTTACTTCCTCCAGTACCTCATCTCCTACCATCCAAACTTCACAGAAGCTGTCCTGCAATGCTGCAGAACTAGCACTCCTGGAAGAAAGGATATAGCAAAGACATGGCTTGTCACAACGTGGGGGATGTTTACAGAATGAAATTTTCACTCTGCAGTGGAGTGTGTGCTGATGTGAAACATACAGCAAGCAACATCTTTGACAGTGTGGTGGTAGTGCATTGATGACTGGGAAGTAAATAGATAAAAATGGACTAAACAGGAAAATCTTTAACACAAAATAGGAACAGCATGACTACATAACAGTTTCTATTAATAAAGAAAACTAATAAAATAAAATTAGTACTTGACAATGCTACAACGGAGAGTGATACACAAACCAATTAAAAGAAGAAACAATCATCAGTATGTTATACCCTTATAATCCTATCACCAGTGTCTAACATGCAGTGTCTTTTAGTTACATATTTTTCATATGTTCTCTCAATTCTTAGCCATGGCCTTCTTTTTTGGGCAACAAATGCACAAAATATGAACGCAATTTTCAAACTCCAGAAAAGAGCCATAAGAACAATAACCAAAAATACTAGTCAAGCTCATTGTAAAGCTCTATTCAAAACACTACGGATTTTAACTGCTCCATGTGAATACATTTGCCAGTCAGTTGTACACATCAAAAATAACATTGGTAAGTACTGCACAAACAGCTCTGTCCATGACCATGCAACAAGAGACAGACTCAGCTTACATTTACCAAGAAAAATAAACATAAAACTCAAAACATCATTTTCTACCATGGAATAAAACTGTACAATAAATTGCCAAAATACATTTAAAAATACATATTTAAAAAGGCAGCTAAAAATTACCTGTCATGCAATGCATTTTATACATTAAAGGATTACTTAGATAAAACAGTGTAGGGGTTTGACAAAGAATGTTATACCCATAAATAATATTAACATTGCAGGAGTAGATTTAATTATTGTCTCTAACTAGAATTCTATAAATACATGTGTATACAAATTAGCTTATTTTAAATTGATGTAAACTTATAAATACTTTGCCATGTCCTATATCCTTGTAAAAAGCGGTCTACGGATGAATAAAGGTACTACTACTACTACTAACGTATCTATTGAATACATAAGTAACGTAAGCAATATCAATAAGATAAACAGAAATAAATAGATGCAGGAAAATGGGCGCATTTGAGGGAACATACTGTAAATGCAGCCTTTGAGAGTGTGGCGGTACAGCACTTTGACATTAATATTATATTCACAACTGTGTCTATGTAAC
Organism: Schistocerca gregaria; assembly: GCF_023897955.1. NCBI lineage: Eukaryota > Metazoa > Arthropoda > Insecta > Orthoptera > Acrididae > Schistocerca > Schistocerca gregaria. The sequence continues at coordinate 8,942,816 of NW_026061775.1, read as the reverse complement.
AGTTTGCATTAAACAAATGAACCAAGTAAAGTATAAACAATATTTGGCGAGACAACTACAAGAGTTGTTAAACATTGACAGTAATACAAGTACCATTTAAGAGATAGCCTTAACAATTGAAACTACAGTCTAGTCTCTTGTTAAATTTCCAAAATTGCTGAAACACTTAATTCTTTATTTCTGACCAAGAAACCAAATACCAATTTTTGTAAGTCTAGCTTCAAAATTGCCTTAATAGAAAAATTTTTGAAAAACACCCTTCATCCCATATTTCACCCCCTTGATGTCGGTATTTCAAAAATGACACTGGCAATATAAGATCCACACCTCCAAATTTCAAGTTTCTGTCCAGTCTATCATTGGACTGGGCAATGAGGAGGCAGTCAGTCAGGGCATTATGGCCTGATATATATATAGATTGTGTTTGGATGTTTCACCATCGTGTATTATGCTAAATGGTTCATGTTCATCATCTTTGAACTTAAATTCATTTTTTTATTAGTTCTCAGATTGTTTTGTTGCTAATGTATTTCCTATGAGTAGCAATTCCAGTTTTAAAAGTTTCCTTCGCCTCATTCCATTTGTCCTTCAAAAGCTGTGCAGCATTAGCTTTATAAAGTAGGTTTAGATGTATATTTGGCTGAGCCTAATCATACTTGGGGGAGTTTCAGTCTAGGATTACTTCCATTTTGGTAATGTTTAACTACCTGAAGGGTTTCTCTGAAAGAGTGGCAATAGTCATAGTGTCTCATCAGGGATCAATAGAACTTATTCCATTTGTCATCAGTTCCTTACACCTGTGCACAGAACCTCATTTCTCCTCTGATTGTATTTAAAGGCATTACTATTCAATCTATTTGGAGTTAATTTCAGCAGAACATCCTTTGTAATTTTTCTATGGCTGAATTTATGTACTCTACCACATGACAAAATTGATGAGAATAATTTAAAGCTATGCTACCTGACCTATAAAATTCTTGGTGGTTGTAGAATAATCCACTTTAGCGGTGTATTTGTCATTTATTCTAGTACCTGATGCATCAGGAAGCTGGGCTTCATTGCAGTTAACAAAAATACTTACTCTACTGACGGTGAATTCGAATGTGACACTGAATTTACCTGGTCATGTCTAACATGTCTAGATGAAATCAAGTTAATTGTTGCATGTTTTTACTGGTTGCCAAATTTCATTGTGACAGTTCTACAGTCATTCAAAAAAGTCTTCAGTCAGAAGCACCTAAATACCCAGATTATACAATGTTAGTTGTAGGTGTCTTTAACCTACTGAGTATGGACTGTTACATACAGACAAAGTACTTTCGAACATATTTTCCAAAAACTGCCTTGAGAAGCTAATTCAACAGCCCATATGCTGTGGGAATATTTTAGACCTTGTAGCTACAAACAGGTGTGGCTCTATTGGTTGCATCATTTTAGAGTCAGGGATTAGTGATTATGATGTCATCTTAGTAACTAGGGTTACTAAATGAATCAATCAAGAAAGCTTCGAGAGTGTTTCTGCTAGAAGCAGCAGATACACTGTGTGATCAAAAGTGTCAGGACACCCCCAAAATCATACGTTTTTCATATTAGGTGCATTGTGCTGCCACCCAATGCCAGGTACTCCATATCAGCAACCTCAATACTCATTAGACACCGTGAGAGAGCAGAATGGGTCGCTCTGCGGAACTCACGGACTTCGAATGTGGTCAGGTGATTGAGTGTCACAAGTGTCAGACATCTTTATGCAAGATTTCCACACTCCTAAACATACCTAGGACCACTGTGATAGTGAAGTGGAAACACGGAGGGACACGTACAGCACAAAAGCGTAAAGGTCGACATCGTCTGTTGACTGACAGAGACCGCTGATAGTTTAAGAGAGTCATTGTGTGTAGTAGGCATACATCTACCCAGACCATCACATAGGTATTCCAAACTGCATCTGGATCCACTGCAGGTACTATGACAGTTAGGTGGGAGGTGAGATAACTTTGATTTCATGGCTGAGCGGCTACTCATAAGCCACACATCACACCAGTAAATGCCAAACGATGTCTTGCTTGGTGTAAGGAGCATAAATATTGAACGATTGAACAGTGGAAAAAAATTGTGCAGAGTGATGAATTGTGGTACACAGTGTGGTGATCGAATGGCGGGGTGTGGATGTGGCAAATGCTCAGTGAACATCATCTGCCAGTGTGTGCAGTGTCAACAGTAAAATATGGAGGTGATGGTGTTATTGTGTAGCCACGTTTTTCATCGAGTGACCTTGCACCTCTTGTTGTTTTGTGTGGCACTATCACAGCACAGGCTACATTGATGTTTTAAGCACCTTCTTGCTTGCCACTGTTGATGAGCTATTCAGGGATGGCAATTGCATCTTTCAACATGATCGAGCACCTGTTCATAATGCACTGTCTGTGGCAGAGTGGTTACATGACAACAACATCCCTGTAATGGACTGGCCTGTACAGAGGTCTGACCTGAAACCTGTAAAACACCTTTGGGATGTTTTGGAACGCCGACTTCATTCCAGGTTTCACCAACAGACATTGGCACCTCTCCTCAGTACAGCACTCTGTGAAGAATGGGCTGCCATTCCCCAAGAAACATTCCAGCACCTGGTTGAATGCATGCCTGAGAGAGTGGAAGCTGTCATCGAGGCTAAGGGTGGGCCAACACCTTATTGAATTGCAGCATTGCTGGTGGAGGGCACCATGGACTTGCAACTCATCTTCAGCCAGGTGTCTGGATACTTTTGATGACATAGTGTAAATAGTTGTTGGTATCACCACATAGATAATGAACTGACATCATTTTGTTCCAGTGAGCTGTGGTGCCATTGAGTTAGTAGACTGGAGCCACTGGCTCAAGAGTAGTATCAACTGTCCCTCGTGCAACCCCATTGTCAATATCTATGAGGAAGAGTGGCTATCTGTTGGTTGCGTCCTTAGAAGGTCTTTGCTTGCCGATATATACACGGGGTTCACTGGCCTGAGAAGGGAGGCACGAAGTTTTGAGATTGGTGGTAGCATTGCGACAAGAGGTGGTCGTGAGGTCTGAGCGGCCAAAGCTGTGAGATATGCAGGGGGGCCTGCACAGAGTGGAGATACCAGAGTACTTCACCGGGGTCAGCATTGACTACAAGCAGCAGGCTGACATTTTGTCGGTTGGTTATTTACATTAATGTCAGATGACCACTTGCGGCCTGGCAGCCTCCTTCTACCTGGCTTTCATTGGCACACTCAGTAAGCACACTGTGGATCCATGGAACTGCCTGCTGATAAAGGGGAGTAACATTCTGTAATCCTCATGGTTATTTGTGTCATTGCCTACCTGCCCTCCTTATTATTTCCCAGTTAAGTGAACTTTTGGGAGAATTTCCTGAGGTACTACATGACAGGTTGGGAGTCACAGACATCATTTGATACCATATTCATGTTATGGATGATGTGCTGGTTTGCCAGTCACCACATCACTTGTCATAAGACCATCCACCATTCTTAGTACCTAAAGATCAGGGGCAGGATTTATGACCTGTAGTTGATCACAGGCTTCTCAATTAAAAGGTGATCCTGGATTATGTGCCAGTCCCTGATCTCAACACCTGTTTCACCTGGTTTTAGGGAGCATATTGGTTTACTGTATTAGATCTTAATCAGGCTTATTAACAGGGAAATCTAAGCATCTCATCGCTTTCACCCTGGATTGGAATTTATACGAGTTCATCCGAGTTCCATTTGGTTTGTCAACCAGTGCAGCAGTTTCATCCCATTTATTGGATGAAATTTTAGGTGATTTAAAGTTTAAATGTGTCTCCAGTTATTGGGGCAATGCAGTCATATTCAGTGCCTCCTTTGAAGAGCATTTAGAGCACATCGGGATGGTACTCTCCAGGCTTAGGGATGTAGTCCTGACTGTGAAACCTTGAAAGATGACCTTGGCTAAGCACCAAGTGTCATTTTTGGGTTACTTCGTACCTGGTGATGGAATTAGCATTGATCCAGAATGAACGAAGGCATTGAGGAATTTTCTGCAGCCACAAAATAAGAGAGAGATTGCCTCATTTGTAGTGATGGCTAGTTATTTCCGCAAATTTGTCCCAAACTCTGTGCAACCTTCAGCTCCATTAAATTTGTTACGCAGAAATAATGAGAAATTCATGTGAGCTGAAAGTCAGCAGGCAGCCTTTGAAGGAATCAAAACTGTGATTTCCAACCCACTGGTTTTAGCCGTACCTGACTTTAAGAAATGATTTTTGGTCCAGACTGATGCTTGCAATACTGGTATGGCAGCAGTTCTTTTACAGAAAGATCAAGATATCAGGCATCTGTTATCTTTTGCTTCCATACTTCTGGAGGGGCCTGAACTCAATTACTTGGTATATGAGTGTGAAGCATTAGCTGTATTATTTCCTCTGGAAAAATTTTGGTTCTATCTCAAACATCATAATTTGATCTAGAGATGTATAATCAGGTCCTTAGTTGGGACCTAGCAAGACAGGGCGTATTGCAAGATGGGCGGTCCACATTTTGGCTTTCCATTTTAAGGTTCAGGACACTGAGGGCTCTGATAATCAGGCTGCTGATGCCCTGAGCGGGATGTTCCAACAGCACGAGCTTGATAAGGAAATGTACTATCCTTACTAAGGTACCCAAACTGTTTAAAATTTTGTAAACTGAACAAGAATAATACCCATTTTCTTTTGGGGGGGGGGGGGGGCCCTCAGGAAGCAAATACTAGATGGACAGTAATCCAGCGACTGTTTTCTGAAGAATGGGATACTGTGTAACTGCAGGGGTAGCTAGAATTTATCTCCCCTGACCCTTAGTTATTCTGGTCTTCCAGTACTTTCATGACTCTCAAGTAGGAGGGCATTTAGGTCTTTATAAAACGTTGGAGACAGTCAAGGAGTAGCTGACCTGGTCAACACCTTATAAAAACATTAGAGGTTTAGTCAAAGAATGCCGAGATTGTAAGAATGGAAGACCACGTAACTCCCTGGCGAGGGGAATTCTGCAGTCGGAATGGGAAGAGCATCCACTGGACAAATTGTTTGTTGATTATGTGGGCCAGCTTCTCTGGACAAAAAAAGGCAATTTGTATATTCTCATAGTAGTGGACACCTTCTCCAGGTTCATTTGGTTGCTATCTAGCTGGGGTGAGAGTGCTCTTATCACCATCTCTGGTGGTACTAATATATGTTGTTGGTTTGGGCCACTGCAGCCATTGGTTATGGATACCGTTCCAGGATTTCTGGCAAAATTGTTTACACAATGGGATAAAACATGTTTCCACCACACCTTATTATACTCAGGGTTCCTTTGCCAAAAGGATTAACTGCAACTTGAAGTCAGCATTGATTATTTACCACCATAAATCACCCAAGAAGTGGGATACCACCTCACCCTGATTAAACTTAGTGTTTAACTCCGTGTGGCATGAAGAATCCCATGCCAACCCAGCTAACCTAATGCTCGCATATCCCCTGAATTCCTGACTCTCCAACTTATGCGAGATAAATTATCTTTTACCTCCATCTATCAGTCCGAAGGTACTTAGAGAGCAAAGGGACCAAATTTGGGGAAATACTAGGAATGTTCATTATTGTCAGGCCTGTCACTATAACAGAAACAGGTGCCCCTTTCAAGGGAAGACAGGGGACCTTATCTACATCAGGAACATTTCTGGATGGACTTCCCAGGATAAATGTTTAGAGAAACTTGCCCCACATTTCCTAGGTCCATATTCCATTGTAAAAATTTTAAGCCCAGTCAATCTTTTGGTCAGGGACCCAGAAAAGAGGAAGCTCATCTCAGTCAGGTTGAACTTTCCAGCAGAGTGAAGGGTTTTTAGGTCTGGGGCAAGACTTGTTCAGGCTTGAGAGGGGGATGTTCTCTTGTGGCCCCATTGCCAATATCTGTGAGGAAGAGTGGATATCTTTGGGTCATGTACTTAGAAGGTCCTTGAGAGGGGTCTGCTGGCCTGAGAAGGGAGGCACGAAGTTTGCCGATTGCAGTAGCGTCACAGCAAAAGGTGGCTATGAGGTCCGAGTGGCCGAAACCACGAGCTGCGTGAGGAGGGCCTCTGCAGAGTTAAGACACCAGAGTACTTCGCTGGGGTCAGCATTGACTACAAGCTGCAGGCTGACACCCCGTCAGTGGGTTGTCAACATTTGTTTCGGATGGCTGCTCGTGGCCTGGCTGCCCTCTTCTACCTGGCTTTCATTGGCAACACTCAGTAACCACTGTAACTGTTTGCTGATAAAGTGGAGTAACATTCTATAATCCTCATGTTGATTTGTGTCATTGCCTATGATTTTGTGGTTTGTACCCGACCCTCAGAGTTTTACTCGGTCAGCTCTTTGGTCAATAATAGAGGCTGTAATATTGTACTCAGACACTAGTTGTCATTTGAAAATTTGTCCCATTATTATATTACTTTCCTTTCTGGTTTGTACCCAATCATTAATGTTCTAATGACCAGCTCCTGGCCATAAATACAGCCAGAACAATTGTACTAACGCACATGTTGCCATTAAACAAAAGAGGGACCTTGTAGTTAGATTTAGGTGTTAACCAGTTCAGTTCTTTGATTGCATTTACATTTTTAAGTCTTTAGTTATAATCTGAACAACCTTTTGTTCTAAGGTGTGTTTGAAAGACCGGGTCATTGTAGGTGTATTTTAGCTGGAACTTGTAGTTCTGGCAAGTGAGTTCTCTTGTAATAAGTATTCAAAAGTGATATTTTAAGATGTTAATTCAGAACAGTCTTAATAATTGACAATCAGTTTAACTTTGAAAATATTAACAGCCAACTGTCACCAGGGAATTAGTCAAAATGGACAGGTTGGGATCCAATCGCACCATGGCTGTTGATTGAAATTAAAAAGTTGGTTGCTTTTAAATAAGCTTTATCAGTGTCATATTGTTTCCTAATCTGTTTAGTCTTTAAGCACAGGTGCACGTAATAACCCAGGACCTTTAGACATACAGCCTTCAAATTAAAAATTACGTCATCTGTTTTGAGTAACTCTTGTCATCAATGGTGCTTATATAATTTTCACGTGTTGCAGAAAGGCATGTAGTAGCAGAGGCTTTGTCCAGTGCAGTAGTAAACACTGCCATTTGACACAATAATGTGTGGGCTGCAGGTATGGTTGTATACTGTTAAATATACAGGTTGTGTGAAAAGTAAGTTACATTTGTGGGTCCTTCCTTCCACATTTTCTTTCATTCTGGTAGGTACCATGTTTCATCCAGTATGATGGATGTAGAGGAATTATAGGAAAAGTTTAAATGCTCTGGAGAAGTATGTACTGATTAAGTGGATGAAGGACAGAAAATATCCACTGTGGTTTACCACTGAAATTTGGAAAATACTGAGAAAGTAAAGGCTGTTGTATTCTCAGTTCAAAAGAGAATGAACAAATTATTACAGGAAAAAGTTAGTAGAGATTCAAGCATCTGTAAAAAGATAAATGTGCGATCCGTACAACGGTCATACCTAAGCAAAAGATATTGTTGAGTACACAAGAAAATTCTGGTCATCTATAAGACTACTAATCAAGTCTTAGGCTTTTATCCAGTCACTCATTGACCAACCTGCATGGAGGTAGAAGACAGCAAAAAGAAAGCTGAAGTTTTAAATTTTGTGTTGAAGAAATCATCCACACAGGACGATCATACAAACAGTGATGTGTTGCAAAGACTTCCATATGGGGGACACAGCAATGGTCATCCCTGGCATAATGAAACAACTAAAAGAGTTATTTGTTTATAAGTCACAGGTCCAGATGGAATCCTAATTAGCTTTTACGAAGAGTAGTTTATGGCATTGCCCTCTTACTTAGCTTGAATTAATTAATCTCTCATCCACTGAAAAGTTCCAGGTGCCTGGAAAAAGGCACAGCTGACTCTTGTATACAAGAAGGACCCAAAAAATTACAGACCAGTATCATTAACATTGGGTTTCCTGCAAAATTGTAGAACGCATTCTGAATTCGAATGCAGTAAATTTCCTAGATACTATGAAACTTGTGTCCACGAATCAGCATGGTTTTAGCAAGTATTACTAATGTGAAGATCAGCTTGCCTTTCTCTCACATGATATACTGCAAACTATGGAAAAAGGGCAACAGGAATACTTCATATTCTCAGATTTCCAAAAAGCATTGGATATCATGCCCCACTGCAGACAGTTACTGAAGGCATGAGCATAAAGAATAGGTCTCCAGCTATGAAAGTTGCTCAAAGACTTCTCAAGTAACAGGACCCTGTGTGCTGTCCTTGAGGGCTGATGTCAGTCAGTGACAAGGATATTGTAAGGGGTTCCCCAGCGAGATGTGAAAGGACTGCTATTTTTTTTCTGTATGCTCAAATGATGTGGCAGACAGGGTGAGCAGCAATCTGCAGCCGTTTGTTGATGATGCTGTCACACACAGGAAGGTGTCATCATTGAGTGACTCTAGGAGAATACAAGATAACTTAGACAAAAATTTCTATTTGGTGTGATAACTTTCAGCTAGCTTGAAATGTCTAAAAATGTAAATTAATGCGCACGAGTAGGAAAAACAAACCAGAAATGCTTGGAACATTCGTGTCGATTAAATGTCTAGGCATAATGGTACAAAGCGATGTGAAATGAAACAAGCATGTGAGGACTGTAGTAGGGAAGGTGAATGATTGACTTTTAGTAAAGTATGGTTTAGCTTTAAAGGAGATGACATACTAGTGAAACCCATGGTACTATTTCAGTTTTTGGGTCAGATTAAAGGAAGACATAAAGCAATTCAGAGGTGGGCCATTATATTTATTACTGGTAAGTTCAGTCAACATGCAAGTATTGTGGAGATGCTTAGGGAAACCCTGGAGGTAAGGAAACATTCTTCTCTAGGAACACTATTGAGAAAATTTAGAGAACTAGCATCTGAGGCTTATTGCAGTACGATTCTACTGTCACCAACTTACATTTCATGCAAGGAGAAAGAAGATTAGATGAGAGAAATAAGAATCCTCATGAAAGAATGTAGTCATTTCCCCCTCGCTCTGTTTGCAAATGGAACAGGAAAGGAAATAATAAGTAATTGTTCAGGGCATCCTATGCCATGCACCATATAGTAGCTTGTGTAGTATTGATGTAGATGTATTATATTTAAAAGATTTTATGAGTTTAACATCTCAATGAGCTTCAAATTTACTATATTCTTTGGATTTGCATTGTATTAAAGTCACCAAATTTTTAAACAATGTGGAATCCAGGATGAAATGTAACAGTACTATGAAAAGGAAACTTGCTACTCACCATATAGCAGAGATGCTGAGTCGCAGATGGCCACAACAAATAGACTCACAAAAGGCCTTTGTCAAAAACACATGACACACAGATACTTGTGCATGTGCACAAAAACACACGGCTGCATCTCATGCAACTGAAACCACAGAGAGAGGGTGTTCCTTTTCAACAAATATTTACTTATTTATTGCCACTGTTTAGAATGATATTGGATGCATCAGTATCATTTACATTTACAGTTACAGGGTGATTTAGAAACTGAGCACACAGGTTATTTTACAGTAGACTTACTTGTGTAGATACATATAATAATTAATGAAAAGGAAAAACCAAAACTTTATTTCTAATTTAATTTAATAAATACCGGCCCTCAACTTTGCTTTCAGCTGTGGTACTTGAGTGTTGACAAAACATAAGAAAATTTTCATATTTACTGCTCACTGACCCCTTCATCAGGAAATTGCCATAGTAGAGCAATTCTTACGGACTAGCCCCAAAGTATTCCTTAACTTTGTACTCTTACTTTTGTTATGAAGCCTGGTAGTGCTTTCGTATTTTGTACACTGTTTGGAAGCCTGTTGTGTAAAAACATTTAGCTTTAGTATGACCTTTATCAACCACTTGTAGTCAAGTACCATTGATGTGATATTGGACTATGTGATAACAAACTTTAACTTTTGTGCTACAAATGTGTACATATCTGTTTAGCATTAGTGCATAGTTTGCTATGACATACATTATAGTTTCACATACATACATACATACATACATACATACATACATACATACATAGATGGATGGAACTGTCGAAATTGTAAATTGTCTGAATTTGATTTTACAAGATTCTCTTGGTGATAGCCTTATATACCAGGTACAGGGATTTCTTTTCATTTCATTCACATATGGAGTGCAGGAAGAATGAGTGCTTGGATACCTTCATGTGTGCTGTAATTATTGTTAAAAGCCTACCACTTCCATTTCTTAAGCATCTCTGTGGCACTCTCCCTTGGATTAAACAAACCTGTGACCATTTGTGCTGCCCTTGTCTGTATATATTCAATATCCCCTGTTAGTCCTATCTGGTACGGTTCCTACACATTTGAGCAATATTCTAGGATGGGTCACATGAGTGATTTGTAAGCAATCTCCTTTGTAGACAGAGGGCATTTCCCCAGCTTTCTACAATAAATCGAAGTACGGCACCTTCTTTACCCATGACTCAGCCCACATTATCATCTCCCTTTAATATCCTCTCAAAGTGTAACACCCAGGTATTTGTATAAGTTTGCTGATTCCAACAGTGACTCGTTGATATTATAGTTACAGGTTACTACGTTTTTTTTCATTTTGTGAAGTGCACACTTTTACACTAGTGAACGTTTAAATCAAGTTGAAGAACACCACTTTCAAATTTTATCAAGAGCTAACTGAATATTTATGAAGATTCATTCAGGCAGTACTTCAATATAGATAACTGCATCAAGCCTGAGTTTACTTTTAATATTGTCCACAAGGTCATTAATACACATAATTTACTTGTGCATACACTGATCAGCCAGAACAGCACGATCACCTACGTAATCACTGGTATGGCCACCTCCGACAGGGATAACAGTAGCAATGCAATCAATGAGGTCTTGGTAGGTAGCTGGAGGGAGTTGGCACCACATAAGTTACCAAATTCCAGAGAGGGTGTTCTGATCTCTGATGCCACGTTCAGTCACATCCTGACCAGTTTCAGATCTGGCGAGTTGGGCGACCAGAACATCAACTGGACTTGCCACTGTGTTCCTCGCACCACTCCATCACTCTCTCCTGGCCTTGTCACATGGAGCATTATCTTGCTGAAAAATTCCACTGCCGTTGGAAAATGTAATTGTTAAGAAGGGGTGTACAATACTGCTTGCACGAGCTCCACCGGACCTACGGATGCCCACTTGAATGTGCTCAGAGCATAATAGAGCCACCGCCATATGTTCCTTTGGAAGACAAAGGCTTTGCGCCCTCCCATCAGCACGATTAAAAATGTATCACAATTCACGAGACCAAGTAATACTCTGTCACTGTACTAATTTCCAGTGCCAATGGTCACATGCCCATTTCAGTTGTAGTTGCCGCCGATGTTGTGGTTTAACGGTGACACACGTACGGTTCATGGCTGCAGAGGCCCATCGTTAGAAGTGTTTGGTGCACTGTGTATTCAGACATACTTTGATGATTGCTCCATGTCTGGTATCCATATATATTATGCTATCTGTCAGATACAGATATAAGGTGTTCTGCATATTACTTTTGTTGTAATGTCTGCTCAAATCAGCAAACTGCTCAGCTATAAATCTCAGGTGACGTAGGATAATTGAATGGAAAATTTGTAATGCTGAAGAAAGTAGGTTAGGTGCTATTCAATGTTGGAGCAAGCCATAGCTTTTCACTAATGTGTACTTAATATTGGACTCATTTTCATTATGTTATTGCATCAGTTGTATTCCGACAGTCATAAACAACTGCAATGTAATGTGTTGCACAAGGCAAATCTATGATAAAATAATGTTTCAAAGATTAGCTATTTGTCTGCAGCCCGTGAGGATTTGTATTCATGGTATAGCTATTGTTTCTGCAGACATATACTTTCAACTGAAGTCTAGTTAATTCATCATTTTATAACTAATGAGAAAATATATACATATAGATCAAACCTTTAGGATGGCTGAACTATCCATTTTGTTCCAATAAATTTTTTTTTTTTTTTTTTTTTTTTTTTTTACTCATTCATATGTAACTCATGGTACATCATCCTTTAATTTAATCTATGTTGGAATTTACCTTATCTGTGCCCAGTTTTATTTACTGTCTGATGTGATGTTGCCACATCATGTCTAGTGTGGTGATGATCAACGAGATGACTGTCAACTGGTTATTGAGCAGTATACATTCTGGAAGTACCCTGTGGGTTCTTCATTTTCCACTATAAACCTGATTCTACAGTGGTATCTGGCCATGGTGGCTCTCAGTCCCTACAAAAAAAAATTTAAAAAATATTGGGATGATGACTTTCTATCTACAAGAACATGGTGCCTTTGACAATTATTGCGGGCAAATTCCTCTATCCCTCAATCCATCCTTGTAGCTTCCTGACCTTAAATTTTCATGTCAGTTCAGTTGCTGTAAAGTCTGAGTTTGACTTGTAAAGAAATAATTCCTTTTTGTCCTACAAGTGGCACAGTCATTATGTCTAGGTACATTTCAACAGTTGAAAACTAACATAATTATTCCATGAAAGTAGATGTCTGAAAGGCTAACAATTACTGTTTCTTGTAAATTGCTTAACAACTACCTTTACATGATACAATGTATGCTATAATCATCTGTTTAATCTGGTCTATCTGGACTTAATACAAAGACATGCAATGTAATTCTTTATAATCACCTGTTGTCAATGTATTCTAAAACTTAAGAGTTCTTATTGATACGCACTGCTGCTTGAAATATCTTCTATGTCAATTAAACGCAATGATACACTGTCAAATGCAATGTGGTTCTCAGTAACCACTCATTATCAATGCTCTTTTTCTTTCAAAAGAAGTATATTTACTTTCACTAGATCTGCAACTTATGGGAACAAAGTTAGAACTAGCAATGTATTGCCATATATTATACCATGATGTGCTGTCACATGCAGTCTAATTCTCTGTAACTGTTCATTGTCCAAGTGGTGAACTGCTTTCTTGTGCTGTACAGCATACCCCAGCAGTTATTAACAACAATATCTTGACTTAATTAATTCCATCACTCTGCTAACAACTGTTTATTTATATGTAATGGAGCTTGAAAAAATATACATCTTTCACCTTTGCCTTATATATAATTTTGTAACATTATGAACACATGAAATATGTCTGTGAACTTGAAATAGCACTTCATATATGCTTTGTCAATTGGAAGGAGAACATGACACTTAGCCAAGATTTTAGTAACCTAAACTTTTGTATCTCAGACTCGCCTTCTGTTTAATTTTGAAAATGTGATATTTTTACTTTTGTACTTGACTCTATGGTGTTTAGCAAACATATCAATGCATCACAAAGTACTTCTTATAATATGAACGTTCTACATATCTATGATATACCCAACGAAGCAGTTAGTTGACTTGTCTATTAATTGATATGGGATATGTTGTAATTTGATGCATTTGGCTACCTTATTTCTATATTTTCGTGTTAATGTACTAATTTATGTTTGAGCAGCAACAGATATCAGATGAACACAGTAATTCTGTACCTCTCTTTATTATTTTCATGTTTATGTTTCAGTATTTCATGTTTATGTAAGATCAAACCCAGATATTAGAGGGGCTGCTTGTAAGTCAGTTGGTAGTATCTAGCATTTTTTACTTGAATTAACCAATACAGTATTTTACATGTCATTTACTCTCTCCTGTAGAATGCTAGTTGTTCACCCTTTGTTGATTAGTCAGTAGGGAGTGTTGGGGTTAATATTCGAGGACTGGGAAGGTGTAGCTGTGGCAAGTCCGTTCTGCAGGGAATGCCGAACACTCTTCTCTCTCCGGCATGACAGTGAAGTTCTGGAACAGTGGGGGTCCTGTCTTTGGGGGTCTGTCATCTTTTCTTCTTCAACTCCAACACTCTGAATCTTCTATTTAATTTCTTACTTCTCATTAGAGTACCATGATCTCCTTCCCCCTGTCCACATGCATATGCCTCTATTGCTGAGATCCTTCTAGCTTACCATGTCAGCACTTGCCATTGTTGACAAAAGCCTATTTTACAGGAGGATCTGGGAAACATGCTAGTATTTTTGCACTCTTCAAGATACTTGGTCAGGCATGTCATCTCATAAAGCAGTCTGCATACTGCACACTTCAAGATTCTCTACGAAGCAGTCTGCATACTTCAAGACTATTTACATTTATGTAAAGTACAGAGATTTGTGCATTTACGCTTAGGAATTTTTGCTACCTTTGAAACTCTAAGTTACATATTATCTCATACAGTTAAGAAACAACTTGTTCTTTCCTTCTGCTATTGAGTAATAATTTTGTATTATGTTTCATATTACTTTACATATTTAATCAAATAGTGGATTTATTTCATATCATAAGTAAAATTCTTGTTCCTCCATGTGTCGGAAAAGGTTTTGTTCATCTTTCACTTTCAAAAATCCTTTTGGGTGTGTTGAAACATAACAGACTCACTTAAAACATGCATTCTCCAGATGAATTTGGAATTATACATGCATATAAAAGCATGTGACTCATCTAGAAAAAATTATAAATGCTTGATTTCATTTACTTCAAAGTGTAGAAGCTCTGTACATGAAGGGAACCTCCAGTACTTCACAAGAAATGTAAATGCATTATTGCAATTATGTATTCAAGAAATTATACTCAAATAGTATCACAAATATGACCCATCATAGAATTGTACTTGCTGTTTTGGAGTAAATATACGATTATATATGTATTTTCAGTTTTTTGTGTGTTAATTTTAGTTGTTAGTTAATCAAAAAATGATTCTAAACAATGCCGCAGATTGTTTGGAGTTTATACATAGGGGGTCAGTACTTTGTTTGTATTTGGACAGAAAGTATGTTGCTTGTTGAGCATGTTTCATTTCGTTTCATTTCATTATTGCAAGTATGTTACAACTTATTTTAGATTTTTCAAGATGCTTTTAGTTACTTTGAGATCATAATAAATATTCAGCTGAAACATTATACTAGATTAAAAAATCATTCAACTTTATGGTTAAATCCTACAGTCGCTGTTTTCTGGGACTTCTGCTGTGACAGATCACCAGCAATTGTGAGTACTTTAACTTAAATCAAAATTAATTCATAGTAATGTTTTAGAGATGTGTTAGAAATGGAACCTGTGTCAGTGAAGAATGTGTAGGACACTTGTCTGACTCATACCATTTCCTCTTGCAATTCTGCAGAAACTAATGTGTGGATCAACTGCAAACAGCATCAAGAATACTAATTTCCCCATCTTCTGTCCTAATTTGTTTATTTCCATTACAATGTTTAGGTGTTACACTACCACTTTTAGTAACTCGTTGAAGATGATAAATAATTGTCAAGATGGTCCACATCTATTGGGTTATCTTGCCTCGTATACTGTACAAGAATTAGTTGCAATCTTATGAAACTCTTTGTACTTCATGAGTATGTCTGCTTTTTATGCATTAGTAAATCCCGTCAACCACTTTTGACCTACCGCTTGGACTGTCACATATTTACTGATTAGCAAGTCTTTATGCACACTGTAGGCAAACATAAGAACATTGTACCTAGCAACTATGTAGGTTTAATGACACAGACAAGTGTCAGTGGGGAAAATGTGTACAATATTATAATGCATAAATGACTCGTACTAGATTCCCGCAAGAAACCCCACTGACATTCTGAGGTATACCACTTTTAATTTCTAAATGTCAATAGGCATCGTTCCATTTAAAAAATTGCATGTTTTCACAAACAATACAGTTTTGAAGTATTATTATGATCTGTTTCTTGGCTAGCAATATGAGCTCCAGACTACCAATTCATTTTGTGAAAACCACACCTGTTCCCATTTCTACAAGATTTGCCGTGAGAATTTTAGATGATTCACCCTGTCCTTACTTGCAGAATCTCTTCTACTTCTTTACTGTAATTTACTTTTTATATCCAGATTAGCATCCTGATATTAGGCTCATTTTTCCCACCTATATCCATTCTGTAGGATGGGAAACATGCAGCTGGCACATCATCAGATTCCAACTTGTGTTTCAGAGGATGATTCAATAGTTTGCTTCTCAAATCCTATTCATAAACCATGCGAAAGCATTACCAAGTAAAAGTGAATCATTATGTTTATAGGCTTTTTAATCATCTTTGTTTGGTGTAATTGTTCTTAGGAAATATGTGATGCTTAACTCCTAATTTTTATGATGTCTGCAGTGGTTAGTACAAATTGTGATCAGACTCTTGTTTTTCACTGAAATCTCTCAAAATACTGGTAATTGTAGCATGACTCTGCACTAAAATGTCATTTGCCAGTAAGCACTCAAACTCATGTAAAGAATCTTCGAGGTGCCCGACAACATCGACACAGTAGGTTATGGCTGTGGAATGCTCAGCTGCTTAGATCAGGATTGCACCTTGCCATCATCGAGATGCTGTGATAGGTGTTGCTGGTTGATCTTACTATTCCTGCATGCTACCCATTTGTATAATTGATGCTGCTTGTCTTCCATTTATTACAGTCTGTGTGTTTGCTTCATGCAGACACCAGCTCCTCTTCTAACCCTACATTGTTTGTGCGGGTGACACTCGTCCCACTTGATTTTCCCATCTACATTTTGTCTCAGGTGGATGGAGTTCAGGCCCTTAACTCTCTGCCTGTAAGCTTTAGCCATCATTGGCTTGAACTGTTTGTGAAACATTATTATAGTTTGGAGGACACTTGTCATCTGCACGAGCACAAGTGCTAGAATCCAAAACAATGTGCACATTACTTCACTGGTTTCCTACACTCACTCAACTTTTATGTACATTACTTTAGGTATATCAAAACTAATTATAGTTAATTTGCTTTTTACATAGAACACTTACCTATGAGAAATAATGCTCTCTAAACCTCTAGTTTGTGGATTAAACATGTTAGATAAAAGAAAACTAGGACAGAGTTTAGCAGCAATCTTAATGTCTGACTGGAATAGTTCCATGAGCTGAGTGATGATGTTCCTGACAATGAAGAGAACGAGAATTCTGTACATTAAATTGGTCATATTTGAGGAATGGAACAAGAAGTATCAGAAAATCATGAATATCACAGGAAAAAGTAAATCAAGAGGGTATATTTCTTTTACGAAAAATTGGAACGGTTAAATGGAAGAAAATTAAATATTCTAAAAATATTATAACAAGATCTTTTAATTTTATTACACATTTATCAGGATCCAGAAATGAAGCCCATATATAAGGGTGGTTCCATAAGTACCTGGATTGACTGGGAGATGGCAGTTGTTGAATAATACCTCTGAATTAGAAACTATATGATCTATGAAGCATTTGTTTCAAGTCTGAAGACGCCACATTGTTTAGTATCCTCCAGTAGTGAATGTTGTGTGATCTTGTTAAAGTGGAGAAAATTCGTCATTGTTACCTGATGCAATATATTTTTTTAAACGCTTCAGTGCAACAAATATTAAAGCTCCTACTTTCAGGGAGTCTGCTCCTTTGTTGTCAACAGTAAAATATTGGGTGCCTGAGATTAAGCTAGGCCGTATGAGCAGCCAAGACGAGCATCGCAGTGGTTGAACATATGAAGTGATGACTCCAGAAATGGTGAAAAAAATCCACAAAGCAGTACTGTATGATTGTCTACTGTAAGTGCGAGCTGTCAGGCATTTCAGAATGTGTTGTACATCACATAACTTGGACATGAGAAAACTGTGTGCAAGGTTCAGGACGCGTTTGCCCACACTCGAGGAGAAACAATGTCATAAAGATGTTTCAGTTGAGTGTTTAGAGAAGTTTCAGAATAATAAAGATGATATTTTGCACCTTTTCATAACCATGGAAGAAACATGGGTCCGCCACTTCATTCCTGAGACAAAAAAATCAAAAAAATGGTTACAAATTGGAGAACAGACCCCAAAGAAGGCAAAGACCATTTCATCTGGCGGCAAGGCCAAGGCATCTGTGTTTTTTTTTTTTTTTTTTTTTTTTTTTTGTTTTTGGGATGCACGTGGGATAGTTTTTGTTGACTATATTGAAAAAGGAGTAACCATCAGTGGTGAGTATTATGCAAACGTACTGCAACATTTGGGCAAAGAAATCAAACAAAAATGGCCACATTTGGCCAAGAAGGAAGTGTTGTTTCTTCAGGACAATGCACCAGCTCACATTACAATGGCCAACATTAATGAATTAAAGATTCACTTGCTACCTCATGCACTCTATTCTGTTCTAAAACTTGAAAAAAAAGACTTGGTGGTCGAAAATTTTCTACAAATGAAGACATGATGTCGGCAGTTAATGGCTATTTTGAGGAGTTAGGCAGTTCCCATTATAAAAAGGGTATTGAACATCTTTTAAAGAGATACCTACAAGATGTGCAACTACAAACCCCACACATTCTTCTAACCACTTTCTTTTGAGCAATGAATACTTTTTGTCTAAATTATTATTCTGCGTGACATTATGAAGTGATAACATACTTTGCATACTAACTTCTATATCCTCAAAATTGGCAATTATTCTGAGTGCAAAAGATGCTGAAACTATTCGCTTTAGAAGATCCAAAATATGATTTTTCCAATTAAGATTCTCATCTATATGTACACCCAAAATCTTAGTGTGCTCTACCATGTCTGCTGATGTGCTATATTTATTGAAGGAACTGTACTTTCTGCAGCAGAAAATCGGATGTACTGAGTTTCTTCAAAGTTTAGAGCAAGCCCATTTGCAGAAAACCAATTAATGACTTTTCCAAATACCTTATTTGTATCATTTTCAATTGGACTTTCTTCTACTGGATTAATAATGATTCTTGTGTCACCCACAAACAGTGCCAGTTCAGCTTCCTATTTCAGATAAGAAGGGAGGTTGTTCACACATATCAAGAACAGAAGGGGACTGATGGACTGAATCCTGTTGAACGCCTAATGTAATTTAACACTAGTTTGATGAAGTGGTAAACTTACTTCAATCACTTGACCCATATAAGGAAACTTTTGGTTCCTGTTCTGTAGGTGACTTAAACCACTCATATGCTATTCCATAGAATTGTAATTCCTATAACATAATGCTTTGGACAAGTCACAGAAAATTCCTATTGGTGACGTTTTACTATTTAAAGACTCTATAATGTGGACAGTGAAATTGTATATTGCTGTCTCAGTGGAACAGCGTTTTTGAAATCTGAACTGTGATTTACTAAGTATCCCATTACTGTTGAAATGGCTAACCGTTAGTGAGTACCTTACCCTCTCAAGGATTTTTGATAATGCTGTAAGCAAGGTCACTAGCCAATGATTATTGACATTTGAGGTGTCCCCCTTTTTGTAGAGAGGCCTGACAATGGCATATTTTAACCTGTCTGTGCTGCATATGCATGTGTAATTTCTTTTATTTTTTGGAGAAGGCTTTGGCCAAAACTCAGTGTAAAACAATCTATTTCATGTGCCTGCCTGCAACTCAATGTTTCATCTTTACAGTGAGTAGCAATCTACCCTTTTCATAACTGTTAACAAACAAAAGTGGTTAACACTCATTTCTGTCTTCTAGAGGATAGAAACTTTCATTTCTGCCAAAACTTCCAGTTTAGCGAAGCTTTTGTGTAGACAGTCCATAATACAGGGGCTTCATTTTTTCTCCTTTCCAGCTGTGATGTACGTAAATTGGCTGTCAAAGTTGACTAGTAGGCTTTTAAAACCAATCATTCTTGTACAAGGTATGAAACAATGCTAATTCTAGTTGTTCCGTGTAATTATATTCATAACACTGACTGCATCACAGCATTTAATTGTACTAATGAATGCCTGGTTACATTATAATGCTTTTACATGCATGGTCATTCTTACAGCTGTTGTATTGCTTTATGTGCAATAGTTCAGCACTGTTCATGGAACAGACGTGCACTCAGTCACCATCAGCCATAGTCAACAGCTGCAGAATGTCTGATTCACAATTGTTGTTAATCAGTATTTTCAGTACAGTAATAATTTTGTCAATATATTTATACAGCAGAGGAATGGTGAATTTTTGTTAGTCATTAGACAACCTACCCACCAATGTTGTAAACTGAAATGAGTGGCTGCAGTTTGATATTAAACGTATTTTCTTTTTCTCTTGTATTTTCTTAATTACATTACTTTATTCCATTCTTCTCTGAATGATAAAGATCTCTTAACATTAGACTGTCAGTTCATGTTTCTTCTGGTGGACCAATATATCTTTCAAGTATCAAATGGTATATCCAAATGATTAGGCAACTTGATTCTAAAGTAGCATAATAATTTGATGTAGGTGGTAGGAATTTTATTATTTATGCATTTACTCTGATATGATATAATGATATGAGAAGCTGTGATTGACAGGTTCACTTACAGCCCTATGTTTGTTGTAAAGTTACACATGTTTTGTCATTTTATTCGACTGGTGCTACCAGGGGTATGAAACTTAAGTAGGGACTTTGGGTAACATCACCTTGATTTGCTGCCAAGCACACTTCATTTTCTTGTTAAGTAATTTAAAGTACTCAATATTGCTTTTTGTTTCATAGTAAACAGAAGGTGGTTTCGTTCCATTGTGTTCCTGATTATTACTTCTTGTTTGTATTGCACTCTTTGAATCTGTTTCGTCGATAGGTCATATTCATCATAGACAGCAGTAATCTTTGGAACTCAGGTCACTCATTTGAGCCACCATGATAATCCAGCATGTTCTTATGTCTTGTACTGTGTGCATGTGTAAGATAATTATCAAAATATACATATGTGCAGATATTAGTGAGAACAGTTTATTCTGTATACCGCTATTTGTACTGTCATGTACAATTACCCAATGCCCAACATAAAATATTTCACTCATATGTTACCTGGTACTATAATCTTGAGTGTTATTGGCTGTAAACATGCCTACCATCAGATTCCCGTAGCATCGGATGACTTCCCTAAAACAGCTATTATCATGCCGCTTGGTTTGTTCTAATACCACTTTATGCCGTGTGGCCTAAGAAATGCAGCAGCGTTTCATTGACTCCATCCTACCCATAGCTAGAGTTTTGCTCCACATACCTGGACGACATACTAATTTTCAGCAAGTCAGCTGAGGAACATGAAAATCATTATCCAATGGCATTGAGGTCAACAAAGAAAAATTACAGTTGCGTCAGCCTTCCGTCACTTTCTTGGCTCACACCGTCTCCACTGACATAATACAGCCTCCCAAAACTCGTGTGCAAGCCGTCACTCCACTGCCACCCCCGGCTACTTACAAAGAACTCCAATGTTTCCCGGGCACAATAAGTTACTGCCGTCGTCACCTGGCTTCTGCCACTGCCGTGCAGGCCCTACTGACAGACTCGCTCTTGGGTAAACAGACTTCAGGACTCAAGCCCGTTCACTGGACTGCACCTACACAGGAGGCTTTCAATGTATTAGACTTCTTTAGCTCACCCTGAGCCGTCCATCACTACGGATGCCAGTGACATTGCAGTGGCAGTGGTACTACATCAATGCAAGATAGACATGGTTTCCCCTCTTCATTTCTTCTCTAAAAAGCTGTAACCAGGTGAGAAGAAATTCTCCACTTTTGATAGAGAACTCCTTGTGGTCTACAAGGCTGTCAAACACTTCTGCCCTGATGTGGAAGGTCACTCATTCTTCATCCTCGCAGACCACAAACCACTCACAGATACTTTCTGCAAACCCCCCCCCGAGGACCTACCCTGCCTGCGTTTCTGTCCCTTTAATCTAGTCTCCCAATTCATAACCGATGTTCACTATATCAAATATCACCGCAGATCAATACTATTTCATGCATAATTGACTTATCCAACCACTCTACAAGCCTCTGATGAGGAATCTCAAGCTCTCCTCACAGGCCCTCAAACATCCATTGTGTTTACTAAAACTAGATTCCCAATTCCCTAGCATTGCGGACAAAGCTGTTGTGTGACTCTTCTCAGTGGTGTCTGCTAGTAGAATGAGAACTCGAACATTGAGAGTGATGTCTGAAATGTTGTCAACGTGGTGCGGGGGTACATTGCAGAGCAGGGTGACTGACGGAGAGGGTGTCTCCATAGTCGATAAGGTAGCAGCAAAACCTGCACACGAGGTGGAGGGTGACGTGTCTGAGAAACCCGTAGAAGGTGACAGGGAGGTGTCAGGTGAATAAAACAGTGTGGTGGCCTGAGGAGATACACTGTCGGACTCCACAGTGGGAGGGAGACTGGCAGGAGAGTCATTAGGAGGATCAGACTGAGCCAGCATAGGGACATCATGGTCCATGAGTGCTGGTTTGAGTTGGTGTAACAAAACAGTTTGAGGACTGTCTTTGACGTTGATGTCGAAAGTTGTATCGCCCTGCTGCAGGACTTTAAAGGGGCCGAGATAAGGTGGTTGCAGAGGCTGTCAGACCGAATTCTCTCAGCATTACATGGGAGCAAGTGTTGAGAATGGTTGGCAAGTGGCTGAAGACGTACATGTTTGAAGTGGGTGTGCATGCAACTTATGACATCGGGGGAGTGGGAAGTCTTCAGGTACTTGAGGCTGAATGAATTCCCCTGGTAGGATGGGGTTCTCCACAAAAACGAATTCTGAGATAGTTCCTGTAAGTTGGGCTTGAAAGTTGAACGGAGACTGAGCAGTACTAATGGAAGTGCATCAGACCAGAGGCAGTTGTGGCACCTGAGTGATGTGCCTCCATTCCACTAGCCTGTTGCTTTGTGGGTGGTAGGCTGTGGCGTGAATTTTCTTTATGCCGCAGATGTCACATGGTGAACAGGGAAGACTCAAACTGCCAACCTCAGTCAGTAGTGATGGTGGTCGGACAACTGAACCTAGCAATCCATGAGGAGATAAAACTGTCAGCAGTGATGTTAGGTAAGGGGTCTGCCTCTACTTGGTGGGATGTGTGGTCAATTCTGGATAGAATGTATCTGTGGCCCTCCGCGATGGTGGAAGAAGATCGATATGTACGTGATGAAATCGTCCTGGAGCGATGTTGAACTTGCCCAGTGGTGGGGCGGTATGGCGGCTGACTTTTTTGCATTGGCAGGGGATGCAGCAGTGTGCCAGGGTCTGACAGTACCATTTTATATTTTTCCAAATTAAACACTCAGAGATGAGCCATGTGCTGGAGCAGACACCAGGGTGAGTGAGGTTATGCAGTTCGAAGGCCAGCTGGAGCAGTGAGTGGGGAGGGGGGGGGGGGGGGGGGGGTAACAGGCATACGGTACTGGTAGAAGAGTCACACAATGCAGACACCACTGCCCGCCACCCGACGACCAGTTAAACATCAGTGTTGTGCATAGCCTCACCCTCCCTCGTGAGTAAGACCTGATGACAACTGCCACCTTCATCTCACCGGACAGCTTGATCAGCATCCGGGCTTACCCCACCATCCTCCGTTCAACTCACCTGCTCTCAGGCTGGCCTCCGCATCATCTACCCTCGCTGGCTCAACGACTTCAAGGTAGACCTGCCTCCCATTGCTTTGCCTCCAAAATCCACCACGGTAGGGGTGGAGGTCCTGGTTGTGTGGCTCCCAGCTCGTACGAATACCAGCAACATCAATGCCCACATGGTCTCCCCTCAAGACTCGTATGCAGTACTCCTTACTGCCAGGGGGTGGAGGTGCTGTGTGGCATTGATAGGTCATATCAACAATAGACAACATTAATCTTTGGGACTCAGGTCACTTATCCGAGCCACTATTTTAATTCAGTCCATTCTTATACCTTGTACTGTGTGCATGTGTATGATAATTGTCGAAATATATGTATGTGCAAATATTACTGGGGACAGTTTATTCCGTATACCACTACTTGTATCCTGTTCCCATAAATCGTACTGTAAATATGTTACTCCTACTCTGTCTGATTTTTGCTAATACCTGTAATATTGTGGCAGATAAATAATTCCACATTAGGTGGAAGTGGCCACGAGTGTGTGAATATATAATTGCTTTCTATCTCTGAACATGACCTTTCAGCCAAAAGCTTAAATGTTTAGCACTCTTTTCATTATACCTGTCTGCATCTCACTGATTGCTCCATGTGGTGAATAGCAGTCCATCTTTTTCATAATATTGTTCTTATTGGGTTTTTGTTTCTTATAAAATTGAAGTAGCTTTTATCACATGATTTTCTGCAAGCTCATATATATTTGTTTCTGCTTACAAATCCATGTGTGAACTGCTAAATTGTAAGTATATTGCTCATATTCTACCTTATTTTTGTTTGTGTTCATTTCCATACTTTCTTGCATTTAATGGAGAACTCATTGGAGTGGAAGGATGATTCTAATGCATCAATTTTTGCTAAAATGTATTGTTTGTAGTACTTGTCAATAATGTGTGATAAAATATTTGAAGCTGCTGTTGAATTTTTTAGTATTTGTGAGGAAGGGTTCTCCAGTCACTGAGACTACAAAAAATAGTCTGTGGCAAAAAGCAATAGTGTTCAAAGAAGAATTGCATAGTCATTCAATGACAAGATGTAAAAAAGTTAAATACCAATTTTGTCAAAAGCTTCCTAGCATGAAGTTCTCCATTAAATGTGAGAAATTACAGAGGAATGTATGAACATAAAGTAGAAAATGTGCAACATATCCAAACACATTTAAATCAAGTAGTTTACACGCAGATTTGTACACAGGAACAACTATATGTGAGCCCACAGAAAAGCAAGTGGTAAAACCAGCTTCTATTTTATATGAAACAAAAACAAATATGGAATCATTTACCCCACAAAATGTTACGGAACAGTGCGGTACATATAAAAAGTTGTAATCAGGAACACAATGTCATGAAACTATCTCTCTTTGTCATGTCATGTGCTTGTCGGATTTTGACATGTGCTAACATGCAGTTATTCCCACATGATCAAAATTGCAATATTGGGATTAACAAATCAACAGTTTTACAGTCAAAAGGTGAACATATTGTCATTGACAAACTTTTTGTTTCTTGATTGAGATTTCATGAATATATTACCTTGTACAGTCACAAAAAGATTTCCATGCATGCACTTAATGTATAAATGAAAAATATTATCATCTAATACTCATATTCTGTTTGATAAATGACTCAGTTTGTGCCCTTCTACATCAGATTCCTCATTTATAATGTGACACTCTGGTCACATCCAATGAGAAGGCCATTTCCCTTATTTATAGTGTGTCTCTTAACTTTGTCGTTAGAAACCTGGAAACGTCTGTTGTAAAATTGAAATTGTGTGGCTTCAGTAAAGAACAGAAACATAAAACTGTGTTTTATCATGATTTTCAAAGAATTACTTACAAATCATCAAAATACTGCACTAAAGTACTGTGTTATTATTCTTTACTATTTGTTATTGTAGCTGGGGATGTCTGATTCTGAACTCGAGTAAAATGCTGGGTGGTTACAACTGAAGTGTTTCTGCTCAGGGAGATCCAGTGTGGGCTGTAATTACCATATGAAGGTGAAACTTGGTTCTGCATTATCCCACTAGTGTATCTACCAATTTACATTGGGAAAAAATTAATTTCAATTTTTGTCACCAGGTGCAAATCTAATCCCATTCAGCATTTTGTAGACATCTCCAGTGCTTATATTGAGCAAATTGTGTAAAAAGTGCTTAGTAATAAACTGACAATTATTCCCTCCTGTCTTGTTTGAACTTTTCTACTCATGTCCTGTTCCTAATCCACTTTATGTGCAAACATGTCTATACATCTTTCTTGCATTCACAGTGCCAGATTTGCACTCGGGGGCCAAAATTGGAACTTTTACTCTGGAAAAAAAAATCACTTCTGTATTTATGCATTATAATATCTACCAAGTTTTGCTGCCACATGATATGTACACCACACACTGGACCTCTGTGAGCACCTGCATTTCAATTATAATCACCCAGTACTAGGATGTTAAATTGTTCTTTAAAATCATTTATTTGCAAGATACTACACATGAATCTGCTGGTTTGGGCCTAATTCCTAGTATGTCTCAACCTTAAACTAACTAAATCATCATGAGACAACATGCATTGTAATTGGCTTGTGTTAGCTGCAAATTGCATACATTATTTTAATGTGTGGATTTATGACATGTTGTTAAACATATATACTGTAAATATGCTTCATTGGGTATTAAAAGTTGTATGATACACAGTTACATGAAGCAATCACTATGGATAATAATATGCTTCATTTGCAGACTGTTGTATTACTAAACAGTGTTGACGAAGAACAATGAAGCAGTTGTAAGGAACGCCAGTATGAATGTTTACCTCAGTATTGGAGATCAGCATGTTTATGATGAAATTAAACAGAAAAGAGGTCAAGATAAGGAGATACATTTAACTCTTAATGCAACAGCATTCAGTTGGCATTACAGATTGAAGAGCTTTGGGAGAAAGGAGGATCATAGCAAGGAATATGAAAGTAAAGTACAATTAGCAGAACTTTAAAATTCATTTTGTTATGTGTGCATTACAACATGTGAAGGGTGACTCAAAAGAAATAAAATTTTAGATAGTAAAAAATTAGCATATTTGCATACTTAGAGCAAATCACTTGTTTTTAATTGCCAGTTGTCATTGTTTATTGAAGAATTTCTTTGCTTAATCTCCCACATTCCCATATTAATGTGCCAAATCAGCATTTCTGTAGCAGAAATGTGAATTAGAAGGTATTTGACATAACCTGTTGTCAAGTTGCAAGAATGTCTTACTTTTTGTCAAGTACTGTTCCTGTCAGGACACAAGTGGAAAAGTTCTCAATGTTCTTTCTGTTAACAAACTGTCTGTAGCATATAATAGGCATGGAATTACTGATAAAAAGAAAAGTTTAAGGTTCTGTAGATTTATAAGGGTTGTACACTCAATGAAAATTATGCAGTCTTCAAAATTAATGGACATGTGAAGAACCTAAGCTTTTGACACTGATGACAAGAACATAGATTTAAAATTATGAATCTATGGTGATAAAATACAGGGAGCCAAAGGCAGTGTGCAGGTTGTGCACAAAGGACATTGCCATTACAAGAGTCAAAGAACTGAAAGGGAAGTGCTAACTGAGAAGGAGGACAGGCAGGGCTGCAGCCTATCCCAAATGTTTTTCAGTCTCTACACTGAGCAGGCAGTAAAACAGAGTGGTACATGATGGATCAACAATCCAGATCTTTAAAGGGCATTTCAAGTACATTGAATGCCATGCAGAGACCATTTGAAGACATGTAATTTTTGGTATCCGAAATTTGCCTAATGTGTCAAAAGTGCAGAGACCGGTAAGGAAATTCGAAGATACATGACTGACTGGAAACATAAAATCACATGGATGTCCTCATACTTGTCAACTGGTAGGGAATGTCTCGGTCATCAATGTCCCACTGCTACATGTGCAGTGAAGTGAATTCACCGCCATTCTCAATGGTGAGCCCTTCTGAGATTGAATTTGCATTGAATTTTAACAAAGATCTGCATTTACATTCTTTTATGATCCAAACAACACATGAGCTGAGGTCAATGGACAAGTATTTGCTGATTGGGTATTCACAAAACAAGAATTTCAACAACAACAAAAAATCTTCTGTGACAAGGCACCTTTCTGGCTTAAAGGTTGTGTGAATAACCAAAATTGCTGGGTTTGGGGCACAGAGAATCCTTACAAAGTCAGCGAGAAGTGTCTTTATCCAGAACAAGTCACTGTTTTGTGCAGGTTATGGGCCATACGTTTTTGAAGGCAAGACTCGAAATGCAGTGAGAGTCACTGGTGATTGTTATTGCCAGATGATAACAGTTTTTATGGGCGCAATTGCAAGGGCATGAATTGAATGTGAATGTGAAAGACATCCACCAACCGGATGAGGGCAACCTGCCACAATGCTTGTTGAAACAACTAGGGTGCTAACAGAAAGATTTCCTGCTTGTCTCATCTTTGTAATGGCGATGTGAACTGGCCACTGGTGTCACGTGATATGACACCATATGACTGTTTTGTGGAGGCATGTCAGATCTTGCATTTAGTTGAACCATACCATACCTCAAAGTAGAAATTAGACATGTCATGGATCAAATTCATGTGGAACTTTGCTCCAGAGTCATCAAAAATTTTGTCCAAAGAATGAATGTGTGTGTACAAAGCCATGGATGACATTTGCTAAATATTTTGTTTCGTGTTTAACTGCCGTCTTTGTGTTTTGTATTAACATAGTAATACTAGTAATTTTCAAATAAATTAGGTGCTTTGTTATTTAATTAGAAATTGTGTTTTTTATGTAACACCTGACATGACAGAACCATGGAGTGCTTCCATTAAAAAGCAGTCACCACACAAATTAAGACATTTATCCCAATGGGAGATGAAACTATCACTTCCTTTTCTGTAGAACACAGTCAGCCACTGACAGATCCACAACAGCACCCGAATCCGTGTCCAGCTGAAAGCAACGTCCGTGCACATCTTTCTTCAGACTGCCAAAGATGTGAGAATCACACAGTGATAGATTGAGGCTTTATGGAGGATGTTGGTTGGGTAACATTGCAAGTCGCTGAAGTGTAGCCTTTCTCCAATTCACAATGTGGCAGGTGGTAATCGTCATGCATTAAGGTCATCGTGGCCTTAACAGAACTTGTGTGAACAGTTTTGGGTTGCTTTGTTGGGGGAGACATGGAATGTTTCCACTGTTGGCTTTGGCACTTTACCTTAGGCTATTGGAATACTGTCAGCTGGAATCGTCCTGTTATATAATAATGCTTGCCCCCATGCTGCCAATTGGATGAAATGTATGCTCCTCTGATTTTGCTGGGAAATGCTGCAACACCCTCCATACAGCCCAAATCTTTCTCTGTGTGATTTTCATATCTTCGCTTATCTGAAGAAAGAAAGATATGCATGAATGTCAGTTTCAGTTGGAAGAGGAAGCACTAAAGTGATAGTAGTTGTGGAATCATCAGCAGCCATTTGCCTTCCTCAAAACAAGAGTTGATCATCTTGTCACCCAGTGAGATAAATGCCTTAACGTGTGCAGTGATTACTTCTGAACGGAACTTGCGGCAAGTGTTAAGTTGTTATTTGAGTGCCCCTCATAAAATGCAGGATCGTTATAGCACAAAAAGCACTTCTGGAAAAAGGATTTCATTAATATACAATATAAATTTAAGTGTTAGGAAAAAGTTGCTGAAGGTAATTGGGGTAAAGCTGTGTGGTAGTGAAATTGGATGATAAGCAGTGCAGACAAGAATAGAATGGTAAAAATTTGATGGGTAAATTGAATAAACACTTGGATGCAATTGAATCAAAATGGGGAAAAAAGATATTTGTGGTACAACTTCTTGCGAAAAACAACAATAATAATAATAATAATAAGTACGACACATTCCAAGGCAATGAGGATTTCACAGTTTGGAAACATAAGTAAGTTGCAGTTGTCATATAGGTATGAAGAGAACTTCAGAGAATAGAATAATGTGAATAGATGTATCAAACCTGTGTTCGGCCAGGAAAGAACTGTATTCAGTGGCACCTGGGTATAACAAGTGCGTGCTGAGGGGTTTTAGTGTCAGTTATTCATTTTTTGAAGTCACGGTGCTCGTGAGGGCTGTCTGTGCACCCTCTCCTTTGATTCTGCAGGCTGCAACTGTGCTGAGTTTAGGGTTGAACAGTGTTTGCAACGTTAATTCTACTGTATAACCATGGCACACCAAAGAGTACATACTCCTGCTGAAATGCGTCAAACATTTTGAATCGAATGTATTGTGTGCCTGCAGGGAGCTGTATGGATGTATTGGTGGACTGCTACACATGTCGGGCACAACATATCGGTGATGCGTCATTTCTATCAACAGTGGTCTGTGGAATGTGCCCTCACCTGTAGATGAGGTTCAGGACATCCACATAGTACAGATGCGTGTCAAGATTGATGCATTACACGACAGCAGTGACCGACCAAACATAATCCGTGAATGAAATTGAGGTACACATTGTGTCGTCAAGGATCGTGGGAAAAGGTCTGTGCCTACATCTGTGGGTATGTACCCCAGGACACTGCCTGGTGTGTCACATAAGCTACCCCATACCACTCCTAGTCATTCATTTCCTGTTCCACTTGCAAGTAGAGTGAAGGAACAACAACTGTCTACAAGACTCCGCAAGAGCTCTAATCTTGCATATGTTATCCTTATGTGAAATGTATGGTGGTAGAAGTAGAATCATTCTGTAGATAGCTCTAAATGCCAGTTGTCTAAATTTTCTCAATATTTTTCTATAAAACAAACGTTTCCTTTCCTTCAGGGATTCCCATTTAAATTCCTGAAGCATCTCTGTAATTTTTGTTAGTTATTTTAACCTACGGGTAACAAATCTAGCAGTGCACCTCTGACTTGCTCTGATGTTTCACTTTAAACTGACCTGGTGCTGATCGCAAATAGTCCATCAGTACTTCAGAAAGTGTGCAGTTATGTCCTATATGCAGTCTTCTATACAGATGAAACACACTCTTTCAAAAATCTGCCAATAAACCAGAGCGGACTGTTTGTCATCCCTACCACAGTCCTCAGATGCTCATTCAATTTCAAATTACCGTGTAACATTCCATCCGGGTATGTAAATGATGAGATTGTGTCAAATAGAAGATGTCTACATCTGTGTGTTCCATATTTGAACATTACGGGTTTTGTTTTTCAAGCTCATCTGCATTAACTTACATGTTTCTACATTAGAGCTAGCTGCCACTCATGAGACTAGCTAAATGTTGTCTATAACCTTGTACATTCACTCTTCCCATATACCACAGCTGCAGATTGCTGTACTCCAGATCATCCATGTATACAGAAAATAATGGCCTTATCACAATTCCCTGGGGCACTCGAGATGATACCCTTGTCTCTGATGAACGCTTGTTATCATCTTGCTGCAGGACTGCGATCAAGAGCGGTTCTGGCCAGATTACCACTGATGCACAGTGACTCGGGTGTCATGAAGGGGTCAAATGGAATATCAAGTGCTACTCTGTTGTTATTGCTGAGAGTAGCTTCTGTCTGTCTGTCTGGGAACATACTTTTTCTCCAGAGCTTGCAAGGACCATTGCCAAGTTGCAACAAACAGCCCAAGATGCTTTGGGGCAATGTATCACAGGATGCCATTTGGCACCTTTATGATCATCTATGTGTGTGAGAATATACACCTGCATTGCCATCAGAGAGTTGTATGCATTGTAGTGATGTGACAGGACACCCTTCACTGTGACACGTGTTTCATTTGACCTGAATTACAATGATGTCACATCGTGTGACAAAAAATGACCATTTCCTTGAAGGTGTTGCAGTTTCCTTTTTCAGCAGAGTACATGGTATGCATTTTATTGTAACCTGTCTAGTTTAGTAAATAAATTACCTTCCTTGACAAGGATCTCAATATTTGCTTATTTTCTGTTTATTGTTGTTACTAAGTATATACTACAGGTCAAAAGTATTCGATCACCTATGAAAAAAAAAGCTGTACACTTTATTTTAATTGACAACTACACTCTTCAAACTAAATAGGCTAACAATACAAATATTTTCTCTCTCTGTCATTAAGTTCCCTTCATGCTAATAACAGCTGCACAGACTGTCAGCATTATGGAGATAATACTTTTGCTGAGATTACAGTCCAATACATCCGTAATCCATAGATTTTCAACATTACATTACCTCAGTTCTCTGATCTCCCTGCCATGTTCATCCCATAGGGTGAGGTGGTGCAGTGGTTAGCACACTGACTCACATTCGGGAGGATAACGGTTCAAACCCGTGTCCAGCAGTCTTGATTTAGGTTTTCTGTGATTTCCCTAAACCGCTTCTGGCAAATGCCATTATGGTTCCTGTGAAAGGGCACAGTTGACTTCCCTCACCATCCTTCCCTAATCTGAGCTTGTGCTCTGTCTCTAATAACCTCGTTGTGAACAGGACATTAAACACTAATCTACTTCCTCCCTCCCTTAATTATTCGATGGGACTTATGTGAGGTGGCTGACTTCACCAGACCATATTCTTCAGTTTCGCAAATTTTTCTCCTCTATTGACTTACTGTCAGCACAATTTAGAAGTCTGTTTGGGATCATTGTCTTGCTGCAGAACAACCCACAACTAATATGTCTCTTGGCAGATTGAACTGAATTGTTGATCAGTATCTTGTCATATCCTTCCTTCCTTAATGTACGATTAATTTTCACTAAAAAAACTGATTCTATCACCCACAAAACATCCCCACACAGTGACTGACCCTCCACCACTCTTTGTCATTGGCACTACATGCTGACTTCATATGTTCTCCACAAAGTCAATGAGTAAACATTCAGTGAAGGCTTCCAAATTTCAAATTTGTTTCATCCACAAGCACCATCTCGCATCATTGTTGCGCTCTCCAGTTTTTCCGTTGCTGTACCCATTGCAGTCAGTTCAATTTCTTTCTATCCATCCATTTAAGTCATGGTCACATAAATGTCATTGCACTGCTGAGACAAAAGTTGGAGCTTCTCACATATTGTTTACTTTGTTGTTAATTTGAGGTGCAGGAAGGGTCCTCCCATTTACTCTGTACACAAATGAACTAATCTTTGCTTTACAGTGTTACTCTGGGTCTTCCAGATTGTCAAACACTTGTGCTGGCACCAGTCTGCTTGAACTGGTGCAATGTATACACCACTGTAGGCTTGGTTAAGCCAAATTTTGTTACTATTGCCTTGCTAGAATAGCCTTTGCACTGCAGAGCTATAATTACAGCACTTTTCTCAATTCCGACCTCCTCCTTCCATCTTATTAGGAGGCAATATGGCATGAACTTGATCAAGTTTACAAACTCACTACTAGAGGCACACAGTGTACTATAGACTCACTGCTACAAAGGCAGCAGAAGAAATGAAACCTATTTAAATGTAACTCTCTTAGGTAAAGGCCGTCATTGTTGTGGATACTCACCAGCACCTCTCTGGGTGAACAACGATTTGGAAACATAACAGATGAGCTTAGTTTTTGCATGTTTCTACTTGTTTTACTATCAGAACACTTTTATGATAGAATATTCGCAGACAACAAGTATGATCATTGAAACCAAACTACCACATGATGACCAAAGCTCTAGGACACCAGAAAAGATCAAAATGCATCTGACAGCAAGCCATCCGAGTCATTGAAATTAGTGTTGGCACATCTCAAGGACCAAAGCAGCATGTAAGTGGTTTTATAGTGGTCCCAACATAAACTGTTTCTAAATCTCAGAAATGGAATTGTGTGATTGCAATTCAACCTCTTTAAGAGATCTGATGTGAAAGATTTTAATGTATGCCACTTACTACTAGCACAGACATTCTGCTATTTTAAGTGTTCTCTCTGTCAAGATAACTGTAACTGAATTGGTAGAGATGCGTCTAAACACAGGGATCATATTGAGATGCTACAGCAAAATATAAACAAAATCAGGAATCTCCTCTTTATAACAGTATCTAGTTTTGTAATAAGTTTCTGCTGCTGAATCATGTTCCATCTGTGTATTATAGTGCCAATATGTTCCATCTTCAAAATTTGAATTCAGAATATTTTCATGTGCTTCTGGAAGGTGTGAAATGTCACAACTGGTGTCCCTAAAAGTGTTGGCATTATAAATTCCAGCTCAGAGACAAGGTTATTCAGTACAAATGAAATATAAATGAGTGAGTGAATGTACAATTGCTCATTGGATTACACTGTGTCTGTTATTGTTATATTTCCAATTCTTAATTTTCTGCATTCAGTTACAGTTATCATTCTACAGCTTGCTGCATTGATGCATGGAAATCACCTAAAGACAGTTAATGTCACAGGGAACATGGGATTAGTAGTACTAGATTGTAAATTGGCAACTGTAGCTCTAATATTTGTTTTCACTGTTTTATTCAAATTTCAGGTTTTATTGTTACTTCACAATTATTTGAAATGTAACTGTGGCATTAACTATCTTTAGAAGTATTCAGTGATGGTTGTGTTCCAACTTATTCCTAGTGATTTCACCAGTCTTCTTAAAAAATAGTTTACTGTAAACCATCAACATTATTTTTCCTGTTATCTTAGATTGTGTGGGTGAAGAGTACATTGGATTTTGTCCAAGGAAAGGGTTTTGTAATGGTTCATCTGCTCTTTCACATCTAGCTGGGATTTCCAGAAGGCAGTTGCCTCAACATCAGTACGAGTGTTTCCCATAGCTTTGTACTTGTGTATGGAAATACATTTTATTTCACATATGTAATGTAGATATTGCAGGCCCTTAGATAGGGATTTCATATTTGTCAGCAACGTTTCTTAACTCATTCACTGATTGTAGATCTCATTGTATTCCTCTTTCGTTACAATTGTGGGCCATTTTCTTAGACGTTTTCCTATTCTATCAAAAATGCAGTCAGTGTATAAGTAACTGTGTCCTTGTAAAAACAATTATTAGTACTAGGTTACATATTATGAGGGAGCACAGAAGCACAAACTGTTGCTCTGCATGAGAACAACAGTGTGACTTAAATTATATGATTATTTAGGTTCTGCTTATCCTGTTTGTTTTGATCCATTGTGTGTCTCGTTAATTTTAAATTCCAGACATGTTTGCCTTTGCATGTAAGCTCCTCATATGTGTCTGGGTCACACATATAAAATTTTCTTGAAGATTAAGACTGAAACAAAAAGCAACAAAGTTCAGTAAATAGTCAGCATGAACTAATGCTGTGCAATTAGAACCTCAGACGAGAATAGTTCTCAGGTTACAATTGTCTTCCTCAACTTCCAGAAAACACTTGGTGGGGGGTTTGGGGCAGGGTGCATGTTAAATGCTTGCTCTGCCCTCATTATTCTTTATTCCACTTTTGATTTTTGGGTCATGACAAATGTTGAACATCTTGATGAGATCAGTCTCATTGACTGGGTGCACATTTATCAAACACGGATTTCATGAGCTGGGGACTTGTTAACATGAACAGTCTATTGCTACTCTAAGCTCTGGGCATGCTTTTGCCTACCATCCAATGACACAGTAATGGAACATTGTACATCATAGTGCATGGAAATTTGATTTTATTGGCTGAACTGTGAAAATTGTAGGAGGAAAATAATTTTGAAGATGCACAATTTGTCAATAAGGGTTAAGGGGATTGGCTATTCAAGTGAAACAATCATTACTGAGTAACTGCTATGGAATATGCTGTACTGAGGCAAGCAGGGTTCTGTTTGGGTGGGCCCCAATCTCCCTACCTGGGACCATATAGGCTGGTGATTATCTCACTGTATAAATTTCCAGAGGGTTATTGGTTGACCCTACCACCCCATCACCAAGTGAGATCAGCAAACATCATGCAACAGTAAAAATGTGATAGTAACACAGTATCAGGAGAATTATTAAAGAATGTTGCACTACCTACAGAACAAAATGCAGGTTAGCATTGTTTAATTCCAGAGAATTTTCTGTTGCAGAGGGAAGGCATAATTTCCTTAACTTTAGCAAAGGTTGGACACAGATTTGAACCGTTGCCTCCTGACTCGCGTAAATGTGTGTATCTTCTTCTGCTTCTACACAATGAGCACTGATCCAAAAGAATTGCTGAAGAAATGGTCTTGGATGGTTACTGATTCATTCAAGAGATATACTTGAGGTATAGGGACTTCTGAAATTAAGTTACACATCATCTCATGCTAAGACCATTACGCAACAGGCACGGCACACTGCTGGAAGAGTGGGCATGTTCCCTATTTCCTGCAGAGACAATTCTGCTGCAGTACAGACAACAGGTTCATCACATTGTGCGAGTGAAATGGCACTCCAAACTTGAAGTACAGGGAACAGTATGGTTCTTGTTGGCAAAACATCTAAATTGCACACAAATTTGCCATGAAATTCTGGCAGTGTATGTCCCAAATGAGGTGCAATGCAATGCAGCATCCAGTCGTAGTGAAACAGTGCCAACAATTTGATGAAGACCATTCAGTCTTTCCAGCAAGCTGGATGGATATATGTCAGGAAAGAGATTTTCCATCAAAGAGGAAATTCACACAGCAGTCCTCAAATTGTTCCATGACTGAGGGGCAGATTTACACAGTCAATGGATGTTACAATTGTTTACAGATCTTGGTGACTGTAGCAAAAAGTAGTATCTGCATCACTTTGAATTG
Source organism: Schistocerca gregaria (assembly GCF_023897955.1). Lineage (NCBI taxonomy): Eukaryota > Metazoa > Arthropoda > Insecta > Orthoptera > Acrididae > Schistocerca > Schistocerca gregaria. The sequence continues at coordinate 8,906,641 of NW_026061775.1, read as the reverse complement.
CATTGCAGCATACAGTAAAAGTTAGTCAGTCTGTCATACATCTACATCCATACTCCGCAAGCCACCTGACGGTGTGTGGTGGAGGGTACCCGGAGTACCTCTATTGGTTCACCCTTCTATTCCAGTCTCGTATTGTTCGTGGAAAGAAGGATTGTCAGTATGCTTCTGTGTGGGCTCTAATCTCTCTCATTTTATTTTCATGGTCTCTTCGCAAGATATACGTAGGAGGGAGCAATATACTGCTTGACTCCTCGGTGAAGGTATGTTCTCGAAACTTCAACAAAAGCCCATACCGAGCTACTGAGAGTCTCTCCTGCAGAGTCTTCCACTGGACTTCATCTATTATCTCCATAATGCTTTCACGATTACTAAATGATCCTGTAATGAAGTGCGCTGCTCTCCGTTGGATCTTCTCTATCAACCCTATCTGGTACAGATCCCACACTGCTGACCAGTATTCAAGCAGTGGGTAGACAAGTGTACTGTAACCTACTTCCTTTGGTTTTGGATTGTATTTCCTTAGGATTCTTCCAATGAATCTCAGTCTGGCATCTACTTTACATGATCATTCCATTTTAAATCACTCCTAATGCGTACTCCTAGATAATTTATGGAATTAACTGCTTCCAGTTGCTGACCTGGTATTTTGTAGCTAAATGATAAGGCAGCTATCTTTCTATGTATTCGCAGCACATTACACATGTCTACATTGAGATTCAATTGCCATTACCTGCACTATGCGTCAATTCGCTGCAAATACTCCTGCATTTCAGTACGATTTTCCATTGTTACATCCTCTCGATACACCACAGCACCATCTGCAAAAAGACACAGTGAACTTCCGATGTCATCCACCAGGTCATTTATGTATATTGTGAATAGCAACGGTCCTATGACACTCCCCTGCGGCACACCTGAAATCAGTCTTACTTCGGACGACTTCTCTCCATTGAGAATGACATGCTGCGTTCTGTTATCTAGGAACTCCTGAATCCAATCACACAATTGGTCTGATAGTCCTTTGCTCTTACTTTGTTCATTAATTGACTGTGGGGAACTGTATCGAACGCCTTGCGGAAGTCAAGAAACACGGCATCTACCTGTGAACCCGTGTCTAAGGCCCTCTGAGTCTCATAGTTTCCTGCTGCTTCCACACCTTTCCTTGACAATCATTAGATGCCAGGTTACTCCTGGATGCATCAGTGAACGGAATCCTACCCCACTGATTGAGCACCCATTCTGTGTTTTCCGGTACCCATCTCCACAGACCAGTGCTTTGGGGGAGGGATGTTAGCGTCATCTGTAATGGAGGCCACATTGATAATGGGGAGGCTTGGATTCTGTGTTGACCATAGTTGCCTGATATCCCAGTTTAGGTAAGGTCATCCCAAATATCTGGTTGGAAACCCAACTCCCAGCTCCCAATTGTACTTTTTTGGGATGGATAAAAATCATGGTTACATAAAAATGGACATCTTTTTATATAATGTTGTGCTCTTCACTTCAAATTGTTCATTACTGATTTCAATTGAGGGGCAGTCTTGACTTTAAACTTCTGCTTTTATTAAGAGCGCAAAGTTGCCATACTTGACTCAATAGACATTGTTTTTGAGCTGTGCATCAGAGGTCAATCTTGACAATGCTTTGTAATTCTCTGCTGAAAAAACTGAATAGGGTTGTGCAGTTTCTTTCCCCTGTTGCAGCCTTAGTCATCATGATGCCGATATATGATGATCATATCAAAACATTCAAAAGAGAAGTTGTGACGAAGGAAGCTGAGATAATTTTTACTTCCCCCTTGTTTTGCCATATGCCTCCTTAAAATTCGTTTTTTCACTTTTAACTAATTATTATTAACATATAAGAATATAACATGCATTTTCATAAAAGAGAAAGGTTGGCCCTCAGTTTTAAAGAATTTAACACCAGGTTGAATTTTGTTTATGTAATTGATTTTCTAATTTATATTGAGTATTCCAGAGTTAGTATCTTTTAGTATAGGGCAAAATCTCTCATTTTCATGTAACTTGAATTCTATTGTTGACTTGTAAGCAAATAAAAATCTTGTAATAATTGCAAACATTTGGAATATGAAATGCTAGTATTCGTAAAGTGTCTATTTGGCTCTAGTTGGACACATGTTAGCAAAGAGAGCCCTTAATTAATTCTAAGGTAATTAACAGATTAGACAAAAGTGTTGCTTGCATAACTATATATATGAATTTCATGATTAAAACAAAAAATTCGGCCTAACTCTTGTAGTAGAAGAAACTGTTAAAAAGACGGAGTTTTTAGATGTATTCAGTTAACTGATTTTAATTGCAATTTCTGTAAATTTAACTTTGAACAATGTGTAGTTTTGGTACCTATTATTGTGGTGATATATAAGGGTCATGAGACAGTCAGTTCATGGCCAAGTTTCAGTCGAGGAAGCTGTGTTGGTTAGAACAACCACAGTGCATCACCTTAACAGTGATGTAAGTGGTACACGAATAGGCCATGTGTTAAAGCAATGACAGTGTCTGTTCCATATGTACCTGATTATTCCGAAAGAACTGTGAATTATTTGGTTATGTTTTTATTGCTGTAGATGTTCAACAGAAAACTATTGTAGCAGTATGTGGATGTTTGCCTGGAAACTAGTAATGAGCCTTATGGGAAATTGTGCACTGCCCATATATAACCGTGTATTATTGGGAGGTTGTGAAAAGTGAAAGTAAAAGACTGTGAAACACAGCTGTGCATCTGTCAGGTACATCATTTATAGTAGACAGTACTGCACGTCCACCCCCTATGTTTTCAGCCAGTATGCCAAGGACAACAGAGAAACAAAGCAGGCAAACCACAACAAAATGGCAGTTTACTTGCAGCACAGTATAAACTTTGGTGAAAAATGATTTGTACTTTGAAGAAAGTGTCTACACAACTTTCAAACCATTTTCACTGACAATGAAAAAGAGCTCATTTTCAGAATTTGTGTAAGTGATTTCTTGTAGATGGGGATTTGATGTTTGAAGAATGTGTGCAGTTAAAGAATTTTCTCAAGGAAGAAGAGAAGAACTTTTTTACCTGAAATTTGATTAGTGGAAGGAATTTTCTCATTGTTATGAAAACTATGACAACTTCTTCAAACTTTTCCGTTTTGCTTCAGATGAGTTTTCAGCCTGATTATGAACACTTGGTGAGCTGAGAGGAACCTTTTTCCAGCAGCAACATTGGAAGCTGAAATAATAATGAAGATGATTTAGTGATTTACATCTCTCAAGTTTTGTTGCTTTCTTGATGAGAAAGAAGATTCTATGAAGGAGATTGAAAAGTGAGCAAAAATCTCAATAAGATGAAATACAGTGATTTGTTATTTTGAATTGTAGCCTGTGTGGGTTTAGTCTTGGTTTTTTAAAAATATCCCGATTTAGTTCAGAAAAAACTTTGTGACTGGTCTGTACTAATACAGCTGCCTTCTAAATGGGCAGTGCACAGCTCTTTTGCATTTTCTTGTGGGTGCCTATGACCCACAACTCTTATGCTCTAATCAGGTTGTTGACTCCAGGCTACCACTGGATGATGGTTTGTCTCACAGTAGTTGTTCTCTGTTTGAATGATGTCACTGTGGTGTATGAAAAATTGACAGGCAACTTACCATGCTGCCAACCTTCCTGCCATAGTCTCACAAATTGGATAAGCATGAAATTATCCTTCAGAGCATGTTTACAGACAACATAGTTAAAGGTTTTAATGAATCTGTCTCACAGCGACTTCTGTTCAATAGTAGATTATGATAAATATTCTGGCCAACGAAGTATCTGATTGCATTCATTTTGCAGCTATGTTTTTTCAATAATTACAAATCTGCTGTTCAAAAATGGAAGCCATTTGGATTAATATTTTGTTTGAAATTTCTTTCTTTTTCTTTGGTGTTTGAGAATATTAATTACATTACACATTTCATTTTTTTCCAACTGTAAAATGGCATGTGTTTCACATTTTGAAATTATTTGGTTATGAAAATGCCTCATAGCACTTCTCTATCAAATAAAAACTGTTATAATTTTTCATAAACACCAGAACAGTTCCTGAAGTTAATATTGTAAAAATGTGCCTTTGATGCTTTGCACCAATGAGTTGAGTTGATCTATCTTTGTGAACTTTCTCAATGGTTTTAGTGAGGTTAGTGAATGAGAGCAGTTGTGTTGGACCAAGTCTTTGACTTGATATCACATGGAACCAAGTGCAGTTTTATCTGTTGGACTAAGTAATGTGAGCTCAGTGTATCTCATGAACTGTAATTTGTTTTTATAATTCTGCAACTTTGAAATCAGTGTCCATTTAAAAGTGACTCTTTTTAGCCAATCACCAAAGCTTTTAAAATGTGGTGTTAATTGTTGATTACATTTTGGAGATTTAGCAAAAGCTACAATGTTCTTTCATCTGCAAGTCAAGATATTAACTGAAACTATACGACCTAGAGCCCACAATGAATTGTACTGCTAAATATATTTGGATTATGAGCTGAGCCACAAAATACTTCAAATCATGTCGATGATTGTTGATACTGTTTTCTATGCAACAAATGTCATGTCCCAGCGTTACACGTCAGACAGTTCTGACAAAGAAATGTTACAGCTTTAATTACATCATTTCAATAATTTCTTGTTGTTTGGAGTGAGGAACAGGACTCTTAGAAGGCACAGGAATTAATGTTCAGAGAAAAGAAATAAAGGATTTGGAAGATAAGTTGAATGGAATCGAAGGGATGAAAATCATGCATTGTTGACATTCCTACCTGGAATATCCATTGGTTGTTTTATAAATGGTAAAATTCCACTAACCAACATGTTGCCCCTGCCAGTAGTGTAATGTGATGCAGCATGGAGGGGCAGCTGGTCAGCACACCTCTCTCGTGGGACTTTCTGACTGTGAAACCACTACTAATCGGTCAAGCAGCTCCTCACTAGACTCAGTGCATCCTGTACCAGTCACCCCCCACTGAGGAAAAATCGCTGGCCGTACCAGTAATCGAACCCAGGTCCGCCAAATGGTAGTCAGTTGAATGGGACGGCTAAGGAGGTAGACAATATAATGGATAGTGTGTTAAAGAGCAGTTCTAAGATGAACATAAGACAAGGATAATGGAATGTAGTCAAGTCGAATCAGGAGATGCGGAGGGAGTTATGAGGGATGATCAACGAGTTTCCATTTGGAAGCTGTACAAGAAGGGGTCGAAAAGATTCTACCCTAACAAATAAAGAATGAAAGAAATTTCATAATATCAATTTATTTGTCTATATGATACCTGTGTACACTAATACACTTGAAGGCATGCTCAGATAACTTCTGCAAACCATTCAAATAAAAGGTCTTTGATTTCAAGTCCAACAAAGCATCAGTCACTGCATCATCATCCTTTGAGGTATTTTTTTAGGTTTGGGAAAAGGAAAAAGTGTGACACATTCAGATCTGTAGAATATGGTAGGTGATGTAAGAATTCAAACCCGCAGTCATGCAGAGTTTCCAATGTTGCCAGGTCTTGGTGCACTGATGCATTGTGCTGATACTAAAGAGTTCAGTGAGCCAATTTTCCACACCTCATTTTCCTTATCTCTCTTCTCAAATTTGCACATGGAATTGTGTGTGTGTGTGTGTGTGTGTGTGTGTGTGTGTGTGTGTGTGTGTGTGTGTGTGTGTGTGTGTGTGTGTGTGTGTGTAGAGGGTGAAGGATGGTTTCATTGCTGTGACTCTTGTTCTGTCTCAGGATCAAAGAGTCTTTGTGGACCCACTTAGATGAATCTTTCAGCACTCCCAAAATATCCACAACAGTGTCATGAGCACGCCCGTGGGAGATTCCAAATGTGGTTTCAATGTCCTGCAAAACTGTATCGTGAATTGTAGTCACTGTTTCATCAGTGGCAGGCTTTCCATTCCTTGGTGCTTCTCTAGCACTCATTCTTCTGTGTTTGAAGTCAGACGCCCAGGTTTTCTCTGTTGCACAAGACGGAACACTGTCCGTAAGTGTATTCCGCGTGTTCTCCACAATTTCCTTGGAATTTGTTCCCTCCAAATGAAGGTATTCAACCACTACACAGTTCCTTATTCTCCCAGTATTCACCACTTTGCTTAAACTACAGTATACAGTGCATCTTAGTGGCTACACTAATGAAGGTGGAGCTGCGACATTTGACTTGTGTACCCATAAAGAGTCACCATAAAAGTAGGTGGTGGTGTTAATGCGACACATTACAGTAACTATCTGGGGCTAGAAACTTTTCAGCCACCCCTCATATGCGAATCGGGCAAAATTATAATGAGAACTGAGGCAACCACCCTACCAGTGCACCAGGTTGAAGATGCCCACTTGGTAGAACACTGTGTCCTGCTTTGTCAAGAAGTCCGTCACTGCTTGGTGCGCATCCTCTTGCAACAGGAGTCATTGATCCTTCAAGACCTTTCTAAGGGACCAAAGTCACGATAAGCACACAGGTAGAGATCAGGACTGCAGGGTGGCTACTCGAGTGTCACCCACTTTAGCTGGTGCCTGCATTATGGGGATGTGTATTATCCAACTTGATGCACAATGGTGATTTTCAACAGAAGTGCTCCTTCATACACATTCTTCAATGTATGATGGATGTCTACCAGTGTTTGTCTTCCAGCAGCTGAGAAAAGAACAACAGTATGTGATCCTTTTTGGACATATTTGGTAATAACAGTGCCGTAGTTCCAATTTTTATATTTACTACATGCACTTCAGAAAGGCACAAATGTCACACATTGCTTCTGTAACCACACTGGAGTCATGCTACATTGCTTTTACTCTGTGGCAACACCCTTGAATGGGAACTTTTTTATTGTCCATTACACAAGGTTTGTCCGGAAAATACGTATAAAAGTTGAATAATGTCTTTATGTTAGAGGTTGCAGTCACAGCCAGCTCGGACTACTGCTGTATTCAATCCCATCAACGCTCAGTTTGAGTCAGAGCACTCTGTGTGAAGGTGGGAGTGTGCAGCAGCTTGTTGACACTTACCCTTTTTCACTTGCCGTCGGCATGGAGCTCTTTCTGATTGAGGAACAGTGCGTCAACATCAAGTTTCTTGCAAAGGTATGCAAAAATGGCCTTGAGATTTTTATGGTTTTGAAACAGGTTTACGGATACAATTCTCTAAAGGAACCAACCATGAACAAGTGGTTAAAAAGGTTCTGGGATGGCCGAGAAGAAGTGAACGATGACCCTTGCCCAGGATGCCCATCGACATCGAGTTCTGATGCAAATGTTGAACGAAATCGGGCTTGTGTTCTTAAAGACCGTAGATTCACAGTAAGAATGATTGCTGATGAGCTGTCAATCACCAAAACAATCATTCACGAAATCCTGACACAAAAACTTGAAATGAAGAAATTGTGTGCATAAATCATACAGAAGCTCTTGACGCCAGATCAGAAATCAAAGAGGGTCGAGTGCTGTGAGGATTGGTTGGAAGCAGAGGAACGAGGGGACTTTCTCAACTCAGTCATCACTGGAGACGAGTCCTGGTTTTACGGATACGATGTGGAGCTCAACTCTCAAAGCAAGGAATGGAAACTAACAGGAGAACCTAGAACAAAAAAAGTCGCGAGTCCAATTTGAAGACAATGTTGATCCTTTTCATTGAGTCTAGGGGCATTGATCCTGGCAAGAGAGTGAACAGAAACTTTTACATTGAAGTTCTGACACATCTCAGAGCTCGTGTGGCCCGAGTTCGACCGGAGTTGGCAAAAGGGGCAGGTGGATCCTTCATCACGAAAATGCGCCCCCACTTGCACGTTGCTCGTTGTGCGCGAGTTTTTGGCCCGAAGGTCAATAACCATGACAAACCATCCACCGTATTCACCCGATTTAGCCCTGTGTGACTTCTTCATGTTCCCAAAATGCAAAATGGTGCTTCGGTGGCGGCACTTGGGAGATGTGGAAGCCATCAAGGTGGAAAGGACACAGCAACTGAACAACATTACAACTGAAGACTTTCAGCAATGTTATCAACAGTGGAAACAGCGTTGGCAGAAGTGTATCACATCTCAGGGCAAGTACTTTGAAGGAGGCCATATTGTAATACCTGAATAATTGTAAAATAAAGTTATTATTCAACTTTTATACATACTTTTCGGACAAACTTCGTGGATTAGGAAATGAGACACTGAAGATAATAGAAGTATTTTGTTATTTGGGTAACAAAATTATTGATGATGTCTGACACAGAGAGGATATAAAATGCAGGCTGGACTGTCTGATGGACAGAATATCTGAAAAAGAGGAATATGTTAGGAGTGGATATAAATTTAAATGTTAAGGAGTCTTTTCTGGAGGTATCTGCCTGAACTGTAGCCTTGCTCCAAAACGAGATGTGAACAACAAGCAGTTCAACTAGAAAAGGATGGTATCTTTTGAAATGTGTTTCTAGGAAGAAATTTTGACGATTACGTGGATAAAACATAGAGGCAAACTCTGTCCATTTGTACTGGCCGACCACCGTGTCATCGTCTGCCAATGACGTCCGGCACACCACTATCCTGCCTGTGTCAGTTTTCTTGACCTTGAGACCTGCTTGCTTCAGTAGCTTCTCATTTGGCATCACAAGGGTGAATGTACACCATTCCAGTCCTCTCACCTAGAAAAAAAATCCCTGGCAGTACCGGGAATCTAAACCTGTGTCCTCCCCATGATAGGCAGCAGCAGTGAACACAAAGTTACAGAGGTGGATAGATGACTATGACTGCTACTAGATACCCTCTGCGATGCACATAGAGGTGGCTTATGGAATAATTATGCAGTTGCAGATCAAATTACTAAGAAAATGGTACTGAATGAAATTGAGGAGAAAAGAAATTTTCAGCACAACTTGACTAATAGAAGGAACAGGTTGATAAGATATACCCTGATGCATCAAGGAGTCATCAATTTGGTATTGGTGGGATTTCAGTGAGGGGAGGAAAAACTGTTGAGTGGGAAATACAGTAATACAGTAAGCAGGTTCAAATGGATGTAGGCTTGCGTATGATATTCTAGCATTGAGAGCTGCATGAAACCAGTCTTTGGACTGAAGACCTCAACAAAAACAGTTGGCTGTATGTAGGTATTTCCTGTGTTCAGGAAAGCAATGAGAAAGGATTTTCTGATAAAGAAAACTGCAAATACCATACATTAATGTGGTGTAAAATGTTTCTTGAGCTGTTTATGAAGCCAGAGAAATCTTATATTAGTTCTTTTGGCATAAAAAACCTGTACAGGATGATTAATCTACCCATACCCATGGGTTTTATGCAACTTGCAATGCCTACAAATGTCATGGGCAAGATTTTCATTTCTCTCACCCACTACATGCAAATTACTAGTCGTACATAAAAAAAAATGAACAGGGGCTTTTTTGTGGGAAACTTAATGTAGCCATTTTTTTGGGGTGGGGGGTGGGGTGGGGGGTACATTTTTGTTAGAGGCCCAAATGCATTTTTCTTGAATAACACAAAAACTGTGGTCTCCAACAAAAACTTATTCCAGTTCAAAATTTAATGTAGTTAATTTTCATACAAAAAGGTCCTGTTCATTGTTTTCGTAGGCCTAACAATATGCATGTAGGGAGGAGAGAAGATTAAAATCATGAGTGTGGTTCTTGAAGATGTTGCAGGTTCCATAAAACTTTATGGCAGGGGCAGCCGAATAACCCTGTATATGATCCAGATGATTCAACAACATGCTTAGTACACCTCATGGCCAAACATGGCTGCTGATAGAAAATAGGTAGTTCATATTGGCTTTGTGTATCCCCGTTATGTGACTGAAGTAAAGAAGAGGAAGTGGGATGTTCACTGTCAACTTTTATACCCACATTGGTAAGGCAAAACACATTAAAATATACAGGGCACAGCAGAAAAGTAAGTACCATTGTGGGAAAAGGATTCATGAAATCATTTCTTCAGACATATGTCATAGCGGTAATCCAACTTTTCTATGCCCTCTTCATAGAAGGATACCACCAGTGAAGACATCCAATACTGATCACGCTTTCTTACATCATCATTGGTGTTGAAGCACCTTCATCCTACTTGATGATGAAGTAAAAGTGGTAGTCAGCAGATGTGAGATCAACACTGATTGGCAGGTGGTCGAACTGTTCCCAACTGAATTGTTTAGTAAGGTTTTCAGTGCCACCAGCACAAATGAAATGTGATGTCATGAAGCAACATAATAATTCGATTAAGAATTTCGCATCTTTTGTTTTGAATAGTGTGATGGAGTTCTCTCGGTGTTTTGCAGTGTCATACTGCTTTCATGATTTCAGCTTGGAGAAGGAACTCAACAAGCAGAATGTCTCATTGGTCATAGAACCCACTGCACCAGATTTTTTGCACTGACAACTTCATTCTGATTTCTTTTTTTTTTTTTTTTTTTTTTTGGGGGGGGGGGTGGAGGAATATTGTTGGATTCAGAGTTCCGTCACTCCATACATTGTTGTTTTTGTTTTGGAGTGTCATGAAAAACCCAAGTTTTATCACCAGTCATGATTCTATTTAAGAATTCATCTTCCTTATTACTATATTCAGTGCTGAAATGTCAAAACCCTGCCAAGGTACATGATTTTGTAAGCATTTTTGAAACAGAATTCACAAAAATTTAAGCAATTTATGACTGAGTCATGCAAAACAGTTTTTGAAATACATTCTTATTGTGAACCATGTATTTTCATGAATTTTTCTCACCCATACCATCAGTGACAACAGAAGGCTGTCCAACAAGTGCTTCATCATGAGTGTTTCTTCAAACTGTCTCATCCACTTCCTCACCATAAATGTCTACAAGTTGATGAATTTCAGCTGGCTTAATGTTCTGTGTGTTGAAACAAAACATAACAGAGCGCACTTCACAGTCACTGGGCTCAAAGGCTGTCTTAAAGATTTTGACTGATCACTAACAAATATAAATACCACAAAATTTAGCTGCAGAGTCAACTGTGGAAAGACAATGAACCAGAGAAATGTGTGAACCTACAACACAAGTGCTGGAGTGGCAGCAGAATGATTTGGTACTTACTTTCAGGATGCACCTCATACTTTGAACTTCTATGAAAGTGCCCATCACCTTTTAATGTAAATTTTTGCTTATGATGGAAACTATGTTGAAACAGTGTGTTTTGTTTACCTTTCTCTAGTCATGACAGGTAATGTGATTCAAGGACAGAGAGGTACTTTCTGACTTACCTTAGTCAAGCTCCAACTCTTCTGCCCTGTACAGCTACTTGCTTTTATCCTGCGGTTGTTACTCTCTGGCCTGCAGCTGCTCCTAAAAAAACGGCATACATTGTGTGTAAAAAACTACATTTACAAAGAATTTGTGGGGTCAGAGGAGATAGAGATACACTTAATTACATGTCACTGGTGTGAACCATGTTGATGATATGGATCCATTAAAGTTTTGATGTTAGTAATGCTCGAGATATGGTGTGACTATTGGTATAGGGGCATTTCAGAAAATATCGCCTGTCTACATTATGGCACAACTGGAATATGCTTGCTCAAAACAACCAAGTGTGAATAATGACAATGCATTCAGCTGACTGGTAACCAGTGCTTCATATACCAACATCGTCTCCCACTATAAAAAAAAAAAAAAAAAAAAAAAAAAGAAAAAAGAAAGAAATTTAGAGGCAGTCACACAAAAAAAGCTTCTTTTTCTCTCCCAAACACATGAAAAGTGTGTGTATGTAGTTTTTTGTTTCAATACACCCCGTATATGAAAAGAGCTGTCACCATTACCTACACTGCTTACATGGTGTTAATTTGCACACAGATTTCTGGTTGTTCCACTGGAAAGCTTACCAAGACATTTACAGCATAAAGCCAATACTCGCTTGTAACTTAAAAATGTACACAGCTCAAAGGTAGTACAACTACAACTCTGCAGAATTACAATGTCTTTCATGCAGTACACATTTTTAACCTCTGGGATAAGCTACAAGGTAATTACTCCATGCCATACAAAAAAAACAAAACAGTTTCACTGTTAATATTTCTCATATATGTAATAGGTAATGGGAACAACGGAACCAACAGAATTAAGAAGACCATTAGCATTTTTTAAAATTCATCTATCTTTTACAGAAAAGAACAGTAAATTTCAACCATTTCGTAGGGACGTTACAACATTAGCAAACACTGTGTTATGATTTGTGACCATGCATTATATATATTATTTGGCACTTCAGTTCCATGGAACACTATTTAATGTGCAGCTATATAAATGATTATTTTTATTACTCAACATGCATAATATTACTTAAAGGTTAATATTATCATCAACTTACAGAAACAGTTAGGTTAAGAAACATCGATGTATGCCGATGGTTACTTTGCAGCCTGCTACATAGTGTTGAAACCATAGGCTAGGTGGAAGACTCACTGGACAAAAAGTTGTTAGAACTACATACATACATGGGTGAAAAGCAGTTTTGCTGGTCTCAAAAAACTTTATTGTGCGCTTCTGTTCCAAATGACAACTTAAATGAAATTTCATATCTACAATAATTTCACCAATAAGGTGGGCTACAAGTAGGTTCTAATATTCTGACCTGAGTCGCTCTTCAGCAAGTAGAGCTACATAATATGTGGTACTGTTTTTACATGAACACTAACACTAGTCATGTTTGCAATAGAAACAATAATTAGGTCCAATACATTTAAAATTGTATGCCTACAGCAAGCAACACTACAGCCAGAATGTACTGCTTGTTCAAAATGAAAATTCATCAAAATACTTGCAGTACACACTGAAATTCCTTACATCCATTCTCTCTTGCTGCAATAATGCTTAAACTCATAGCCAAAGACCATTGTACATTGTTGTGGGGAACTAGAAGTGCTAATAAATGTAACTAAATAATATCTGTATTCATTTGAGTTTGTTTCACCAAGATCCAGATTATGTTGTCACTTTTGTCCCCTTGTTCTTTCATTATCTGATTGTAGTTTTCAATTTTGGCCAGTTGATATAAGTCTGTCTTGTAACTCCTTCATGTTCATTGTTATTGGAAATAACTTTACTAGCTCGTATTATCTTTGATGACAATACGAAACTCGATAAACAAGTCAATGCAATCTGTGCCAGCACTTAATCATTACAAAAACCTCTTTCAAATTTTGTTTACCTTCAGTGCTATTCATTTTGTTCTAAGGCTTGTATTTAGTATAAATAACCAGTAGTGCAACTGTAGGCCCTATCAGTTTCAACATTAAAACTGTAATGTTTAAGTATTCAGAGCATTTGCCTCAATTTGATCCCATAGATTGCCACTTTACTGATGTGGGATTTCTTAAACTAGAAAGAGCATCTCTCTTGAAATATTTACAAATGTAATACTGTTGAAACACGTATGTACATTTCGACACAGTTATACAATTGAAAATGTTGACAGATGCTCCTAAAATTTCTTTTGCAACTTGAATACTGAAACATGTTCTCGGAACTACTTTAAAATATTAAAATTCTACAAGAGGCTCTACACTGGAAGACACTCTATTTCATTTTTATATTATTGCAGAGGGGCAGGAGCAAGATGAGGTACTTTCAGGGAACGACTGGCAAGTAGAAGTAATTACCAATATTGCAGGTTCCAGTACTGACCATGGTCTTATTATCATCCAGTTGGAAACATTCACACAATGTTAGTCACAACAGAAGCACTTCCACTACAATGATTGTGACAAGTATGCTCCTAAACCCTGTTGTTCTCATCTACTTTCACGTGGTTTACATTGTTCATTGATAAACAATAGCATCCTAGCAGACACTGTAGAAATAAACTTGGTCCAAACAAGTACAGTATAACAGATGTCAATGAAATGAGAAGTTTATTTTACTTCACACAGTCACACCAGGAATCCTCAATACACATTTATGAAAGAAATTAAGATTACAACTTATAAAACTTGAGCTGTTATCCAAAGCCACTAAAAGAAAACTTTGTTTGAGTAGTGACAAGTTAGCAAGAACCAATACCTCATTTCTGCTTCAGAAGAATGTATGTAACAAGAAGCCAAATTTCATCCACTCATTTATTACTTGGCAAAGTGTGGCTCCATATGTGTTTGCACTGTCCACTGGTCATTTCCAAAGGGGAAACACAAGTCAAGGAGCAATTTTCCATAAGAGCTGAAATTAATGAGTTAAAGAGGCACAACATATTTTGGGGGGAAAGAAGGGAGGCTGGAGAGATGTGTGTTACAAGGTTATGGCAGGCCCAATGTATAGCGTTTCTATTTTGATGTAGAGTTCACATAAAGATGTCATTTTTCATGAACAACACTGTGTGAACAAAGAAGAGCTCTCAAGCATAATAAACATCAATGACCCGCTGCCTACTGGAATAATGAAGGTTTCTTTATGGACCGCATTTTGATCACTTGCGAGAAGCAATCACTAGTTTATTGTGGGCTGTAATGATTTCAAACGTAATATCTCATTTCATCTCATACAATTTGTAACTTTGGCATTCAGCTGTGATTACTGCATTGCTGAACAAATCAAAGAAGTCAACAACAGTTAGCCAAGATATGGGACTTCATTCTTTTTTTTTTTTTAATATATAATACCCACCACTCTGCCTGTGTCATGTTAATAGAAACTGACAGTCTTAGCAACCGCAATGGTTCAATTTTCACTTTCATAAAAAGAAAACCAGACTGTCTGTGGGTTTGGTGTTCAGCAGGAGGCAAAACCTTGTTAGTGGTCTGGCTGTGAGACTTGAAAGCATTCCACTCCCCATGCTACATCGCTGGGTTTTGAGAGAACTGTCAGGAGGTGGCAGTGTTCTGCTTCGAAGGTCCTGAAACACACAAAGTGTGGCAAAAATTACTATTGGGACAGTAATGCATTAAGTCACTAGAAACTGCTGTCAGGTAGAACCACTGTACTGAATAACAACCAGAAGCATATGAGTGCAGCTTATGGGATCTATATGAATGTGAGTTGAAAATCCCTTTCTTATCTGCAGGAATTTACACTAGATTATAGCACAACAGCTGTAGGGACCTAGATTAAGTTTATTTAGTGTAAATACAGAAAATTGCATCAGTCTCATTTCATTCTTTTCAACAGAACAACCAAAGGAATTAGAAAATCTAGCTGAGGAAATTAATAAATTACACCACAAAATTCAATTCACTTCCTATCACTGTAGAAATGAAACACCAGAAAACATTCACAAAACTTGTATATAAAAATGCTCAAACTTCCACGAAACCAACAATTACCAGTGTTACCATCCGTAACTCTTCTTGCTATCCAGATCACAATAAAAAAGTGTTCTTCAGAAGAATGTTTAATCACATGCTTAAAGACCCAATGGATTCAAGTGAAAGATAAAAATAAACACAAATTGTAAAATCAGCTGCCTCCAGTTATGAATAAAATCCAGCTGTAATACATAAATTAAACCAACCAGTTTCTGGACAACCACCCACAAACAGGAAGACCATCTTTGTAATAAGCTGACTTTCCTCAAGGAAGGTTTCATACCAAATTGCCAACCTCTTCAAGTTGTATGTCATACAAACAAGCTTCTTCGCAAGCAACAAAATACAGAATAATATCATCCACAGTACCGAAAGCACTAAGCAAGAATATCAAAAATCAGGTATGTCCGAACTTCTGCAATAAACAAACTGGTAGAAGCACAGGGATGCACTCTATCTTAACATACAGAACAAATCCAACTTTGCAGAATGAGTTACTGGGCAAGAATTGTGGCAAACAGTGTAGAAAAGAACCAGGCAAGAAATTTGACTTTCTTGAAGGAACTGAAATATCTTTCAACACAGTTACAGCACCAGCCTACCTACTCAATGACAAGTTTCGCCTTCACAATTATGAAGACTTACTATATATATATATATATATATATATATATATATATATATATATATATATATATATATATTAAAAACAAAGATTCCACGACTTACCAAGCGGGAAAGCGCCGGCAGACAGGCACATGAACAAAACACACAAACACACACACACAGAATTACGAGCTTTCGCAACTGGCAGTTGCTTCGTCAGGAAAGAGGGAAGGAGAGGGAAAAATGAAAGGATGTGGGTTTTAAGGGAGAGGGTAAGGAGTCATTCCAATCCCGGGAGCGGAAAGACTTCCCTTAGGGGAAAAAAAGGACAGGTGTACACCTGTCCTTTTTTTCCCCTAAGGGAAGTCTTTCTCCCTTAAAACCCACATCCTTTCATTTTTCCCTCTCCTTCCCTCTTTCCTGACGAAGCAACTGCCAGTTGCGAAAGCTCGTAATTCTGTGTGTGTGTTTGTGTGTTTTGTTCATGTGCCTGTCTGCCGGCGCTTTCCCGCTTGGTAAGTCTTGGAATCTTTGTTTTTAATATATTTTTCCCATGTGGAAGTTTCTTTCTGTTTTATATATATATATATATATATATATATATAAAGAAACATGCCCCCTCTCAATCTCTCTTTGCATCTTACCTAAATTGATATCACCATATAAAATCTTGCATGATATATCTAAACCTTCTACTCTTGTTTTTTTAAAAAGTAAAGTTCATGTACATATCAAGACCTGTAAATATTGGAACTTCACTCTATTTCTCTATTTTTGGGCATTCATGTTCAGTTTTGAATAAAGTACTTACCCACACAATTTTATTGTCTCTGAGCAAAGTATATTATATCTTCATAACACGCATCAGTTGTACAGTGCATGCTGGATGCTGGCTGAGTTTAGTAATCAATTGTGTCTCATGGGCTTGACTATTGTCTGAAGTAGTGATGGAAGGAATTGACACTGTGAATGCTGCATAGAGGGCTATGTGAGGTTTTTTTCTGAGTAGCACATTGCAAATCATCCCAGATATGCTCAATGTTCAAACCTGGGGAGTTTGGTGGCCATTGGAAGTGTTTAACCTTAGAAGAGTGTTCCAGGAGCCACTTTGTAGCAATTCAGAACATGCCAAGTGTATCATTGTCCTGCTGGAATTGGCCAAGTCCATCGGAATCCCCAATGGATTGGATGCTTATGTATGTGTCAACTTTCAGGGTCATACCTAGCCATATCACTCCAAATGCACGCCTCCTACACCATTACAGAGCCTCCACCAGCTTCAACAATCCCCTGCTGACATGCAGTGTGTGGTGTCACTGCCAGACAGCACACTTGCTAGGTGGTAGCCTTTAAATCAGCCGCGGTCCAGTAGTATACGTTGGAACCACGTGTCGCCACTATCAGTGATAGCAGACCAAGCGCCGCCACACGGCAGGTCTAGAGAGACTTCCTAGCACTTGCCCGAGTTGTACAGCCAACTTTGCTAGCGATGGTTCACTGACTTCTATGCTCCCATTTGCCGAGACGATAGTTAGCATAGCCTTCAGCTACGTTATTTGCTACGACCAAGCAAGGTGCCAGTATCTGTACTATTGATATTGTGAATCATGTACCATAAAGAGCGAAGTTCTCCATTAATGGATTAAAGTTAAGTATTCCACCAGCTACGTCCATTTTTCTCAATTCTAATTCTCTTGTCATGTTCCAGACATCATTCCAGCCTGTGTGAGCTGAGACGCGTGCATTTCGGCCTCCTTTAGGTATATGGATTGGCTCTCCTGCCAAACACAACACAGTGTCCATTCAAGAGGATGTCTCCATGCATGTACGTGTCCATCTGCACGACACACTTTGAAACGAGACTCGTCCAACCAGGCAACATGTTTCCATTCCAGTATCGGCGTTGATGGACCCAAGTGAGGCAAAAAGCTTTGTGTCATGCAGTCATCAAGGGTACACAAGTGGACCTTCAGCTACAAAAGTTCATATCAATGATGGTTCATACTCTTACACTTGTTGATGGCCCAACATTGAAGTATGCAGCAATTTGCAGAAGGGTTGCATTTCTGTCACTTTGAACGATTCTCTTCAGTTGTTGCTCCTGTTTTTGGAGGATCTTTTTCGGCTGCAACGATGTTGGAGATCTAATGTTTTACCAGATTCCTGATATTCACTGTATGCTCATATGGGAAAATAACCACTTCATTATTACCTTGGAGATGCTTTGTCCCATTGCTCGTACACCCACTATAACACCACATTCAAATTTACGTAAATCTTGAAAAGCTACCATTGCAGCAGCACTTAGCAATCTAGCATCTGTGCCAGACACATGTTGTCTTATTTAGGCATTGCCGACTGCAGTGCCATATTCTGTATGTTTACATATCCCTGTATTTGAATACGCATGCCTGTGCCAGTTTTGTTGGCAATTCAGAGTATGTACATATCCTGTGAGAAGATAATGATATATTACCAATCCACATACTATGATGGAAGAGGTACATGATAGGGAATGTGTTGTGTTGTTTGGCGGTTGATGGTATTCTGGGACAATTCCCCCCCCCCCCCCCCCCCCCCAAAAAAAAAATGCCAGTTACCTTGATATGCTCTGGCTGTTACTATGACTGGCTGACTGCCGAGATACAGTCTTTTTCCAGTAATATGGTGCACTGGCACATTGGGCTCAGGCTGTGGCAGATGTTGCGGACCAGGTGTTACGAGGTATGCTGAATTGGCAGGGGTGGTCCTATTCCCTCGTGTTCTAGGCCACCAGACATTAGAAAGGTGGGCTTGTTTCTATCAGCATATACGAAGGACAGAGTCGACCAAGCAGCTGTCAACCACATCAAAAATTTAATGAACAAAATCATTTCTGCCCTTGCCACAGGTGATGCAGATATAATGTGCTGAATGTGGATAGATCCTGATAACAGACTGGAAATTGTGCCCACCACCACTGGTGCACACATGCTGAAACTGATTAAACTCCATAAAATCTTCATGACACTATGTCACATAAGCCAAACATGGTGTGAATACCTTAGGTCTAATTAGTTCGGATGTTGTAACTTTTGAGACAATCTGTATATCCTCTGTCCATAGCAGGTTAAAAACCTTATTGTGCTGTCAGAGCCTTTGATATGTTCTCAGAAAGAGGCAAAACCACCACACATTTCAACTCACCTACTGTCCAGTTTGTATTGTGTTTGCTCCACTGACAACATGTACATTCTTATGCCTCAGTAGTCTTCTGCAAGGGTCCCACTGCATGCAACTTGCCATCACAATATTTGGCTGAAAACTAGTAGACATGGGTCTGCAGCGATTCCTGTTGTGTTTGAGACTGACTGTCAATGGCAACTTACAACGTTCATCTCTATGACTAACAACAAGTTTGGGTCTTAATGTGGCCACTTTTATTATTATGCCACATTATGTGGTTGCAAGTGGTACAGCATTCCTTGCAGACACGCTGGACAGTCTTCACTGACACACCAACAAATTGGGCAGCCTAATTCATTGGCACATCAAAAGACAATAGCTTTAATCTGTGGTTTCAATCCATTGTACTACACAGACTCCTTATAGTCGACTGGCACATACACACCTCTTCAATGATGTGGCTTATGTCAGCAGTGAAGGCTCAGATGACTGGCAGGTATCAGTTCCACTCCATGTACAGCACTTCAAAGGGACCTGTGTCCTCTTTTACGATGGCAAACTTATAAGGCTGTTAACACAATTTTTAA
The DNA here is from genome assembly GCF_023897955.1 of Schistocerca gregaria. Taxonomy (NCBI): domain Eukaryota; kingdom Metazoa; phylum Arthropoda; class Insecta; order Orthoptera; family Acrididae; genus Schistocerca; species Schistocerca gregaria. Next base: position 8,887,028 of record NW_026061775.1, on the reverse strand, counting down.
AGTACACTCTAAGGAAAGAAGAAAGTTGCACAACACAGAAATTATCCAAAGGGTTGTAACGACTAGATTTGATGTTCATGTGCACAGAAACAAATGATTACAATTTCAGAACACTTGGATGGGTTGGTCAACAGGAAGAGCATCACAAACTGAGGGAGTCATTAATGCATTGATAACCTGTAGCCCATATGCAAGCAGTAATTCGGTTTGATATTGGTTGATACAGTTGTTGGATGTGCTCCTGGGGGATATCATGCCAAATTCTGTCTAAATTGTGGACTGGAGCACTGAAATCTCAATATGTTTGCAGGGCCCTGCCCGTAGCACTCCATTCTCAATTGGGCGTGGCAGGTCTCGGAAAGCATGAAGACAAGCAGTAGAAGCTCTTTTCATTACCACACTGACATGTGAACAGTTTACAGACTTAGTCTTTCCAAAATGCTTCCACCTTTCCCCAAACGCCAATGACTGTGCACATTTCGACATCATCTTGTCTCCTACTTATAGTGACAACTGCACCCTTTTTTGTGGCTCCCAACATGCTTTATATACCCTTGACTGCTAGTGGTGCCTTCTGTGAGTGGTCACTGCATGTCGATTTTGGTCACATTAATGTGATGGACCGGACCATGTATCTACACAATAAAGAAAAACCCAGTGTAGCACATCAACAGTATTCCATCACACAATATGCAAGTTTTTTCCACAGAAACTGAAAATTTCTTGATTCATTCCCCTGTTGAAAAAGAGTGATAAGTTTAAAACAGGAAACTACAAACTTGTCTCACTTCTCCCAACTTTCTCTAAGGTTTTAGCGATACTAATGATGTATACAGTCACACATTATCTTAATTGTGGAATATGATAAACAGTAATCAGCATGGATTTCTAGCTGGGAGAAGTACCGAAACAGCTGTACTGGTATACGCAAAAGATATAAATAGTAAATTGGAAGAGGCATAAGTGTTTTTGGGATAAATCTAGATCAGTCAAAAGCCTTTGACACTGTTGACCACAGCATACTTTTGGAAACATTTGAAGCTATAAGTATCAGAGGACTGGAAAAAAAAGTGGCACGAGTTGTATCTGGAAAAAGAGGATGCAGGTGGTTGAATTTACAGCACCAAAAGAAGTGTATTATTCCCCTTGCTGTTCCCCATTTACATTAATTATACTCAGGTGTCATAGAGAAAAGCTAGAATCATGTTACTTGCTGATGATACTAGTTTAATTGTTTGTTATATGAAGCAGTCATTGCACAGTACTGTGGACCATCTCCTACAAGATACACAAAAATGGCTCAGCGCAAACAAGCTAACACTGAATTCAAAAAGAAAAAACTAATTATGTGCAAAATGGAAGAATAAGTGAACATGACGACCTACATCCCACTATGGAGGGAAACAACTTGAAAATTCCTGGGTATGCACATTGATGAGAAGATAAACTGGAAATGCCGTGTGGTGAGCTTAGCACTAAAACTAAATTCAGCATGTTTTGTACTTAGAATTATTATAAGAGTTTGTAGTAACGACTGCACCAGATTAGTATATTTTCAGTCAATTGTGGCCTATGGGATAGTATCTTGGGGAAAAAGAAATTGTCGCCTAAATGAGATTTTCAAATTACAAAAATGCGCTATTCAGATAATGACCCAGAACCCACATCAAACACGTTGTAGGCCCCATTTTAAAGCATTGAAAATTTTAGCAATTCCGTCATTATACATTCTGAAATGTCTGTTGGTGATCAAAAGAAAGCAGGACAAAATTAAAACCATTACAGATTACCATACACGGCAATGTAAAGATCTCCACTTACACGCTGGAACAAGGACCCTAAGTCAGAAGCATGTATGTAATCCAGGCATCAAACTTTTTAATGCACTACCAAAACATATCAAAGAGCTGGAAAATTGGGATAAATTTAAAACTGTTATAAAGAACCACATGCTTGACAAATGTTATGCTGTAATAAGTGAATAGCCCAGCAAAACTGTATAAGGATTTAATTTCATGTGACAAATGAAATTTCATCAATGAATATGTCTGGCAAACCCATAAGAAGATCAATAACCACATGGTTAACAAATGTCACAACAGTATAAGTGAATAGCTCTGCTCAACTGTACAAAAATATATGATGTGACAAATGGAATCACAACATCAAGGAATAGATCTCTCCACCACATAATTTCTTGTGTTATAAAAACAGTTATTTGTTGTATATTGTATTAAACATAAGATAAATTCATATGAATGTAGCACAAATGTGATCATTCGGATTTTGTGGTCTTTAGTCCTGAGACTGGTTTGATGCAGCTCTCCATGCTGCTCTATCCTGTGCAAGCTTCATCATCTCCCAGTAACTACTGCAACCTACATCCTTCTCAATCTGCTTACTCTATTCATCTCTTGGTCTCCCTCTACGTTTTTTACCTTCCATGCTGCCCTCCAATACTAAACTGGTGATCCCTTGATGCCTCAGAACATGTCTTACCAACCGATACCATCTTCTAGTCAAGTTGTGCCACAAACTCCTCTTCTCCCTGATCCTATTCAATACCTCCTCATTAGTTATGTGATCTACCCATCTAATCTTCAGCATTCTTCTGTAGCACCACATTTTGAAAGCCTCTATTCTCTTCTTGTCCAAACTATTTATTGTCCATGTTCCACTTCCATACATGGCTACACCCCATACAAATACTTTCAGAAATGTCTTCCTGACACTTAAATCTATACTCGATGTGGACAAATTTCTCTCCTTCAGAAACCCTTTCCTTGCCATTGCCAGACTACACTTTATATCCTCTCTACATTGACCATCATCAGTTATTTTGGTCCCCAAATAGCAAAACTCCTTTAGTACTTTAAGGGTCAAATTCCCTCAGCATCACCCGACTTAATTCGACTACATTCCATTATCCACGTTTTGCTTTTGTTGATGTTCATCTTATATCCTCCTTTCAAGACACTGTCCATTCCATTCAACTGCTCTTCCAAGTCCTTTGCTGTCTCTGACAGAATTACAATGTCATCGGCGAACCTCAAAGTTTTTCATTTCTTCTCCATGGCTTTTAATACCTAGTCCGAACTTTTGTTTCCTTCACTGCTTGCACAATATACAGATTGAATAACATCAGGGAAAGGGTGAAACCCTGTCTCACTCCCTTCCCAACCACTGCTTCCCTATCATGTCCCTCGACTCTTATAACTGCCATTCGCTTTCTGTACAAATTGTAAATAGCTTTTCGCTCCCTGTATTTCACCCCCCCTCCCCCACCTTCAGAATTTGGAAGAGAGTATTCTACTCAACATTGTCAAAAGCTTTCTCTAAGTCTACAAATGCTAGAAATGTAGGTTTGCTTTCCTTAATCTAGTTTCTTAGATAAGTCATAGGGTCAGTATTGCCTCATGTGTTCCAATATTTCTACGAAATCCAAACTGATCTTCCCCGAGGTTGGCTTCTACTAGTTTTTCCATTCATCTGTAATGAATTTGCGTTAGTAGTTGGCAGCTGTGACTTATTAAACTGATAGTTCAGTAATTTTCACATCTGTCAACACCTACTTTCTTTGGGATTGGAATTATTCTTGAAGTCTGGGGGTATTTCGCCTGTCTCATATGTTTTGCTCACCAGATGGTAGAGTTTTGTCAGGGCTGGCTCTCCCATGGGTGTCAGTAGTTCTAATGGAATGTTGTCTACTCTGGGGCCTTGTTTCGACTCAGGTCTTTCAGTACTCTATCAAACTCTTCACGCAGTATCGTATCTCCCATTTCATCTTCATCTACATCCTCTTCCACTTCCATAATATTGTCCTCAAGTACATCGCCCTTGTATAGACCCTCTATATACTCCTTCCACCTTTCAGCTTTCCCTTCTTTGCTTAGAACTGGGTTTCCATCTGAGCTCTTGATATTAATACAAGTGTTTCTCTTTAATTTTCCTGTAGGCAGTATTAATCTTACCCCTGGTGAGACAAGCCTCTACATCCTTACATTTGTCCTCTATCCATCCCTGCTTAGCCATTTTGCATGTCCTGTCGATCTCATTTTTGAGATGTTTGTATTCCTTTTTGCCTCCTTCACTTACTGTATTTTTATATTTTCTCCTTTCATCAATTAGGTTCAATATTTCTTCTGTTACCCAAGGATTTCTAGCAGCCCTAATCTTTTTTCCTACTTTATCCTCTGCTGCCTTCACTACTTCATTCCTCAAAGCTACCCATTCTTCTTCTACTGTATTACTTTCCCCCATTCCTGTCAATTGTTCCCTTATGCTCTCCTTGAAACTCTCTACAACCTCTGGTTATTTCAGTTTATCCAGGTCCCATCTCCTTAAATTCCCACCTTTTTGAAGTTTCTTCAGTTTTAATCTACAGTTCATAACCAATAGATTGTGGTCAGAGTCAACATCTGTCCCTGGAAATTTCTTACAATTTAAAACCTTGTTCCTAAAGCTCTGTCTTACCATTATATAATCTATCTGAAACCTGTCAGTATCTCCAGGCTTCTTCCATGTATGCAACTTTCTTCTATGCTTATTGAACCAATTGTTAGCTATGATTAAGTTATGCTCTGTGCAAAATTCTACAAGACGGCTTCTTCTTTCATTTCTTTCCCCCGATCCATATTCACCTACCACGTTTCCTTCTCTCCCTTTTCCTACTACCGAATTGCAGTTACCAATGACTATTAAATTTTTGTCTCCTTTCACTATCTGAATAATTTCTTTTATTTCATCATACATTTCTTCATCATCTCTAGAGCTAGTTGGCATAAAAACTTCTACTACTGTGGTATGCATGGGCTTCGTGTCTATATTGGCCACAATAATGCATTCACTATGCTGTTTGTAGTAGCTTACCCCCACTCCTATTTTTTTATTCATTATTAAACCTACTCCTGCGTTACCCCTATTTTATTTTGTATTTATAACCCTGTATTCGCCTGACCAAAAGTCTTGTCCCTCCTCCCACCAAACTTCACTAATTCCCACTATTACCTATCTATTTCCTTTTTTAAATTTTCTAACCTACCTGCCCGATTAAGGGATCTGACATTGCACTCTTCGATCCGTAGAACGTCAGTTTTCTTTCTCCTCATAACGACATCCTCCTGATTAGTCCCCACCCGGAGATCCAAATGGGCGACTATTTTACCTCCGGAATATTTTACCCAAGAGGACGCCATCATCATTTAACCATACAGTAAAGCTGCATGCCCTCGGGAAAAATTACGGCTGTAGTTTCCCCTCACTTTCAGCCGTTTGCAGTACCAGCACAGCAGGGCCATTTTGGTTAGTAATACAAGGCCAAATCAGTCAATCATCCAGACTGTTGCTCCTGCAACTACTGAAAAAGCTGCTGCCCCTCTTCAGGATCCGCACATTTGTCTGGCCTCTCATCCGATACCCCTCCGTTGTGGTTGCACCTACGGTATGGCTATCTGTATCGCTGAGGCACGCAAGCCTCCCCACCAACGCAAGATCCATGGTTCATGGTTTATTGGGATGAGGATAAACAAAAGTTGCAGCTGCGAGTGGGTGAGTGTGTTATGCATTGCAAGGCAAAACACAGTCAACTGTGCACGGTATAGCAAGAGCCAACGCTGCAGCACACTACTGGAACAGAAACCTTTCATCATTTGCCACTATGGGAGTGTTTAAAGTATGTGAGCTTAAGTCCTAAACGAACATAGTGTGGATGTGTAAGCCCTCAGTCTTCGTGCACTAAATTCTTCTCGTCTCAGTATCACAACCTTCGCCATGGGCGTAATTGTGGAATGCAGTAAGGTGTTCGCTGTTCGACCACAAGAAACGGCAGCATGCCCTGAGTTACAAGGGGTGTGCCCACTTGCTGGCGGAAATTCACGGCGGTCATCAGCTGCACTGTTTTGCTGCTTTACCTACAACTCAGACTATTGTGATCATGACATTTCTTATACCAACTAAGTGTTGCAACAATGTATTTGTATGATTTCAGCTGTTACAACTGCGACTCTTTGGCATCACGGTAATAGGGTACGGCATTTTTTCGCTTGTTTAAGTGCACAGTTTTATTTTTCGCTATCGATTTCCTGTAGTACCTTAGAACATATTCTGAGGTCAAACAGAACGACCTCAACGCCATCCAGGATGTATTTTGAGAATATAGACAGTGCAAAACCCAATTCATTTAATAAGCACAATTTTGCTAGTGAGCGAAATGCGTTTCGGAAATCAGTAAACACTGTTTTCCCCTGTCTGCCTTGATCCGTGGTTTTCAGACTGTCGTTGGAGTCGGGTTGCACGTAATCGATGTTTTCGGAATCCATGCTGCATAGAAGGGGGGTGGGGGGGGGGTCATTCAGTCTAAGGTACCTCGTTATGCCTGAGTTCAGAATTATAAATTTTCTGCTTGACCAAGATTTCGTGCCACCGTGAAGACCAGCCTAGACTTCAGGGTGGCTCTAATGCCACTCTTGATTCCTTGTGGATGGCTTGGAAGCTAATGCTGATAATCTCTGAGAACTGTACACAGCCGTATGCGTGCATACAAGGTGCATTGATAAAAAGTAAAACATTTATTAACTGTCGGCTGCTACTTAGATAATCAGCACGTGATTACTGACGCAAAAGGTAACACAGAGTTTGACAGTAAGAGTACAAAAAAATATCTCGTGATCAAAGACGCTAGCGTAGTTATGGCGATTAGCTTCTTAAAAGTTTACACAAGAACAGATGGAAATTGTGCTCGAATATGTGATAACACAAATAAAGCAATATTCTGAGTTTCTGAAGCGAGTTTTACTGCTTTGTAACTGGCAACAGGATCGCGTTTACGTGTATGTTTATCTGGGCATGACAACCAATTACAATAAATCCTCCTCCTCTCCCCCCCCCCTCCCCCCCCCCCATAAGCATAAAAAAGCTAATGTCGGGCTTGGTAGTCTAGCGATAATGAGCGTGCAGGAACAGTAGAAGTCGCGAGTTTGAATCTCAGTGCCTCTCTTTTTTGTATTTTTAAGTGTAGTGTGCCATGTTTTTGTCTAAATATACCACTTAAGCTTTTATAACTGGAGCTACCATATGCTCTGAAACTAATAATACTTTGTCTTTTTTTTTTATTCCGTTCCTCAATCGGAAAAAAACAGAACCCTTGTTTTTCGTCTGTCTGTTGCACATCCTATGCTTCAGGAACTTGGAGATGTATCAAATTGAAATTTTTTTCACATACTGAGGTTGTGTTCCCTTCACGGTGTAAAATATACAGACCTATAGGGCACTTTCTGTTGACCTACACTAATGAAAATTGGCAAGAAGCAAGGTAAAAGAAAAGTCCGAAAACTGGCAATTTGTAATTATATCACACGGAAATTGTTATCCAACATCGAACTTGAAATTACAACAATCAGTAGTTCTGCGTTCATGTTGACTGGATCGCAATACTAAACGTCAGATATCGCGCAAGGAATGCCAGTATTGCGTTTCGGAATTTAGCCGTCATCAGATATCCATATGCGATTACTGCATGTGCATATGTCGTTCAAAGTTGCACGTGAAGCAAAAATTCGCAGAATAGACGCAATCAGCCTCAATGCTACTAATTACTCTAATAATACTACTTAAATATCTTCAACATTACGCCGCCCTGTCAGCAACTGTATAAATATTAATTTTAATAATTAACAGCCTCAGTTGCACCGTTTATCTAGAATTTACCTATGTTTCAGTCGGTATAACCCAACCTTCCTCACAATAACAGTACCTACTGTTTGTCCATAGTGGACATCGTCAAGTATTCATAAATTATCGTCAGACTGTAAAAGTTATCTGGCACTACGTCGGCCCCACGTCGCGGCAGCCACGAGTGCTGTACTGGAACTCCACTATGGACAAACAGTAGACACTGTTATTTTGAAGAATGTTGGGTTATCCCGACTGAAACTTGGGTAAAGTCTATGTAAGCGGTGCAACTGAGGCTGTTCATTATTAAAATGAAAATAATAATACTGGTCGCCTGCTTCCTGCATGATCTTGTCATATTTACACTATTAAAATGAAAACATTCTCTCCAGACAAGTTTTAGCATTTTTCTCTGACAAATTTTGAGGTATCAAGTCTAAGTGCAGACCTAAGACGTAAAAAAAAGTAATGACTTCTGTATTTCTAAACGTCTGAACAAAAATCGTAAGTACTTAACATCAAAATGTTGTGTAATGAACTGCTTGTAGATGGAGAAAGGAAGCCCAGTGGCAGACTGTTTCATTAAGATCACTGATTTTATTTTCATAAAGCGAAACCCATTTGGTGACAAAAATATGCATTTTCTTGGAGTTGCGAGACACATTCCTGAAAGCAGTGATGGTATGCGTTATGTCTATTATCTACAGGTATTGTGTGATTTTTTTTCTTTCAAGAAATACTTGACGTCATAGTGTACAAACTGCCTGCGATTGCCACAATTTTTTTTTCTTATCGTCCATTCTTTCAAATATATAAACTACTTTCGAAGTGCCAAAAGATACTATAATAAATAAAATTTGTATCAAACGCCGCACTGTACAATGTACTTGCTGTGAGACAGTCACGGTTCCCGAAACACATCGCCTGGGGCCGAGGAGGGGCACCACAGTCCTAGGTCCGTGGTACTACGCCACACACAGGCCAAGTCAGAGGACAGAGCCCGCACATTAGTGGCAAACTATTGGCTTTGGATGGGCAGGCCCGATCCGTTACAGATGCCTGCAATTTTATCCCGCCACGAAAGTGCATTCATGTGGCCAGCTATTCACGTGCACAAACACCACGTCGATGAAATGAGACCGCGGTGATCACACACGCAACAGGTAACTGGAGCAAATACTCTGAGAGTAGTCAGCAACTCACCGTAAGGATGATCGCTCAGGCACATAGAAAAGACCATCACACTCTATAACTAAATTTTTGGCTGCAGCCTTTGTCAGAAATCGAAAGTTGCTGTGACTTTTTTTACCGCCAGTACATTTTTCCAGTCGCGGAAGCCGTCAGGCGCTGACGCCACCCTGCAACACACCTCTGCCAGGCGGGCTGAATGGAGCACAGCCCCTGTAAATCATTAACTGCACAGTCCAGCGAGCTAAGAAAGTTGCAGCTCGGTCCGCAGAGGTCCTTCGTGCACACGAGACACTATAGCAGGTGGTGCATACAACCGCGACAGGGTCACTGCTGCTGCATCCACCGTGACTCGTGCGGCCACTCGAGTGTAAGTGTGCTTCCAGTCGCAGCCGGCAATTGGTGTCCACCGCTACAAACCCAGAGAGAATCTTCTCCAACACAAAACCTAATGTACAAGAAATTAAAGATGTCATTAGGTTATTACTTCTGATATTCTCCTATAACTATTTCCAGTTTAACGCTGAAATTCTTTTACGACCGGAAGCCTTTGCTGTACCCATTTGTATAACAAGTACACTTGCTAAGAGTTTTGTTAAACTTCACAAAAGGCAGTACTTTAAGAAATTGTTGTGACCTGAGCAATTTTCCAGCCTTTAGGTACGGATCTTTCTGTGAGCGGTTGTATATAATTGCTAAATATGGAGCTCTTGTATCAGCACATTCAGAGGAACCTGACTGGTATCTAATCTGAACCGGAAGCCTTGCCTTTATCAAGTGATTTAAGCTACTTTGCTACACCGAGGATATTTACTTCAATGCTACTCATCTTGGCACTTTCTGTTGACTGCACTTCGGGAATACTTGCTTCGTATTCCTTGATGAAGGAGTTTCGGAAAACCATGTTTCTTAACTCTACTTTAGTGGCACTGTCATCAGTGACTTCACCGTTATTTTCGCGCATTGAAGGTACTGACTGCATCTTGACACCGGTGTACTTTATGTATGACCAGAATCTTTTCGGGTTTTTCGCCAGATTTCGAAACAGAGTTTTGTTGCAGAAATTATTAAGAGCATCTCGCACTGAAGTAGCTGCTATATTTAGAACTTCGCCAGTCTTGCGGATTTTGGATTCTTTCAGATTTGGCATGCCTTTTCGTTGCTTCTGCAACAGCGATTTGACCCGTTTCGTCCATGGGGGATCAGTATATCACATATTAATTTATGTGCTATATATATATATATATGAAATCATTCCACATCTTTTCTACGCTTACATGATCAAATCGGAAGGAGTGGAGGCTGTCTCTTTAAAAAGCGTTAAGAGCGTTATTAGCTTTTTTTAAATAGATGTATTTTGAGTTTCTTTTAGGTGGTTGTAGGCGTTACAGTTTTCAGTGTAGCAGCAACTGCCTTGTGGTCGCCAATCCCTGTATTCGTCATGATACTACATATTCATCCAGGAATAATTGCTGCTAAGAGGTCAAGTACGCTTTCGTAAACATTTATGCTTCGAGTGGGCTCACGAACTAATTGTTCAAAATAATTTTTTAAGAAAGCATTCAGTACAATTACAGATGACGTTTTATGCCTGCCGCCGGCTTTAAACGCATAAATTTTCCAGCATATCGAGGGTAGATTGAAATCACCACCGACTATAATTGTGTGAGTGGGCTACCTATTTGAAATGAGACTCACGTTTTCTTTGAACTGTTCAGCAACTATATCCTCTCAGTCGGGGGCCGGTAAAACAATCCAGTTTAATCCGATAGAAGAGTATAGCCTCTACCCATACTATTACGCAGGAACTATCTACTTCAGTTTCACTACAAGGTAAACTACTTCTGACAACAATAAATACTCCAGCACCAACTATGTTTAATCTATCCCTTCTGAACGTTGTTAGGTCGTTTGAAAAAATTTTGGCTTAACTTATTTCCGGCTTTAGCCAACTTTCCGTACCTATAACTGTTTGAGCTTCAGTGCTTTCTATTAGGGCCTGGAGATCTGGTTCTTTCCCAACACAGCTAAGATAATTTACAACACCGATCGTTTCTACAACCACCTTACTGTGTGTTCCCTGACCCCTTTTAGACGGGAGCCATTGCTATGGTTTCCTGAGACCCTCTAACCTAAAAATGCACCCCCGCTACCCGTGTAGTGGACTCCTCACCTATTAAGCGGAATCCGGAAACCTACCACCCTGTGGCTCAAGTCAAGGAATCTGAGGCCTACGCAGTCACATAACCGCCTGAGCCTATGATTCATACCTTCCACTCGGCTCTGCACCGAAGTTCCACAGTCGGTTCTGTCGATGGTGGTGCAGATGGTGAGCTCCGCCTTAATCTCGCAAGCAAGACTGGCAGTCTTTACCATATCCGCTAACCAAAACCAGAGAGAATCTCCTCCAATCCAAAGCGACATACGCCATTGGCATCGAGTTGGGCCACCACCTGCAGTTGGGTGCACCCTGTACTCTTCATGGCATCCGGAAGCAATCAAGAGTGACTCCCCCACCTTGTGCACACTGCCGTCCTTCCCCTCCTTGGCAGCCATGTTACTAAGGGGGCCCAATTACGCGCCTATTATTGGAGTTCCGAACTACCGGCAAACTGACCTTCTGTGAACGCCCAGAATTTGCGTTCCAAGAGGCTTCCTCTGGACGCCCTACGATCGGCCCCTCGCAAAGCCTTTGGCTGCCTGCCACACTTTGGAGTGGTCCCTCAGTCGACCACAGGTGAGGTTCAACCTCAGCGCTGTAGACCAACATAAATTTAGGCTAATGGCATCAGTGCTGCTCAGAAATCTGCAGTCTGAGAAGACAATTCCCAATGCAAGGGGAAAAGACACAAGAATGCTGTAAGTAAATATCAGAAACTTATCTATTATAAAGAACGTTCCTAGATGTTGAAAGCGACCAAAATTGTAAATTCCACTTACGATGTTTAAAAGAATAAACTGATATGGTAAACTAAACTAAGTGTGCTTTTCTTCATGGTTACGTGACGTTACGTATATATCTGTTTTGTATTTTTATTCGTCCATGCCTTTCGTTTAAGCACTCACTCAAGCTAAACAGGTCTCTGCTACCAAGTCATTATCACTTCCATCGATGAAGGGTGAAAAACAAAGGAAAGAGTATTCAGTTTCTTTTGCCTGATGGCGCATTTAGGGAGTGGGGATGCATGGCAGAAGCGCATTCTTACGCAGCTTTGGTAAAAATAAACGTACGTTTATACCGTAACAGCGTTGCGTACGTTGATTAGGACTCTATAATCATACAAATATACTGAAAAGGACAACCAAATCAGCATCCACTGAAACGTGGAAATAGCACGAGAAGATTTGTTTTTACTTTTTAGACATTACTGCAGACTCTAGAAAATTCGAAGCTCAAGGGACCGTTACAATCAAGTATGCATAATTCGAAGTTCAAAGGAACTATGAAAAAGTTCGAATAATTAAGAGAAAAAGTTCGAATAATTAATTCTATTTAACTCCACTTTATTCTAGATGAAATCAGGGAAAATCTAAATAAAATTTCGACTTTTTTTCTTTTGTATTCCCAGTTTTCTTACATGTTATTAGCTTTTGTATTTGAAACGGAAGGCACACACAAATGTTCGAAAATAGGTAAATTCAGCTTCATTCATTTTTCAATGCTGAATAAACTCAGGAATGGATGAATTTTATGAAGTAAATTTTTTATAAACGCCCTTATGCCTTTGGAGTTGGCGTGTCACTCCTTATTTGTATCTGAGACTTCGGTTCCCAGACTAACCGTTAATGATTGAGCGCTCCGTTAAGCTATAATCTCTGACAAATACCTTTTGTACCCTGCATTGAGCAAGCCAATTCCATAAGCTTTCAGCAAGATGCGCGACTCGCCTCGCCGGTCTGCTTGGTTTCGCCTTTTAATACTTATCAGCAACATTATCTTTCCGCTCGATCATTGTTTGCAGCATGGATGGTGGAATCCCGAAACAATTCGTTACCTGCTACTTCTTATTGCATTTCACAGCGTCGAAACTCGTTTCTGTTTTACGAAAGTCGAAAACTTCCTGGATGTTATTCTGACGTGAAAACGCCAACTTTCTCCTTTGTCGAAGTTTCTTCTGTGGCAAAGTGGCGTCAGATTTGAATCACTAATAACAACGAGACCGACAGTGCGCAAACAAAGGTTAAGTCCACGCCGTCTGTACGTGGTTGTCGTTTATTGCCTGTGTTGTCAGCGTGCCAGTGTAGGCAAATGCGCGTCATTGTTACAAATCAGCTTTGTGTAAAGTTATAAACTGGTGTAGCTGTAAGCTAGGATTCTGATTTGGGTGTCATTGCGATGAACAGCTTAGGGAGCTGCGCTAGGATTCATAGAAAATAAAAATACTAGCGGGATATAAACGAAAATCTATATTGAGTTTAAACCTACGACACGAAGGAAGAGTTCGTCTCATAGGAGTTGTAAATATGCTCTAAATTACAGAAAACGTGAGAAAAGCCCTCCCAGAAGCCTAAAAAGCGCTGAGCAAATGCGACAGCTCCCGCAGAGTCGGAAAAAAGGGAAGCAACGGCGCAACCCGATATCGTACTCAAGGGCTATATCGTACACCGGCCACTCCAAGTGGGACCACTGTGAGTAACCGTGTGACCACTGTATTGCAGATATTAATTATCAATATGTAATTTAATATGTAACACCTGTTACGATTTTATCTCGACGTTTTCACGAAAAATCTACGGTGCGGGCCTGAACTGCACACATAGAAATTTATTTGCAACTGATTAATATGCTTTGGTATTTCGTGCATTGTTAAAACAAGTGATGAAACAAATAGAATTATCCGGTGTAAGCTAGGCGCTGAATTGTAATTATAGAATGTTTGTGGGTCGTTCTGCTATGACGCTCGCCTAAATTAGTGAAGAAGTTTCTTCGGTTTCCTAGAGGCATTTGGGATCAGGTTGAAACAAACGATTAACAAGCGTCGACTGCATACAGTCGCAGAGGCTGATTTCAAATGTGTTTGATAACTGTAAAGCTACTTCAGCTGGGTTAGGAGAACAGCTACCAGTCGGAGGTAAACACTTCCCCCTCACAGCGTTCTAATGTTGCCGGTTACACTACGCCACTCAGCGTCTGATGTAAACACAGCCGACAACAGGAAGTGCTGTACTGTGACACGACCACCAGACCGAGTACAGAGCAGGAAATGGCCGGGGTCCCCGGTGGTCTCGTGGTAAGGGGTCTGGAACGTTCCAGCGGCTGGGCTGGGGCTATTCGCCCCAGCCAGGCCAGGGTTCAATCCCCGGCCGGCGGTGGAATTTTCAGACTTCCGAACACTAACCTCCACTTCTGCCCTGCCATGCCATGTGGCGCATGCCGGGCACCCCCGTGGGGTCCGTGCTTCGGATCCCACGTCGAGCTCACTCCCACACTACAAAATATACCTCATTATGCTTTTTGCAATCACTTATTTTAAATTTTAATACGCACACTTGCTTCACCAGACTAATTGTCACTAAGTGTATTTTCAAAACGAACACAGGCTCTTTTTTTTTTTTTCTCTCTCTTCGAGTTATTCAAGTGTCAAAATGAGATTATGATGTGACACAGGTCACTAATGGGATAAACTCTTTCTTTGTATGAAAGAGGATAATTCTCCTGGTTTATGTGAGCTGAATGCTAAATTAAACAGATACAATTTAAAAAAAAAAACGAATTTCTTGACGGCTTTATTGACAGGTCTACATGTTTCATATAATATTTCTGTTGGTATTACATGACAGCCTCTCAGGCTCAGCTTTATATGAAAGTATCTTGCACGTCAGAAAAGAAATTATATTACTACCAGTACAGATTCAGTTGGTCTATTATTGTTGTACTATTGTATCATTGACGTTGCATTGCAAGAGAGAGACTGCTACTATGGCTGTTTTCTTTTGCTATTAAATTCCGTGCCATATCTCCACTCTAAGTGCTAAAAGGCGTGGATAAAACTTTTAGCAATACTATTTTCCTGTTCACCACATCGCTGCTAGGTGTCGCTACTGGTCCCTCACAGTCAGTTGTCTGTAGCGCAGGGCTTCGCTACCAGAGGGCTCTAGCGGAGCTGGTGACGACTCACTCTGCCGGGATTTGCTGCTTCACTCCTGAACGTCTACGCCAGCAGAAATAACCGCTAAATCCTTACACTAAACGAGAAGCGTAATAGCACCAATGCCAAATAAGGCAAATCGGGGTCAGTGAGAATATTGTCAAACCACCACTATGATAACTCGTAGCTGAAAATACTGATACAAACTATTTACAGAGGAATCGAGCACCTTACAGAAGCTGATCTAGAGGAAAATCCATTTGGAGTTAACAGAACCCATATTTATAACATCTTTAGTTACAGAAAAAGCTTTTGACAATGTTGACCAGAATATACAGTTTGAATTTAAGATGCAACCAGGAATAAAATATAGCGAGCGAAACGTTACTTAGAACGCCACCAGAAATAAGACAGCAGCTGTACTAGTTGAACGACATAAAAGAAAGTAAATACGTGACAAGTGAGTGAGACACCGTTCTAGTCCATTCCCTGATGTTATTCATTCTATATACAGGGTGTTTCACAAGTCATTCTTTACATTACTAGGGGCTGTAGAGGGGAATTAACTGATCAAGTCTACCATAGGAATCTACTTCTGAAAACGTCATCTAGCGACACTACAGACCGTCAAAGTTATAGGCATCGGCGCCTACAAAAATAGAGGGATCCCACGAAGATGTTACAAACTTTCTAAGATGATGGAGAGGGATAAATGTATAAATTTGAGATTTTGTCCTTGTACCGGAAAATTATGACAGAAAACTTTTCTGTTACCTCTGACAGTATGTACCGTTATCGTTGTTGCTAAGATGTAGGACAGGAAACTTTCAGAGTTGGTGGTACGGAACGGAAGAAGCAAACAATGTGCAGTACACATAGGCTGTAAAATGCATACATCATGAACCATGAGCACTTGTTCATCTTCACACCCATCTCCACTGTTGAACAAGTGCTTATAGCTCCAGGAGCATGCAGTTTAGAGTCCATGTTTACTGCACATTTTTTCTTGTTGTGGTCTATACTGCCGCATCTGAAAGTTGCCTACCCTACAGTCCTAGCAACAACAGTACCAGTACTTGTATTCCACTGTCAGAAGTAGGATAACGATTTTCACTTACAACTTTCGGTACAGGGGCTCTTACCTCAAATCGATACATTTGTCTATTTCCATCATCCTAGAAAATTTGTAACACAATCACGGATCATCCTGTATATACATACATTTACCGGAGCTGGCGCCTGTAACTTTGATGCTCCACGGCGTCGTTGCGTGACGTTTGCAGGCATGAGTTTCTACGTAAAACTGCAAGCTCAAAAAATGTGTGACATGATTTGTAAAACACCTTTATAAAGACAGCAACAAACAAAAAGGATGAGGAATTCTCGAAAGTAATGAAACGTGAAGAAGAAGAAATAGAAGTTGTTCCCAAATTGAACTCTCACTTTGCAGTGGAGTGTGCTCTGATTTGAAATTTCCTGGCATTTATTCGCCCTGAAGAGGATCGCTGAAAAGATGGTAGAAATGTCGGTAGTTTGGTTTTTCAGTGTTTATCATGGCATGGCCTAGTACCCAAAATGATTCTCTTCAAGTTTGTTGTAGGAACTATATCCCTTCTCTCCGATATTTTCAGAAAGATAGAATTATTTTTTCCTAAAACCTCAACTGAATTAGTGCTTCAAACGATATAAATGGTACTTATGCTTTATGGTATGGAGACAGAAATGGTACTTGGCTTCAATGATAACAATATACAGGAAAATTCAGTAATGTTTCTGCAAAGTGCCATAACACCGAAATCCTGAAATATAATCGGATATTTCGAATGTCGTACGACACCAGCTATACAGTTTACTGGACAGATACCGAGTTTTCCGAAATTCTAGCACTTTTAGAAGGAACTAAACGACAATATTTTTAAATTGGACACACGTACGGAAACGTATACTCTCCGTGCTACAGTCGTTTGAATACATGCTAGCTAGGTGGGTATGCAGCAGGGTAGTCATCGTGGGAGGCGGAGGGGGTGGGGGTGGGGGGAGGAGCTTACGTCGGATGTCATTCACCGTCTGTCCTGCCACTCTGACATGGCTCGTCCGTCACTCACGTGTCTCTCAGTATTAGAGCAACATTGCAGAGAGCACTTTTGCCGGATACACCGACATGATCCTTCTGTATGACGAAGCTCGTCGCCTTTATCAAGTTCGTTCTCCGCAGCGTCCGACTTCATAGCATACGCTTTTCGCCACAACTGCGCAACGACTTTGAGAAAAGAGTGCGTTCACCGTCAGCAGGGGTGACTGCAGTGCTTCAAAGAGACGCAGCGCACCCGAGTTGTAAAAGTCCGTATTTTGAAGAACAGTGTTTCTGAAAACTTATCAAGTTTCCTTTTAATGAGTGGAACTTTGGCACTTTTGTTGTACTGGGTCACACCTAATCACTTACTTGTACAAGTGGTCGCGTTACCAATGTGTTTTCCGATGGCTGTAGCGAGGAAACAGTGCGTTGCAGCAGATGGGCTAGAGTACAGAATACGAGTAGTATGTACTCGGTCCCCCTTTACACGACAAGTCTGTAACAGGGATGTCCGAACATCCTGCATGTTTATGGTATATTGTACAGTTGTTGTCCCACGATAATTGAAATCTGCGAAAACATTTCATAATTTCTGAGAGCTCATCAGGCGCGACTACCGTTTCCGCAGTATAAAACCCAGGGGGCGTTTTGCCTACGGCGGCTCTGACGCCCACGAGAACAAATGTAGGTAGAGAGCGCAACACAGCTACTTTGATGGATATTTTCCTCTAATGCTGCCAGATGTGTATATTTTTAGAGGTATCTTGACCCGCACCAGCCTTAAGCGGAAAGCCAAATATCCCAACTTCTGGCCACTGCTAACATTCTGAAATACACTATCCGATCAAAAGTATCCAGACAGCTAGTAGTGGACTTCAATATGCGGTATGACCACTTTTTGTCATTACGAGGGGTTAACCTCTGCTGGGAACGCTTTCAGTGTCGACGATATTTTATGCACCACACATGTTGAGAGTTTCATCTGTGTGTACGTACCAGGCAATAAACTGGCCAGCAAGATCGCCGCCTATCTCCCCAATTTTGGAGCAATGCGGGCAACTCCTTACAACCACGTCTGGATTTTGTCGATGTAACGAATCAATTGAAATGAACATGGTACGACATCCGTCAGGAGGACATCCACCAACTTTATCAATCAAGATCAAGCCGAATAGCTGATTGCTTAAGGGCCAGAGATGGACCAACGTGCTATGACTTTCTCCTGAATGAATCACCCAATTTTCCTGGAAGGGTTATCATTAGTTTGCCTCTACACGTACATCACATCTACCGATTTTATTCACACTGGGGTAATTTCTTGGTGGTACGGTTTAGAGTGTAAATATACAGGGTGTATCAAAAAGAGTCAACCGATTTTTAAAAAAAGTAACTATTATGTAATTCGACATATGTGCGTGAATGGCGTACTGCTGGAAAGAGCAAACCCTCGGGCTTCACATGGTTACCGCATGGCAGCAGCACTGTCCGCCCATTTCAGTCCTAGTAAAACTGGTGTCGCGACGACAGAACGCGTTTTGCGTTCTGCATTTTGAGCAGTGTGGGCAGTAATAAGTGTTCGGCGTGACTTTCGTACAAGGTGCTGTGCGGATCCTCCTACAGCACAGAGCATTAGACGATGGCATCAACGATTAAGAGAAACAGAATGTTTGCGGAAAGGCAAATCGCCGGGCCGTCCCCGAGTGCCTGACACAGACGTCGAACGCATCCGCCACAGTTTCACGAGGGGTCCGCAGAAATCCGTTCGCCGTGCAGCTCGACAGCTCAGCACGCCCCCGATGTCCGTCTGGCGTCTATGCGTCGACGTTTATGCATCAGATAATATTAAAGTCAGCTACTGCGAGCTCTTCGTGATGGTGATAACATCGTGTGAAGTTCCGTAATTTCACTCTTGGCTAGGTGTAGGATGGCTATTTTCTCCAACAGTAAGTGTTTAGTGACGAGGCAACATTCCATTTATACGGAGTGGTGAACTGCCATAATGTGACAATATGAAGTACGGGACAACCACATGAAGTTGTACAACATAAAATAGACTCTCCTAAATTTAATGTGTTCTGTGCAGTTTAGAGGGAAAAGGTGTATGATTCATTTTTCTTTGCCGAAAACACGGTTACAGGAAGCATATATCTCGATATGCTTGAAAACTTTCTTTTCCCACAGTTTGATTCGAACGACTTTATTTACCAATGGGATGGGGCACCGCGAGAGTGGCATCTGGAAGTGTGGGAATTTCTAAATCAAACAATTTCTGAACGATGGGTCAGTCACTCAGCCTTAGATTACTGGCCTCCGAGGTCACCGTACCCGACTATATGTGATTATATATGTACGGTTTTGTAACAGACTCTTTATGTACCTACGTTACCTCCAGAACCAACAGCAATAAATGAACTGAGACATCGGATAACAGTACCTGTGTTAACTGTTAATCCAGACAAGCTTGCTGCAGTGTTGGTACAATTTGAACACCGCATTGACACATTCCGTGCATCTCAAGGATGCATATTGAACACCAATGAAAAGGATGAAAAAACTTTTTCAGTTTCTGTTCATCAAAATCAAAATTATTTGTATATGTTTCTTAGTTTCAGAAATATAGACGGGCCAGAGTGTATTATTGTTTATCATACACCCGATGTAGATAGCGCACTTTAAAACCTCCCAATAATTAGGCCACTACCAAGACGGGAGATGACAAATATTCACACATGTGTCTTTGCATGTGTTGGATAAAAAATAGTAGCACAGTGCCGTAACATGAAGGATGAGAGTCATTTGGTACGCACGCTTTCTGTTGCTGATAGATGGTGGGCTGAAGTAGTAAAGTAAGCGGCATAGGTCGTGTTTGAGTAAGTTGCTGTGTGTACTACTTCAAAGTTGGAGAGGCTAGCTCAACTGCCTTAATAGCATGTTTGGGAAACACGAAAAACGTGCTTGGGTCAAGACTGGAAGGGCACGTGGTCGGAGCGTGCAACAATCTTTCCTTCCAGCGCTGCATTCCACCAACTTTCACGACAGTGCACGACGCCAAACGACGAGCCCTGTGCAGGAGCACCGAGTACGTGGCAGCGGGACGTACTGGGACATCCACCGTATTCATCCGGCAGAGTCACTCCAATAATGGCTTGATCGCCCAAATGAACGAAGTATTTCGTGGCACGCCTTACACCAAATGATAAGACACCATATGGCGGTTCTAGCGAGACATCATCACAGATGGATGCACTGACAGTGTATGACATCTTTCATGTGGGTGTGGAAAATGATAGAGACGCGAGACGGAAATGTAATAAAGTGAATTTTAGTCAGTGAAGTCTGACATGAATTATAACCGAACTGCCACTACTTTTCATCCACCTCCATGTATATTACTATAAACGTTTATTTTTACTCATAAAAATTTTTCAGTAATCTTGTATGAAATGTTTTCACAATTTTGGTTTGTTTTCTAGATGTATAGCAATTCGGTAAGAAAGATGGAAGAGCTTGATTTTTACTTACAATACTGCCCTGGCTGCACATTTTTCTGGGTTCGGAACTGATGCCCTTAGCGTGAATTTACTTTGGCTTGCACCACAGCACATTTACTTGATATAAAATACGACGAAATACAGTTCGATTACCGTCTCGTAACTGTTGGACCTGGTGGTCTACCGGCACAGCGCGTGCCTGCAAATCGAGAATCGCGGGATCGAATCCCAGATGAACCAATAAATTTTTCAGTCTGCTTTTAATCCAGCCTTCACCTCTCAATGATATGAGGAGTCGGTAGAAACAACATGTGGTGCGGATTCCACGCTAAACTGCCGATTCCCTTTCCCCGGTTGGACAACTGGTCTACGTTAATGATAAGCAAGTCGCCAAAGTGCCGTCCAATTGAAAGACTTAAACGAGGGCACTGAAATACGCCAAAGTTATTAGTATTATTACACTGTCCAGTCGCAGTAATCTGACCATGTGTTAAAATCCCGAATAAACGCACTTTGCAGCATGAGACGTACAGGAATAGAGTGAATGAGGCAATGACAGGGATAAGAAGCCATTCGGACTCCACTACCTGTCCAGCTGCGTTAGAATTTTATCGATTGAGGATCCGTGGCACAAACTACTCGATCGAGGTGACCTCTCAGATTCTCGATTGGGTTTAAAGGCGGAAAATTTGGCGGTGAGGGCAGTACGGTAAATTCATCCTAGAGCTTTCAGAACCACGCACATACACTGCGAGCTATGTTACACGTGCATCTACTGGTGGATAGGGTCCCCAGGGATAGGTGCGTACTAGGGTTGATCCATTGTGCCTTTCAGAATAACGAGATCACCCGGGGAGCGCCGCGAAAACATTGCCCACACCATAACGGTCTCTCAGGGTTGCAGGGCGTTTGCTTTCAGACGTTACACGCCGATGGAAATCTGTCCGATGGAGCATAAAATGTGATTAATATGGAGAGGCCACCTGTAGCACTCAGTGGACTTTCAGTTGTGGTACCGGCGTGCAAATGCAAGCTTTCGACGCCCATGAAGAGCAGTCAGCATGGGGCAGGGACCATGTGCCTACTGCGGAAGCCCATACGTTGTTGAGGAAACATTAGTGGCAGCCCTTTGTTCGCCTGGGCGGTCAGCTGCACTAAAGTGGCACGTCTGTTCGCCAGCACACACATCTACTCGACTACTTCGATGTTACACGTTCGGTATCCTACTCTATGGAGCTGAGTCATGGACTGTATGAGGCAAAAAACTTGAGGCATTTGGAAAGGGGTCGTATCGAAAAATATTAAGGATACCACCGACAGATATAGTCAAAAATATGGCGGTACGAAGACGCAGAAATTCTCATCAGCATCCAGAGAGCAAAGCGCCATTATTTTGGTAGCGCAATTCCGCAACAATAAATAAAACCTGTAGAAATTAATAATTCAAGGAAACATTAATGGCCGGCCAGTGTGGACGAGCGGTTCTAGGCGCTTCAGTCTGGAAACGCGCGACCGCTATGGTCGCAGGTTCGAATCCTGCCCCGGGCATAGGTGTGTGATGTCCTTAGGTTAGTTAGGTTTAAGTAGTTCTAAGTTCGAGGGGACTGATCACCTCAGATGTTAAGTCCCGTTGTGCTCAGAGCCACTCGAACAATTTTTTTTTTTTTTTTTTTTTAAAGATTAATGGCATGCGTGACCCACGACGCACAGGATTATCCTGGCTTAATAACTCAAGCCAGCAGCTTCGGTTCAGCACTGAATCGATGTTCTGAAAAACCATGGACGGACAACAGGTCATGCTACCGATCGGCAGCGTTATTGGAGGACGAGGCAATACAGACAATGCTTAAAACTTACATAAATCCTCACCATTAAATTTAATACTCCTCCACTCATATAATCGCGCTAGCTGCAAATAAAATTAATCTGCAATTGCCATACAGTTAAAATGTTTTAAACGTAGTGCTGTTAACAGCACTCATGTCACCACTTATTTTGATCAATGTACGTATTTTCTCAGACATCCACCGTACGAGGACGCACTGAAATGTAATGTCGACAGATGTTTTATGTGAAAACTCGCAACGCTTTTTAAATAAAACAAATTTCATTAACATTCTGCATCTGTATTCTTCACGTCTATAAATTTATCTCTCAACACACTCATCCCGGGAACCAGAACAATTTCCCCAACTAGATACTATTTTGTTGATACCGTCACAATATATTGTTTGACTATGTTAACAGAGCCACAACCTTACCTCTGCTTGCACCACTTGAAACAATTGAAGTGCTAGAAGTTTTTCTTAGTTTTGCACAAAGACGAAAATGGAGACTGTGTGTAGGATGATCGACGGCAGTGAACCAAGGACGTCGGTTTGCTGCAGATGTCGCAGCGCTCGTGTGTAGTTTGGCACTGCCGTGCTTAAGAAGAGTGTGTCCACATGCGGACGAAGTCTTCGAATTCGTGCTTTTAGTTTTGTGAGCTCCTTCTCACCCACCAACATAGTCACGTCACACACCGCTATGTTACGCGGTACAAAGCAGAGGGCTGCAGATATCCATAGTAAAGATGTACAATGTTACTGACTACATCAAATAAAACAGACCGAGTTATGCTGGTGATATATGGTGACAATTCGTATTTATATTTACAATGGAAAGAGATTGACCAGTGGCCAACAGACCACTAAAACGCAAGTTGCCAGATGGATAATAACTGCAATACCGCCCACGCTGTCACGGTAAGTAGCAGGTTTGGTCTCCCGATACATGCCTGTTTCCCGAAAGTCAAAGAGCAATTTCAAGATTTGCGAGATTACGTCGCAAGTATGACGAATTATGAGAAACACTGCACTGTGTAAGGGAAGCTACTAGAAGCCCTATAACCATGGCACTAGTTCAGGGATTCAGCTGCGCGAAGAGAATTTGAAACTGACTAAAGTTTTTTAGAAAACTGATAGTAAACCTGTTTCCAACAAATGAATCCGGGTGATCAGTTGCGAAGAAGGGGAGAAAATGTGTGAAAATAAATCTCTTCTTATGGAGGGACATTTCAGAGCAACTGTAGAGCATTGCATATTGATATCTGAAGCGCGGAAGACTAGCTTTTCTACCAGGGGAAAGTCGAAATAATTGTGAAATATTTTATTCTGGACCGAGTAATGTCATAACTGGGTGGTCATTTAAAACTGCATTGGTTTACTTCGAAATGGCTGCAAATTAAGCTATGCAAACAGTGTTACCCTAGACATCTATTTCCAGTTGTAATTTTCATTTCAAGCAATGTCTCTGGAAGACATACAAGAACTGGAATTAGTGGAGAAATACAGGGATGAAGAAGTAGTTCGATTGTCTTGCCGAATGTATGCTGCAGAGCACATCTTCCACCGGACTGCCTTGATGACGCATGGAAGGTAACAGCGTAGCAAATGCCCAGTGGCGAAAATATCATGAATTCGTAGACTATATGGTCAGTCCACAGATGGAAAATCCTAGTACAACATTTGAAATGTGGAATTGGTGAAAACAGACAGTCAACAGAAATTGTTTCGAAATAAATTCACTCATAACTTGGCTTCAGTTTCGTTAGGTAATACCTCGATACCTAATACAACTGTATCAAAGTTATCTGCGTTCAGAGAATTTATTTCGAAGTGATTTCGGTCAGCTATCTACCGTCGTCAATTCGATGCAAAAGACCATGAATGCTGTCGAAGTTTGGCATAGCAAACGATACTCAATAAGACAAATATATCTGAACCTACAATTTCTGATCAATACGCTAAAGGAGAAGGTAATAAAATCAATACCTGAAATTTAAAAAAAAATAATCCGGTGGTCAGTGAAAGAGATAAAAGATACATATGTGTTGAAAAAGAGTTTAAAGATATTTTAAGAATACATAATGACTCGGTGGATTTAACACGCTTAAGATTTACGTCATTCCTTCGAAAAGTTCGTAAAATAAGACAGGAAGTAATGTTCTAGAATGGAAAAGGTAAAAAAAAAATTATTTTTAAAACACAGCTATGCACTATGTGCATAGACAGTTTTAAGCCTAGATAAAATGTGGAGCGGCGTTCTTATTACAGAACGACAGTCAGAGCCTCCCCATTGTCGCGGCTTCCTTTGCAGGTCGGAGAACCCGCAGCTAAAATGTATGTGGCCAGAAACACCGCGTTGACTCACGGGTCGCCGAGTCCACGGCCGCAGAAGCCCATGACACCCTTCAAGAGGCAGCGAGTCATCTCGTACAGTAGTTATTTGAGAGTGAATTTATTCCTCGCTCCTCATGAGACGTCATCAAACTGATCTTCCTGCTTCTGGAGTGTCTACAGCGACGTTACATCTTATTTTAGTTCTGCTCTCCGTTCCACACCTTCAAGGACCCACTTCTTTTCTGTGGCATTCGAACACTTGTACATCTTCGATCTCATTTTCGCGACGGATTTATGTACTGTGCTTATGCGTTATTGAGAAAACACGGAAAGTTTTCGAAGTGTATAGGGGTGAGAGGATTATCTTAATAACGGATAAAACCATTCCAGATATCGAGTATTACGTACCGGCCGACACTTCGTTACAAAACGTTTACGGGGCTATCTGTTATGCGAATCGCTTCCGTTTATGGAATGTACTGCACACAGGAGGTTTCTTCGATAAACAGAAGTTTTTACATGGGTATTGATAACATGATCGAATCACAGAGGTTCAAATAGTGAGGTGCGACTGCGTGTAACTGCTTAGGCAGATTTTTGGTCCCTGCAAATAATTGTGACGCAACTATGGACATTATAGCGACACGAACGTCAGCCGGGTAAATAAGCCGCACACTAAGTGGACATCCAGCGGACGCAGGTAAACACTTCCTGTTACACCACGCCACTGCTGCCTCGGTGTAAACACGGAGGACAGCAAGAAGAGCTCTACGACCACTAGCTGGACTCCAGAGAAGGAAACGGCCGGGGTCCTCGGTGGTCTATGAGGTAGCCGGCTAGCTCAGTAGGTAGAGCGTCAGACTCTTAATCCCAGGGTCGTGGGTTCGAGCCAGACGCTGGGCGGAACGGAATTTCACAGTCGCCTTTCGGCACGCTAGCGGCACGGACGTCTTGTTTACGTCCTCGCCGCGCAGCTCGCTCGCGGAGTTGTTTACGTGATTCTGCCGTCTTAGCGCGCTATATTTCATTCGACAGAGAATGGCTTATGCCCACCGAAAATCGACACTGAAGATTAGCTTTGCACCTGAATATGCCCGACCAAAAGCACTGGAAATCGAACAGTTTATCAGAGATGAAGTCAAGATTGACTGCAACGATCTTGTTGGCATCCACCTTTCTATAGTGAGCAGTGTGGTATACGTGAAATTGGTCAACGAAGACATATGTGAAAAAATTCTAGATGCAACTCGAAGTGGTCTTAAGTTCCGTCACTCTGATGGACACATCGGTGACGTAACTGTGGCACATGCGGGACTTGGACTGCGCACGATACGTGTTTTTGAACTCCCTTTCGAGGTGCCTTCAGAGGTAGTGGTATCTGCATTCCATCCATATGGAAAAGTGATTAGCCACACAGCTGAGAAGTGGGTTCAGTTCACTACATACCCGGTTCTCAATGGAGTACGGCAGATCCGCATAGAACTAACCAAACATGTGCCGTCCTACTTATATATTGGTGGCTGCCGTGCAATTATTATTTATGATGGACAGCCGAAGACATGCTCGGGATGTGGCAAAGAAGGACACCTCCGTTCTAGCTGTCTGCAGCGCAGAATCACACAGTTACCGCCTGGGGACCTGCCGGCCACGACCGCTCCGACGTCGCTACCGCTGACGTTTGTCGAAGCTCTCCATAGCGACCCCCGACCGCGAACACCACTGGCTCCTACTACTGGTACATCGTCGTCTCCGGTACTGCCTCAGGCTGTTGCGGACGGACCGACGCCCTTGCCTCCTCCTCCCGACGTGTGCAGTGGTGAGCAATCTCAAGGACAGGGGATGGCCCTTGACTCCATGATTGTGCCTACCGATGCTTTTGTGCCTGAACTTCCGGATCCCCAGGCGTCTTCGGACACTGAAGATCACGTGCGCAAGCAACGGTCGCCGAAGAGACGTCGGAAACGGCGGATCGCCCCGTCTGACACCTGCAGGACGCAGTCTCAAGACGATGAAGATCAAAATTATCAAGTTGTTCCCCCGAAGGACGAATCCGTGGTGGAAGCACCAACTTGCACTCCGTCGGACGTACAACCATCCTTGCATGCACCAGGCGCTATACCTATGGACGTTGAACAACAGCTGAGCCAGGACAACTCTTCCACCACCGACGTGACACTGCCTTCGGACTCTGCTGGTACTCCACTGGACGCACACCATCCACGCACCATTGCGTGGTCTGACGATGTAGCCGACGAAACACCAACTAGTGAGACAGCCGCGAATGCCGCTGCTCCAGCCCACGACTCCTAATCGACAGGGTTACAGGATGGGGATGTGCAGCCTACTGGGACAACATTCTTGTTCGCTGCTGCTCTTCGTGCCTCCATGAGCGTCCCTGTAGTCCCAATTCTACGACAAGCTTACAGGATTGGCTCCATCAATGTCAACACCATTGGCACCCCTGTCAAACTACAATTGCTCCGTGATATGTTGAGGGCGTCGGACCTAGATGTTGCCCTTTTGCAGGAAGTTCGCCTGGCGACGTTTCCTAATGTCTATGGCTATGTTTCCTACCTCACGCCGTGTGCCGACGGTGGCAGTGGGACAGCTATTCTTTTAAAGGAAGGCATTGATGTAGATGACGTGATTTACCTACCATCGGCTAGGGGTCTTGCTGTGACTTTCCACGGTGTTCGAGTCATCAATGTTTACGCTCCCTCGGGCACGGCCAAGCGACGGGAGCGGTCGCGATTCTATTCAGAACAGATCGCTCCTTTGTTTGTCGGACGCTACGACCATATTATTCTTGGCGGCGACTTCAATTGTGTGTTATCCCAAAAGGACCAACATCCCCATTTCACCACATGCCAGGAACTCAAGCTGCTTGTGCATGAACTGAAACTCACCGATACTTGGGACCGCGTGCATGGTGATCGGCCTGGGTATACGTACGTCACCAGCCATTCAGCAAGTCGTCTTGACCGTGTCTACGTGTCCCCAGGACTCGTAACTGCCACGCTTGACGCTGAGTTATGGCCTACCGCCTTTTCCGACCATATCGCCTACATTTGCACTGTTTCGCTCCAGAGGCAGAAGGTGTGGCGCGGTCGAGGCCTGTGGAAGCTGAATGTGGCCCATCTCAAGGATCCGGAATGTAGGCAGGTCGTAGAGACGACGTGGAACAACTGTGTGAGACGCCTTCCAGCGTATCCTTCAACACTTCGGTGGTGGATCGACTGCGCCAAGCCTGCTTTACGTCGTTCTATGATGAATTACGGTCGCGATAAAATGTTATGGCACCGACATACCATGGAATACTATTTCACAATTCTCCGGGAACTCTCAAACCTCGCCCCCTCAGTTCAACGACAGGTTGAAATTCAACGTATTAAGGCGAAGATAATTTCTCTTATGCGTCACCGCCTTGAAGGCACAGTAGTACGCGCAAGATGTCACGAATGTGTACCAGGAGAGCTCCCGTCCATGCATCATGTTATCCGAGAGAAGCAGCGGTGTCGTAAAAAGTTGATCAACGCCCTCGACATGCCAGATGGTCGTCGATTGACGTCCCAGAATGACGTCGTAAGAGCCTTTGTGGATCACTACAACGAGTTCTATGCAGCAGAGGACCGGAACGTGGCGGTAATGTCTGATGTCCTCCGTTCCTTGACAGATACCCTGGACGAGTCTGCTGCGGAGATTCTCACGGCGACAATTACGGCTGATGATGTTGCCGATGCTCTTCATAAGGGTGCGGCAAACAAAGCCCCAGGTCCAGATGGGTTCCCGCTGGAGTTTTACTGCACATTTCATGACATCATGGGCTCACGCTGGACTGCGATGTATGAAGAACTGATGAACCCTGACTTTCCTCTCCCACCCGAATTCGTAGAAGGCTTGCTTATCCCGGTCCCCAAGCCATCGGGAGGTCGAGGAGTGGAACATTATCGGCCGCTGACCATGTTAAATTGTGACTTCAAGATTTTTACCCGGATTCTTGGCGCTCGCATTAGGCGCGTCGTCCCTCAAGTTATCTCTCTGGATCAAACGTGCTTTGGAGGTGATAGTAACATTCAGACGGCACTCAGCGATTACCGTGACGTTATAGCCCTGACCATGACCTGTCGCAGTCGTGGTGCCTTAGTGACAGTGGACTTCGACCACGCCTTTGATAGAGTGAGTCATGACTTTCTCGAAAACGTACTCCGACGCATGGCCTTTCCCCACAGATTTATACACCTCGTCTTGCGGCTTCTCCGAGGTGCCACGTCGCGGGTGCTGGTCAATGGCCGTGTGGCGGGCCCTATTAACGTCATGCGGTCGGTCCGTCAAGGATGTCCGCTGTCGATGCTGCTTTTCGCCATTGCCCTTGAGCCACTATTACACGGTTTGAGGAGCCGGTTGACAGGCATAACAATGAGGGGGACTTCTTTCATCTGCCGCGCCTATGCAGATGACTTGGTGTTCTTGGTTCTATCGGAGGATGAAGTGCGAGAGGCACTGGCGTGGATCAACCAGTACGGGGCTGCTGCGGGCAGCCGTGTGAACCTGACGAAATCTAGTGCTATGTCCGTCGGTAGAGGCCTTCCAGCTGAGAGTGTGGCACCATTGCCATTAGTGGAAAAGCTCAAATGTTTGGGGATCACCTTCACGCGTGATATACAGCGCACGATTTCATTTAACTACAAACGCCTGCTTCAAGCTATCCGCACGAACGTTCGTGGCAACCTCCTGAGAGCATTGGACATGTTACAAAGGGTGGATTTTGTTAACACTCATCTAGTCTCGCGACTACCCCATTTAGCACAGATTTTACCGATGCCAAAGGCAATGGCACACAGACTTCAGGCAGCGTTCGGCTACTTTGTTAGCGCGGGTCTTATCTTCAAAGTCCGCTACGACACGCTGACACTTCCTCCTCGAGATGGCGGCCTCGGCCTTGTCAACGTCCGAGCGAGAGCAGCTGCCCTTTATGTAAGTACGATGGTTAAATCGTGGATCCGCCGCCGAAACGGATTATCGGGAAGCCTGATTGATGAAGTGGCCCCTCCCTCTCGAGTGGCACCCGTTGCAGTAGCCCATATTTATTCCCCTCTCTCACATATCCGGACCTTTTTCATCGAATACAGTTATGTCCATGCCGACTTGCCTAGTACCAGACCCCCTATGGCACGTGATGTTTACCGAATCATGATGAGAAATCACACTCGGAATGTTGTGGAAAGGCGATATCCTACGATCGCATGGCCCGTGGTATGGCGTTCTGTACACCATATATACCTAGACACGAGCGCACGTGCGACCTGGTATTTGGTCGTTAATGGAAAATACATGACACAACTTCGTCTACATGCCATAAAAATGACAGATTCGCCGCTGTGTCCTCGCTGTCAAACGCTTGATACGGACGAACATCGACTGATGTGTGGATCTTCTGCAGAGGTGTGGCAGCTGATTCAGAAGATGCTTGCCGTTCTTCTACGTACGGCTCCCCACGCCATTACACCGAAATCTCTTCTGTTCCCAGATGAGACATACTTCCCAAGTACGAAGACCAACGCTGTGATCTGGATAAAAGGTCTCTCGATCTCTTATTTGTTCCATGAAGGTGATAAGAGTGTTCTGCATTTTTGGACATTCCTGCAAGATCGCTTTACTTTTCTCATGCACCATCCGCGATACCGTCAGTACTATGCCAATTTTTTGGGTAGTGCCTTCTTCGATCCCCCCTGCAGCTGGGGTGTCCCAGGTATGAGAAGATGACTTCAATGAGAATGTGTAATACCAGGACTCAGTCCCATGTACCGGAAAATGCAATATTCTTCGTGAAGACGTGCCTGGAACATGCCTGACTGCCTTGGGATTCGGTGTGCGTCTACCCACAAGTTGGCGGGACGCGGATGCTGCTTTGTCTGTTCTGCCAGGAGGGCGTTTTCTTTAATTCCTATAATTCCCTTTCTATTTTATATGTTACTGATGGTAATTCCACATAATTTTTTTTCGCCTGGAGGGCGTCCTATGTGATATGAACAAATATATGTAAAAAAAAAAAAGTGGTAAGGGGTCTGGAACGTTCCAGCGCCTCGCCTGGGGCTATTCGCCCCAGCCGGGCCGGGGTTCTATCCCCGGCCGGCGCTGGAATTTTCAGACTTCTGAACACTAGCCTCCACCTCTGCCCTGGCATGTGGCGCATGCCGGGTACCCCGGTGGGGTCCGTGCTTCGGATCCCACGTGGAGTTCACTCCAACACTGCAAACTAAACCTGATTATGCTGCTGCAAACACTTTAAATTTTAATACGCACACTTTCTTCGCCAGACCACATCTATATATATTTTCGAGGTACTTTCTACAACAATGAAATAAAATCATTACTAAAAAAAAACTTTTCCTTGGTGTACTAAATGATGCTAAGATAAATACCAAAACATATTCCATTTTCTTGTACTTAAATATCGGTATTTGAAAAAAATTTTGGCTATAAAAACTGACATATATATTACATGTTGTACTTCGCACATTCTCAGTGGCAAAACAGGATAAATTATTTCAGTCATAAGAAAAAAGGAAAATATTATATCAATAGCAACACACAAGCCAGCAATGTGTTCTTTTTAGTATCATGATTGACTATGTGATAAATAAATTCTGTATGAGAAATCGTTTCGTAACAGTTGACAATACCTTTTAAAAATACCATGTTTTCACTAATTGCATTTTCCAAAACGAACACAGGCCTTCTTTTTTCTCAAATTATTCTATCGTCAAAATGAGATGTTTTATGGGACACATGTCACTAACTCTTTTTTTCTATGAAAAACTATATTTCTCGTGGTTTTATGTGAGCTGAATGCTGAATCAAAAAGATAACACTTAACATTAATAAGTGGAATTTCTTGGCGATTTTACTAACAGTTCCGTATATTTCATATAATATTTAAATTAATAGTTACATGACAACCTCTCTGCCTCTACTTTATGTAAAAGTATCTTGTGGAATAGAAAAGAAATTATATTATTACCTCTACAGGTTATGTCTGGTTGAATGAAAGAAATTGTAAAGGCCATAGCCGAAGATGCAAAATGTTACCTTCTCGGCAAAGCGTTTGCCATAAGTAATGAGCGAAACTGTAAAATAAGGAAAAGGGATGTCAAACGTCTATTATTGTTGTATAATTATATCACTAACGTTTCCTTGCAAGAAACTTACAGTTGCCCTTGCTTTTCAAAATTCTTTAACCCGCAATACCGCGCCATTATGCAACAGTAGCCCCGACACCTCACTGCACGGAGGAAATTGAACCTACATTTTGTATTTTTGTTAATGAGAGAGAGAGACTGTCAGCTAGTATGGTTGTTTCTTTTGCTATTAAATTCCGAGCCTCATATCCATTTTTAATCTTTAAAAGTGTGGACAAAACTTTTATTAATACTAAATTACGAAGAGGGAATGATGAATGTAACATGCTGCGTACATTAATGTCACTGGATATGTAGTTTGCATTATATGTTACGAGAACAAAATTATTTTGTAACGTGTGAAATACACAAAAATACGGTAACAGACAAACAAAGCAGTGATGCCACAGTCTGTTTTGTAATAATAGTGTAAAGGAAGAAATAAACAGCAACTAGACATTTAAGTCACTCAGTTTTCGCGGCCATTTTGCGGTTCATCACCTCGCTGCTAGGTGTCACTGCTAGTACCTCACACACTCAGTTGTCTCTAGTGCAGGGCTACGCCACCAGAGGGCTCTATCAACACCAGCGAGGACTCTCTCTGTCGGCGTTTGCTGCTTCACTCCTCAACATCTATGCTAGCTTACGTCACTGCTAAATCTTCAGACTAAACTAAAAAAAATAACACCAATACCGAATAAGGCAAATAGTGATAAGTGCGAATACTACTGAACCATCACTTTCATACGTCGTGGCTGAAAATACTGATCCGCAATATTTACGCAGGAATGGAACACATTAGAGAAGACGAGCTACAGGGAAATCAATTTTGAGAGAATACACTAGCCGCTAGAGATAAGTTGAAGAAATTCAACCTATATTTATGACATCAATAGATGTACAAAATAACTTTTGACAGTTTTGACCAGAATATACAGTTTGAATTTTAGATGCAACCAGCGATAAAACACAATGAGCGGCATGTTGTCTAGAACTCGGCCAGAAATCAGACAGCAGTTGGAAGACTTATAAGGAAGCTGGTACTTGATAGTTGAGAAGAGAGAGAGAGAGAGAGAGAGAGAGAGAGAGAGAGAGAGAGAGAGAGAGAGAGAGAGAGGGTTCTAGGTCCTTCTTCCATGTTATTCACTTTACATACAGAATGTTTCACACGTCATGCTACACACTCATCGAGTCTGTAGAGGGGACCTAGCTGATGAAATTTTACATAGGAATCGATATCTGGAAACGTCATCCAGCAACGCTACAGAGTATCAAAGTTACAAGCTCTGGAGTCTGTAAAATGTGTGTAAACAGGGAGATCCAATGAAGATATTACCAATTTTCTATGATAATGGATAAATGTATCAATTTGAGGTTTTGTCCCTATAATGAAAAATTAGAAGACATCCCTGATATGTGTGACAGTATGTACCGGTATTGTTGTAGCTCTAAAATGTAGGGCAGGAAACTTTCAGAGGTGGTAGTATGGACCGAAAGAAGAAAACCATTTCCAGTACACATGGGGTGTAAAATGCATACCTTAAGAGCTGTGAGGACTTGTTCATCTTCGCTGGCATAAAACATATCTCCACTACTGAACATGTGCTCATAGCTCCTCATGTATGCATTTTGCATCCCATGTTTAACGGACATTTTTTCTTACTTTGATCCGTACTACCACCTTTGAAAGTTATCAACAACTGTACCAGAACTTGTATTCCGCCGTCAGAGGTATGATAACGATTTTCCCTTGTAACTTTCGACTCATTCGTTTCCAGTACTGTTGCCATTACCTCAAACTTATACATAATCACGGCATCACACTCTATTTACATACATTTGCCGGAGCTGGCGCCTGTTTCTTGATGCTCCATAGCCTCGTTAGATGACGTTTGCAGACATGAGTTAGTAGGTAAAATTGCAAGCTCTAGAAATGTGAAACACCTTGTATAAAGAAAGCAACTTACGAAACGAACGAGATATTCGGGAAATTAATCGAGGATAAGAAAGAAGAAATAGAAATTGTTTCCAAATCGAACTTTCATTTCGCTGGTGCTGATTTGAATTTTGTGGCATTTATCCGCTCTGAAGAGGATCGTTCAAACGGTGGTCGAAATGTCGTTATTTTAGTTGTTTCACTGTTTTATAATGACATGGCTTAGTACCCAAAATGATTTTCTTCAAGTTATTTATAGGAATTCTATCGCTTCTTACCGATATTTTCAGTATGATACTAGTATTTTTTTCCTACACCTAGCAAGTTTAATAGTGCAGAAATTATGAAAATACTACCTAATACTTTTTTATATGGAGACAGAAACGGTGCTAGGGTTTACTGATAACAATATACAGTAAACTTCAGCCATGTTTCTGCGAAGTTGCATAACGCCGAAATCCTGAAATACATCCGTATATTTCGAATGTGGTACAACGGCTGTAGGAAGGAGACGAGGTACAGCAGAAGTAAAGCTGTGTGGACGGGGCATGAGTCGTGTTTGGGTAGCTCGAATAGTGGAGCACTCGCCCGTGAAAGGCAAAGGCCCCGAGTTAGAGTCTCGGTCCCGCACACAGTTTTAATCAGCCAGGAAGAAGTTTCATATCGGCGCACACTCCGCTGCTGAGGGAACTAATTCTGGAAACAGGTGTATAGTTACTGGAGAGATACAGGATGTTCCAAAATTCCCGTTAAAAACTTCTAGGGAACTGAGTTACGATATTTTGAAGAGGAGCCCATGTATGGAAAGGTATATTCATGCTACAGCCGTATAAATACACCTTCGCTAATGTGGTATGCAACTGGGTAATCGTCACTGGAGGTGGGTTACTTACGTCGGATCGTATGATGTCGTTTGACGGCTGTCTCCTCTCTGACCTGGTTCGAGTCTTTTCCATGTGTCTGTGAGTGTTAGAGAAACACTGCTAAGTACACTTTTGCCGAATACACCGACACGAGAATTGTGTGTGGCCAAAGCTCACAGTACTGGAAGAGCTGCTGGTCGTCTTTATCAAGATCGTTGTCCAAAACATCTGACTCCTCCCCACACGCTTTTCGTTACCATTGCACAACGTCTTCGAGAAAGGGTGCATTCACCGTCAGCAGGGGCGTCGTGGAGACGCAGCGCACGCGAACTGGAAAATATATTTATATGGATATGGTGTCTGTTCTTTCGGACATGTCCGAAAGGACACTACGAATGTAGTGTGTGGACATACAAAGTGAGAATGTGGGTCTCGCAGGAGGCGTGCGCGAGATAGTCGCTATAGTCTCACTATCCTCTGTGCCCTCGGTGGCTCAGATTGATAGAGCAACTGCCATGTAAGCAGGAGATCCCTGGTTCGATTCCCGGTCGGGGCACACATTTTCACCTGTCTTCGTTGATGTATATCAACGCCCATCAGCAGCTGAATGACAAAAAAATCGGTCTTCATAGAAACTGTTTTTACAGGAGGGCCCTTTCCAGTTCGAAATTAGAATGATATTAATACATTCAGCT
Source organism: Schistocerca gregaria (assembly GCF_023897955.1). Classification (NCBI taxonomy): domain Eukaryota; kingdom Metazoa; phylum Arthropoda; class Insecta; order Orthoptera; family Acrididae; genus Schistocerca; species Schistocerca gregaria. Next base: position 8,851,686 of record NW_026061775.1, on the reverse strand, counting down.
GCTTGGTTATTAACGAGTGAAACTGTAGATGTACTGGGTAACATCTACACTGAAATGCCAAAGAAACTGGTATAATAATGCCTACTGAAACACAGAGATATGTAAACAGGAAAGATATGGTGATGCCGCCGGCAACGCCTGTGTAAGACCTGTGCCTGGCGTAGTTGTTAGATCGCATACTGTTGCTACAATGGCAGGTTATTTAGATTTAAATGACTTTGGACGTGGTATTATACTCGGCGCAACACCGATGGGACACAGCATCTCCGAGGTAGCGATGAAGTGGGGATTTTCCGGTACGACCATTTCACGAGGGCACCGCAAATATCAGCAATCCAGTAAAACAACAAATCTCAGACATCGCTGCTGCCGGAAAAAGATCCTGCAAGAATGGAAACTTAAGAGAATCGTTCATCGTGACGAAAGTGCAACCATTCCGCAAATTACATAAAATTTCAATGCTTTACCATCAAAAAGTGTCAGCATGCGAACCATTCAACGAAGCATCATCTATATGGGCTTTCAGAGCCGATGGCCCACTCGTGTACCCTTGCTGACCGTACAGCACAAAGCTTTACGCCTCATTTGGGCCCATCGGTACGAACACTGGACTGTTGATGACTGGAAACATATTACCTGGTTGGACGAGTCTCATTTCAAAATGTATATAGAGTATGGATGTGTACGGGTATGAAGACAACCTCACGAATCCATGGACCCTGCATGTCAGCTGGGGACTGTTGAAGCTGGTGGAGGCTCTGTGACGTTGTATGGCGTGTGCATTCGGAGTGATGTGGGACCCCTGATAAGTCTAGATACATCCTGTCTGATCAACTGCATCCATTCGTGTCCATTGTGGATTCCGACGGAAGTAGGTAATTCCATCAGGACAATGCGACGCCCCACACAACCACAATTGCTACAGAGAGGCTGCAGGAACACTCTTCCGCGGTTAAACACTTCCGCTGGCCACCAAACATCCTGTACGTTTCTAGTACATTGTATAGCATTATCGAGCATATCTGGGATGCATTGCAACGTGTTGATAAGAGGAGATCTCTACCCCATCGTACTCTTACGGATTTATGGGCAGCTCTGCAGGGTTCCCGATGTCAGTTCCCTCCTGCGCGACTTCAGCCATTAGTCGATTCCATGCCGCGCAGTGTTGAGGCACTTCTGCGTGCTCGCGGTGGCCCTACACGGTATTTCTTTGGCTCTTCAGTGTAACAGATTACTTGTCAAAGTGACAGCGTTACCAACATTTTTCTAAATGGTTGTAGCACACGATACGTTTCCGGAGGCGGGTTACAAATTTAAAATACGAGTATTATGTACTCAGTCCCCTCTACAAGTTCTAGCACTTAGTGACGGCAATTTCGGAACATCCTGTACGTTTCCAGTAAATTGTATAGCCGTTGTCGTATTAAGATTGGTATCTGCGAGTGCAGACGTCCGCAGCGTTTACCCAGGGGGCGCCTTGGCTACGGCAGCTCTGACGGCCACGAGAATAACCGGAGTTAGAGAGCGCAGCACGGCTAGTTTGAAGGCCACTTTCAACTAGTGTTGTCAGAGGTGTCTCTTTTTAGAGATAATACGACTCGCCCCACGTAAGCTTTAAGCGGAAAGACAAATGCTCCAACTTCTGGCCCCTGCTAACATTTCGAAATACAGTATCCTATCAGTAGTGTACAGACACCTATTAGTGGACTTTAATATGCAGTGTGTCCACCCTTTGTCTCTCTGGCGTCTTGAACTCTGCTCGGGACACTAAATGAGGTGCCTGCCGGCAATTTACGCACTACACACGGAGATAGTATTTACGTGCTCAGCAAGACTACCATGTCTGTCACCAATTTTGAACGTTTCGAACACAATGGGCAGGTTCTTTAAACCAGATCGCGATTTTGACGATGTAACGAACCAACTGAACTGAATTTGGTAAGTCATCCGTCAGGAGGACATCCACTATCACTATCAGTCAATGTCAAGCCGAATAACTGCCCGCGTAAAGGCCAGAGGTGGACCAACACGTCATCGACTTATCAATTTGTGAAGCTCTTTCTCTTGAATTAATCATATACTTTTTCTGCAACTCTAGTCATTCATTTGCCCCTACACATACATCACATGTATCTATTTCCAACGCACTGGGGTAATTCCTCCGGGATACGTTAATTTTCCTTAGTGTGTAAATATATTCGTAGCAGGTCATTCAAAAACTTATGAAACGAAATAGAAGGGAGCTGGTTGTTGTTAGGAGTGCAGAATGTATTAGACTCGCGGATCATATGGTGTTGGCAGAGAGCGAAAAAGGTATGACTGAAATGTTAAAAGAATTAAACAACATATGAATAAATTTCAATGAGAAATAATAAGAAAAAGGCAAAATGTCCGGTGATAAGTGCAAGAAAACTAAGCACAACTAAAATGTTAGGCAGGAAGATACAGAACAAATTAGTGTTTTTAGATAACTGCCGGCCAGTGTGGCCGTGCGGTCTAAGCGTTTCAGCCTTGAACCACGTGACAGCTATGGTCGCAGGTTCGAATCCTGCCTCGGGCATGAATGTATGTGATCTCCTTAGGTTAGTTAGATTTAAGTAGTTCTAGGTTCTAGGGGACTGATGACCACAGATGGTAAGTGACATAGTGCTCAGAGCCATTTGAACCATTTAGATAACTGCGACGCGCTATTATGGACGACATTGGAAGTAATAAGGAGGTGAAAACACGTATAGCAATTGCCAACGAGAAGTTTCATAACAGGAGGCTTTTATGTGGGTGCGTTGATAGGGGATAAAGTACGCAAGCATAGTGAGAAATGAGGTGGTGTTGAGTGGGAGAACAGAGAGAAAATTTAAAGTTAGCAGGATGAGGAAACACAGTTAGCATGGACACTGAATGAGAAGAGATTGTTTATTTATGGTATGGAGGAAATAGTGAATGGAAGTGGAACACGACGCAGAACATACTAGGTGATGGACAGTGTAGGGACAGAAAACAGTTGTGAGAAGACAAGAGGGTAACAAATGATGGGACTGCATGGAGAGGGACATGTGAAGACCTGCCCTAGGGCAGAACACTCATGGTGGTGACGATTAAGAGAAGACTTATTTAGGACATTTTGCAAGACGCACCATTTTCTTGGAATCCAAATTCAAACAAAAATTAGGCAGCTTATAATTTGTACTCTACAAACGACCGTGAATTGCATGGCAGATGGAACTTGCCATTATACTAGTTATTATGACTTATTCCCACTTAACTGATGTATGGAGCGTGCGAAATGTGACTGCTTAAAAGCCTCTGTGCGTGCTGTGCTTAGTCTAATCTGGTCTTCACGCTTCCTACAGTTACCATACGTAGGCGGTTTCAGTATATTCCTACATTCATCACGTAACGTCAGTTCTAGAAACTTTCTAAGTAGGTCTCCTCGCGATACTTTGCTCTTCCGCGGTATAATCTGTGTCTATCATCAACTGTGCGTTAGTTCAGTTCTTTGAACACCTTCCTGACATTCTCCTATGGGTCTAACAAATCTTGAGCAATCTTTACTGCCCTTCTCTGTATAAGTTCAATATCCCCTGTTCGTCCTATCTGGTACTAATTGCAATTCTCCAGTATTGTCCAAATGAACCGCACGCGCTTTATCTACTAATGTGCTTATGTGATCGTTCCATTTCATACCACTACAAATTTATACACTCAAGTATTTACACGAGTTAAAAAATTGCAGCTGTAGTCATTGGACTACGTAGTCACATTTTGTAAAATGTTGATTTTGTCGATACCGTCACAGTAGAATATTTGACTGTGCTAACAGAGCCTCAACCTCACCTCTGCTTGCACGGCTTCGAACTATAAAAGTCCTTGAATGTGTTCTGCAAGTTTTGGAGACAGATGAAAATCGGATGGGACCAAGTCGGGTCCGTGTGGAGGTCAATCGACGGCAGTGAACGAACGGCATCGGAGTGCTGCAGAAGTCGCAGCGCTCGGCTGCAGTTTGGCGTCGTAATGCTGAAGAGGAGGGTGTTCCACGTGCGAACCAACTCTTCCAATTCGTACTTTCAATTTTTTTGAGCTGTTTCACAAGCACGGACATAGTTACATCACACACCGCTATGTTACACGGTACAAATCGGAGCCCTCTAGCGGCAGAGGACTGCAGATTCGTGGAATAAACATGTAGAATTTTGCTAACTTTTTTAATTGGAAAGTTTTCAGTTTTCAAATCAAACATTTGGAGTCACTACTCCTCAGCACGCCCTCGTGTTATGTGCACAAGGATCAAAAGACTGTTTCCGAGCAAAGTATGCTATTCTTTCAATTGAACATCTTTGTAATGTACATTAGTAGTAAACCTTATGGTGATGGTGAAACTTCTTATTTATATTTACATTGAAAGACGATTAATCTGTGGCCAATACACAATGACAACGGCAGTTGCCAGGTGGATATTAACTGCAATACCACCCACATTGTCAAGCTAAGTGGAAGTATTGGCTTTCCGACACATGTCGCCATGTAACTGTCGCTCGTGGCGATACATTAAAAGAGTTCTCTGTCTCCCTGTCAGAGAGCCAGTACCCGGCATCACTCTACCGAAATAAAGACGGAAATTCTGTGTGCCACATTTGAAGATGAGTCTGTAAAGGTTACAAAACTAGTTAATGGAATTAAAAGTATTTCAAAGAGTGAGTTGTTCCAGTTTTCCGTATTTATATTCAATACACTAGTCTCAGAATCTAGAACATCCTTACGCGATATGCTAAGTCGGTTGAGAGTGTGATGTGTCCCTCCGAGATTAATTTTGCCAGGGCTTTAAGCAACTCACGGGTGAGCATTTACAGAGCTGCCAACTACATCTCGCACCGGGAATATTATCAGGATTAGTTTGCATCGCAGCCTTGGGAAGAGAGCGCAAATCGAACGAGCATTCGCAGTCATTCCCTCTATTGACTACCATTCGCCTATATTCCTCCGGAAATAATCCAAGTAGACTTTCTTCGGACATTTTGCGTTTGTTTCCAGGCGCCTGCCAGTTCAGTTTGATCAGAAACTCTGTGACACTCTCCAACGGGTCAAAAAAACCTGTGATCATTCGTGCCGCCCTTTTCTGTGTACATTCAGTATCCCCTGGCAGTCGTATCTGACTAGGATCAAGAATCTCGAGCAATATTGGGGGATGTGTGCACGAGTGATTTCTAAGCAATTTCTTTTGTACACTGATTGTATTTTCCTAGAATTCTACCAATGAATTCCAGGCAGTCACCGTCTTTCCCTAGGACTGCGACTCGGTTCCATTTCAAATCTCTAGAAATTTTTACACCCAGGTATTCGTGTGGGTTGAGCGATTGCGAATTTGACTCGCTGACACTATACTCGTAGGATAAGGTTATTTCGTTTTGAGAACAGAACATTTTTACATTTCGGGAACATGTAAACCAAGTTGCCAGTCTTTGCACTACACTAAAATCTTATGAGGGCGTGGCTTCTTTCAGACAGTACTTCATTACAGACAACTGCATCATTAGCGGAAAGACTGAAGTTTCAAATAGACCGCGTAACCACCGCCCCCTTCTCCCCTCCAAATCGCTATCTGAAAACTGGAAGTCCCATATGTAAACCACTTTCAGAAGTTCGTTTACTTTCCGTATCAGTTAATGTGTTAAAAACTTGACCTGAAGAAGCATAATCCTTTTCAGTTGAAGACGCTCTGTTTTAAGAGACGCTAGTTTTTCGAAAACATCTCAATGTTTATGTCCTGAACTAGGTGTTGCTATAATTTTTCAGGTACGTTCAACGATATGTGTGAATACTGTTTGACAAATGTATTCCGAATAGAGTGAGTAGTAAAGAAGTAATCAATTCAAAATTCATGACTGATGCTGACGCCTTACTGCATGAACAGCTAAAATGTAGAAGTGATGAAAGTCTTTTTTCCTTTCATCATTCTGTCAGGGATGTCAGAGGGAAAAAAGTTTCGCAAAGTTTCAAAATTAAGTGTGAAGTTTGTTGTAAGTCGCCACGTGCTGCCATTCACAAATGCTCGGTGTATATAGTCTCGATAATTTTCGCGCCATGAAAATATTCTGCCTTAGACGAATACGCAGTTTTTAACTTTTAACTCCCGACTTATTGCGTTAAACCTATGCCTTTAAGCGAAGAACGGAAGGAGGATTGTATTTAATGTGCCATCGATGTCGAGGTCATTAGAGAAGGAGCAGGAGCTGGCACTGCGTCAGGGAAGGGAAAAAGAAGTCCGCCGTGCCCTTTCAAAGGAACCATCCCAGCATTTGCTTCGAGCGATTCAGGAAAATAACGGAAAACATAAATGAGGGTGGCCAGACGCGGATTTAAACCGTCGTCCTCCCCAATGGGAGTTTCTGCTCTGGATCGTGGGATTCCGGGTTCGATTCCCGGCAGGGTTGAGGACTTTCTCCACCCGGGGACTAGATGTGTGAGTTGTCCTTATCATTTCGTATTCATTCGTGAAGGTGGCGAGATTGGACTGTGTAAAGATTAGGGCTTTAAACAGGCGCTGATAACCGCGCAGTTGAGCTCCCAACAAACCAATCATCATCATCATCATCATACAGTGTACTAACCACTGCGCCAGCTCGCTCGGTATACATTTAAATGAGTAGGTTATGTCAGCATTTTTAGTGTTTACATTGACTTCATTCTTCATAAATAAAAGCATGAACTACGAGCACACAAAGGAATTGGGATAACGAATGAGAAATATCTAGTCAAAATATCCACGGGTGTACTGTCGGTCTACAGGCTCCAAAGGGCACAATATTTCGGCGATCATTCATGTTGCCATCATCAGGTGAACTGACGGACTGAGCTACTGTGAACGTGCTGGCACGGAGATCGGTGGATTCTGGTACAGATGTCGAGATACAGGGACAGCGTTGTTAGAGAGGCCATCGAAATACGCACCAATGACGACCTCATAAACCGTGACTGTGTCTATAATCTTAGCAAGCCTTGGGAACCAGCGATTGGGTTAATCGAGAGTAAACCGAGCAAACGTGTAGGTGAGACGACCACGGCGGACAGAGCCATCACACCGACGTCTTCTCAGACGCCGCCGCAATCTGTTCCACCACGCGACCGTGACGCGGGGCGCGGACAGCGGAGGGAGCGCGCTGCGGGCGGAGGGTATTTAAAACGGCCGCCGCCGCGACCGAAAATTCGTCACGAAGAAGGACCTCCACACCATAAACTCCAACCCAATCTTCACGCCGCCGACTGAGGCTTCATCTTGGAAGACGCGGTCGCGCGGCTGAGGAAAGAAGTTGGAGATGGCGCGAGGAAGCTCACACCCGAGCTGGAGTCCGCGCTGAACAACATAGCGCGGGAAGGGAAGATAACCTAGTCCCACAGGAACATCCACCGACACCGCCAGCATGCCTGCGTGCTGGCAACCAGGATCTACGACCAGGCAACACCCAAGGACCAACCCGAACGAGAGGGAACACCATCCCAACAAATGAGGATCTTGGAGGAATAGCTGCACCAAGCGTAGACTCCATACCTCGGGCCAGTGATCAGGCCTGTATGTCTAGCGTCAGCAACCGAAACCAGGTCCCTCTGAGCAGCCATAGCGTACGGATCTCCGTGCCGGCACGCTCACAGGAGCTCAGTCCGTCAGTTCACCTGATGATGGCGACATGTATAATCGCCGAAATACTGTGCACGTTGGACACTGTAGACCGGCAGTACCCCCGTGGATATTCTGACTATCAAATACGCCGGGAGAAACTTAAGAATCACGAGAAACACCTCATTGTGCTTCTGTTTGTAGATGACATGATTCAAGTGAATGAAATGACCTCCAAAGATCTATGTACCACCTGAACGAAATATGCAACGAATACAACTTTAAAATTTCTAGTAATAAAACGTAAATAAGTGCACTTCGAGGAAAATATTCAGTCAGTTTAAAACTAGTTTTGGATAAACCTGCTTTAGAACAGGTCTCTTATCTTTCATTTAGGCTACGCTGTAAGATCTGATTTTTACTCTCATACTGAAAATAAATTACACAAATTCTAAGCTGTCTGTGGCACCATTATCCGAACATTGGGCAATAAAGTACAAAAAGAGATTGTCCCGAAATTCTATAACGTGGTCGCGGTTCCTGTGTTATGCTGTGAAAGCGAAAACATGGTTATAACAAAAAACATTCAGACGGCAGAGATGAGGTTCCTAAGAAATTCGAAGGGCTGCAGAACAAGAAATGATTGGAAATGTAGATACTAGAGAAAAATTAAGTATTTTCAACATAAACTAAAAAATTCTAAAATATCGTAAAGACTGGTGAGAATGCTAAGTCCCAGACTTCCCCAAAATATTCTGAACTACGAGCGGAATGGGAGAAGTGATATTGAAAGGCCTCGGACGTGGGAGCAATTTCATTTGAGAGACTATCCCGCGAGGAGACTACTGAAGTACTTATGCATTATAGAATTCATAAGTTATACACCAACATAAGTAAGTTTTAATTTAGTTTACGTTCACTGACTTAAAAAAAAAGTTTATTGCCTTCTGAAGTGGGCTTTGTTCTTTCTAAGGGTTCAAACGGTCGCCATGTCAAATTTGAACAATATCTGTTAAGCGGTTTCGACTCGAAAACGAAACAGACTGTGCTACAAAGAAGAAAAACAACTGAGTGAAAGAAGCGGCGTCACTTTCTGCAGCACGCGGCCATCATTTTGCAGGACAATGTTCGGGCACGATTGGTTAAAGTCGTGACTGATTTGATCGGTATATGGGGATGGGAAGGGCCGCACCACGCACCACACTCCACATACCCCGGACTTACGCCCTCGTGAGCTCAGCTTGATTCCTAACGCGAAGGACGAACTTTGGGGTATTTGGCTCGGAGCTGCTATGGAGATTCGTCGGACAATAGACCGCTCCATTCGAACTACCTAATACAACTGGCGCAGCTATGGGTATCTTGCTCTTCCGACATCACTGGCGACGGCCTATAAACGATAGCTGTTCAAAAATTATCCGACCTTTTTTAATTGTTGAAATCAACAATGGTATCAGGGCGTTCGTGGGCTCATGTTTTCAGGCATACATAGCACAAATACCTGATTTTCTCCAATATTTCGGAACACTTGTAAGTGGTACACGTTGGATTTAGTAATGTGAGCAAAACGACGACGTTGCATCACATTTGGCTTCAAGCTTGGCGATTCTCAAGTTGAAACCATAGTGTGTTTGTGGACGAAGTCATGGGTACTACACGGCATAAGGAGTGGTACAACCATTTCAAAGGTAGCCGCTAATCAATGAAGACAAAAGTCAGTTAAGGTACGCCCTCAATATCCGCAAATCAGGTCGTTACTGACCCCGAAAAATCCCTGGCGAAACAGAATAAACGAATCACAATCAGAGAAGTTGTAGTCTAACGTAAAGGCCGTAAATTCAACTAAATACCTACGTATTACAATAACGAACAAGTTAAATTGGAAGGAACACATAGAAAATGTTGTGGAGAAGGATAACCAAACACTGCGTTTTATTGGCAAGAATCTTAGAAAACGTAACAGACCTACAAAGGAAACTGCCTACACTACGCTTGCCCGTCCTCTTTTAGAATAGTGCTGGGAGATGTGGGATCCTTACCAGATAGGACTGACGGAGTACATGGAAAAAGTTCAAAGAAAGGCACCACGTTTTCTATTATCGCGAAATATGGGAGAGAGTGTCACACAAATTATACAGGGTTTGGGCTGGACATCATTAAAAGAAAAGCGTTTTTCGTTCCTCTCCAGCACCATGGAATTCTAACAATCAGTTGTCTTACTCGAGGGCATGCAGAGTCGAGGGGCATGAAAGGCGAGCAGTGGTTGGGAAGGGAGTGAGACAGGGTTATAGTCTATCCCCAATGTTATTCACTCTGTTTGTTGATCAAGCAGTAAAGGAAACAAAAGAAAAATTCAGAGCAGGAATTAAAATCCATGGAGAAGCTTTATTATAAAGAACTCTGTGGTCTTTTTATTTTTGAAATTTGCCCACAAAACCTGTCTTTCAAAACTTTTTCAAAAATTTCACTATTAATATATTATTCGTGAAAAATAGTCAACTTGTTGGAAAACAGTGGAAATGCATGTAAGAAATGTTTTGTGTTTACCGTTAATATAACACAGCTTGAGATTAGGGACGTGGAAACAGATCAATTTAAAAAGGTGGAGATAGAAGATAGCTTCTCCCCGTGAAATTTGTCTTTAAAAACAAATGAATATTTTCAAATCAACAGCTCATTGCATGCACTAATTACAAGAAACATGAATAATCTCCACAAAAATTTGGAAGTTAATTACTTTGGTGCAAGAAAGTCTCCATCATTCAGGAAAACGAATTTTCAATAAATTGTCAGCAGCCATAAAAGTTTTACTACTGACAAAATTCAGTTTAAGAGCACCCTAAAGGATTTATTTCACCATCTCCTCTGACACCATTAATGAATTGAATTTTTTAGTAGAACTAGGGCGTGCGCGATTGACAGTGAGTGAGGAGTGAGTGAGTGAGTGAGTGAGAAACAGAGAGAGAGAGAGAGAGAGAGAGAGAGAGAGAGGTGGGGGGGGGGGGTGTCAAATAATACGAGTACGATCAGAAGTACGTCTAAATTTTCATCCCTCAGTTCACGTCCATGATCAGTCCACTTGCGATCTGTGGAAGGTAAATTAGCATATTAGTTTCCCACTGAGCATCTCCTCATTATGGATCAATTGCAACGGAAACTACATATAGTCTAATCTAACCCTCTTGTCTGTCCCATTTCTGTTGAAAGGTACAAATGAGACAGATGCTTTCTTATTGTTGTTGTTGTGGTCTTCAGTCCAGAGACTGGTTTGATGCAGCTCTCCATGCTACTGTATCATGTGCAAGCTTCATCTCCCAATACCCACTGCAACCTACATCCTTCTGAATCTGCTTAGTGTATTCATCTCCTGGTCTCCCTCCTCGACCTTTACCCTCCGCGTTGCCCTCCAATACTAAATTGGTGATCCCCTGATGCCTCAGAACGTTTCCTACCAACCGATTCCTTCTTGTAGTCAAGTTGTGCCACAAAGTTCTCTTCTCCCCAATACTATTTAATACCTCGTCATTAGTTAAGTGATCTACCCATCTGATCTTCAGCATTCTTCTGTGGCACCATATTTCTAATGCCTCTATTCTCTTCTTAACAAAACTCTTTATCGTTCATGATTCACTTCCATACATGGCTACACTCCATACAAATACTCGGATAAGACACTTCCTGATACTTAAAGCTATACTCGATGTTAACAAGTTTTTCTTCTTGAGAAACACTTTCCTTGCCATTGCCAGTATACAATTTATATCCTCTCTACTTCGACTGTCATCAGTTATTTTGCTCCCCAAATAGCAAAACTCCTTTACTACTTTAAGTGTCTCAGTTCCTAATATAATTCCTTCAGCATCACAAAACATGATTCGATTACATTCCATTATCCTCGTTTTGCATTTATTGATGATCATCTTAAATCATTCTTTCAGGACACTCCATTCCATTCAGCTGCTCTTCTAGGTCCTTTGCTGTCTCTGACAGAATTATAATGTCATGAGCGAACCTCAAGGTTTTAATTTCTTTTCCACAGATTTTAATTCCTACTTCGATTTTTTTCTTTTTTTCCTTTACTGCTTGCTCAATAAACAGATTGAATAACATCGGCGATAGACTAGAACCCCATCTCACTCCCTTCCCAACCACTGCTTCCCTTTCATGCCCCTTGACTCTTGTAACTCCCTTCTAATATCTGTACAAATTATAAATGGCCTTTCGCTCCCTGCATTTTACCTCTGCCACCTTCAGACACTGAAAGAGTATTCCAGTCAACATTGTCAAAAGATTTCTCTAACTCTACAAATGCTAGAAACGTAGGTGTGCCTTTCCTTAATCTAGCTCTTAAGAGAAGTCGTAGGGTCAGTATTGCCTCATGTGTTCAAGTATTTCTATGGAATCCAAACTGGTATTCCCCGAGGTCGGCTTCTACCAGTTTTTCCATTCGTCTGTAATGAATTGGCGTTAGTATTTTGCGCCTGTGACTAACTAAACAAATAGTTCGGTCATTTTCACATCTGTCAACAACTGCTTTCTTAGAGATTGGAATTATTATATTCTTCTTGAAGTCTGACGGTATTTCGCCTGTCTCATACATCTTGCTCATCAGATGGTAGAGTTTTGTCAGGGCTGGCTCTCCCACGGGTGTCAGTACTTATAATGGAATGTTGTCTACTCCCGGGGCCTTGTTTCGGCTTAGGTCTTTCACTGCTCTGCCAAACTCTTCACGGAGTATATAATCTCTTATTTCATCTTCATCTACATGCTCTTCCATTTCCATATTCTGTCTTCAAGTAGATTGCCCTTGTATAGATCTTCTATATACTCCTCCACCTTTCTGCCTTCCCTTCTTCGCTTATATCAGGGTTTCCATCTGAGCTCTTGATATGCATTCAAGTGGATCTCTTTTCTCCAAAGTTTTTTCATTTTTATTTATTTATTGTTCCGTGGGACCAAATTAAGGAGAAATCTTCATGGTCATAGAACGAGTCAATACTTGAAATTATAACACGATAGTAGAAACAGATAAAATGAAATATTAAAACATAGTCAGGCGACAAGTCTTAAGTTAAAATAAAGAAAATCAACAACGTAACACTGAAATTTGCTTAATTTTTTAGCTCTTCCAGGAGCTCCTCGACAGAATAGAAGGAGTGAGCCATGAGGAAACTCTTCAGTTTAAACTTAAAAGATTTTGGGCTACTGCAAAGATTTTTGAGTTCTTGTGGTAGCTTATTGAATGTGGATGCAGCAGAATACTGCACTCCTTTCTGCACAAGAGTCAAGGAAGTGCATTCCACATACAGATATGATTTGTGCCTAGTATTAACTGACTGAAAGCTGCTAACTGTTGGGAATACGCTAATACTGCTAACAACAAACAACATTAAAGAAAATATATGCTGTGAGGGCAATGTCAGAATTCCCAGACTATTGAATAGGGACCAACAAGAGGTTCTCGAACTTACACCCCATATAGCTCGAACAGTCCGTTTTGAGCCAAAAATACCATTTTTGAATTAGAAGAATTACCCCAAAAAAATAATACCATACGACATAAGCGTATCAAAATATGCGAAGTAGACTATTTTCCATGTTGAACTGTCACTTATTTCAGATACTGTTCTAATGGTAACTAAAGCAGCATTTAGTTTCTGAACAAGATCCTGGACATGGGCTTTCCACAACGGCTTACTATCTATCCGATCGCCTAGGAACTTGAACTGTTTCGTCTCGCTTATAACATGCCCATTCTGTCTGATCAAAATATCGTTCCTTGTTGAATTGTGAATTAGAAACTGTAAAAACTGAGTCTTAGTGTGATTTAGCATCAAATTGTTATCCACAAGCCACAAACTTATTTCATGAACTACATTATTTGATACTGTTTCAATATTACACACAAGACCCTTCACTGCATAGTTGGTGTCATCAGCAAACAGAAACATTTTTGAATCACCTGTAATACTAGAAGGCATATCATTTATATAAGTAAGAAACAGCAGTGGCCCCAGAACCGACCCTTGGGGAATGCCCTCTTAACAGAGCCCCATTGCGAATGATTATCACTACCACTCTCAATATTGCGGAGAATTACCTTCTGCTTTCTGTTCTTAAAGTAAGAGGCGAACCAACTTTATGCTACTCCCTTACTCCATAATGGTCCAACTTGTGCAGTAATATTTTGTGGTCAACACAGTCAAAAGCCTTCGTTAAATCAAAGAAAACACCTAGTTTTCGCAACCTTTTATTTTATCCGTCCAAAACCTCACAGAGAAAAGAGAATATAGCATTTTCAGTTGTTAAACCATTTCTAAAACCAAACTGTACATTTGACAGCAAATTATGTGAATTTAAATGCTCCAGTAACCTTGTGTATACAACCTTCTCGATAACTTTAGCAAACACCGATGGCATGGAAATAGGTGTAAAGTTGTCAACATTATCCTTGTCTCCCTTTTTATAAAGTGGCGTCACTAGAGAGTACTTTAATCGGTCAGGAAACCGACCACTGCTAAAGGAAATGTTACAGATATGGCTAAGTACTGGGCCAACATACACAGAACAATACTTCAGTATTCTGCTAGATACCCCGTCATATCCATGAGAGTTCTTGGTCTTTAGAGATTTAATTATTAACTCAATCTCCCTCTTGTCATTATCATGGAGGACCATTTCAGGTAACATTCTCGGAACACTTTTTTCTAAGAGCGCTATATGATTCCCTGTTGGGGCTAGGTTTCTATTTAGTTCATCTGCTACATTCAGAAAGTGATTATTAAATACTGTACATATAAGCGACTTATCAGCAACACGAACATTCCCACTACGCACTGATTCCATATCGTCGACCTGTCTCTGCAGACCAGCCACTTCCTTTACGACTGACCATATGGTTTTAATTTTATCCTGAGCTATTCTATCTGCATACCACTTTGCCATACCAGTTAGCATATGATTATATGAATTAAGGAGATCTACCAGCATGCTTTTACTTGCACACTCACTTTACAATTAATATTGAAATCACCACATATAAATAATTTTTTGTATTTCCTACAAAGTGTACCAAAAACCTCCTCTAGCTTTAGCAAAAATGTTGTGAAATTGGCGTCTGGGGCTCTATAAATAACAATTAGAAGTTTAGCTCCATTAAATTTAACCACACCTTCACAACATTCTAACACCTTTTCAGTGCAGTACTTTGAAACATCAGTTGACTCTAATGGGATGCTGTTTTTCACATACATGGTTACTCCCCCACACCGAAAAGAGCTCCTAGAAAAGCTGTCAGCCAGCCTGTATCCTGGTAAGGGAAGCCTCTGAATTATCTCCTTATTTAAGAAGTGCTCAAATATACCAATAATTTCAGAGTCAACATCTATAAGCAGTTGACTAACTTTATCGCTAACATCTTGTATATTTTGATGAAATATACTAATTCTCTCATTACTTGGATACTTAAGCTTTTTTAAAAGTGGATCTTTTGTTAGAGAGACTTCCCCTAAGCAGGAATACCTATCAGCTGACTTCAATCTAAAAACGGTGCAGCTCTAACATCCACTACTGCAGGAATTTTCCCATGAGTGATCCCACCACCCCTATCAATGCTGTCACTTTAATTTTCCTGTAGGCGGTGTCTATCTTACCCATGGTGATTTGCGCCTCTACATCCTTACATGTGTCCTCTAGCCATCCCTGCTTAGCCATTTTGCACTTCATGTCGATCTCATTTTTGAGACGTTTGTATTCCTTTTTGCCTGCTTCATTTACTGCATTTTTATATTTTCTCCTTTCATCAATTGAATTAAATATTTCTTCTGTTACCCAAGGATTCCTACTAGCCCTCGACTTTTTACCTACTTGATCCTCTGCTGCCTTCACTACTTCATCCCTCAAAGCTACCCATTCTTCTTCTACTGTATTTCTTTCCCCCATTTCTGTCAATTGTTCCCTTATGCTCTCCCTGAAACTCTGTACAACCTCTGGTTCTTTCAGTTTATACAGGTCCCGTCTCCTTAATTTCCCACATTTCTGCAGTTTCTTCAGTTTTAATCTACAGTTCATAACCAATAGATTGTGGTCAGAGTACACATTTGCCCCTGGAAATGTCTCACAATTTAATACCTGGTTTCTAAATCTCTGTCTTACCATTATATAATCTATCTAAATTCTTGCAGTATCTCCAGGTCTCTTCCACGTATACAACGTTCTTTCACGATTCTTGAACCAAGTGTTAGCTATGATTAAGTTATGCTCTGGGCGAAAACCTACCAGGCGGCTTCCTCTTTCATTTCTTACCACCATTCCATATTCACCTACTACGTTTCCTTTTCTTCCTTTTTCTACTATCAAATTTCAATCACTTGTGACTATTGAATTTTCATCTTCCTTCACTATCTGAATAATTTCTTTTATCTCATCACACATTTCATCAATTTCTTCCTCATCTGCGGACTACTTTTAAGACTTTGGTAGGTGTGGGCTTCGTGTCTATCTTGGCCACAATAACGCGTTCACTATGCTGCTTGTAGTAGCTAACCCGCATTCGAATTTTTTTTATTCATCATTAGACCTACTCATGCGTTAGGTTCATATTAGCCTTCCTAATACTTAAATCTATATTCGATGTTAACAATGACGCCGGTGGATAGACTACCATGAAATTACTGACCGTCGGTAAAGTCACGAATATAACCGACATGCTATTGGGCCCTTCGCAGGGAAAGGTTTTTCGCCGCAAAAAGCGGGAAACTGGAATCCAGCAAATGAGTAAAAAATATATATTCAGTGACAAAAAATTGGTGTACGTACACAACATACACCACAATAGTCTGGGATTTCTGTATTACGTAACACAGTTTTTGTGATTGTATCTTGCAGCTTTAGTTATTTTTAATTAAAAGACATTTTAAAAGGACAGAAAGAGCGTTTTGGATTACGCTACAGATCATGCTGTTAGTACAGTATTAACTTCGTAAACACTTTCGTCGACTTCGGCAACTCTCAACCAAAATCTCCATCCTAATCGACACAATGCGCTACGATACAGCCGACATCATGACAAGAGAATGGGCTACATCAAACTCGAAGTAATTTTATATAGATAAGGATCTCAATGACCTGTGTACGTCTAATATAAAAGATCTCCGAACAATTCTCCTCAAATAGATCGCAATCTTCACTTGACCTTTAACTGTTACTATTTCAGAATTACAAACTGAATTCAAAGAAAATTTGGCTACCAGTCACAAAACTAGAAAAATAAAAATAATAAAAGTGAGAATGTGAAACAGGTTAGCAATAACCATAAACAGGAGATCCTACAGAAAATCAAAGTGAAAAAGGAAATTATTAATATTATCGACCGTGTAGGAACTCTATGCTACGAAAGGGATGAAACCACATATAGAATAATTGGTGGAAAAGTTAGTGTGTTTTAAGATTAAATCCAAACAAGAATTAGAGAAAAATATATCGAAGCTAGGCCTACATTACGAGAAATTGCTAAATCTCGAAACAAATTGTGTTCTCCAGTATTAGATGAAGTGTTTGTGCCCCTAGTACGGATAAAACAGGATCTACAGCATCAACAGAAACTTCGGATATGTGTTTCATATTTCATCCAAGCCTACAGTCTATAAATACCAAAACAAAATACCACTACATGGAAACTACCTAAGAAGAAGTTCTTGGTAAAGAAACACAGGACACAAATACGTATGTAGGCTTAATATGCACTACAACTGTGTTTAAAAATAGCTATAGTTGCCTTGGACTAACGACGAGTGAATATCAATGTAACCTGTACAGACTGTACGCTTTCCAAAGCTGTTATCCAAGAAAGAGCTAAACGACGTTTTGTTGACAAAACACAATTTAAGACCGAAACAACTAATAAAATTATCTGACAATAGGTACTGTTGAAAATTTGTGCCAGACCAGGATTACCACCCGAGTCTCCTGGTTACTAGGGAGAGGCGATGATCACTGTGTCCGAATTACGCAGTGGTCAACATAATAGCACAAACTGCCCGAGCATGCCGTTCGTCAGATCCAAATTCTAAATTTCTCCATAGACCGCTAATGCAGTGCTCCTTGAACATTATCCTCCTCGCCTTAATTAAACATACACAGAATATATACAAACTTGGCCTTACGAACATTGCAGACGCCGTCTATGCAACACACGTCACACTTCAAAGAATTTACCAATACATTGCATTTGTTACTATCGACCACGAATCAGGTTACGTAAACAGCACTGCGTGTACTGAGATCATGATTCAGAGTTTAAAAAAAATAATAATATGTCGCCTACGTATTATAGTTGCTGCCGAAAGAGAAGAATCACTATTTTCCCACAAACGGAAATATAGTTAAAATTACGCTTCTAATTCGGCTAGTTTCGGCGGCTACTAAAATTTGTAGGGAAATTACATAGTGAACTCTCCCCTCCCCCCACCAGAAACGTAGTTTTCGTCGCTGTTGTGCGACTTTTGTACACCGCCAGAGAAAGTGTGTTAAATATGGCGCGGACGGAAACACTAGGCTACGCTACAGGGAAATCTGCTCACACAACGTTTACTCGGCATTCATAATCGTTGGCGTAAACATCTCTAAATCAAATTACCCCCTTCCAACCTAACTTAGATCTCGGGCTACACTGCCCATCGGCCTGTCATCACAACCAAAATTTCAGTGTGTGGGGGATTTCCTGTATTTCTCACTAATCTCTCTCTAGGCAAAACTGTCTGTTATTGTAGATTGATTGTCAGTCTCAACTACAAGATTTACTAATGATAAACACTATTGAGGCGGCTCATAATTTTAGAATAGTCCTCTTCGTCTTACTTGGCATACATTGTTCGCTGGCGTCCCAGCAGCTAGCTCCCTCAGTGTCTGCTTCTGCCATCGCACCACGCCAGTCTGTTGTTGTCCTAGCAGACAGAACGCACCGCACATCCGACACCTTCGGAACCACTCACTGGCCAGATAGCAACTGAGCCTAACACTGTTTACATCGTCAAAGGAAAACTAAGCAAAGATGTACACTCGAATGGCACGACTGAGTAGTACACACACACACACACACACACACACACACACACACACACACACACACACAGTAATATCTGTCGAAGTCCATCGACACGCGCAGAACGAAATTCTTCTGGCGAACGTACAGCGTCTCCGAAAAAAATCTCGTGACTATATTCCAGCGTTACGGCTAGGTTCTCATTCAAATGAGCAAAAAATGGTACTTTTTTTTGAGACAGTGAAAATACATTTGAAGGATCTGTTTGGGAATTACGAGCGATCATACTATGAGCTTTATTTTAGATTTTCAGTAAAAAAAAATGGCGCCCGCAATTATGATTTGATCACGCAGACTGCGTGCAGTGTGGCCCCTCAGATGTTACCTGAAATCAAAAATGGATAACATTAGTTGATACTAAATTACTTCTCTGAAATTAAAAATGGAAAACATCAGTCGATATTACATAAAATTTATGGGAGCGCATACCTAACCGCAATGAAACAACCGTAAATTTTCCGATACGGAGCTAATTTGAACTCTGAGTTAGATTTTTGGGGGTTTATTTCACTCCTTATGCCTTCACAAATATTAGTTAATATTAATCAGTGTCATATATTATAGATATAAGCTCCTAAGAAAAGTGTTTACTTTTCTGGATCAGAGGTAGAAGTTAAGAGATTGAACCATTTTTAGTTAATGCTGCATGCCGTTCTGAGAAAATCGTTTCTCCAAAAAAGTTCAACGTCTGGGGAAACCTTTTAGTTATATTATTACTTCGATTTGCAAGAACTGAGTGTTACATATATATTTTTAATGTCGCTGAACACGAATCTGCAGTCAGATTTTCAATATTCAAAACGGCTAATGCAATACGGAGAGCACAGGATTCTGTTTTGACCAATTTTTACCAAAAATGCATTTTCGTTATTTACGTTTAGTGTGCAATCCAAGGAGCATTTATCAACCCTTTCTCTAACTGGAATTGTTCCTAGATAACAACTCCCTGTTCTTCTTGGCAGGAAAAACCGATCTGTCTAACCTGGATATGCAGCACTCGTTATTCGTCAGTGTTTTCGGCTAGTATGTTTGCATGCATTGTGCAGTATGAATCATTTTGTGCACGTGCGTCACGGGACGAGCTTTGATCTACATCTATATGGATACTCTGCCAACCACATTTAAGTGCCTGGCAAAGGGTTCTTCGAATTCCCTTCACAATCGATAGTTAATTGAAACCCTCAGCTGCCGATAGGTGTTGTTGATATACTTCGATGGGGACAGCTGAAAATGTGTGCACCGACTGGGTCTCGAACCCGGGATCTCCTGCTTACATGGCAGACGCTCTATCCATTTGAGCTACCGAGGACACAGATGAATACCGCGACTGCAGGCATTTATCCCTTCCACGCTTCCCGTGAGACTCACATTCCCAACTGTCCACAATCCACAAACGTAATGTACGTAATAGGTATTTGCCCATCCACTCAATACTGGCCCACACTAACGTGACGATTCCCGTAAGATTTCGTGCAACCTGTGCTCATTCGCACAGACGAAGCTCAATGGCTGGGTAGCGTTTAACCATATATATGAAGATAGTAACTGTTCTCGAAAGAACAGGTGCCACTGACGACCGGGCAGCTTCTCTAGAATACATGATAGATCGGCTTATGTGGCCGAGAAGTTCTAGGCGCTTCAGTCGGGAGCCGCGCGACCGCTACGGTCGCAGGTTCAAATCCTGCCTCGAGAATGGATGTGTGTGATGTCCTTAGGTTACTTAGGTTTAAGTCGTTCTAAGTTTTAGGGGATTGATGACCTCCGATGTTAAGTCCCGTAGTGCTCAGAGCCATTTGAACCATCAGTCTCTATGCTTACACACTACTTACATTAACTTATGCTAAGGACAACAAACACACACAACGATGCCCGAGGGAGGACTCGAACCTCCAACGGGGGGAGCCGCGCGAACCGTGACAAGGCGTTTGAGACATGGCGGATACCCGGCGCGGCCCATGGCAGTCGTGACACTTTTTGAATGAGAACCTTTCCCTATGGAATACCGTTGATAAAATGTCACAGGGATTATGTACTCAGGTTTCACATGTGGATTAACACTTCCCAATCAATATCCGGAATGAGCAGGGCTTAAAACTTTGAAGCGTTAAATTTCAAGGGCCGTTCTCTTGTTTGCAAATAGTTTCACAGCGGAAATTTCTCTAGGGTTTTGTTTTTTTTTTTTTTTTTTTTTTTTTTTTTGCTAGAGGGAAAGAAGGATGATACATAATTTTTATTCATTACGAGATTCTCAGCCACTTGCAGAAGTGATTTCCCGTGATTCTGCAAAACTTTTCCTTTAGCCAATCGTACCAACTATAGGATTTGGTTCCTGCTGCATGACACTGAAACTGACCAACTCATTTGCGTAAAGAGCTAGCTTATCATCCGCTTCTTTACTTGCATAGACCGTTTATGGTCTGCAAAGAATTTTTTTCTTTAATCGTTTTTTTATGTCTTTTATAAACTGCAACACTTTCTAAACTTAACGCCATTGAAGTATGGTCTTTTACTGAATGACCAAAAAGCTATGCCGACAGCTGGAGTCGAAGGTTTTTGTTAATCAAACCGTTTGTATTCTTGTGGTGATATCTCCATAGAATCTTTCATTCCGCAACACATATTTCTTTTATATAATTGAGAAGTGAAATACAGGTTTTCATAGATGCAGATTTAAAATATTTTAATATAACGCAATAAATATTTCACTAAAATTTTCATCCACTTAGTATCGAAGTTCCAAAATCACTGAAACATATAGTTTTTAAAAATTCTAACAGAGGAGCCGAACGCGAATTGTCAGATATATTTAGTAATGCTTTCATAATGAACCATTTTCAGAAATATCTCACACCCTTTAGCAGTTAGGTTTTCAAAAACAATTGAACATGTATTCTTCTATTTAGAACCAAGGAGCCAAATTCAAATCTTCATCCACTTAATTCTAAAAGTGCTTTCATAGTGAAATATTTCATAAAACTTTTCATCCCCTATTTCACTCTATTAATGAGTTAAATTTCCAAAAGCAACGAAACACATTTCTTTTACATCCAACTGAGAAGTCAAATACCTATTTTCATAGATGTAGCTTTAAAAATGCTTTATTAGTTCTTTAATAATGATTTATTTTCAAAAAACCTTCACTAATTATTTTATCCCCCCAACGGAAGAATTTCGGAAAATGATAAAAACCTGTTTTTTTTGTTTCTGGCTGAGAAACCAAATGTCAATTTCCGTAGTTTTGTAGTTCTAGCTTCAACAGTAACATAGGGACATATTTTTTTTCAAAAAAACTTTTCAACCCATATTTCACCCCCTTAGGAGTGGAATTTCGAAAAATTTCTTCTTAAATGGTTCTTTCAGCGTAATATTTACACCTTCATCAAATTTCAAGTCCCTATACTTTGCAGGTTGGGCTGGAAGGCGGTGAGAGAATGAGTACATGTGCCCCTATCGCACCACCTTGGAGGTTGTAGTTTCAAAATCAGTGAAACACGTATTTTTCAATAACAGAATTTTCATAGATTTAGCTTTAAAAATTCTTTCACACTGAATTATTTTCATAAAACATTTCATCGTATATTCCACCTCCTTATGAATTGAATGTATAAAAAACAGTGAGACATGTAATTTTTTTTATTTTTACTTCAACCGAGAAGCCAAATTCAGGTGTAAATATATTTAGCTTTAAATATGCTTTCATAATTAAATATTTCATGAAACATATCATCCTCTATGTAATGGGATTGTGGTAGTGACACACCAAAATCACAATAGTAATCCGTTGTAGTTGCTACATATTTTATTACAATCAAAAGCATTATAAAATCACAATCACAAAAATACAAGAGACTGCCTTATAAGGCCAGATCTGTTGGACAAATAGTAAATAAATTTCTTTACGTGAAACAAGACCCATTAAACTTCAAATTTGAATATGACTAGGTAAATATACTTAGGTAAGGCTTTACTTAAATAGTACAAATGTCCATAGAATGTGCAGCAGAACTCTCATTACTTCCAATCAGCAGAGAAACAGATTAAGCCTAATAAACAGATTTTTTAACATTTGGCTAGCCAACCTTCGTAAACAAAACTATATACAAATGATTAAAGCAATTAAGGAGGTGCTTTAATTTTGACCAAACCGACCTTCAAATTTACTTACTCAATTGATTAATCAACAATATTCTTAGAATGATTACAACTAGAACATGACCATATGACAATACCCTTAAAATAAGGTTGCTTCAATATTTCGTGTGAATTGGCGATAGACGCGAGCAGAACAAGGATTCAAATCAATACGAGAGATCCACGAGACAGGGAGTGACATAGAAATATACTCAACTTGGCAATGCAATTGAACTTTGGATGCTATAGTTCTCCACCGGAAAGATGGAATCACGCAAAAGTGACAACATAACCCAAGATGTAAAGGAGAGGACATGGCCTTAAATATCTCTCTGTCTCCGTGGTGCTGTGCTCCCAATATTCTAGCGTCGACCTTTGCCAATTATCTCTAACACAACACACATCAAGGGCAGAC
This sequence comes from Schistocerca gregaria, assembly GCF_023897955.1. Lineage (NCBI taxonomy): Eukaryota > Metazoa > Arthropoda > Insecta > Orthoptera > Acrididae > Schistocerca > Schistocerca gregaria. The sequence continues at coordinate 8,828,430 of NW_026061775.1, read as the reverse complement.
AGTTTTCTGAGACATATACTACACAACCTTATCTGGAGAACAGGTGAGCATTACAACTGAACTGAAACAAATGAGCCGCCGTGAGTTACTTGGACAGTGCCAGCCCTTAAACTTTGATTAATAAGTTCGCTAAAAGTCATGCCGAAGTTAAGATGACAAGATTTATCTCCAGGTTCGGCATATTAGGGGCAGAGACAATGAATTGGCGACGCTCTTAGCCGTATGTTCGCGGGAGAGTCTGGGGAAGGCAAGGGCCACTTGGAGCCGGATCTTGGGGCGAATTTCCTTCTCTCCGAGACACCCGGTTTCTTCTGCGACTCAGCCGGCAAACAGGCTGTGGACCCCAGGTGGGGACCGAATAGGCAGCAATAGGCGGATGGCGACGTCGGTACTGGCTGTTGCCTTCGGGGGAGACAACCGTGGTGAAGTGAAGGTCTGTATTCCAGAGGAACGAGTTAGCATGATATATCCACGATTCGGTGGTCGGGGGTCATTTGGCGTTATACAAGACCTAGAACCGAGTTCGGGAACACGTTTTGGCCCAACCTATATCGCGATGTCAGGCAATTTGTTGGCAACTGTGTCAAGTGTAAGCGCGGTAAGCCCGATGTGGGGACGCGCAGAGAACTACTACAGTCGCTTAGGGAGCAGTGTCCTCTGGACCGGGACTCAAAGATCGAAACAACGATCGATGGAAACTGGCGCCAGAAACGCACCAGCTCGCTCTATTGCATCCCCTTAGGGGTTGAACTTCCAAAAACACCAAAACACGTATTTTCTTATTTGTAACCTTGAAGTCAAATACCAATTTTCGTAGATGTAGCCTTAAAAATACTTTCATAGTTCTTCCATAATTATTTATCTTAAAATAAAATGTTCACCCACTAGTTCACTTCATTCCCAATAATAATGGAACACATATTTCTTTATTTCTGACCTAGAAACCAGATACAAATTTTCGTATGCCTAGCTTCAAAATTACCTTAATAGCTACATGTTTCAAAAATCTTATAATTTCCTGTGTCTCCCCCTTGCAGTGTAGGAGGGATAGTGTCGTGCAACAGACAGTATACTCAGTAGACAACGAACTGTTCGTTGTGAAATCAGCGACATAGGAACCGAGACTGACACAGAAGATGCTGAAGGTGAAGCACACTAGACTCGTGTCTACCACGGCTTCAAATAGTATCGATTTATCATTAACGGAATTTCCGAAAAGTGAGCAAGTAATTTTACAGTATATTCAGTACCGATGGGGAGGATATACAACGAAAAACATTTCTATAAAATTTCAGAAATAATGAAACATTCCACTCAAGTCGCGTGGCAGAACACGCAATGGATATGCTTGCACTTAAGACGGAAGGCCCCACGTGCTAACGCAGGCTTACGACAGATCGCAAAATTCGGCAGTAGGCGTAAGCCAACCTCGTGTGCTGCCATCTGTTGTTGATGCCAGGCATCAAGGTCTAAGTAGTACGGCCATGCACTGGAGAGTAGTTGCTTTGTAAGCACTCCGTCTTCAGGCCACGAGTGGCCTACTGGGACGGGACCATCCGACTGCTGTGTCATCATCCGTGGAGGATGCGAACAGGAGGGGCGTGGGGTCAGCACACTGCTCTCCCAGTCGTTATGGTGGTTTTCTTTGACCGGAGCCGCTACTATTCGGTCGAGTAGCTCCTCGATTGGCATCACGAGGCTGAGTGCACCCCGAAATATGGCAAGAGCGCATGGCGGCCTGGATGACCACCCATCCAAGTGCCGACCACGCCCGACAACGCACTTAACTTCGGTGATCTCACGTGAACCGATGCAACCTCCTGGGCAAGGCCGTTGCCGCAGATATTTTAGAGTAGTTGCTAACGTTTCATAATTATCTAGTTTACGGGGAAAATGTAAAAAACGCGATTGTCACCGAAGCTACAACTAATCTGAATTTCTGGTTAGCTATCAAGTGGTCTTGTGTGCGAGCCTAAATTTTTCATCCTATGCGGTGGGAATGATTCAAACCCGTCATGTTCTTCTTATGAGGTTTATTTAGCACACAATGATCGTTTGTAATTGTGTTGAGTTACTAACTTGATAAATGTTAGGATGGCGCACGTATCATAACTGAGATCTGCGCTTGCGCTTAATGGCTGAAGGTGAATTAGCGCAATGAGTAGTAGCGAATGTTATAGTAACATGTTTGTAAATTATTTCAGGTAAATTACGTTAGTCGTGTAATATTATCCGTATATCAGTACAGTATGTGGGCCAATTACGTTAGTCATGGAATACTATCCGTATAAGACTATGTCACCATAATGTCGCGAAATTTGCTTCAATTTTGGAATCCACGAAAGAACTGGAAATTTTCCTTTACACAGCTTTCCATATAATTTCTATTACACTGATTTAGTCTTGTCTGTCACTCGACTTTTCTGACCGTGAAATAAATTCAATCGCTCAGGTGCTTATTACCTCTTCGTGTTTCCATTTGTCGATATTGCGCATAAACACTTACATATCTCAAAGTTGCTATGGACAATGATGGAACGACACACTTTTCTATGGCGACACTGCAGTTTAGAGATAGAAAAACCGATCAGTTAAAACAATATGGGTATTTTAGTTCTGAATAAACGATGTCTTTCGGTATTTGTTTGCTCTCGGTTATAACAAGCATCTTTTTATTTTTTCCTGATAACCACGTAAAAACAGATATATCAATTAGCCACAGCAGCCGTAGTAAAATTTTTAGTTTTCAAGTAATCCTTTTTTAAAAAAGACGAGTAATTTTTATTCGTAAGATTTTCGTAGCTCTGAAATACTGCGTTATTACAGAAAAAATGGGAAAAGTGATGTATGCTACTTTAATAACACTGCTGACAGAAACGAGCAACAAATGGATTGGTCCAGCATTGCCGAGACAATATTGTTCCTGTTATACAAGCAGTGCGCGAGACTGGACGCAGTTTCTCGCTGTTGTCGAACGTCAGTTGTAACACAGAATGGCACCATCTGGAAGTATTTTACGATATGCGGTACGAGTGAAGCACAATGGTTGATTTGGTCGACTTGCGACATCATACAAAGAAAAAAGTTAAAATTTTCGGGATAAAAATAGAAAGTGCCTGATCTGCTGCCTGTGTCTACGGAGTATGCCGTTATCTGCTTGTAGCCCTTGAAAACAGAGAAATTAAAACGAAAAAGAGAGTTCTCCAGCCAAAGTTTTCACCCTTTATCGCTGGACTATACGTAACGTCCGCATAGTGCTGTGATAACCGATTACAATATAATTTCTGAGCAGAGCTTCTAAAAACTAAAATCAGTAGGAGAATACTGGCAGTTTTCTGTAGTACAGAAGCACTCGCCATATTTTGAGAGAAGCAGCGAACAGCGGACAAAGTTTTATTTGACTATTTAATTTAAATTATGTCCGAAAGAACAGACACCATATCCATATACGTATATGGTTCTGGCAATACCAGCCATGACCTTCTTCTGTGAAGATGCACACGTATTCCCCGAACTGTTACGGGACTTGGTAAGAATGTCTTCCACGAGTAATGAGTCTGGTGGTGTGGGACACTACGAATGTAGTGTGTGGACATACAAGGTGAGCATGTGAGTCTCGCGGGAGGCGTGCGCGAGATAGTCCCTGCAGTCACTCTATCGTCTGTGCCCTCGGTGGCTAAGATGGACAGAGCGTCTGCCATGTAAGCAGGAGATCCCGGGCTTTAGTCCCAGACGGGGCACATATTGTCACCTGTCCCCGTTGATATATATCGACACCCGTGAGCAGCTGACGGTATTAATATAATTCTAATTTCGTTCTGGACGGCTGCCGGTCATCATAAAAGTATTTAATTTAACGTGTTGATTCCATTTATCAAGAAACTGAGAAAGTCAAATTTTTTTAAATCTTTGTTTGATTCCTACGTTTACTGGAGGAAATAATGTAAATAAAAGGCTGAAAATCGGTTATTACAAGAACTGGAATTGTGACGGGCTTTAAAAATTAGGTTAAAGTGAGCCGAAACCAGTTGTTTCAGCGATAACCGACATTCCCACTGGAGTTCTGCGTGGTAAGATTGACGGGCAAGGACATCTGCCAGGAAGTTTCATATCAGCGCACACTCCGCTGCAGAGTGAAAATCTCAGTCTGGAAACATCCCCTAGGCTGTGGCTAAGCCATGTCTCCACAGTATCCATTCTTTCAGGAGTGCTAGTTCTGCATGTTTCGCAGAAGAGCTTCTGTAAAGTTTGGAAGGTAGGAGACGGATACTGGCAGAAGTAAAGCAGCGGAGTGTGCGCTGATATGAAACTTCCTGGCAGATTAAAACTGTGTGCCCGACCGAGACTCGAACTCGGGACCTTCGCCTTTCGCGGGCAAGTGCTCTACCATCTGAGCTACCGAAGCACGACTCAGGCCCGGTACTCACAGATTTACTTCTGCCAGTATCCGTCTCCTACCTTCTAAACTTTACAGAAGCTCTCCTGCGAACCTTGCAGAACTAGCACTCCTGAAAGAAAGTTGTGAGTACCGGGCGTGAATAGTGCTTCGGTAGCTCAGATGGTAGAGCACTTGCCCGCGAAAGGCAAAGGTCCCGAGTTCGAGTCTCAGTCGGGCACACAGTTTTAATCTGCGAGGAAGCTTCATATCAGCGCACACTCCACTGCAGACTGATGATCTCATTCTGGAAACATCCCCCAGGCTGTGGCTAAGCCATGTCTCCGCAATATCCTTTCTTTCAGGAGTGCTAGTTCTGCAAGGTTCGCAGGAGAGCTTCTGTAAAGTTTGGAAGGTAGGAGACAGATACGGGCAGAACTAAAGCTGTGAGTACCAGGCATGAGTCGTGCTTCGGTAGCTCAGATGGTAGAGCACTTGCCCGCGAAAGGCAAAGGTCCCGAGTTCGGGTCTCGGTCGGGCACACTATTTTAAGCTGCCTATTATTTCGTCTACCAAAAACCGTCTCTCACTATGGCGTCTTCAGTACAGTTTTGTTTTCCACTGCTGACAATAGAAACGATCTGGCAGATGTGGCACTGTAGATGCCCAGTATGCGTGTCTTAATGGAAATAAACCGCCTGGAACATTTTCCCTTTAACGTCCCTTGAATCGGATTTCATGGAACGTTATTACTTTCCTGTGTCCATTTCTATCACACCAGGTGATAGCCACGACTGGGGAGGGTTCGGAGGGGGTGGGGTGAAACTTGGCACCACTTTGAGTGGCAGAAAAACCGAAGAAAACCTAACGTTTTCGTCATTTGTTTGACGCAGTGCCAGTTCGTCACATCGGACGCTTTTCTCTCGGAAACGTTTACATTCATCGTCTGGCAATCAATGTCGCCTCCTGAGGTATGCAGTGGCACCACTCTGTACGAAATAGAAGCTTAAGTTGATGGAGTCGACAAGTAAGGAGCAGTGTCTGTCTTGTTTTAGATATTGAAAATTCAATTATAGGCCTTATTTGCTGCCTTGTAGTTGACATAGGACCTTGCGATTTTGCACGACCGAGGTCCGGTAGCCACACCACACGGGAAAATGCGAGGAGTGTTAATGTGTAGTAAAAAGCGAAGAAAACCTTACGTTTTCTACATTTGTTTTCCTAACGACGAAATGGGATATCGTCAGAATGGACGCTTTTCTCTCGGAAACGTTTACATTTATCGTCTGGCAATTAATGTCGCGTGCTGAGGTATGCAGTCGCACCACTCTGTACGAAATAAGTTCTAAGCTGATGCAGTCGACAAGTAATATCGAAATATATTGTCACCTCGAAATACATCGACACCTCGAAATAAATCAACACCTCGAAATAAATCAACACCTCGAAATAAATCGCCACCTCGAAATAAATCGAAACCACGAAATAAATCGAGACCCGGAGATAAATCGAAACGTCGAAGTAAATCGACACATCCAAATCAACCGACACATCGAAATGATTCGAAATAACGAAATGTATCGACATCTAGGCGCATTTCGACGAACGAAACGTATCGATACCTCGTAGTAATTCGAGGAAGCGACATAGCTCGTGTTCCAGGAACATCGATATCTCGAAATATATCGATACCTCAAAATATAAAAATTCTCTAGAAAAAGCGGTATCAAGAAATTTATGGTTCGCTTGAGCTATAGTGATATCTCGAAATATATCGATATCTCGAAATAAATCGCTATTTGAAGTACACCTATACATGGAAAGATATAGATACATCGAAATATATAGACAACCCATATTGTGTCGGTATATCAAAATATATCGATATGTCGACATAAATGGATTCTTCGAAGTCAATCGATATCTCTAAATACAACGACTACTCGATATAGACAGATATATCTAAATAAATCGACTTCTCGGTATAAATTGGAGCCTCGATACAAATCGATATATAGAAATGAATCGTTTGTTTGAAATGTATGGATGTCTCAATATAAATCTGACCTCTAAGAAAACGATTCTCGAAATAAATAAATATATCGAAATATATCGTTAACTCGATGAATAACGATATCTAGTGGTCGGATATATGTTTAAAGATGACAAGACATATCAGTATAGTTCGATATACATGAAAATACTTTCTATTTTCAATATATCGATAGATTTATAGACCTCAGGAAACAAAACGCCGATCTGACCTCGGGGCAAAAACGCAGACCTCGTGAGAAAACGCCGACCTCAGGGGAAAAACGCAGACCTCGGGGGAAAAACGCCGACATCGGGGAAAAACGCAGACCTCGGGGAAAAACGCCGACCTCAGGGGAAAATGTCGACCTAAGGAAAAACGACGACCTCGGGAAAAACGACGACCTCGGGAAAAACGCCGACCTCGGGAAAAACGCCGAACTTCGGAAAACCGCCGACCTCGGGAAAAATGCAGTTCCATTAATTTACACAGACACTAATCTCAGTCACCATTAGCTTCTCAAAATGCAACCAAATTTCTGGTATTTATCACCTCACACAAAAAGTGGTCATGACAGAAAAGTCCCATTCTTTAGAAAGTTTAGAATGAGTTGTTCTAAATATAACAGATAATCTATTTACAATAATCTACAAGTACTGCACAATGAGAAGAGACTGTCAACCTCAGCACTTTGAAATAGTGCACAACTAGGAAGACAGAGGTTGTATTGCTGTTTCTAATCTTCCGGAGCTTGAAATTCAAGAATTCAAGATTGCCTCGAATGAGAACAGCAGGAATGAATGTCCTGCACCAGTATAGAACTTACTCTGAAACTCCACAGAAAATCACATGGCACAATTACCTCACATCATCCTCAGCAAACTACTGAAGCCTCTAATGGACGTAACAACGTCGTCACCTCCTTCACCAGTGAAAGATCTTAGTAGCTATTGTGTCATGAGTAGGTGGCCAATTAATAATTTGTTGTTCAAAGCTAATTTCAGTGTATATGGAAATACTCAGTGGACATCTTTAACCATCATATTTTACTGCCTAAGGTATATCAACTTTCCAGACTATAAGAATAAGCAGAACTTGGTCTTTCCCATTCCGAGTTTGTTTAAAATGTATCAAGGGAATCAGAGCCACTGGGCGTTTAGAGCAACCTGCTTTAAACAACATGACACAGAATTTTTCATTTCTCTCTGAAACGGTTACCTACATCATCTGCAAACTTATGATCCGTGCTGCGGTATGCGGAGACTTTAAAAGCAACACAGTAGAACACACAAGAAGCTTCTAAGTTGATGTTATCGGACAGTAAGAAGCAATACAATTCAAGTTTTACTTATCGATTGTTGGCTCATTAGCCGGCTTTGGTGCCTTGGACATGACCGAGGACCATAGGATTTTGTATCTAACGACGGCTGGCAGCCATGTTACACGCGAGAATGTGAAAAGCGTCCATAAGTAGTAAAAAAAGTGAGAAATCGCACCGTTTTCGTCATTTGCTATCGTATCGAAGTAATGCAAGATCGTCACATTGGCCGCTTTTCTCTCTCAAACGGTTACATTTATCGTCTGCAAACTTATGTGGCGTGCTGCGGAATGCGGAGATATTAAAAGGACAGCAGTAGAACACAGAAGAAACTTCTAAGTTGATGTTATCGGACAGTAAGAAGCAGTACATTTCAAGTTTTAGTTATCGATTATTGACTTATTAGGTCGCTTTGTCGCCTTGGATATGACCGACGACATTAAAATTTTGTATGAAACAAAGTCTGGTAGCCACGGTACACGAGAGAATGTGAAAAGTGTCCATAAAAAGTAAAAACCTGAGAAATTGCACCGTTTTGATCATTAGCTGTCGTACTGACGGAATGCAGATCGTCATATTGGAAGCTTTTCTCTCTCAAACGGTTACATATATCGTCTGCAAACGTATGTGGCGTGCTGCGGTATGCGGAGACACTAAAAGCACTGCAGTAGAACAAACTATAAAGTTTCTAAGTTGATGTTATCGGTCAGTTAGAAGCAGTACAATTCAAGTTTTAGTTATCGATTATTGACTTATTAGGTCGCTTTGGTGCCTTGGACATGACAGACGACCTTAAGATTTTGCATGAAACAACGACTGGTAGCCACGTTGCACGTGATAATGTGAAAAGTGTTCATATGTAGTAAAACCCTGAGAAATCGCACCTTTTCGTCATTTGCTGTCGTATCGACGGAATGCCAGATCGACACATTGGAAGCTTTTTCTCTCTCAAACGGTTACATATATAGTCTGCAAACTTATGTGGCGTGCTTCGGTAGGTGGACACACAAAAAATACACTCCTGGACATTGAAATAAGAACACCGTGAATTCATTGTCCCAGGAAGGGGAAACTTTATTGACACATTCCTGGGGTCAGATACATCACATGATCACACTGACAGAACCACAGGCACATAGATACAGGCAACAGAGCATCCACAATGTCGGCACTAGTACAGTGTATATCCACCTTTCGCAGCAATGCAGGCTGCTATTCTCCCATGGAGACGATCGTAGAGATGCTGGATGTAGTCCTGTGGAACGGCTTGCCATGCCATTTCGACCTGGCGCCTCAGTTTTACCAGCTTTCGTGCTGGACGTGCAGACCGCGTGAGACGACGCTTCATCGAGTCCCAAACATGCTCAATGGGGGACAGATCCGGAGATCTTACTGGCCAGGGTAGTTGACTTTCACCTTCTAGAGCACGTTGGGAGGCACGGGATACATGCGGACGTGCATTGTCCTGTTGGAACAGCAAGTTCCCTTGCCGGTCTAGGAATGGTAGAACAATGGGTTTGATGACGGTTTGGCTGTACAGTGCACTATTCAGTGTCCCCTCGACGATCACCAGAGGTGTACAGCCAGTGTAGGAGATCGCTCCCCACACCATGATGCCTGGTGTTGGCCCTGTGTGCCTCGGTCGTATGCAGTCCTGATTGTAGCGCTCACCTGCACGGCGCCAAACACGCATACGACCATCACTGGCACCAAGGCAGAAGCGACTCTCATCGCTGAAGACGACACGTCTGCATTCGTCCCTCCATTCACGCCAGTCGCGACACCACTGGAGGCGGGTTGCACGATGTTGGGGCGTGAGCGGAAGACGGCCTAACGGTGTGCGGGACCGTAGCCCAGCTTCATGGAGACGGTTGCGAATGGTCCTCGCCGATACCCCAGGAGCAACAGTGTCCCTAATTTGCTGGGAAGTGGCGGTGCGGTCCCCTACGGCACTGCGTAGGATCCTACGGTCTTGGCGTGCATCCGTGCGTCGCTGTGGTCCGGTCCCAGGTCGACGAGCACGTGCACCTTCCGCCGACCACTGGCGACAACAACATCGATGTACTGTGGAGACCTCACGCCCCACGTGTTGAGCAATTCGGCGGTCCGTCCACCCGGCCTCCCGCATGCCCACTATACGCCCTCGCTCAAAGTCCGTCAACTGCACATACGGTTCACGTCCACGCTGTCGCGGCATGCTACCAGTGTTAAAGACTGCGCTGGAGCTCCGTATGATACGGCAAACTGGCTGACACTGACGGCGGCGGTGTACAAATGCTGCGTAGCTAGCGCCATTCGACGGCCAACACCGCGTTTCCTGGTGTGTCCGCTGTGTCGTGCGTCTGATCATTGCTTGTACAGCCCTCTCGCTGTGTCCGGAGCAAGTATGGTGGGTCTGACACACCGGTGTCAATGTGTTCTTTTTTCCATTTCCAGGAGTGTACCATAGTAGAACACAGAAGAAGCTTCTAAATTGATGTAATCGGCCAGTAAGAAGCAGTACAATTCAAGTTTCAGTTATAGATTATTGACTTATTAGGTGGCTTTGGTGCCTTGGACATGACCGACGGCCTTAAGATTTCGCATGAAACAACGGCTGGCAGCCACATTACACGTTATCATGTGAAAAGTATCCATATGTAGTAAAAACCTGTGAAATCCCTCCGGTTTCGTCATTTGCTATCGTATCGACGGAATGCAGATCGTCATATTTGAAGCTTTTCTCTCTCAAACGGTTACATTTATCGTCTGCAAAATTATGTGGCGTGCTGCGGAATGCGGAGACACTAAAAGCACAGCAGTGGAACACAGAAGAAACTTCTAAGTTGATGTATCAGCCAGTAAGAAGCAGTACAATTAATGTTTTAGTTATCGATTTTTGACTTATTAGCCGGCTTGTGTGTCTGACCGAGCACCGTACGATTTTGCATGTAACAACGGCTGGCAGGCACGTTATACGAGAGAATGTGAGAAGTGTCCATAAGTAGTAAAAACGTGAGATATAGCACCGTTTTTGTCATTTGCTATCCTACCGTCGGAATGCCAGATCGTCACATTGGAAACTTTTCACTCTAAAACGGTTAAATTTATCGTCTGCAAACCTTTGTGGGGTGCTGCGGTATGCGGAGACACTAAAAACACCGCAGTAGAACACACAAGAAGCTTCTAAGTTGATGTTATCGGACAGTAAGACGCAGTACAATTCAAGTTCCAGTTATCGATTATTGACTTACTAGGTGGCTTTAGTGCCTTGTACATGACCGACGACCTTAAGAGTTTGTGTGAAACAACGTCAGGTGGCCACGTTACACGAGAGAATGTGAAAAGCGTCTATAAGTAGTAAAAAAGTGAGAAATCGCACCATTTCTTTCATTTCCTATCGTATCGACGTAATGCGAGATCGTCAAATTGGCCGCTTTTCTCTCTCAAAAGGATACATTTATCGTCTGCAAACTTATGTAGCGTGCTGCGGAATGCGAAGACACTAAAAGCACCACAGTAGAACAATGAAGAAGCTTCTAAGTTGATGTTATCGGACAGTAAGAAACAGTACAATTCAAGTTTCAGTTATCGAATATTGACTTATTACGTGGCTTTGGTGCCTTGGACATGACCGACGGCCTTAAGATTTCGCATGAAACAACGAATGGCAGCCAAGTAGCTGGAGAGAATGTGAAACGTGTCCATATGTGGTAAAAACCTGAGAAATCGCGCGGTTTTCGTCATTTGCTATCGTATCGACATAATGCGAGATCGTCATATTGATCGCTTTTTCCTCTCAAAACGAAATATTTGTCGTCTGCAAACTTATGTGGCGTGCTGCGGAATGCGGAGACACTAAAAGCACCACAGTAGAACACACAAGAAGCTTCTAAGTTGATCTTATCGGACAGTAAGACGCAGTACAATTCAAGTTTTAGTTATCGATTATTGACTTATTAGGTAGCTTTGATGCCTTGGACATGACCGACGACCTTATGATTTTTTATGAAACAACGACTGGCAACCACGTTACACGAGAGAAAGTGAAAAGTGTTCAATAGTAGTAAAAACCTGAGAAATCCGCCCGTTTTCGTAATTTGCTATCGTATCGACGTAATGGGAGATCGTCACATTGGCCGCTCTTCTCTCTCAAACGATTACATTTATCGTGGGCAAAGCTATGTCGCGTGCTGCGGCATGCGGAGACACTAAAAGCACCATAGTAGAACCCAGAAGAAGCTTGTAAGTTGATGTAATAGCCAGTAGGAAGCAGTACAATTCAAGTTTTAGTTATCGATTATTGACTTATCAGCTGGCTTTGGATGTTTTGGACTTGACTGAGGACTTTAAGATTTTGCAACCAACAACGACTGGCAGCCTCGTTGCACGAGGGAATGTGAAACGTGTCCATATGTAGTAAAAACCTGAGAAATCGCACCGTTATCGTCATTTGCTTTCGTATCGACGTAATGCCAGATCGTCACATTGGCAGCTTTTCTCTCTCAAACGGTTACATTTACCGTCTGCAAACTTATGTGGCGTGCTGCGGAAAGCGGAGACACTAAAAGCAACGCTGTAGAACACAGAAGAAGTTTCTAAATTGATGTAATAGCCAGTAAGAAGCAGTACAATTTAAGTTGTAGTTATCGATTATTGATTTTTTAGCATGCTTTCGTGCCTTGGACGTGAGCTAGGACCGTACGATTTTGCATGAAGGGAGGTGGAGCAGCCACGTTGCACCTGAGAATGTGAAAAGTGTTCATATGTAGTAAAAACCGGAGAAATCCTCCCGTTTTCGTCATTTGCTATCGAATAGACGTAATGCCACATCGTCACATTGGCCGCTCCTCTCTCTGAGACGGTTTCATTTATTGTGTGCAAAGCTATGTCGCGTGCTGCGGTATGCGGAGACACTAAAAGCACCACAGTAGAACCCAGATGAAGCTTCTAATTCTATGTAATCGGCCAGTAAGAAGCAGTACAATTCAAGTTTTAGTTATCGATTAATGACTAATTAGAAGGCTTTAGTGTCTTGGCAATGACCGACAACCTTAAGATTTAGCATGAAACAACGACTGCCAGCCACGTTAGTCGAGAGAATGTGAAAAGTGTCCATATGTAGTAAAAACCTGAGAAATCGCACCGTTTTCGTCATTTGCAATCGTATCGATGGAATGCCAGATCGTCACATTGGCTGCTTTTCTCTCTCAAACGGTTACATTTATCGTCTGCAAACTTGTGTGGCGTGCTGCGGTATGTGGAGACACTAAAACACCACAGTAGAACACAGAAGCTTCTAAATCGATGTAATCGGCCAGTAAGAAGCAGTACAGTTTAAGTTTTAGTTATCATTTATTGACTTATTTGCCGGCTTTGGTGCCTTGATCATGAGCTAATACCTTGCGATTTGGCATGAAACGACGTCTGGACGCCACGGTGCACGGAAGAATGTGAAAAGTGTTCATATATCGTAAAACTTGAGAAATCCACCCGGTTTCGCCTTTTGCTATCGAATCGACGTAAAGCCATATCGTCACATTGGCCCCTATTCTCTCTGAAACGTTTACATTTATCGTCTGAAAACTTATTTCGCTTGCTGCGGTGTGGGGTTACACTACAAGCAACAAAATAGGAGCTTCTTAGTTGATGCAATCAGCCAGTAAGAAGTAGTATAAGTGAGATTTTTGTTATTGATTGATGAATTATTGGCCGGCTTTTATTGCCTTGCATGTGACCGAGGACCCTACGCTTTTGCATGAGCCGAGGTCAGGAAGCCACGTTAAACGAAAAAATGTGAAAAGTTTTAATATGTATTAAAAAACTTTAGAAGACCACCCGTTTGCGTCACTTGCCTTATGACGTATTGCTAGATAGTCACATAGGTATCTTTTCTCTTGGAAACGTTTACATTTATGGTCTGGAAACCAATGTCGCGTGCTGAGGTATCCAGTGGTAACACAAGGAACAAAATAGAAGCTTCTAAGTTGTTTGCAATTGACTAGTAAGAAGTAGTACAAGACAAGTTTCGGTTACGGAATTTCAATTATTGGCCAGTTTTGGTGTCTTGAAATTGATTGAGGACCTGGGAACTCATCTGTCTACTTCCCCGTCCCCTCTCCCCTCCCGCACAGAAGATTTCTGTCTACCTATCGCTCTTCCGCTACCGCTACCCTCGTATTAGGTCAGCCTACCTACCACCCCTTGGAAGATCTCTCTCTACCTACCCCACCCATTGGAAGACATTTGTCTACCTACTCCCCTCCATGGAATATGTCACTCTACCTCCCCCCCCATCAGAAGATGTCTGTCGATCTCCCATTTTCCAGAGATGTCTGTTTACCCACCCACCTATTCGGAAGATGTCTCCCCCCTCTCGGAATATGTCTATCTACCACCCTCTCAGAAGGTGTCTAACCCCCTCGGAAGATGTCTACCACCACTCGGAAGATGTCTACCTACCCTCGGAAGATGTCTGTCTACCTACCCCCTTCAGAGGATATCTGTCTACCTACCTCCCATCTGAAGATGTCCGTCTACCTACCCGCACCCTTGGAAGATGTCTGTCTACCTACCCCACTTGGAAGATATCTGTCTACATACTCACTCTCTATGAAGATGTATGTCTGCCAACCCACCACTCGGAACATGTCTGTCTACCTACCCCCCGTGGGAAGATGTCTGTCTACCTACCCTACACTTGGAAGATGTCTGTCTGCTTACCTCCCCTCGTAAGGTTCTCTCTACCTTTTTGTTTAGCCCATCCAGTAATTCACAGAGAAAAGAGAATATAGCATTTTCAGTTGTCAAACTACTTCTAAAACCGAACTGCGCATTTGATAGCAAATTGTGTGATATAAAATGATCAAGTAACCTTACATGCACAGCCTTTTCGGTAACTTTTGCAAACACTGATGGCATAGAAATAGGTATAAAATTTTCTACATGATACCTTTCTCCCTTTTCATAAAGCGGCTTTACTGCTGAGTACTTTAATCGCTCAGGAAACTGACCATTCCTAAAGGAAAAATTACAAATATGGCTGAATACAGGGCTAACATGTTCAGCACAGTACTTTAATATTCTGCAAGACACTCCATCATAACCATGAGAGTCCTTAGTATTCAGTGATTTAATTATTGACTCAATCTCCCTCTTGTCTGTATAACAGAGGAGTATTTCAGACATCAATCTCAGAAAGGTATTTGCTAAGAAATTTGTATGATTTCCTGTTGAAACTAAATTTTTATTTAGCTTGCCAGCAATGCTCAGAAAGTGATTGTTAAATACCGTACATATATCTGATTTATCACTAACGAAAATATTATTACTCAGAACTAACTTTATATCATAGACCTTGTGCTGATGACCAGTCACTCCCTTCACAACTAACCATATGTCTTTAATTTTATCCTGTGAATAAGCTATTCTATTTGCATACTTTTTGCCTTGCTAATAACATTTTTAGGCACCTTATAATCCTGTTTGTAAGGGGCTATGGTAGCGTGATTGTGACTACTTCTAACATTTTGATGTAATTCCCGCCATGTTCTACATGATATCCTTATCCTACTAGTCAGCCAACCGGGCTGTCCATTACTGCTAGTACCCCATTTAGAATGTTCTAATGGAAAACAACTCTCAAAGAGCATGAGAAATGTGTTATGGAAAGCATTGCATTTATCATCTGTATTATTGGCACTATAAACATCTTGCCACTCTTGTTCGTTGACAGGTTTTAAAAAACTCTCTATTGCTGTTGGATTGACTTTCCTACGTTCTATGTAACTAAACATGACATTGGTTGGAGTACAAAAACCTTTTAGTGTTAAAATTTGTGCATTATGGTCTGAAAGGCCATTCACTCTTTTACTAACAGAATGCCCATCTAGTAATGAAGAACGAATAAAAATATGGTCTATGACTGTGCTACAGTTCCCCTGCAACCTAGTTGGAAAAAAACACAGTTTGCATCAGATCATATGAATTTAGGAGATCTACCAACATCATTTTTCTTGGGACCGAGCGAGGCGGCGCAGTGGTTAAGACACTGGACTCACATCCGGGAGGACGACGGTTCAGTCCCGCGTTCAGCCATCCTGATTTAGGTTTTCCGTGATTTCCCTAAATCACTTCAGGCAAATGCCGGGTTAGTTCCTCTCAAAGGGCATGGACGACTTCCTTCCCCATCCTTCCCTAATACGAAGAGACCAATGACCTCGCTGTCTGGTCTCCTTCCCCAAACAACCCAACCCCCCTTTTTCTTGAACAATCATATACAAAATTAATATTGAAGTCCCCACATATAACTACTTTCTGGTACTTCCTACAAAGTGAATCAAGGACCCTCTCTAGCTTAAGCAAAAATGCTCTGAAGTTGGGGTTAGAGGCCCTATAAACAACAGCAATTAGAAGTTTAACTGCACTAAATTCAACAAATGCTGCACAACTTTCAAATATCTGTTCAGTGCAGTGTCGCGACAAGTCTATGGACTCAAATAACATACGGTTTTTTATGTACAGAGACACTTCCCCACCCCGCAAGGAACTCCTTGAGAAACAGCCAGCTAATTTGTAGCCTGGTAAAGCAAGCCTATAAATTATCAATTTATTGAAGTGGTGCTCTGATGTGCCAATAATTTCAGCGTTAACATCTATTAGCAGTTCACTAACTTTATCTCTAATAACTCTTATATTTTGATGAAATATGCTAATTCCTTCTCTACTTGGAAACATTACATCCTCTGAAGGAGAGCCCTTAAAGACACTTCCTTTAAGCAGGTATACCTATCAGCTGACTTCAGTATTAAAAAGGTGCAGCTCTAACACCAACCACTACAGGAATTTTTCCATGAGTGACACAACTACCGCCACCATCACCCACTACTCTGTCACCTATAAGCTTAGGTAGCCTCCCCTTCGCATACCTATTGAGGTGCAGGCCATGCCTAGTGAAACCCAATCTACTGATAGACCCAACTGGTACCACTGAGATGTGATCCATGCCCTCTGCCATCAGTGCACCCCCCAGCCCCACATTAACGCGCCTAACAGCAGCATTAAGGTGTGGCCGATCATGATGCTGAAACAGTTTCACGAAAAGCACATTAGTGCCACCAGTTTGAGTAGCTATCTTAACCAAGTCACCACTGACATCATACCCCCTGTCCCTATTGCGACTGCTCCCAGCTCCATTTACTATCACTACCTGATCCTCCTCTGTAAAATTCTTACATACCTCCCCTACGCTTTCAGCCACCGGAGCCAACCCTGCACTAGGCTTCACAATGCTTGTGACCTGGTACTCACTCCACAAAACTTCCAGCAAATGCTGGCCCACACCTCTACCATGGGAACTACCTAGCAGCAGAACCTAGGCCTCCTAATTGCTGAGGACTGCTGCAAGTTACCTACATATGCAGCTTCACGAGGCTCCTCTCCGCTCAACTCTGACAGTTTGTCGTATCTATTGCATGTATGCAAAGTAAAACTGTCTGACTACCTCCTTTTCCTAGCTATCTTCTTGCCAACTGCCAGTTCCCATTCCCCAGCACCCTTCACCCTCCGCAACTTATCTAGTTCCTTCTTTGCGCATTGTAACTGCACCTGAAGGGCACAGATCTTACACTCCTGCTCCTCTATTAACTTGTTTCTACTACAGATTCTACATTCCCAGGACAGGATCACCCTAAAACTACCACTGGCTTCCCCACTGCATTCCCCCCAATTAAAATACTTTGAACAAATCCCACAGCGTAATCCACTACTCACAAACCTACGACAGAGCCCACACTTCTCACTCATGATAAAATTTTACAGTTACTAAAAAAAACTATACATCTACGTTACCAAAGTTCAGTTACAAAAGCAGCTAACAAGTATGGTCTCGAAATTCTCTGCCTACTAAGAAAGCAGCTACTTGTATTAATACTACTACAACACAGCCGATACCAATACCAGCAAAACTTCACAAAATTATTAGCTAAAACCAAAAAATTAAAACTAAACGCCAGTTCAAAATTAAAGCACGAAAATTACTGAAAACTCTATAAAACACAGCGAGCAAACGATTACAAAAGTTTATTAAGTCAGTACTTCGCCACAAACGGCAAGCAACACCACTGCAATCCATTCAATTTAATAACTGTATAACAGAGCACAAACAAGTTCGTCAGTACTTAGCTTATAACCGCTACAGATGCAGTGCACGCCGCAGAATGTAAACAAACTGATGAGGCGCGAGGCTTAGACGAACCACGAAAGCACACTCACAAATAATAGACCACTCGAGTCAATACAACAGGAAGAAAGACGGAGATAAATGAATATCCACTAATAAGTTGCTTTTACGGCAAAAATAATAACACAAACAAACTTTAAAATACGTAAATGAAGTCTAAAATTTATAAAACATTAACAAGCTATTTCAACAGCAGTGCAGCTCATGTGACGTCACACCCATGATGATCTGCCCCCCCCCCCCGGCCTGAGAAGGTGCCTATCCAGCCCACCCTCGAAAAATGCCTATCTATCCCCCTCAGAAGATATCTGCCTAGCTACCTCCACTCAGAAGATATCTGTCTACCTACCCCTCCTTGGAAGATCTATGTCAACCTGCACCTACCGCCTCACCCCCTCAGATGATGTCTGTGTACCTACCCACACCCTTGGAAGATGTCTGTCTACCTAACCCCCCCCCCCCTCCCTCAGAATATGTATGACTACCTACCACTCCCCTCGGAATATGTATGTCTACCTACCCCACCCCTCGGGAGATGTCTGTGTGCCTACCCCTCTCGGAAGATATCTACCTACACCTCCCACATCGGAAGATGTCATTCTACCTCTCCCTCATCGAAAACTGTCTGTCTTTCATCGCCCCACCACCTAATATGTCATTCTACCTACTTGCCTCCTCAGAAAATGTCAGTCTACATAACCCCCCACAGGAGATGTCTGTCTACCTGCCCCATGAAAGACGTCTACCTACTTAATACCGTCGGCAGATGTCTGCCTACCTCACCCCCCTAAGGAAGATGTTTGTCCACCTACCTCACCCTCTGAAGATGTCTATCTACATCTCCCAGAAAAACTTTCTCCGCACGTTGTAAGACGTCTATCACCCTGAAGATGCCTCTCAACCCCCCCCTCCCCCTCGCTAAGCAGATGTCTATCTACCTACCTGCCCTCTCGGAATATGTCTGTCTACCTATCCAACCCCCATTCAGCCCCCCGCTCCGAAGTTGTTTACCCCTGTCTCGGAAGATGTCTAGAGACCCCCAAACTTCAGAAGGTGTCTTCCAGCCCTTCAGGAGATGTCTGTCTACCTACCCTCACCACCATTCGAAGATGTCTACCCCCTTGGAGGATGTCTACTCCCCCTGGAATATGTCTGACTACTCACGTTGGATGATGTCTGTCTGTCTATCTACTCAGCCCCCCTGGGATGATGTCTGTTAAACTATCACCCCTTGGAATTTGTTTATCTATCATTACCAGCACAAAAGATGTCCATCAACCTACAATCGCCCTCTGAAGATGTCTGTCTACCTACAGCTCCCGCTTGGAAGATGTCTGTCTACCTAAAACCGCCCTCAGAAGATGTCTGTCTACCTATCCCCACATCAGAAAATGTCTGTCTCATCTCCCCGCCCTTGGAATATGTCTGTCTACCTACACACCCCATCGGAAATGTCTGTCTACCTAAGCTCGCTCAAAACATGTCCGATTAGCTATCCACCCCAGAAGATGTCTGCCTACCTACCCAACCATCGGAAGATGTCTGTTTACCTACCCCTCCCCCTCGGAAAATGTCTCTCTCTCATCCCCCCACCTGAGAATATGTCTGTCTACTTACCTGCCCTCCCTCGGAAAGATCTCTATCTACCTAAACCCACCCCTCAGAAGATGTATGACTACCTACACCTCCCCTTGGAAGATGTATGTTTTCCAACCCTCCCTTCAGAATATTTCTGCCTACCTACCCTCTATCACGAAGGATGTCTGTCCACCTACAATTCCTTTCAGAAGGTGTCTGTCTACATACCCACCCACACTTGGAAGAAGTTTGTCTACGTGCCCACCCCCTCAGGAAATGTCGGTCTACCAACCCCCTTAGAGGATGTCTGTCTACCTGTACCCCTCTGATGACGACTGTCTACCTAACCGCCATCTGAAGAAACCTGTCTACCTACCCCCCTTGGAAGATGTCTATCCTCCTACAACTCTTCACAATACGTCGGCCTACCAACCCCCGTCTTGTAAGATATCTCTCTACATACCCCCCCCAACATGATCTGTCTACCTACCCCCTCCCCCGTCATAACATGAATGTCTACCTAAGCCCCTCAGAAGATGTATGCATATCTACCCCCCTTCAAATGATTCGATTTCATCCCTCCTGTGGGAGATGTCTGTCTCCCTACCCCTACCTCTGAGGATAACTGTCTACCTACCCCACCTCTCAGAAGATGTCAAACTACCACTCCTCTCGGAAGATATCTACTCCCACATCAGAGAATGTCTACACCCCTCTTGGTCTGTCTACCAAAATGCATACTTTGAAAGATGTCTCCCCCCCCCCCCCCCCTTGAAAGATGTCTGTCTACCAAGGATACCCCTCAGAAGATGTCTGTCTACTGAACTCACCCTCAGAATATGTCTCCTTCTTACTTACCCCTCCCCCCCTTCGGAATATGTCTGTCTACCTACCCAATTCCCCATAAGATGATAACTGTCTACCTTATTCCCCTCAGAAGGTGTATGTCTACATACCACCCCTCGGAACATGTGTGCCTACCTAAAACCCTTGGAAGAGGTCCATATTCTCCCATCTTGGAAGATATTTATTTACACCCCTCTTGGAAGATATCTACCCCTGTCTTGGAGGATGACTACCTCCCTCTCGGAGGATGTCTACCCCCTCTCTGAAGATATCTGGCAACGTACCCTCCTCTCCAAAGGTATCTCTCCTCCACCAGATGATGTAAGTCTATCAAACCTCAAATGGAAAATGTCTGTCCTCCTAATCCCCCTCGGAAGATGTCTGTGTACCTACCCACCTGTCTGTCTAGTCCCATGATGTCTGTCTACCTCCCCCTTAGGTATATGTCTGTATACCTACACCCTTTCTGAAGATGTCTGTATACCAAACACCCCTCCGAAGATGACTATCTACCTACCCTGCTTCAGAAGGTGTCAGTCTACCTAACCCCTCCTAGGAAGATGCCTGTCTACAAAATTTCACCCGGAAGATGTCTGCCTACCTAACCATTTCCACAATAGATGTCTATTTACCAACCCCTCTGCCTCGGAAGATGTCTGCCTTCCTACAAATCTCACAACAGAAGAGGTCTGTCTACCTACTTACAGCCCTTGGAAGATGTCTCTCTACGTAGCCCCAGTCATAAAATATTGTCTACCAACCCATACCTCGGAATATGTCTGTCTATCTACCCCCCAGAAGATGATTGTCTAATTACCCCCTCATCTGAAGATGTCTGTCTACCTACACATCCCCCACAGAAGATGTCTGTCTACCTACACCCATCAGAAGATGGTGTCTACTTACCACCATCGGAATATGTCTCTCTACCGATCCCCTCTTGGCAAATGTCATTCTACACCAACCTATAACCTACAACCTACAACCCCCAGAAGAAGTCTGTCTACCTACCCCCTCTCTTGAAAAATGTTTATAGTCACCCTACCTCGGACAATGTCTCTCTATCTATGCCCCATCGTGGAAGATGTCTGTCTACCCACCCACCCATCAGAAGAAGGCTGTCTACTACCATCCCCTCACAGAAGATGTCTGCCAACCAACCCCCTATTGGAAGATGTCTGTCTACCTACCCCACCCCACCTCTGAAGATGTCTGTCTACCAACCTTCCACTTGGAAGATATCTGTCCCTCTACAACCCCTCAGAAGATGTCAGTCTACCTAACCCCCTCTCAGACGTTATCTGCCTAAATACCCCTCCGCAGATGGTTTCTGTCTACCTACACCCACAACCCCTCATAATATGAATGTCTACCTGAACCCCTCAGAAGCTGTATATTTACCTACCCCAACTCGAATGATTTGTGTCTATCTTATCCCTATCTTGGAAGATGCCTGTCTCCCTACCCACCCCCTCTGAGGGTATCTGTATACCTACCCAACTTCTCGAAAGTTGTCTCTCTACATTCACCACACATTTGAAGATGTCTATCTATGTACCTCCTCTCGAAAGATATCTATCTATTGCCACCATGGAAGAAAAGTATCTCCCCCCTCTCGGAAGATGTCAAACTACCACTCCTCTCAGAAGATATACACTCCCCATCTGAGAATGTCTACACCCCCTCTCGGAGGATGTCTGTCTACCAAACTACATCCTTTAGAAGGTGCTTCCTACCCCTTGGAAGATGTCTGTCTTCCAACACCCCCCCCCCCCCCCCCCCCCCCGCACCTTGGAAGATGTCTGTCTACTGAACCCAGCCTCAGAAGATGTCTCCATACCTACCACCACTCGGAAGATGTCTGTCTACCTACCCACCCCCATCAGAAGATGACTGTCGATGTTATCCCCTTCAGAAGATGTCTGTCTACATACCCTCCCTCAGAAGATGTCTGCCTACCTAAGACCAGTGGATGATGTACAACTACCTCACATCTCGGAAGACATCTACTCCCCCTCTCGGAGGATGACTATCTCCCTCTCGGAGGATGACTACCTCCTCTCTGAAGATGACTGTCTATGTACCCTCCCCTCGAAAGATGTCTCTTCCCCATCAGATGATGTATATCTACCAACCCTCACATGGAAAGTGTCTGTCCTTCTAACCCCCTCGGATGATGTCTGTGTACATACTCACCTAGAAGATGGCTGTCTACCTACCCCCACTCGGGACATATCCGTCTACCTTCCCCCCTAGGTATATGTCTGTATACCTACAGCCGGCCGCGTTGGTCTTGCGGTTCTAGGTGCGCAGTCCGAAACCGTGCGACTGCTACGGTCGCAGGTTGGAATCCTGCCTCGGGCATGGATGTGTGTGATGTCCTTAGGTTAGATAGGTTTAAGTAGTTCTAAGTTCTAGGGGACTGATGACCACAGCAGTTGAGTCCTATAATGCTCAGAGCCATTTGAGCCATTTTTTTTGTATACCTACACCCCTTCGAAAAATGTCTGTCTACCTACCCCATCACCTCAGAAGATGTAATTCTACTTACCACACCTCGGAAAGTGTCAGTCTACCTATGCCCCACCCTCAGAAACTGTCTGTCTACCTTGCCCCTTTGGAAGATGTCAGTTTACCAACCCCACTCAAAAGATGTCTGCTTACCTACTCTCCCAATTAAAGATGCCTGTCTACCTACCCCCTCTCGTAAGATTTTGTCTACCCCCTCTCTGAGATGTCTTTCTACATCCCCTTGGAAGATGCCTATCTAAACCCCTAGGAAGATATCCCTCCCTCTAAAAATGCTTACCTAACCCCTTCCACATCGGAAGATGCCGATCTCCCCCCTTCAGTTGATGCCTACCCACACCCACCTCATAAGATTATCTATCCATTCCCTCCAAAAATGCCAATCTCCCTCCTCGGAACAGGTCTATCTACACCCTTCAGAAGGCGTGTATCTATCCCCAATCTTGGAAAATGTCTATCTACCCCCCTTGGAAGCTGTCTCTCTACCCCCTTGGAAGATATCTACCCCCCTTCGGAAGATGTCAATCTACCCAGCCCATGCGGAAAATATCTATGTATCCCTCCACTCGGAAGGTGACAATCAACTAACAGCTCGGAAGATGTCTATCTACCCCACCCTCAGATGACGTCTATCTACACCCTCTGGAAGATACCTATTCCCACCTCAGAAGATGTATATCCCCCAGGAGGATGTCTATAACCTACCTCATGAAAGATGCCTGTCTACCAACCCCGTCCTCTCGGAATATGTCTGTCTACCACCCCACCCCTTTGAAGATTTCCATCTAGCCCCTCAGACGACGTTTATCCTACACTCAAAAGATTTCTACAGCCTCGCTACACTTGGAATGTGTCTACCGCCCATTCTGATGATGTCTGTCTACCTCCAAATTCTAGGAAGATGTCTGTATGTCTGTCTTCCTCACAAACTCGGGACAAGTCTATCTATCCCCCACTATGGAAGAAATGTATCTAACCCCCTCTCGGAAGATGTATATCTACCCTCCACGCTAAAGATATCTACACCCCATCTTCGAGGAGCTCTATCCCCCCTTCATGGAAGATGCCTGTTTATTACACGAACCCATCAGAGGATGTAAGTGTACATACCATAACTCCCCACAGAAGATGTCTGTCTACTTACCGACCTTTCTTGGAAGATGTCTGTCTACCCCTCCTCCCCCTTTGAAGATGTCTGACTACTCACCTCCCCCCATGGAAGAATACTATCTCCCCCCCTCCCAGAAGATGTCAATCTACTTCTCGAAAATATCTACCCCCCCCCCCCCCCCCCCGGAAAATGTCTACCCTCTCTCTCGAAGGATATCTGTTTACCTATCTGGCCCCAATCGAAAAATGTCTACCCCCTTGGAAAATGTCTGTCTACCAAGCTCCCTCCTAGAAGACGTCTGTCTAAGAAACAACCCCTCAGAAGATGTCTGTCTATCTACCCCTCCTCGGAATTGTTTGTCTACCATTATCACCACAGAAGATGTCTACTCCCTCCCCCCCTTGGAAGATGTCTGTCTACCTACCACCCCTCAGAAGATGTCTGACCACATACCCTGCTTCGGAATATGTCTGTCTACCTACCCCTCGCAGAAGATGTGTGTCTTCCTACCTCCCCACAGTAGATGTAGGTAAACAGATATCTTTCGAGAGGGAGCAGGTAGACAGACATCTTGCAAGGGAGTGATATGTAGACAGAAATTACCAAGGGGTGGGGAATAATTAGACAGACTTCTTCCAAGGGGGGGTTGGTACACATACATTTTCTGAGTGTTTGTAGGTAGACAATCTTCTGAGGGGGTAGGCAGAAAGGCACCTTCCGAGGGGGGTAGGTAGACAGACATCTCCCATTGGTGGGTTGGTATACAGCCAACTTCTGAGGGGTGTACTTAGACAGACATCTTCTAGAGGAGTAAGCAGACCAACATCTTCCAACCGGGGGGGGGGGGGCGGTAGGTAGGCAGACATCTTCCGAGGGGGTAGGTAGACAGACATCCTCAGAGGATGGGGGGGTAGGTAGATAGACATTATCTGTGGAGGTGTGGATAAACAGACATCTTCTGAGGGGTAGGTAGACAGACATTTTCCGAGTTGTGTTATAGGTAGACAAATATCTTCCAAAGGGGGGTAGGTAGACAGAGACATCCTTGGTGGGTAGTTTGAGAGACATCTCCTGACGGGGGGTTGGTAAACAGACTTCTTCTGAAGGGGTGTAGGTACACAAACATCTACTGTTGGTGCAGGACAGATAGACACAATTCTTCTGAGGCTGGGAATCATAGAAATCTTACGAAGGAGGGCATGTAGACAGACATTTTCCAAGTTGGGCAGACTGACAGACATCTTCCGGGGGTAGAAAGACATAGATATTCCAAGGGTGGTAGATAGACAGACATCTTCTGTGCGGTAGTAGGTTGGCAGACATCATCTTAGTTTGCGTATGTAGACAGGCATCTTCCAAGGGGAGGGGGTATATAGGAAGATACCTTTTGAAGGGGATGATAGACATCTTATGGGAGTAGGTAAACAGACATCATTTGTGTGGATTTGATAGACATATGTATTGGGAGGGGGGTTAGTTAGACATCTTCTGAGTGGTGGAAAGTAGACAACTTCCAAAGGGGAGGTAGGCATCTTCCTATGTGAGGGGGCAGATTGCCTGACATCTTCCATAGGGTAGGTAGCCAATCATCTTCCAAGGATGGGTTGGGTAGACAGATATATTCAATGTGGGGGGGGGGGGGGTAGGTAGACAGAGACCTTGCTGGGGGTAGTTTGACAGAATTCTCCTGATGGAGGGTTGGTAAACATACTTCTTCCAAGGGGGGTGGGAAATATAGACATTTTCCGAGGGGGCAGGACACATAGACACACATCTACTGAGCTTGGTGATGTTAGACATATTCCAAAGTGGGGCACGATGACAGACATTTTCCGAGTTGGGCAGATAGACATATATCTTTGAGGGGGTAGACAGACATACATCTTCCAAAGGTGATAGATAGACATTTTCTGAGGGGGCGGTATGTTGGCCGACATCTTCTGACGAGGGAGTAGATAGACAATTTCTGAGCTGGGGTAGAAAGGCATCTTCCAAGGTGGTTAGATAAGCATCTTTCATGAGTGGATTGGGGAGATAGACATTTCCCGAAGGGGGGGGGGGAGGGGTAGGTAGTGAAACATCTCACATACAGGGGTAGGTATACTATCATTTTCTGAGGGGAAGATGGGTACACAGACATTTTGTGGGTGGTAGGTACACAGACATCTTCAAGGGATAGGTAGACAGACAACTGGGGGGGGGGGGGGGTTGTTAGACAGACATGTTCCAAGGAGGGATAGATAGACAAACATCTACTGGGGGGGGGGGGGGGCAGGTAGACAGACATCTTCCGATAGGACGGATTGGTAGACAGACTTCTTCAAGGATGGGGGGTGGGTAGACAAACATCTTTTGATGGGGTATTAAGTAGTCAGACTTCTTCTGAGCAGAGGTACGTAGACATACAGCTTCAGAGGATGAGGGATATGTAGACAGACATCTTCTAAGGTGGCGTAGGTAGAAATACAATTAGTGAGGGTGGTAGGTAGACAGACATTATGCGAGAGTGGGTTGTAGGTAGACAGAAATCATCTGAGGGGGTGTAGTTAGACAGGTATTTTCTGAGGCTAGGGGTATGTAGACAGACATTGTCCATGGGGATAGTTAGACACACCTTCTGAGGTATGGGGAGTAAGAAGTCTGACATCTCCTGAGGATGGTAGGTAGAGTGTCACTTTCGAAGGAGGGGTAGTGAGAGAGACTTCTTAGGAGGTGGGGGATGTTGGTAGACAGACATGTTCTGAGGGAGGTAGGTAGATAGACATCTTTAGAGGCAGGGGTGGTAGAAAGCCATATTCCGAATGAGTGTAGTTAGAGATACATATTCTGAGGGGGGCTTGGTAGACAGACATCTTCTGAGGTGGGGTAGGTAGGCAGACGTTTTCAGCATTTGGGTATGTCGACAGACATCTTCCAGGGAAGTGGGTATGAAGGCATATATCTTCGTGGGGGGGAGCTAGGTAGACAGACATCTTCCGAGGGTGTTGGGTAAGTAGGCATACATCTTCCAGGGCGGTAAGTCGACCAATATTTTCCCATGGGGGTAGATAGACACACATACTACGAGTGGTGGTAGGTAAACACATCTCCCATGGGGTAGGTAGACAAACATCTTCCGAGGTGGGGTTCGTAGACATTCATTATCTGGGGTGTAGGTAGACTAACATTTTCGAGAGTGGTAGGACAGACATCTTCTGAGGGTGGTGTATTAGACAGACATCTTCCGAGGGGCTGTAGGTAGACAACTTATGAAGGTGATAGACAGATGTCTGCTGACTGGGGATGGGGGGTGTAGGTAGACAGACATGTTTCAAGGGTATGGTACATAGATATACTACTTCTGGGGGGGGGGGGTGGTAGGTAGACAGACATCTTCTGAGAGAGGGTTGGTAGACAGATATTTTCCAAGAGGTGTTATAGGTAGACAGAAATCTTTTAAGGGGGGGTAGGTAGACTGACATTTTCTGAGGGGGCAGGTAGACAGACAACTTCTGGGGAGGGAAGGTACACAGACATCTTCAGAGTGGGAGGATAGGTAGACAGACACCTTCTGAGAGTGGGATGATAGACATCTTTCCAACTGGGGTATATAGTCAGAGATTTTCCGAAGGGGGGGGGGGGGGCAAGTAGACAGACATCCTCCAGGAGGTAGGCAGACATAAATATTATGAGGGGGGTAGGTAGAAAGATATCTTATGAGGGGGGGGGGGGAGGTAGGTAGACATCTTCTGAGGTTGAGTATGTAGACACCAAGGGTAGAGGATATGAAAGCATATATCTTCCAAGGGGGGGGGGGGTAGGTAGACAGAAATTGTCCAACAGAAGGATGATAGACTTCTTCCAAGGGGGGTAGGTAGGCAGACATGGTATGAGGGGTTGCAGGAAGACATACATATACCAGGGCAGGGTAGGTAGACAAAAATCTTTTGAGGGGGTAGGAAGATAGACCTTTTCTGAGGGGGGACTGGAAGACATACATGTTCCGAGGGAGTAGGAAGACAAAGTCCTCCAAGGGGGGGGGGGGAGATAAACGGACATCCACCAATAGGGTTAGATGGATAGTCATCTTCTGTTGTAGTTGGAGGGGGCAGGTAGGCTTCCATTTTCTGGGTCATCAGTACACAATCATCTTCTGAGGTGTGGTTCGGTAGACAATCATGTTCCGAGGGGGGTAGGTAGACAGACATCTTCTGAGGTGGGATGATAGACATCTTCCAAAGGGGTGGAAGGTAGACAGGCATTTTACAAAGTGGGGTGCAGGTGGACTGACATCTCCCATGCGGTAGGTGGAAAATCATATTCCGAGTTCGGGTTGGGTATACAGACATATTCCGAGGGAGGTGGTAGGTAGACAGCCATCTTCCAAGCGGGGATAGGTAGACATACATTTGCCGAGAGGGGGTTGGGTAGACAGGCATTTACCGAGGGGGGTAGGTAGACAGACATCTTCCGAGGAGGGGTGGTAGACATACAACTTTCGAGGGGCGGTAGGTAGACAGACATTTTCTGTTGGAGGGGTGGGTTGACAGACATCTTCCAAAGTGTGGGGGGGCAGGTAGACTGACATCTTCTAGGGGTAGGTAGACAATCATCTTCTGAGGGGGGTTGGGTAAACACACATCCTCCGGGTTTTGGTAGACATAAATATTCCAAGGTGGGCAGGTAGACAGACATCTTCTGACGGAGGGCCAGGTTGACAGACATCTTCAAATGGGTGGTTGGTAGACAGACAACTTACGAGTGGGGGCGTAGGTAGACAGACGTGTCCGGGAGTGGGGTAGGTAGACATACATCTTTCGAGGGGAGTGGTAGCTAGTCATACATATTCCGAGGGGGTGTTTATGTGGGCAGAAATTTTCCGGGATTGGCTAGGTAGACAAACACCTTCCAAGGGGAGGTGGGGGTAGGTAGACAGACATCTTCCATGTGGGGTACGTAGACAGACATATTCTGAGGGGGTGAGACAGGCATATACCGAGGTTCGTTAGATAGACAGACATCTTCTAGGGGCGTCCTAGGTAGACATACACCTTCCGAGGGTAGTGATAGGAAGTCATACATCTTCCAAAGCGGTTTTTTCGATTGTCAAATGACTTCCAAGAGGGGGGTATGTACACAGACATCCTCCAGGGATGGGGGGAGGGTTTGACAGAGATCTTCAGAGGTGGGGTAGGCAGTTAAACACCTTTTGAAGTCGGGGTAG
Source organism: Schistocerca gregaria (assembly GCF_023897955.1). NCBI lineage: Eukaryota > Metazoa > Arthropoda > Insecta > Orthoptera > Acrididae > Schistocerca > Schistocerca gregaria. The sequence continues at coordinate 8,799,219 of NW_026061775.1, read as the reverse complement.
GTAGGCAGACACCTTCTAAATGGCGGTACCTAGGTAGATAGGCAGACATTTTCCGGGGGGAAGGGGGAGAGGTAGGTAGACAGGTATCTTCCAAGGGTGTCTACGAAGAAAGACATGTTCTGAGGAGGGAGGGGTGTTTGGAAAACTGACGTTTTCTGGTTGAGGGGATAAGTAAAGAGACATCTTCTGAGGGGGAAGTAGGTAGACAGACATCTTACGAGGGGGGGGGGGGGGTGTACGTAGGCAGTCATCTTACGAGGGGGGGTGGTAGATAGACAGATATGTTCCAAGGTACTCTATCAACTGCAAGACACCAGAACCGGCCAATAACTGAATTTTCTATTACTAAACTAGAATTATAATATGTCTTACTTGCCTATTACATCAACTTAGAAGGTTCTATTTTGTTTCTTGTGGTGCCACCACATACATCAGCAGGCGAGAGAAGTTTTCAGACGATAAATGTAAACATTTCCGGAAAAAAAGGGGTCCATGTGACGAGATGTCATTACGTGTTTACGAAAGAAAAAGACGAAATCGTAAGGTTTTCTTAGTTTTTTACTACATATTATCACCTTTCGCATTTCCTCGTGTAATGTGGCTGCCTGACCTCGGTTCATGCAAAATCGTAAGGTCCTCGGTCAAATGCAAGGCACCAAAACCGGCCTACAGTTTAATTTTCGATACCTAAATCTTGAGTAGTACTACTTCTTACCTACCTATTGCAACAACTTAGAAGCTCCTATTTTGTTGGTTGTGGTGCCACCGCATACCTCAGCACATGACGTAAGTTTCCAGATGTATATGTAAACATTTCCGTGAGCGAAGCTGCCACTGCGACGATCTGCCATTACGATTAGGCGGGTGAGTGCGTGTGAGATCGCTCTCTAAGTTTTCATACATTTTTAGGTTTCAGATACATATTTTAACGGTTTTTGTGATATTTACTATATAAGTTACTTATTAGTGGTTTCTTCATTCACCTCCGCCTTTCTTGTGTTGTACCCTGATCTTTGTGACTGTTTCGTATCGAGCAACTTAACTTCTTACCTGTGTTTACATTCCGCGCTGATCAGTTGCAGCTGTAGCGGCGCATCCAAGGCTAAGTACTAATTACTTGTTTGTGTATAGTGGTTTATTTTGGAACTTTCGTAGTCTTCGTCCGGTGTTCTTGTTGTCTTCTGGTGAAATAATTTCAAAAGAAATTTTCGCAACTGTTTTCAGTTTCTTTCCTGTGTCATTAGACGTTTGATTATCTTTCTGTTTTGTATTTTGTTATATTTGCTGTTGATAAATACTGTTAATAATAGTAGTTACTTCCCTTGTAGAGCATGATTATGATTATTGTAGTCAGTTTCACATTTCCCCGTGCAACGTGGCGGCCAGACCTCATTTGATGCAAAAGCTTAAGATCCACGATCATGTCCAAGGCACCAAAGCCGGCTAATAAGTCAATAATCGATAACCAAAACTTGAATTGTAGTAACGGAACTTAAATAAATGCGAAAGGTTTTCTTACGTTTTTACTACATATTAACACGTTTCACATTTCCCCGTGCAACTTGGCGGCCAGACCTCATTTGATGCAAAAGCTTAAGGTCCACGATCATGTCCACGGTACCAAAGCCGGCTAATAAGTCAATAATCGATAACCAAAACTTGATTTGTACTGGTTCTTTCTGGCCGATTACATCAAATTAGAAGCTTCATCTGTTTTATACTGTGTTGCTTTTAGTGTCTCCGCATACCGCAGCACAAGACATAAGCTAGCAGACGATAAATGTAACAGTTTCAGAGAGAAAAGCGGCCAATGTGACGATCTGGTATTTCGTCGATTCGATAGCAAATGACGAAAACGAAAGGTTTTCTTAGAATTTTACTACATATGAACACTTTTCAGATTCTCTCGTGTAACGTGGCTGTCAGACCTCGTTCGATGCCAAATCTTAAGGGCCTCGGTCATATCCAACGCACCAAAGCCAGCTAATAAATCAATAATTGATAGCTAAAACTTGAATTGTACTGCTCCTTACTGGCCGATTACATCAACTTAGAAGCTTCCTCTGTGTTCTACTGTGTTGCATTTAGTGTCACCGCATACCGCAGCATGCGACATAAGTTTGTAGACGATAAATGAGACCGTTTAAGAGAGAAAAGCGTCCAATGTGACGATCTGGCATTAAGTCGACTCAATTGCCAATGACTAAAACGGGCGGATTTCTCAGGTTTTTACTACATATGAATACTTTTCACATTCTCCCATGCAACGTGGCTGACACACCTCGCTTCATGCGAAATCCTAAGGTCCTAGCTACAAATGAACACTTTTCACATTCTCCCGTGCAACGTGGCGTCCAGACCTCGTTTCATGCAAAATCGCAAGGTGTTAGCTCATGTCCAAGGAACCAAAGCCGGCTAATAAGTCAGTAATCGAAAATTAACTAAATTTGAATTGTACAGCTTCTTACTGGCCGATTACATCTTCTAAGAACCTTCTTCTATGTTCTGTTGTGATGCTTTTAGTGTCTCCCCGCACTGCTGTACGCGACTTAGCTTTACAGACGATAAATGTAACCGTTTCACAGAGAAAAGCGGCCAATGTGACGATCTGGCATTAATTCGATTCGATAGCAAATGACGAAAACGGGCGGATTTATCAGGTTTTGGCTACATATGAACATTTTTCACTTCCTCCCGTGCAACGTGGCTGACGGACCTCATTTAATGCAATATCTCAAAATCCTAGCCCATGTCAAAGGCACCAAAGCCGGCTATTAATTCAATAATCGAAAATTAAAACTTGAACTGTAGTGCTTCTTACTGGCCGATTACATCAACTTAGAAGCTTCTTCAGTGTTTTACTATGGTGCTTTTAGTGTCTCCGCATTACCGCAGCACACGACATAGCTTTGCAGACGGTAAATGTAGCCGTTGCAGAGAGAAAAGCGGTCAATGTGACGATCTGGCATTAACTCGAATCGATAGGAAATGACGAAAACGGGCGGATTTCTCAGGTTTTTACTACATATGAATACTTTTCACATTTTCCCATGCAACGTGGCTGACACACCGCGCTTCATGCGAAATCCTAAGGTCCTAGCTCATGTTCAAGGCACCGAAGACAGCTGTAAGTCAATAATCGATAAATAAAACTTGGTTTATAGTGCTTCTTACTGGCGGATTACATCAACATAGAAGCTACTTCTGTGTTTTAATACGGTGCATCTAGTGTCACCGCATTACCGCAGCACACGACATAATTTTGCAGACGATAAATGTAACTGTTGCAGAGAGAAAAGCGGTCATTATAACGAACTGTCATTAATTCGATTCGATAGCAAATGACGAAAACGGGCGGATTTTTGCTACATATGAACACTTTTCACATTCTCTCGTGCAAAGCGGCTGACAGACCTCGTTAGATGCAAAATCTTAAGGACCTAGCTCATGTCCAAGGCACCAAACCCGGCTAATAAATGAATAATCGATAGCTAAAACTTGAATTATAGTGCGTCTTATTGGCCGATTACATCAACTTAGAAGCTTCCTCTGTGTTTTAATATGGTGCTCTTGGTGTCTCCGCATTACCGCAACACACGACATAGCTTTGCAGACGATAACTGTATCTGCTGCAGGGAGAAAAGCGGCCAATGTGACGATCTGGCATTAAGTCGATTCGTAGCAAATGACGAAAACTGGCGGATTTCTCGGGTTTTTACTACATATGGACAACTTTCACATTCTCCCGTGCAACGTGGTTGACAGACCTCGTTTCATGCCAAATCTTAAGGTCCCATCTCATGTCCAAAGCACCAAAGCTGGCTAAAGAGTCAATAATCGATAACTAAAACTTGAATTCTACTGCTTCTTACTGGCTATTACATCAACTTAGAAGCTTCTTCTGTCTTTTACTATTGTGCACTTAGTGTCTCCGCAAACCGCAGTATGTTACATAGCTTTGCACACGATAAATGTAACCGTTTCAGAGAGAAGAGCTGCCAATGTGACGATCTGGCATGAAGTCGATTCGATAGCAAATGACGAAAACTAGCGGATTTCTCAGGTTTTTGCTACATGTGAACAGTTATCACATTCTCCTGTTCAACGTGGCTGACACACCTCGTTTCATGCAAAATCGTAAGGTGTTAGCTCATGGCCAAGGCAATAAAAGAGGATTCATAAGTCAATAATCGATAACTAAAACTTGAATTGTAGTGCTCCTTACTACCCAGTTACATTAACTTATAAGCTTCTTCTGTGTTTTACTACGTAGCATTTAGTGTCTCCGCATTACCGCAGGACACGACATAGCTTTGCAGACGATAAATGTAACCGTTGCAAAGGGAAAAGCGGTCAATGTGACGATCTGTCATTAAGACGATACGATAGAAAATGACGAAAACGGGCGGATTTCTCAGGTTCTTACTACATTAAACACTTTTCACATTCTTCCGTGCAACGTGGGTGACATACCTCGTTTCATACAAAATATTAAGGTCATAGCTCATGTCAAAGGCACCAAAGCCGGCTAACAATTCAATACCGATAACTAGTACTTGAGTTGTAGTGGTACTTACTGGCCTATGATTACAACTTAGAAGCTTCTTCTGTGCTCTACTATGGTGCTTTTAGTGTCTCCGCATACCGCAGCACGGAACATAGCTTTGCAAACGATAAATGTAACCGTTGCAGAGAGAAAAGTGGCCAATGTGACGATCTTGCATTAAGTCGATTCGATAGCAAATGACAAAAACGGCCGGATTTCTCAGGATTTTACAACATATGAATACTTTTCACATTCTCCAACGCAACGTGGCTGACAGACCTCGTTTGATGCAAAATCCTAAGGTCCTAGCTCATGTCCAAGGCACCAAACCCGGCTATTAAGTCAATAATCGATAACGAAAACTTGAACTGTAATGCTTCTTACTGGTCGATTACATGAACTTAGAAATTTGTCTGTGTTTTACTATGGTGCTTTTAGTATCTCCGCATTACCGCAGCACACGATATAGTTTTGCAGACGATAAATGTAACCGTTGCAGAGAGGAAAGCGAAAAATGTGACGATCTGGCATTAAGTCGATTAGATAGCAAATGACGAAAACGGCCGGATTTCTCGGGATTTTACTACATTTCAACACTTTTCACATCCTCCCGTGTAACGTGGCTGACAGACCTCGTTTAATGCAAAGTCTTAAGATCCTAGCTCATGTCCAAGTCAACCTAAAATGTAAAGCTTCTTACTGGCCGATTACATCAATTTAGAAGCTTCTTCTATGTTCTACTATTATGCATTTACCGGCTTAGCATATAGCAGCGCAAGACATCTGGAGGCTACCTGTAATCTGTGGACGTTTAGAGTGTTGATGAAACACAGAAATTGCATCGGGATTGAATACAACAGGCCAAATGCGGACTTTTCTCCGCGGGAGTAATGTCTCAAATTGTCTACGCTTTGAACGTTCCTTGGGAGACCAGTAGTAGTTTCCGAAGCGCATCTGGAGGATTACTGTAATCTGTGGACTCTCAGAGTGTTGATGAAACATAGAAATAGCATCGGGATTGAATACAACCGGAACCAGGCGGACTTTACTCCATGGGAGTAATGTCTCAAACTGTCTACGCTTTGTTCGATTCCTGGGAGACCAGTAGTAGTTTCCGAAGCACAGCTAGAGGCATTCTGTAATCTGTGGACGTTCAGATTGTTGATGAAAGTCAGAAATTGCATCGGGATTAAATACAACAGGCACCATGACGACTTTTCTCCATGGGAGTAATGATTCAAACTTTCTACGCTTTGACGATTCCTGGAAGACCAGTAGTAGCTTAAGACGCACATCTGGAGGCATTCTGTAATCTTTGGACGTTCAGACTGTTGATGATACACAGAAATTGCATCGGGAATGAATACAAAAGTCACCATGCGGACTTTTCTCGACGGGTGTAATGTCTCAAACTGCCTACGCTTTGATCGATACCTGGGAGACGAGTAGTAGTTTCCAAGCACATTTGGAGGCTTCCTGTAATCTTGGACCCTTATTGTGTTGATGATACACAGAAATTGCATCGGGAATGAATACAAAAGTCACCATGCGGACTTTCCTCGACGGGTGTAATGTCTCAAACAGTCTACGCTTTGATCGATACCTGGGAGACCAGTAGTAGTTTTCGAAGCACATCTGGAGGCTTCCTGTAATCTGTGGATGTTCATAGTGTTGATGAAACCAGATATTGCATCGGAATTGAATACACCAGGCACCATGCGGACTTGTCTCAATGGGGGTAATGTCCCAAACTGTCTACGCTTTTATCGATTCCTGGGAGACCAGTAGTAGATTCGGAAGCACATCTGGAATGCTACCTGTAATCTGTGGACGTTCAGAGTGTTGATGAAACACAGAAATTACACCGGGATAGAATACAACATGCAAATGCGCACATACCTCCATGGGAGTAATTTCTCAAACTGTCTACGCTTTAATCGTTCCCTGGGAGACCAGTATTAGTTTCCAGAGCAGATCTGGAGGTTTCCTGTAATCTGTGCACGTTCAGAATGTAGATGAAACACAGAAATTGCATCGCGATTGAATACAACTGGCACCATGCGGACTTTTGTCATAGGGAGTAATGTCTCAAAGTGTCTACGGTTTGATTGGTCCATGAGAGACCAGTAGTAGTTACCGAAGCACATCTGGAGACATCCTGTAATCTGTGGACTTTCAGAGTGTTGATGAAACACAGAAACTGCATCGGAGTTGAATACAACAGGCACCATACGGACTTTTCTCCATGGGGGTAATGACTCAAATTGTCTACGCTTTGATCGTTCCCTGGGAGACCAGTTGTAGATTCCGAAGCACATCTGGAGGCTTTCTGTAATCTGTGGGCGTTCAGAGTTTTGATGAAACAAAGAGATTGCTTCGGGATTGAATACAACAGGCACCATGTTGACTTTTCTTCAGGGGAGTATTGTCTCAAACTGGCTACGCTTTGATCGATTCTTGGGAGACCAGTAGAAGATTCCGAAGCACATCTAGAGGCATTCTGTAATGTTCGGAAATTCAGAATATTGATGAAACACAGAATTTGAATCGGGATTGAACACAACATGCCAAATGCGGACTTTTCTCCATGGGAGTAATGTTTCAAACTTTCTACGCTCTGATCGTTCCCTGGGAGACCAGTAGTAATTTCCGAAGCACATCTGGAGGCTTCCTGTAATCTGCGGACGTTCAGAGTGTTGATGAAACACGGAAATTGCATCGCGATTGAATACAACTGGCACCATGCGGACTTTTGTCATAGGGAGTAATGTCTCAAACTGTCTACGGTTTGATTGGTCCCTGAGAGACCAGTAGTAGTTACCGAAGCACATCTGGAGACATCCTGTAATCTGTGGACTTTCAGATTGTTGATGAAACACAGAAATTGCATCGGGGTTGAATACAACAGGCACCATACGGACTTTTCTCCATGGGGGTAATGTCCTAAATTGTCTACGCTTTGATCGTTCCCTAGGAGACCAGTTGTAGATTCCGAAGCACATCTGCAGGCTTCCTGTAATCCGTGGACGTTCAGAGTGTTGATAAAACACAGATATTGCATCGGGATTTAATACAACTGGCACCATGCGGACTTTTGTCATAGGGAGTTATGTCTCAAGCTCTCTACGCTTTGATCGATTCCTGAGAGACCAGTAGTAGTTTCCGAAGCACATCTGGAGGCATTCTCTAATCTGTGGAACTTCAGTGTGTTGATGAAACAAAGAAATTGCATCGGGATTGAATACAACAGGCACCATGTTGACTTTTCTGCATGAGAGTAATGTCTCAAACTGTCCATGCTTTGATCGTTCCCTGGGAGACCAGTAGTAGTTTCCGAAGCACATCTGGATGCGTCCTGTAGTCTGTGGATGTTCAGAGTGTTCATGAAACACAGAAATTGCATCGGGATTGAATACAACACACACCATGCGCACTTTGCCTAATGGGAGTAATGTCTCAAGCTGTCTACGCTTTTATTGTTCCCTGGGAGACCAGTACTAGTTTACGAAGCGCATCTGGAGACTTCCTGTAATCTGTGGACTTTCAGAGTGTTGATGAAACGCAGAAATTGCATCGGGGTTGAATACAAAAGGCACCATGTTGAATTTTCTCCATGGGAGTAATGTCTCAAACTGTCTACGTTTTGATCATTTCCTGGGAGACAAGTACTAGTTTCCGAAGCACATCTGGAAATATTCTATAATCTGTGAACCTTCACAGTGTTGATGAAGCACAGAAATTGCATTGGGATTGAATACAACAACCACCATGCGGTCTTTTCTCCATGGAGTAATGTCTCAAACAGTCTACGATTTGATCGATTCCTGTGAGACCAGTAGTAGTTTCCGAAGCACATCTGGAGGCTTCCTGTAATCTGTGGACTTCCAGAGTGTTGTGAAACACAGAAGTTGCATCGGCGATTGAATACAACAGGCACCATGTAGACTTTTATCATAGTGAGTGATGTTCAAACTCTCTACACCTTGACCGATTCCTGGGAGACCAGTAGTAGTTACCGTAGCAAATCTGGAGGCATCCTGTAATCTGTTGACCTTCAGTGTGTTGATGAAACACAGAAATTGCATCGGGATTGAATACAAGCACTATGCGGACATTTCTAAATAGGAGTAATGTCTCAAACTCTCTACGCTTTGATTGTTCCCTGGGAGACCAGTAGTAGTTTCCGAAGTACGTCTGGAGACTTTCTTTATTCTGTCGACGTTGAGAGTGTTAAAGAAACACATTAATTGCATCGGGATTGAATACAACAGGGACCATGCGGACTTATCTCCGTGGGAGTACGGTCTCAAACTGTGTACTGTTTGATCGTTCGCTGTGAGACGCCAGAGTTGGGAGACCAGTTGTAGTTTCCGAAGCACATCTGGAGGCTTCCTGTAATCTGCGGACGTTCAGAGTGTTGATGAAACACAGAAATTGCATCGGGATTGAATACAACAGTCACCATGCGGACTTTTCTCCATGGGAGTAATGTCTCAAACCGTCTACGCTTTGATCCTTCCCTGAAAGACCAGTAGTAGTTTCCGAAGCACATCTGGAGGCATTCTGTAATATGTGGACGTTCAGAGTGTTGATAAAACACAAAAGTTCCATCGGGATTGTATACAACAGCAACATGAGGTCATTTTCCATGGGTGTAATGTCTCAAACAGTCTAAGATTTGATCGTTCCCTAGTTGACCAGTAGTAGTCTAAGAAGCACATCTGGAGTCTTTCCGTAATCAGTGGACGTTCAGAGTGTTGATGAAACAGAGAAATTGCATCGCTATTAAATACAACACGCCAAATTGGATTTTGCTCCACTTGAGTAATGTCTCAAACTGTCACGATTTAATCGTTTGCTGGGAGACCAGTAGTAGTTTCCGAAGCACATCTGGAGGCTTCCTGTAGTCAGTGGATGTTCAGAGTGTTCATGAAACACAGAAATTGCATCGGGATTGAATACAACAGGCACCATGAGCACTTTGCCTAATGGCAGTAATGTCTCAAACTGTCTACGCTTTTATTGTTCCCTGGGAGAATAGTAGTTGTTTACGAAGCACATCTGGAGACTTCCTGTAATCTGTGTACTTTCAGAGTGTTGATGAAACACAGATATTGCATCGTGATTTAATACAAGTGGCACCATGCGGACTTTTGTCATAGGGAGTTATGTCTCAAGCTCTCTACGCTTTGATCGATTCTTGGGAGACCAGTAGAAGATTCCGAAGTATATCTAAATGCATTCTGTAATGTGTAGACATTCAGAATATTGATGAAACACAGAAATTGAATCGGGATTGAACACAACATGCCAAATGCGGTCTTTACTCCATGGGAGTAATGTCTCAAACTGTCTACGCTTTGAGCGTTCCCTGGGAGACCAGTAGAAGTTTCCGAAGCACACCTGGAGGATTCCTGATTTCATTGGACGTTCAGAGTGTTGACGAAACACAGAAATTGCCTCACGATTAGATACAACAAGCACCATGCGGACTTTTCTCCATGGGAGTAATGTTTCAAACTTTCTACGCATTGATCGTTCCCTGGGAGACCAGTAGTAGTTTCCGAAGCACATCTGGAGGCTTCCTGTAATCTGCGGACGTTCAGAGTGTTGATGAAACACAGAAATTGAATCGGGTTTGAATACAACAATCACCATGCGAACTTCTTTCCATGGGAGTAATGTCTTAAACTGTCTACGCTTTGATCGATTCCTTGGAGACCAGTAGTAATTTCCGAAGCACATATGGACTCATTCTGTAACCTGTGGACGTTCAGAGTGTTGATGAAACACAGGATTTGCATCGGGATTAAATACAACAGGCACCATGTTGACTTTTTTGCATGGGAGTAATGTCTCAAACTGTCTATGCTTTGATCGATTCCTGGGATACCAATAGTAGTTTCCGAAGCACATCTGGAGTCATTCTGTATTCTATTGACGTTCAGAGTGTTGATGAAACACAGAAATTGCATCGGAGTTGAATACAACGGTCACCATACGGACTTTTCTCCATGGGGGTAATGTCTCAAATTGTCTACGCTTTGATCGTTCCCTGGGAGACCAGTTGTAGATTCCGAAGCACATCTGTAGGCTTCCTGTAATCCGTGGACGTTCAGAGTGTTGATAAAACACAGAAATTGCATCGGGATTTAATACAACTGGCACCATGCGGACGTTTGTCATAGGGTCTTATGTCTCAAGCTTTCTACGCTTTGATCGATTCCTGGGAGACCAGTAGTAGTTTCCGAAGCACATCTGGAGTCATTCTGTAATCTATTGATGTTCAGAGTGTTGATGAAACACAGAAATTGCATCGGGACTGAATACAACTTGCCAAATGCGGACTTTTCTCCATATGAGTAATATCTCAAACTGTCTACGCTTTGATCGATCCCTGGGAGACCAGTACTAGTTTCCGAAGGACATCTGGAGGCTTCCTGTAGTCTGTGGATGTTCAGAGTGTTCATGAAACACAGAAATGGCAACGGGATTGAATACAACGAGCACCATGCGCACTTTGCTTAGTGGGAGTAATGTCTCAAATTGTCTTCGCTTATATTGTTCCCTGGGAGACCAGTAGTAGTTTACGAAGCACATCTGGAGACTTCCTGTAATCTGTGGACTTTCAGAGTGTTGATGAAACGCAGAAATTGCATCGGGGTTGAATACAACAGGCACCATGCTGACTTTTCTCCATGGGAGTAATGTTCAAACTGTCTACGATTTGATCGTTCCCTGGGAGATTAGTTGTAAATCCAAAAGCACATCTGGAGGCTTCCTGCAATCTGTGGACGTTCAGAGTGATGATAAAGCACATAAATTGCATCGGGATTGAATACAACTTTCACCATGTCGACTTTTCTACATATGAGTAATGTCTCCAACTGTCTACGCGTTGATCGATTCCTGGGAGACCAGTAGAAGATTCCGAAGCACATATGAAGGCATTCTGTAATGTGTAGACAATCAGAGTGTTGAAGAAACACATAAATTGAATCGGTATTGAATACAACAGGCACCATGCAGACTTTTCTCAATGGGAGTAATGTCCCAAACCTTCTACGCTTTGATTGTTCCCTGGGAGACCAGTAGTAGTTTCCGAAGCACATCTAGAGGCATTCTGTAATATGTGGACGTTCAGATATTTGATGAAACACAGAAATTCCATCGTGATTGAATACAACAGGCACCATGCTGACTTTTCTCAATGGGTGTAATCTCTCAAGCTGTCTGCGATTTGATCGTTCCCTGGGAGACCAGTAGTAGTTTCCGAAGCACAGCGTGAGGCATTCTGTAATCTGTAGTTGTTCAGAGTGTTGATGAAACACAGACATTGTAACGGGAATGAATACAACAGGCACCATGTTGAATTTTCTCCATGGGAGTAATGTCTCAAACTGTCTACGTTTTGATCATTTCCTGGGAGACCAGTACTAGTTTCCGAAGCACATCTGGAGATATTCTATAATCTGTGAACCTTCACAGTGTTGATGAAGCAGAGAAATTGCATCGGGATTGAATACAACAGCCACCATGCGGGCTTTTCTCCATGGGAGAAATGTCTCAAACAGTCTACGCTTTGATCGATTCCTGTGAGACCAGTAGTAGTTTCCGAAGCACATCAGGAGGCTTCCTGTAATCTGTGGACTTTCAGAGTGTTGTGAAACACAGAAGTTGCATCGGGATTGAATACAACAGGCACCTTGCAGACTTTTATCATAATGAGTAATGTCTCAAACTCTCTACACTTTGACCGATTCCTGGGAGACCAGTAGTAGTTACCGTAGCACATCTGGAGGCATCCTGTAATCTGTTGACCTTCAGTGTGTTGATGAAACACAGAAATTGCATCGGGATTGAACACAAGCACTATGCGGACATTTCTAAATGGGAGTAATGTCTCAAACTCTCTACGCTTTGATTGTTCCCTGGGAGACCAGTAGTAGTTTCCGAAGCACGTCTGGAGACTTTCTTTATTCTGTCGACGTTCAGAGTGTTAATGAAACACATTAATTTTATCGGGATTGAAAACAACAGGGACCATGCGGACTTTTCTCCGTCGGAGTAATGTCTCAAACTGTCTACGCTTTGACGTTCGCTGTGAGACGCCAGAGATGGGAGACCAGTTGTACTTTCCGAAGCACATCTGGAGGCTTCCTGTAATCTGTGGACGTTCAGATTGTTGATGAAACACAGGATTTGCATCGGCATTGAATACAACAGGCACCATGCGGACTTTTCTCCATGGGAGTAATGTCTCAAACCGTCTACGCTTTGATCCTTCCCTGAAAGACCAGAAGTAGTTTCCGAAGCACATCTGGAGGCATTCTGTAATATGTGGACGTTCAGATTGTTGATGAAACACAAAAATTCCATCGGGATTAAATACAACAGCACCATGAGGACATTTTCCATGGGTGTAATGTCTCAAACTGTCTAAGATTTGATCGTTCCCTAGGTGACCAGTAGTAGTCTAAGAAGCACATCTGGAGTCTTTCCGTAATCTGTGGCCGTTCAGAGTGTTGATGAAACAATGAAATTGCATCGGGATTGAGTACAACATGCCAAATGTGGACTTTTCTCCATGGGAGTAATATCTCAAACTGTCTACGCTTTGATCGTTCCCTGGGAGACCAGTAGTAGTTTCCGAAGCACATATGGAGGCTTCCTGTAGTCTGTGGATGCTCAGAGTGTTCATGAAACACAGAAATTGCATCGGGATCGAATACAACAGGCACCATGCGCACTTTGCTTAATGGGAGTAATGTTTCAAACTGTCTACGCTTTTATTGTTCCCTGGGAGACCAGTAGTAGTTTACGAAGCACATCTGGAGACATTCTGTAATCTGTAGATGTTCAGAGTGTTGATGAAACCCAGACATTGTATCGGGATTGAATACAACAGGCACCATGTTGAATTTTCTCCATGGGAGTAATGTCTGAAACTGTCTACGTTTCGATCATTTCCTGGGAGACCAGTACTAGTTTCCGAAGCACATCTGGAGATATTCTATAATCTGTGAACCTTCACTTTGTTGATGAACCACAGAAATTGCATCGGGATTGAATACAACAGCCACCATGCGGACTTTTCTCCATGGGAGTAATGTCTCAAACAGTCTACGCTTTGATCGATTACTGTGAGACCAGTAGTAGTTTTCGAAGCACATCTGGAGGCTTCCTGTAATCTGTGGGCGTTCAGAGTGTTGATAAAACAGAGAGATTTCTTCGGGATTGAATACGACAGGCACCATGTTGACTTTTCTTCAGGGGAGTAATGTCTCAAACTGTCTACGCTTTGATCGATTCTTGGGAGACCAGTAGAAGATTCCGAAGCACATCTAGAGGCATTCTGTAATGTGTGGACATTCAGAATATTGATGAAACACATAAATTGAATCGGGATTGAACACAACATGCCAAATGCGGACTTTCCTCCATGGGAGTAATGTCTCAAACTGTCTACGCTTTGATCGTTCCCTGGGAGTCCAGTAGTAGTTTCCGAAGCACATCTGGAGGCTTCCTGTAATCTGCGGACGTTCAGAGTGTTGATGAAACACAGAAATTGCATCGGGATTGAATACAACAGTCACCATGCGGACTTTTTTCCATGGGAGTAATGTCTTAAACTGTCTACGCTTTGATCGATTCCTTGGGGACCAGTAGTAATTTCCGAAGCATATATGGAGGCATTCTGTAATCTGTGGACGTTCAGGGTGTTGATGAAACACAGGATTTGAATCGGCATTGAATACAACAGGCACCATGCGGACTTTTCTCCATGGGAGTAATGTCTCAAACCGTCTACGATTTGATCCTTCCCTGAAAGACCAGTAGTAGTTTTCGAAGCACATCTGGAGGCATTCTGTAATATGTGGACGTTCAGAGTGTTGATGAAACACAAAAATTCCATCGGGATTGAATACAACAGCACCATGAGCACATTTTCCATGGGTGTAATGTCTCAAACTGTCTGAGATTTGATCGTTCCCTAGTTGAACAGTTGTAGTCTAAGAAGCACATCTGGAGTCTTTCCTTCATCTGTAGACGTTCAGGGAGTTGATGAAACAGAGAAATTGCATCGCTATTAAATACCACACACCAAATTGGATTTTGCTCCACGGGAGTAATGTCTCAAACTGTCACGATTTGATCGTTTGCTGGGAGACTAGTTGTAGTTTCCGAAGCAACTCTGGAGGCTTCCTGTAATCTGTGGACGTTCAGAGTGTTGATCAAACCGAGAAATTGCATCGAGATTGAATACAACTGGCACCATGCGGACTTTTGTCATAGGGAGTAATGTCTCAAATTGTCTACGGTTTGATTGGTCCCTGAGAGACCAGTAGTAGTTACCGAAGCACATCTGGAGTCATCCTGTAATCTGTGGACTTTCAGAGTGTTGATAAAACACAGAAATTCCATCGGGATTGAATACAACAGGCACCATGCGGACTTTTGTACATGGGCGTAATGTCTCAAAGAGTTTACGATTTGATCGATCCCTATGAGACCAGTAATAGCTTCCGGAGCACATCAGGAGGCATTCTTTAATCTGTGGACCTTCAGAGTGTTGATGAAAGACAGAAATTGAATCGGGACTGAATACAACAGTCAGCATGCGGACTTTTCTCCATGGGAGTAATGGCTCAAACTGTCTACGCTTTGATCGATTCCTAGGAGACCAGTAGTAGTTTCCGAAGCACACCTGGAAGCTTTTAGTAATCTGTGAACGTTCAGAGTGTTGATAAAACATAGAAATTGCATCGGGATTGAATACAACAGGCACCATGCGGACTTTCCTCAATGGGAATATTGTCTGAAACTGTCTACGCTTTGATCGATTCGTGGGAGACCAGTAGTAGTTTTCGGCGCGCATCTGGAGGCATTCTGTAATATGTGGACCTTCAGAGTGTAGATGAGAGAGAGAAATTGCATCGGGATTGAATACAACAGACCAAATACGGTTTTTCTCCATAGGAGTAACGTCTCAAGGTGTCTACGCTATGATCGTTACCTGGGAGGCCAGTAGTAGTTTGCGAAGCACATCTGGAGGCTTCCTGTAATCTGTGGGCGTTCAGCGTGTTGATAAAACACAGAGATTGCTTCGGGATTGAATACAACAGGCACCATGTTGACTTTTCTTCAGGGGAGTAATGTCTCAAACTGTCTACGCTTTGATCGATTCTTGGGAGACCAGTAGAAGATTCCGAAGCACATCTAGAGGCATTCTGTAATGTGTGGACATTCAGAATATTGATGAAACACAGAAATTGAATCGGGATTAAACACAACATGCCAAATGCGGACTTTCCTCCATGGGAGTAATGTCTTAAACTGTCTACGCTTTGATCGATCCCTGGGAGACCAGTTGTAGTTTCCAAAGGACATCTGGAGGCTTCCTGTAGTCTGTGGATGTTCAGAGTGTTCATGAAACACAGAAATTGTAACGGGATTGAATACAACAAGCACCATGCGCACTTTGCTTAATGGGAGTAATGTCTCAAATTGTCTACGCTTATATTGTTCCCTGGGAGACCAGTAGTAGTTTACGAAGCACATCTACAGACTTCCTGTAATCTGTGGACGTTCAGAGTGATGATAAAACACATAAATTGCATCGGGATTGAAGACAACTTTCACCATGTCGACTTTTCTACATGGGAGTAATGTCTCCAACTGTCTACGCTTTGATCGATTCCTGGGAGACCAGTAGAAGATTCCGAAGCACATCTGAAGGCAACCTGTAATGTGTAGACGATCAGAGTGTTGAAGAAACACATAAATTGAATCGGCATTGAATACAACAGGCACCATGCAGACTTTTTTCAAAGGGAGTAATGTCTCAAACCGTCTACGCTTTGATTGTTCCCTGGGAGACCAGTAGTAGTTTGCGAAGCACATCTAGAGGCATTCTGTAATATGTGGATGTTCAGATATTTGATGAAACACAGAAATTCCATCGGGATTGAATACAACAGGCACCATGCTGACTTTTCCCAATGGGTGTAATCTCTCAAACTGTCTTGCGATTTGATCGTTCCCTGGGAGACCAGTAGTAGTTCCCGAAGCACAGCTGGAGGCATTCTGTAATCTGTAGATGTTGAGAGTGTTGATGAAACACAAAAATTCCATCGGGATTGAATACAACAGCACCATGAGCACATTTTCCATGGGTGTAATGTCTCAAACTGTCTAAGATTTGATCGTTCCCTAGTTGACCAGTAGTAGTCTAAGAAGCACATCTGGAGTCTTTCCGTAATCTGTGGACGTTCAGAGTGTTGATGAAACAGAGAAATTGCATCGCTATTAAATACAACACTCCAAATTGGATTTTGCTCCACGGGAGTAATGTCTCAAACTGTCACAATTTGATCGTTTTTGGTAGACTAGTTGTATTTTCCGAAGCAACTCTGGAGGCTTCCTGTAATCTGTGGCCGTTCAGAGTGTTGATCAAACCCAGAAATTGCATCGAGATTGAATACAACTGGCACCATGCGGACTTTTGTCATAGGTAGTAATGTCTCAAACTGTCTACGGTTTGATTGGTCCCTGAGAGACCAGTAGTAGTTACCGACGAACATCTGGAGTCATTCTGTAATCTATTGACGTTCAGAGTGTTGATGAAACACAGAAATTCCATCAGGATTGAATACAACAGGCACCATGTTGACTTTTCTGTATTGGAGTAATCTCTCAAACTGTCTATGCTTTGATCGATTCCTGGGATACCAGTAGTAGTTTCGAAGCACATCTGGAGGCATTCTGTAATCTGTGGACGTTCAGAGTGTTGATGAAACAATGAAATTGCATCGGGATTGAATACAACAAGCCAAATGCGGACTTTTCTCCATGGGAGTAATATCTCAAATTGTCTACGCTTCGATCGTTCCCTGGGAGGCCAGTAGTAGTTTCCGAAGCACATCTGGAGGCTTCCAGTAGTCTGTGGATGTTCAGAGTGTTCATGAAACACAGAAATTGCATCGGGATTGAATACAACAGGCACTATGCGCACTTTGCTTAATGGGAGTAATGTCTCAAACTGTCTACGCTTTTATTGTTCCCTGGGAGACCAGTAGTAGTTTACGAAGCACATCTGGAGACTTCCTGTAATCTGTGGACATTCAGAGTGTTGAAGAAACGCAGAAATTGCATCGGGGTTGAATACAACAGGCACCATGCAGACTTTTCTCCATGGGAGTAATATTCAAACAGTCTACGCTTTGATCGATTCTTGTGAGACCAGTAGTAGTTTCCGAAGCACAGCTGGAGGCATTCTGTAAACTGTAGTTGTTCAGAGTGTTGATGAAACACAGACATTGTATCGGGATTGAATACAACAGGCACCATGTTGAATTTTCTCCATGGGAGTAATGGCTCAAACTGTCTACGTTTTGATCATTTCCTGGGAGACCAGTACTAGTTTCCGAAGCACATCTGGAGATATTCTATAATCTGTGAACCTTCACAGTGTTGATGAAGCAGAGAAATTGCATCGGGATTGAATACAACAGACATATGCGGACTTTTCTCCATGGGAGTAATGTCTCAAACAGTCTACGCTTTGATCGATTCCTGTGAGACCAGTAGTAGTTTCCGAAGCACATCAGGAGGCTTCCTGTAATCTGTGGACTTTCAGAGTGTTGTGAAACACAGAAGTTGCATCGGGATTGAATACAACAGGCACCATGTAGACTTTTATCATAATGAGTAATGTCTCAATCTCTCTACACTTTGACCGATTCCTGGGAGACCAGTAGTAGTTACCGTAGCACATCTGGAGGCATCCTGTAATCTGTTGACCTTCAGTGTGTTGATGAAACACAGAAATTGCATCGGGATTGAATACAAGCACTATGCGGACATTTCTTAATGGGAGTAATGTCTCAAACTCTCTACGCTTTGATTGTTCCCTGGGGGACCAGTAGTAGTTTCCGAAGCACGTCTGGAGACTTTCTTTACTCTGTCGACGTTCAGAGTGTTAATGAAACACATTAATTTTATCGGGATTGAATACAACAGGGACCATGCGGACTTTTCTCCGTGGGAGTAATGTCTCAAACTGTCTACGCTTTGATCGTACGCTGAGAGATGCCAGAGTTGGGAGACCAGTTGTAGTTTCCGAAGAACATCTGGAGGCTTCCTGTAATCTGCGGACGTTCAGAGTGTTGATGGAATACAGAAATTGCATCGGGATTGAATACAACAGTCACCATACGGACTTCTTTCCATGGGAGTAATGTCTTAAACTGCCTACGCTTTGATCGATTCCTTGGAGACCAGTAGTAATTTCCAAAGCAAATATGGAGGCATTCTGTAATCTGTGGACGTTCAGAGTGTTGATGAAACACAGGATTTGCATCGGAGTTGAATACAACAGGCACCATGCGGACTTTTCTCCATGGGAGTAATGTCTCAAACCGTCTACGCTTTGATCCTTCCCTGAAAGACCAGTAGTAGTTTCCGAAGCATATCTGGAGGCATTCTGTAATATGCGGACGTTCAGAGTGTTGATGAATCACAAAAATTCCATCGGGATTGAATAAAACAGCACCATGAGGGCATTTTCCATAGGTGTAATGTCTCAAACTGTCTAAGATTTGATCGTTCCCTAGTTGACCAGTAGTAGTCTAAGAAGCACATCTGGAGTTTTCCCGAAATCTGTGGACGTTCAGAGTGTTGAAGAAACAGAGAAATTGCATCGCTATTAAATACAACACGCCAAATTGGATTTTGCTCCACGGGAGTAATGTCTCAAACTGTCACGATTTGCTCGTTTGCTGGTAGACTAGTTGTAGTTTCCGAAGCAACTCTGGAGGCTTCCTGTAATCTGTGGCCGTTCAGAGTGTTGATGAAACAATGAAATTGCATCGCGATTGAATACAACATGCCAAATGTCGACTTTCCTCCATGGGAGTAATATCTCAAACTGTCTACGCTTTGATCGTTCCCTGGGAGACCAGTAGTAGTTTCCGAAGCACATCTGGAGGCTTCCTATAGTCTGTGGATGCTCAGAGTGTTCATGAAACACAGAAATTGCATCGGGATCGAATACAACAGGCACCATGCGCACTTTGCTTAATGGGAGTAATGTTTCAAACTGTCTACGCTTTTATTGTTCCCTGGGATACCAGTACTAGTTTCCGAAGCACATCTGGAGATATTCTATAATCTGTGAACCTTCAATTTGTTGATGAACCACAGAAATTGCAACGGGATTGAATACAACAGCCACGATGCGGACTTTTCTCCATGGGAGTAATGTCTTAAACAGTCTACGCTTTGATCGATTCCTGTGAGACCAGTAGTAGTTTTCGAAGCACATCTGGAGGCTTCCTTTAATCTGTGGGCGTTCAGAGTGTTGATAAAGCAGAGAGATTGCTTCGGGATTGAATACAACAGGCACCATGTTGACTTTTCTTCAGGGGAGTAATGTCTCAAACTGTCTACGCTTTGATCGATTCTTGGGAGACCAGTAGAAGATTCCGAAGCACATCTAGAGGCATTCTGTAAAGTGTGGACATTCAGAATATTGATGAAACACATAAATTGAATCGGGATTGAACACAACATGCCAAATGCGGACTTTCCTCCTTGGAAGTAATGTCTGAAACTGTCTACGCTTTGAACGTTCCCTGAGAGACCAGTAGTAGTTTCCGAAGCACACCTGGAGGCTTCCTGTTTTCATTGGACGTTCAGAGTGTTGACGAAACACAGAAATCGCCTCACGATTATATACAACAAGCACCATGCGGATTTTTCTCCATGGGAGTAATGTTTCATACTTTCTACGCTTTGATCGTTCCCTGGGAGACCAGTATTAGTTTCCGAAGCACATCTGGAGGCTTCCTGTGATCTGCGGACGTTCAGAGTGTTGATGAAACACAGAAATTGCATCGGGATTGAATACAACAGTCACCATGCGGACTTTTTTCCATGGGAGTAATGTCTTAAACTGTCTACGAATTGATCGATTCCTTGGAGACCAGTAGTAATTTCCGAAGCACATATGGAGGCATTCTGTAATCTGCGGACGTTCAGAGTGTTGATGAAACACAGGATTTGCATCGGCATTGAATAAAACAGGCACCATGCGGACTTTTCTCCATGGGAGTAATGTCTTAAACCGTCTACGATTTGATCCTTCCCTGAAAGACCAGTAGTAGTTTCCGAAGCACATCTGGAGGCATTCTGTAATATGTGGACGTTCAGAGTGTTGATGAAACACAAAAATTCCATCGGGATTGAATACAACAGCACCATGAGCACATTTTCCATGGGTGTAATGTCTCAAACTGTCTAAGATTTGATCGTTCCCTAGTTGACCAGTTGTAGTCTAAGAAGCACATCTGGAGTTTTTCGTTAATCTGTGGACGTTCAGGGAGTTGATGAAACAGAGAAATTGTATCGCTATTAAATACAACACGCCAAATTGGATTTTGCTCCACGGGAGAAATGTCTCAAACTGTCACGATTTGATCGTTTGCTGGGAGACTAGTTGTAGTTTCCGAAGCAACTCTGGAGGCTTCCTGAAATCTGTGGACGTTCAGAGTGTTGATCAAACCGAGAAATTGCATCGAGATTGAATACAACTGGCACCATACGGACTTTTGTCATAGGGAGTAATGTCTCAAACAGTGTACGGTTTGATGGTCCCTGAGAGACCAGTAGTAGTTACCGAAGTACATCTGGAGTCATCCTGTAATCTGTGGACTTTCAGAGTGCTGATGAAACACGGAAATTGTATCGGAGTTGAATACAACAGGCACCATACGGACGTTTCTCCATGGGGGTTATGTCTCAAATTGTCTACGCTTTGATCGTTCTCTGGGAGACCAGTTTTAGATTCCGAAGCACATCTGGAGGCTTCCTTTAATCCTTGGACGTTCAGAGTGTTGATAAAACACAGATATAGCATCGTTAACTAATACAACTGGCACCATGCGGACTTTTGTCATAGGGAGTTATGTCTCAAGCTCTCTACGCTTAGATCGATTCCTGAGAGACCAGTAGTAGTTTCCGAAGCACATCTGGAGTCATTCTGTAATCTATTGACGTTCAGAGTGTTGATGAAACACAGAAATTCCATCGGGATTGAATACAACAGGCACCATGTTAACTTTTCTGCATGGGAGTAATGTCTCAAACTGTCTATGCCTTGATCGATTAATGGGATACCAGTAGTAGTTTCCGAAGCACAGCTGGAGGCATTCTGTAATGTGTGGACGTTCAGAGTGTTGATGAAACAATGAAATTGCATCGGGATTGAATACAACATGCCAAATGCGAACTTTTCTCCATGGGAGTAATATCTCATAGTGTCTACGATTTGATCGTTCCCTGGTAGACCAGTAGTAGTTTCCGAAGCACATCTGGAGGCTTCCTGTAGTCTGTGGTTGTTCCGAGTGTTCATGAAACACAGAAATTGCATCAAGATTGAATACAACAGGCACCATGCGCACTTTGCTTAATGGGAGTAATGTCTCAAACTGTCTACGCTTTTATTGTTCCCTGGGAGACCAGTAGTAGTTTACGAAGCACTTTTGGAGACTTCCTGTAATCTGTGAACTTTCAGAGTGTTGATGAAACGCAGAAATTGCATTGGGGTTGAATAGAACAGGCACCATGCAGACTTTTCTCCATGGGAGTAATGTTCAAACTGTCTACGATTTGATCGTTCCCTGGGAGACCAGTTGTAAATCCAAAAGCACATCTGGAGGCTTCCTGTAATCTGTGGACGTTCAGAGTGATTATAAAACACATAAATTGCATCAGGATTGAATAAAACTTTCACCATGTTGACTTTTCTCCATGGGAGTAATGTCTGCAACTGTCTACGCTTTGACCGATTCCTGGGAGACCAGTAGAAGATTCCGAAGCACATCTGAAGGCATTCTGTAATGTGTAGACGATCAGAGTGTTGATGAAACCCAGAAATTGAATCGGCATTGAATACAACAGGCACCATGCAGACTTTTCTCAATGGGAGTAATGTCTCAAACAGTCTACGCTTTGATCGATTCCTGTGAGACCAGTAGTAGTTTCCGAAGCACATCTGGAGGCTTCCTGTAATCTGTGGGCGTTCAGAGTGTTGATAAAACAGAGATTGCTCCGGGATTGAATACAACAAGCACCATGTTGACTTTTCTTCAGGGGAGTAATGTCTCAAACTGTCTACGCTTTGATCGATTCTTGAAAGACCAGTAGAAGATTCCGAAGCACATCTAGAGGCATTCTGTAATGTGTGGACATTCAGAATATTGATGAAACACAGAAATTGAATCGGGATCGAACACAACATTCCAAATGAGGACTTTCCTCCATGGGAGTAATGTCTCAAACTGTCTACGCTTTGAGCGTTCCCTGGGAGACCAGTAGTAGTTTCCGAAGCACACCTGGAGGCTTCCTGTTTTCATTGGACGTTCAGAGTGTTGACAAAACACAGATATTACCCCACGATTAGATACAACAAGCACCATGCGGACTTTTCTCCATGGGAGTAATGTTTCAAACTATCTAAGCTTTAATCGTTCCCTGGGAGACCAGTAGTAGTTTCCGAAGCACATATGGAGGCATTCTGTAATATGTGGACGTTCAGAGTGTTGATGAAACACAAAAATGCCATCGGGATTGAATAAAACAGCACCATGAGGACATTTTCCATGGGTGTAATGTCTCAAACTGTCTACGCTTTGATCGATTGCTTGGAGACCAGTAGTAATTTCCGAAACACATATGGACGCATTCTGTAATCTGTGGACGTTCAGAGTGTTGATGAAACACAGGATTTGCATCGTCATTGAATACATCAGGCACCATGCGGAATTTTCTCCATGGGAGTAATGTCTCAAACCGACTACGCTTTGATCGTTCCCTGAAAGACCAGTAGTAGTTTCCGAAGCACATCTGGAGGTATTCTGTTATATGTGGACGTTCAGAGTGTTGATGAAAGACAAAAATTCCATCGGGATTGAATACAACAGCACCATGAGGACATTTTCCATGGGTGTAATGTCTCAAACTGTCTAAGGTTTGATCGTTCCTTAGTTGACCAGTAGTAGTCTAAGAAGCACATCTATAGTCTTTCCATAATCTGTGGACGTTCAGAGTGTTGATGAAACAGAGAAATTGCATCGCTATTAAATACAAGACGCCAAATTTGATTTTGCTCCACGTGAGTAATGTCTCGAACTGTTTCGATTTGATCGTTTGCTGGGAGACTAGTTGTAGTTTCCGAAGCACCTCTGGAGGTTTCCTGTAATCTGTGGACGTTCAGAGTGTTGATCAAACCCAGAAATTGCATCGAGATTGAATACAACTGGCACCATGCGATCTTTTGTCATAGGGAGTAATGTCTCAAACTGTCTACGGTTTGATTGGTCCCTGAGAGACCAGTAGTAGTTACCGAAGCACGTCTGGAGACATCCTGTAATCTGAGGACTTTCAGAGTGTTGATGAAACACAGAAATTGCATCGGAGTTGAATACAACAGGCACCATACGGACTTTTCTCCATGGGGTTATGCCTCAAATTGTCTTCGCTTTGATCGTTCCCTGGGAGACCAGTAGTAGTTTCCGATGCACATCTGGAGGCATTCTGTAATCTGTGGACGTTCAGAGTGTTGATAAAGCACAGATATTGCATCGGGATTTAAAAAAACTGGCACCATGCGGACTTTTTCATAGGGAGTTATGTCTCAAGCTCTCTACGCTTTGATCGATTCCTGGGAGACCAGTAGTAGTTTCCCAAGCACATCTGGAGTCATTCTGTAATCTATTGACGTTCAGAGTGTTTATGAAACACAGAAATTCCATCGGGATTGAATACAACAGGCACCATGTTGACTTTTCTGCATGGGAGTAATGTCTCAAACTGCCTACGTTTTGATCATTTCCTGGGAGACCAGTACTAGTTTCCGAAGCACATCTGGAGATATTCTATAATCTGTGAACCTTCACTTTGTTGATAAAGCACAGAAATTGCATCGGGATTGAATACAACAGCCACCATGCGGACTTTTCTCCATGGGAATAATGTCTCAAACATTCTACGCTTTGATCGATTCCTGTGAGACCAGTAGTAGTTTCCGAAGCACATCTGGAGGCTTCCTGTAATCTATGGGCGTTCAGAGTGTTGATAAAACACAGAGATTGCTTCGGGATTGAATACAACAGGCACCATGTTGACGTTTCTTCACGGGAGTAATGTCTCAAACTGTCTACGCTTTGATCGATTCTTGAAAGACCAGTAGAAAATTCCGAAGCACATCTAGAGGCATTCTGTAATGTGTAAACATTCAGAATATTGATGAAACACATAAATTGAATCGGGATTGAACACAACATGCCAAATGCGGACTTTCCTCCATGGGAGTAATGTCTCAAACTGTCTACGCTTTGAGCGTTCCCTGGGAGACCAGTAGTAGTTTCCGAAGCACATCTGGAGGCTTACTGTAATCTACGGACGTTCAGAGTGTTCATGAAACACAGAAATTGCATCGGGATTGAATACAACAGTCACCATGCGGACTTCTTTCCATGGGAGTAATGTCTTAAACTGTCTACGCTTTGATCGATTCCTTGGAGACCAGTAGTAATTTCCGAAGCACATATGGAGGCATTCTGTAATTTGTGGACGGTCAGAGTGTTGATGAAACACAAAAATTCCATCTGGATTGAATACAACAGCACCATGAGGACATTTTCCATGGGTGTAATGTCTCAAACTGTCTAAGATTTGATCGTTCCCTAGTTGACCAGTAGTATTCTAAGAAGCACATCTGGAGTCTTTCCGTAGTCTGTAGACGTTCAGAGTGTTGATGAAACAGAGAAATAGCAACGCTATTAAATACAACACGCCAAATTGGATTTTGCTCCACGTGAGTAATATCTCAAACAGTCACGATTTGATCGTTTGCTGGGAGACTAGTTGTAGTTTCCGAAGCAACTCTGGAGGCTTTCTGTAATCTGTGGACGTTCAGAGTGTTGATCAAACCCAGAAATTGCTTCGAGATTGAATACAACTGGAACCATGCGGACTTTTGTCATAGGGAGTAATGTCTAAAACTGTCTATGCTTTGATCGATTCCTGGGATACCAGTAGTAGTCTCCGAAGCACATCAGGAGACATCCTGTAATCTGTGGACATTCAGAGTGTTGATGAAACACAGAAATTGCATCGGAGTTGAATACAACAGGCACCATACGGACTTTTCTCCATGGGGGTTATGCCTCAAATTGTCTACGCTTTGATCGTTCCCTGGGAGACCAGTTGTAGATTCCGAAGCACATCTGGAGGCTTCCTGTAATCCTTGGACGTTCAGAGTGTTGATAAAGCACAGATAATGCATCGGGATTTAATACAACTGGCACCATGCGGACTTTTGTCATAGGGAGTTATGTCTGAAGTTCTCTACGCTTTGATCGATTTCTGGGAGACCAGTAGTAGTTTCCGAAGCACATCTGGAGTCATTCTGTAATCTATTGACGTTCAGAGTGTTGATGAAACACAGAAATTCCATCGGGATTGAATACAACAGGCACCATGTTGACTTTTCTGCATGGGAGTAATGTCTCAAACTGTCTATGCTTTGATCGATTCCTGTGATACCAGTAGTAGTTTCTGAAGCATATCTGGAATCATTCTGTAATCTGTGGACGTTCAGAGTGCTGATGAAACAATGTAATTGCATCGGGATTGAATACAACATGCCAAATGCGGACTTTTCTCCATGGGAGTAATATCTCAAACTGTCTACGCTTTGATCGTTCCCTGGGAGACCAGTAGTAGTTTCCGAAGCACATCTGGAGGCTTCCTGTAATCTGTGGACTTTCAGAGTGTTGATGAAACGCAGAAATTGCATCGGGGTTGAATACAACAGGCACCATGCAGACTTTCTTCCAATGGGAGTAATGTTCAAACTGTCTACGTTTTGATCGTTCCCTGGGAGACCAGTTGTAAATCAAAAAGCACATCTGGAGGCTTCCTGTAAACTGTGGACATTCAGAGTGATGATAAAACACATAAATTGCATCAGGATTGAATACAACTTTCACCATGTTAACTTTTCTCCATGGGAGTAATGTCTCCAACTGTCTACGCTTTGATCGATTCCTGGGAGACCAGTAGAAGATTCCGGAGCACATCTGAAGGCATTCTGTAATGTGTAGACGATCACAGTGTTGATGAAACACAGAAATTGAATCGGCATTGAATGCAACAGGCACCATGCAGACTTTTCTCAATGGGAGTAATGTCTCAAACCGTCTACGCTTTGATCGTTCACTGGGAGACCAGTAGTAGTTTCCGAAGCACATCTAGAGGCATTTAGTAATATGTGGACGTTCAGATATTTGATAAAACACAGTAATTCCATCGGGATTGAATACAACAGGCACCATGCTGACTTTTCTAAATGGGTGTAATGTCACAAACTCTCTGCGATTTGATCGTTCCCTGGGAGACCAGTAGTAGTTTCCGAAGCACAGCTGGAGGCTTTCTGTAATCTGTAGATGTTCAGAGTGTTGATGAAACACATACATTGTATCGGGATTGAATACAACAGGCACCATGTTGAATTTTCTCCATGGGAGTAATGTCTCAAACTGTCTACGTTTTGATCATTTTCTGGGAGACCAGTACTAGTTTCCGAAGCAAATCTGGTGATATTCTATAATCTGTGAACCTTCACAGTGTTGACGAAGCACAGAAATTGCATCGGTATTGAATACAACAGCCACCATGCGGACATTTCTCCATGGGAGTAATGTCTCAAACAGTCTAAGCTTTGATCGATTCCTGTGCGACCAGTAGTAGTTTCCAAAGCACATCAGGAGGCTTTCTGTATTCTGTGGACTTTCAGAGTGTTATGAAACACAGAAGTTGCATCGGGATTGAATACAACAGGCACCATGCAGTCTTTTATCATAATGAGTAATGTCTCAAACTCTCTACACTTTGACCGATTCCTGGGAGACCAGTAATAGTTACCGTAGCACATCTGGAGGCATTCGGTAATCTGTTGACCTGCAGTGTGTTGATGAAACACAGATATTGCATCGGGATTGAATACAATCACTATGCGGACATTTCTAAATGGGAGTAATGTCTCAAACTGTCTTCGCTTTGATTGTTCCCTGCGAGACCAGTAGTAGCTTCCGAAGCACGTCTGGAGACTTTCTTTATTCTGTCGACGTTCAGTGTGTTAATGAAACACGTTAATTGCATCGGGATTGAATACAACAGCACCATGAGGACATTTTCCATGGGTGTAATGTCTCAGAGTGTCTAAGATTTGATCGTTCCCTAGTTGACCAGTAGTATTCTAAGAAGCACATCTGGAGTCTTTCCGTAATCTGTGGACGTTCAGAGTGTTGATGAAACAGAGAAATTGCATCGCTATTAAATACAACACGCCAAATTGGATTTTGCTCCACGTGAGTAATGTCTCAAACAGTCACGATTTGATCGTTTGCTGGGACACTAGTTGTAGTTTCCGAAGCAACTCTGGAGGCTTCCTGTAATCTGTGGACGTTCAGAGTGTTGATCAAACCCCGAAATTGCATCGAGATTGAATACAACTGGCACCATGCGGATTTTTGTCATAGGGAGTAATGTCTCAAACTGTCTACGGTTTGATTGGTCCCTGAGAGACCAGTAGTAGTTACCGAAGCACATCTGGAGATATCCTGTAATCTGTGGACTTTCATAGTGTTGATGAAATACAGAAATTGCATCGGAGTTGAATACAACTGGCACCATACGGACTTTTCTCCGTGGCGGTTATGTCTCAAATTGTCTATGCTTTGATCGATCCCTGGGAGACCAGTTGTAGATTCCGAAGCACATCTGGAGGCGTCCTGTAATCCGTAAACGTTCAGAATGTTGATAAAACACAGATATTGCTTGGGATTTAATACAACTGGCACCATGCGGACTTTTGTCATAGGGAGTAATGTCTCAAGCTCTCTACGCTTTGATCGATTCCTGGGAGACCAGTAGTAGTTTCCGAAGCACATCTGGAGTCATTCTGTGATCTATTGACGTTCAGAGTGTTGATGAAACACAGAAATTCCATCGGGGTTGGATACAACAGGCACCATTTTGACTTTTCTGCATGGAAGTAATGTCTCAAACTGTCTATGCTTTGATCGATTCCTGGGATACCAGTTGTAGTTTCCGAAGCACATCTGGAGGCATTCTGTAATCTGTGGACGTTCAGAGTGTTGATGAAACAATGAAATGGCATCGGGATTGAATACAACATGCCAAATGCGGACTTTTCTCCATGGGAGTAATATCTCAAATTGTCTACGCTTTGATCGTTCCCTGGGAGACCAGTAGTAGTTTCCCGAGCACATCTGCGGGCCTCCTGTAATCTGTGGACGTTCAGAGTGTTGATGAAACACAGAAATTCCATCGGGATTGAATACAACAGGCACCATGCGGACTTTTCTGCATGGGAGTAATGTCTCAAAGAGTTTACGCTTTGATCGATTCCTATGAGACCAGTAATAGATTCCGGAGCACATCAGGAGGCTTCCTGTAATCTGTGGACGTTCAGAGTGTTGATGAAACACAGAAATTGAATCGGCATTAAATACAAAAGGCACCATGTAGACTTTTCTCAATGGGAGTAATGTATCAAACCGTCTACGATTTGATCAATGCCTGGAGACCAGTAGTAGTTTCCGAAGCACGTCTGGAGACTTTTTTTATTCTGTCGACGTTCAGAGTGTTAATGAAACACATTAATTGCATTGGGATTGAATACAACAGGGACCATGCGGACTTTTCTCCGTGGGAGTAATGTCTCAAACCTTCTACGCTTTGATCGATCACTGGGGGACCAGTAGTAGTTTCCGAAGCACATCTGGAGAATTCCTGTAATCTCTGGACATACAGAGTGTTGATGAAACACAGAAATTGCATCGGGATTGAATACAACAGGCACCATGCGGACTTTTCTCCATGGGAGTAATGTTTGAATCTTTCTACGCTTTTATCGTTCCCTGGGAGACCAGTAGTAGTTTCCGAAGCACATCTGGAGGCATTCTATAATCTGTGGACCTTCAGAGTGTTGATGAAACACAGAAATTGCATCGGGATTGAATACAACGGGCACCATGCAGATTTTTCTATATGGGAGCAATGTTTCAAACTTTCTACGCTTTGATCGTTCCCTGGGAGACCAGTAGTAGTTCCGAAGCACATCTGGAGGCTTTCTGTAATCTGTGGAATTGCAGAGTGAAGATGAAACACAGAAATTGCATCGGGATTGAATACAACAGGCGCCGTGCGGATTTTTCTCCATGGGAGCAATTTCTCAAACTGTCTACGCCTTGATCGATTCCTGGGAGCCCAGTAGTAGTTTCCGAGGCACATCTGGAGGCTTCCTGTAATCTGTGGACTTTCTGAGTGTTGAAGATACACAGAAATTGCATCGGGATTGAATACAACATGCCAAATGCGGACCTATCTCCATGGGAGTAATTTTTCATAGTGTCTAGACTTTGATCGTTCCTTGGGAGACCAGTAGTAGTTTCCGAAGCACATCTGGAGGCATCCTGTAATCTGCGGACGTTCAGAGTGTTGATGAAACACAGAAATAGCATCGGTATTGAATACAACAGGCACCAAACGGACTTCTTTCCATGGGAGTAATGTCTTAAAATGTTTTCGCTCTGATCGATTCCTGGGAGACCAGTAGTAGTTTCCGAAGCACATCTGGAGGCATTCTGTAATCTGTGGACGTTTAGGGTGTTGATGAAACACAGAAATAGCATCGGTATTGAATACAACAGGCACCAAACGGACTTCTTTCCATGGGAGTAATGTCTTAAAATGTTTTCGCTCTGATCGATTCCTGGGAGACCAGTAGTAGATACGGAAGCACATCTGGAATGCTACCTGTAATCTGTGGACGTTCAGAGTGTTGATGAAACACAGAAATTGCATCAGGATTGAATACAACAGGAACCATGCGGACCTTACTCCATGGGAGTAATGTCTCAAATTGTCAACGCTTTGATCGATCCCTGGGAGACCAGTAGTAGTTTCCGAAGCACATATGGAGGCATTCTGTAATCTGTGGACGTTCAGAGTTTTGTGAAAACAGAAGTTGCATCGGGATATAATACAACAGGCACCATGCAGACTTTTTCTATAGGAAGTAATTTCTCAAACTCTCTACACTTTGGTCAATTCCTGGAAGACCAGTAGTAGTTTCCGAAGCACATCTGGAGGCATTCTGTAATCTGTGGACGTTCAGAGTGTTAATTTAATACGGAAATGGCATCGGGATTGAATAAAACAGGTACCATGCGGACATTTCTCCATGGGAGTAATGTATCAAACTAACTACATTTTGATCGTTGCCTTGGAGACCAGTAGTAGTTTCCGAAGCACATTTGGAGACTTCATGTAATCTGTGGACGTTCAGAGTGTTGATTAAACACAGAAACTGCACCGGGATAGAATACAACATGCAAATGCGGACATTCCTCACATCTGGAGGCTCCCTGTAATCTGTGGACGCTCAGAGCGTTGTGAAACACAGAAGTTACATCGGGATTGAATACAACAGGCACCATGAAGACTTGTAACATAGAGAGTAATTTCTCAAACTCTCTACACTTTGACCGATTCCTGGGAGACCAGTTGTAGTTTCCGATGCCCATATGGAGGCACTCTGTAGTCTGTGGACGTTCAGAGTGTTGATGAAACACAGAAATTCTTCGGGATTGAATACAACTGGCACCATGCGGACTTTTCTCCATGGGAGTAATGTTTCAAACTTTCTACACTATGATCGTTCCCTGGGAGACATGTAGTAGCTTCCGAAGCACATCTGGAGGCTTCCAGTAATCTGCGGACGTTCAGAGTGTTGATGAAACACAGAAATTGCATCGGTATTGAATACAACAGGCACCAGGCGGACTTTTCTCCATGGGTGTAATGTCTCAAACTGTCTACGATCTGATCGAATCCTGGGAGACCAGTAGTAGTTTCCGAAGCACATCTGGAGGCTTCCTGTAATCTGTGGATGTTCAGAGTGTTGTGAAACACAGAAGTTGCATCGGGATTGAATATAACACGCACCATGAGGACATTCCTCCATGGGAGTAATGTTTCAAACTGTCATGGATTTGATCGTTCCCTGGGAGACCAGTAGTAGTTTTCGAAGCACATCTGGAGGCTTTCTGTAATCTGTGGAATTGCAGAGTGAAGATGAAACCCAGAAATTGCATCGGGATTGAATTCAACAGGCACCGTGCGGATTTTTCTCAATGGCAGTAATGTCTCAAACTGTCTACGCCTTGATCGATTCCTGGGAGCCCAGTAGTAGTTTCCGAAGCACATCTGCAGGCTTCCTGTAATCTGTGAACCTTCTGACTGTTGATGATACACAGAAATTGCATCGGGATTGGATACAATATGCCAAATGCGGACCTATCTCTATGGGAGTAATTTCTCAAAGTGTCTACGCCTTGATCGTTCCCTGGGAGAACAGTAATAGTTTTCGAAGCACACCTGGAGGCATTCAGTAATCTGTGGACGTTCAGAGCAGTGAGGAAAAACACATATTGCATCGCGATTGAATACAACAATCACAATGCGGAATTTTCTCCATGGGAGTTATGTCTCAAACTGTCTACGCTTCGATTGTTCCCTGGGAGACCTGTAGTAGGTTACGAAGCACGTCTGGAGACTTCCTGTAATCTGTCGACTTTCAGAGTGTTGATGAAAAACAGAATTTGCATCGGGATTAAATAAAACAGGCACCATGCGGACTTTTCTCCATTGGAGAAATGTCTCAAACTTTCTACGCTTTGATCGTACCCTGGGACAGCAGTATTAGTTTCCGAAGCACATCTGGAGGCTTCCTGTAATCTGTGGACGTTCAGAGTGTTGATGAAACACAGAAAGTGCTTAGGCAACGAATACAACAGGCACCATGCTTACTTTTCTATAGGGGAGTAATGTCTCAATTCGTATACGTTTTGATCATTCCCTGGGAGACCAGTAGTAGTTTCCGAAGCACATATGAAGGCATTCTGTAATCTGTGGACCGTCAGAGTGTTGATGAAACACAGAAATTGCATCAGGATTGAATACAACAGGAACCATGCGGACCTTACTCCATGGGAGTAATGTCTCAAATTGTCAACGCTTTGATCGATCCCTGGGAGACCAGTAGTAGTTTCCGAAGCACATATGGAGGCATTCTGTAATCTGTGGACGTTCAGAGTTTTGTGAAAACAGAAGTTGCATCGGGATATAATACAACAGGCACCATGCAGACTTTTTCTATAGGAAGTAATTTCTCAAACTCTCTACACTTTGGTCAATTCCTGGAAGACCAGTAGTAGTTTCCGAAGCACATCTGGAGGCATTCTGTAATCTGTGGACGTTCAGAGTGTTAATTTAATACGGAAATGGCATCGGGATTGAATAAAACAGGTACCATGCGGACATTTCTCCATGGGAGTAATGTATCAAACTAACTACATTTTGATCGTTGCCTTGGAGACCAGTAGTAGTTCCGAAGCACATCTGGAGGCTTTCTGTAATCTGTGGAATTGCAGAGTGAAGATGAAACCCAGAAATGGCATCGGGATTGAATACAACAGGCACCGTGCGGATTTTTCTCAATTGGAGTAATGTCTCAAACTGTCTACGCCTTGATCGATTCCTGGATGCCCAGTAGTAGTTTCCGAAGCACATCTGCAGGCTTCCTGTAATCTGTGAACCTTCTGACTGTTGATGATACACAGAAATTGCATCGGGATTTGATACAATATGCCAAATGCGGACCTATCTCTATGGGAGTAATTTCTCAAAGTGTCTACGCCTTGATCGTTCCCTGGGACAACAGTAATAATTTTCGAAGCACACCTGGAGGCATTCAGTAATCTGTGGACGTTCAGAGTATTGAGGAAAAACAGAAATTGCAACGCGATTGAATACAACAACCACCATGCGGAATTTTCTCCATGGGAGTTATGTCTCAAACTGTCTCCGCTTTGATTGTTCCCTGGGAGACCAGTAGTAGTTTACGAAGCACGTCTGAAGACATCCTGTAATCTGTCGACTGTCAGAGTGTTGATGAAAATCAGAATTTGCATCGGGATTAAATAAAACAGGCACCATGCGGACTTTTCTCCATTGGAGAAATGTCTCAAACTGTCTACGCTTTGATCGTTCCCTGGGACAGCAGTATTAGTTTCCGAAGCACATCTTTAGGCTTCCAGTAATCTGTGGACGTTCAGAGTGTTGATGAAACACAGAAAGTGCTTAGGCAATGAATACAACAGGCACCATGCTTACTTTTCTATAGGGGAGTAATGTCTCAATTCGTCTACGTTTTGATCGTTCCCTGGGAGACCAGTAGTAGTTTCCGAAGCACATATGAAGGCATTCTGTAATCAGTGGACCGTCAGAGTGTTGATGAAAAAGAGAAATTGCATCGGGATTGAATACAACAACCACAATGCGGACTTTTCTCCATGGGAGTAATGTCTCAATGTGTTTACGTTTTGATCGTTCCCTGGGACACCAGTAGTAGGTCTCGAAGGACATCTGGAGGCTTCCTGTAATCTGTGGACGTTCAGAGTGTTGATGAAACACAGAAATTGCACCGGCATTGAATACAACAGGCACCGTGCGGACTTTTCCCAATGGGAGTACTGTCTCAAACTGTCTATGACTTGATTGATTCCTGGGAGACCAGTAGTAGTTACCGAAGCACATATGGAGGCTTCCTGTAATCTGTGGACCTTCAGAATGTTGATAAAACACAGAAATTGCATCGTGATTGAATACAAGCACTATGCGGACATTTCTAAATGGGATTAATGTCTTAAACTGTCTACGCTTTGATCGAATACTGGGAGACGAGTAGTAGTTTCCAAAGTACATCTGGAAGCTTCCTGTAATCTTTGGACGATCAGAGTGTTGATGAAACACAGAAATTGCATCGGGGTAGAATACAACAGGCAACATGCGTACTTTGCTCAATGGGAGTAATGTCTCAAATGTCTACGCTTTGATCTATTCCGGGAAGACGAGTAGTGGTTTCCGAAGCACATCTGGAAGCCTCTTGTAATCTGTGGACGTTCAGAGTGTTGATGAAACAAAGAAATTGCATCGAGATTGAATACAACAGGCACCTTGCAGACTTTGCTCAATGGGAGTAATGTCTCAAACTGTCTATGCTTTGATCGATCCCTGGGAGACCAGTAGTAGTTTAAGAAGCACATCTAGTGTCCTGTAATCTGTGGACGTTCAGAGTGGTGTTGAAACAAAGAAGTTGCATGGGGATTGAATACAACAAGCACCATGCAGACTTTTGTCATGGGAGTAATTTCTCAAACTCTCTACACTTTGACCGATTCCTGGGAGACCAGTAGTAGTTACCGAACCACATCTGGAGGCATCCTGTAATCTGTTGACCTTCAGTGTGTTGATGAAACACAGTAATTGCATCAAGATTGAATACAAGCACTATGCGGACATTTCTAAATTCGAGTAATGTCTCAAAATGTCTACGCTTTGATTGTTCCCTGGGAGACCAGTAGTAGTTTCCGAAGCACGTCTGGAGACTTTCTGTAATCTGTCGACGTTCAGAGTGTTAATGGACACATTAATTGTATCGGGATTGAATACAACAGGGGCCATGCGGACTTTTCTCCGTGGGAGTAATGTCTCAAACTGTCTACGTTTTTTCGCTCGCTGTGAGACGCCAGGGTTGGGAGACCAGTTGTAGTTTCCGAAGCACGTCTGGAGACTTCCTGTAAACTGTGGACGTTCAGAGTGTTGATGAAACACAGAAATTGCATCGGGATTGAATACAACAGGCACCATGCGGACTTTTCTCCATGGGAATAATGTTTCAAACTTTCTACGATTTGATCGTTCTCTGGGAGACCAGTAATAGTTCCGAAGCACATCTGGAGGCTTTCTGTAATCTGTGGAATTGCAGAATGAAGATGAAACCCAGAAATTGCATCGGTATTGAATACAACAGGCACCGTTCGAATTTTTCTCAATGGGAGTAATGTCTCAAACTGTGTACGCCTTGATCGATTCCTGGGAGCCCAGTAGTAGTTTCTGAAGCACATCTGGAGGCTTCCTGTAATCTGTGAACCTTCTGAGTGTTGATGATACACATAAATTGCATCGGGATTGAATACAACATGCCAAATGAGGACCTATGTTTATGGGAGTAATTTCTCAAAGTGTCTACTCCTTGATCGTACCCTGGGAGAACAGTAATAGTTT
The DNA here is from genome assembly GCF_023897955.1 of Schistocerca gregaria. Classification (NCBI taxonomy): domain Eukaryota; kingdom Metazoa; phylum Arthropoda; class Insecta; order Orthoptera; family Acrididae; genus Schistocerca; species Schistocerca gregaria. The sequence goes on along the minus strand of NW_026061775.1, from coordinate 8,763,392 downwards.
TCGAAGCACACCTGGAGGCATTCAGTAATCTGTGGACGTTCAGAGTATTGAGGAAAGACAGAAATTGCATCGCGATTGAATACAACAGTCACCTTGCGGAATTTTCTCCATGGAAGTTATGTCTCAAACTGTCTACGCTTTAATTGTTCCCTGGGGGACCAGTAGTAGTTTAAGAAGCACATCTATAGGCACTCTGTAACCTGTGGACGTTCAGACTGTTGATGAAACACAGAAAATGCATCGGGACTGAAAACAACAGGCACCATGCGTACTTTGCTCAATGGTAGTAGTGTCTCAAACTGTCTACGCTTTGATTGTTCCATGGGACACCAGTAATAGTTTCCGAAGCACGTCTGGAGACTTCCTGTAATCTGTTGACGTTCAGAGTGTTGATGAAACACAGTAGTTGCATCGGTACTGAATACAACAGGCACCATGCCGACTTTGTCATAAGGAGTAATGTCTCAAACTCTCTACACTTTGACCAACTCCTGGGAGATTAGTAGTAGTTTCCGAAGCACGTCTGAAGACTTCCTGTAATCTGTGGACGGTCAGAGTGTTGATGAAACACAGAAAATGCTTCGGGATTGAATACAACAGGCACCCTGTGTACTTTGCCCAATGGAGGAAATGTCTCAAACTCTCTACGCTTTGATTGTTCCCTGGGAGACCAGTAGTAGTTTACGAAGCACGTCTGGAGACGTCCTGTAATCTGTCGACTTTCAGAGTGTTGATGAAACACAGAATTTGCATCGGGATTAAATAAAACAGGCACCATGCGGACTTTTCTCCATTGGAGTAATGTCTCAAACTGTCTACGCTTTGATCGTTCCCTGGGACAGCAGTAGTAGTTTCCAAAGCACATCTTGAGGCTTCCTGTAATCTGTGGACGATCAGAGTGTTGATGAAACACAGAAATTGCATAGGCAATGAATACAACAGGCACCATGCTTACTTTTCTATAGGGGAGTAATGTCTCAATTCGTCTAGGTTTTGATCGTTCCCTGGGAGACCAGTAGTAGTTTCTGAAGCACATCTGAAGGCATTCTGTAATCTGTGGACCCTCAGAGTGTTGATGAAACACAGAAATTGCATCGGGATTGAATACAACAACCACCTTGTGGACTCTTCTCCATGGGAGTAATGTCTCAAAGAGTTTACGCTTTGATCGTTCCCTGGGACACCAGTAGTAGTTCTCAAAGCACATCTGGAGGCTTCCTGTAAACTGTGGACGTTCAGAGTGTTGATGAAACTAAGAAATTGCACCCGCATTGAATACAACAGGCATCATGCGGACTTTTCTCAATGGGAGTAATGTTTCAAATTTCTACGCTTTGATCGTTCCCTGGAGACCAGTAGTAGTTTCCGAAGCACATCTGGAGGCTTCCTGTAATCTGTGGACGTTCAGAGTGTTGATGAAACTCAGAAATTGCATCTAGATTTAATGCAACAGGCACCGTGCGGACTTTTCTCAATGGGACTACTGTCTCAAACTGTCTATGACTTGATTGATTCCTGGGAGACCAGTAGTAGTTTCCGAAGCACATATGGTGGCTTCCTGTAATCTGTGGACCTTCAGAGAGTTGATGAATCACTGAAATTGCAATGGGATTGAATGCAACATTCATCATGTGGACATTCCTCCATGGCAGTAATGATTCAATCTGTCTACGCTTTGATCGATTATTGGGAGACCAGTAGTAGTTTCCGAAGCACATCTGGAAGCTTCTTGTAATATGTGGAATTGCAGAGTGATGATGAAACACAGAAATTGCATCAGGATTGTATACAACAGGCACCATGCAGACCTTTCTCCATTTGAGTAATGACTCAAACTGTCTACGCTCTGATTGTTCCCTGGGAGATCAGTAGTAGTTTCCGAAACACATCTTAATGCATTATGTAATCAGTGGACGCTCAGAGTGTTGATGAAACACACAAATTGAATCGGCATTGAATACAACAGGCACCATGAGGACATTTCTCTATGGGAGTAATGTCTCAAACCGTCTACGTTTTGATCATTCAATGGGAGACCAGTAGTAGTCTCCGAAGCACATCTGGAGGCATTGTGTAACCTGTGGACGTTCAGAGTAATGATGAATCACAGAAATTCCATTGTAATTTAGTACAACAGGCACCATGAGGACTTTTCTCCAAGGGGGTAATGACTCCAAATGTCGACGCTTTGATCGTTCCTTGGGAGAACAGTAATAGTGTGAGAAGTACATCTGGAGATTTTCCGTAATCTGTGGACGTGCAGAGTGTTGATGAAAGACAGAAATTGCATCGGGATTGAATACAACAGGCCAATGCGGATTTTTCTCCATATGAGTAATGTCTCAAACTGTGTACGCTTTGACCGATTCCTGGGAGACCAGATGTAGCTTCCGAAGCCCATCTGGAGGCTTCCTGTAATCTGTGGACGTTCAGAGTGTTGATGAAACACCGAAATTGGCTCGGCATTGAATACAAGAGGTACCATGCGGACTTTTCTCCATGGGAGTAATGTCTCAAACCGTCTACGCTTTGATCGTTCACTGGGAGACCAGTAGTAGTTTCCAAAGCACATCTGGAGACATTCCGTTATCTATGGACGTTCAGAGTGTTGATGAAACACAGAAATTGCATCGGGATAAATACAAAAGGCCAAATCGGATTTTTCTTCGTGGGAGTAATGTCTCAAACTGTCTACGCTTTGATTGTTCCCTGGGAGACCAGTAGTAGTTTCCGAAGCACATCTGAATGCATTATGAAATCTGTGGATTTTCATAGTGTTGATGAAACACAGATATTGCATCGGGATTGAATACAACAGGCACCATGCGGAATTTGCTCCATGGGAGTAATGTCTCAAACTGTCTACACTTTGATTGTTTCCTGGGAGACCAGTAGTAGTTTCCGACGCACATCTGAAAGCATTATGAAATCTGTGGATTTTCAGAGTGTTGATGAAACACAAATATTGCATCGGCATTGAATACAACACGGAGAATGCGGACTTTTCTCCATGGGAGTAATGTCTCAAACTGTCTACGCCTTGATCGTTCCCTGGGAGACCAGTAGTAGTTTCCGAAGCACATCTAAAAGCGTTCTGTAATCTGTGGACGTTCAGAGTGTTGGTGAAACACAGAAATTCCATCGGGAGTGAATACAACAGGCCTAAAGCGGGATTTTCTCCATGGGAGTAATGTCTCAAACTGTCTACGATTTTATCGATTCCTGGGAGACCAATAGTAGTTTCCGAAGCAAATCTGAAGGCATTCTTTAATCTGTGGACCTTCAGAGTGTTGATGAAACACAGAAATTGCATCGGGATTGAGTACAACAATCACCATTCCGACTTTTCTCCATGGGAGTAATTTCTCAAATTGTCTACGATTTAATCGATTCCCGGGAGACCAGTTGTAGTTTCCGAAGCACAACTGGAGACTTCCAGTAATCTGTGGAATTGCAGAGTGTTGATGGAACACAGAAAGTCCATCAGGATTGAATGCAACAAACACCGTGCGGACTTTTTTCAATAGGAGTAATGTCTCAAACTGTCTACGTCTTGATTGATTCCTGGGAGACCAGTAGTAGTTTCCGAAGCACATCTGTAGGCTTCCTGTAATCTGTGGACCTTCAGAATGTTGATGAAACACAGTAGTTGCATCGGGATTGAATACAACAGGCATTAAGCAGACTTTTGTCATAGGGAGTAATGTCTCATGCCCTCTACAATTTGAGCGATTCCTGTTAGACCAGTAGTAGTTTCCGAAGCACATCTGGAATCAACCTGTAATCTGTATACCTTCAGAGTGTTGATGAAACACAGAAACTGTATCGGGATTGAATGCAACATGCACCATGCGGACTTTTCTCCATGGCAGTAATGCCTCAATCTGTCTACGCTTTGACCGATTAATGCGAGACCAGTATAGGTTTCCGAAGCACATCTGGAGACTTCCTGTAATCTGTGGAATTGCAGAGTGTTGATGAAACACAGAAATTGTATCGGGATTGAATACAATAGGCACTATGTGGACTTTTCCGCATGGGAGTAATGTCTCAAACTGTCGACGCTTTGATCTATTCTGGGGAGACCATTAGTAGTTTCCGAAGCACATATGGAGGCATTCTGTAAGCTGTGGACCTTAAGAGTGTTGATGAAACACAGAAATTGCATCGAGATGAATACAACAGGCACCATGCTGACTTTGCTCAATGGGAATAATGTCTCAACCGTCTACGCATTGATCGATTCCTGGGAGACCAATAGTAGTTTCCGAATCACAACTGAAAGCATTGTGTTGTCTGTGGACGTTCATAGTGTTGACTAAACACAGAAATTGCATCGGGATTGAATACAACAAGAACTATGCGGACTTTTCTCCATGGGAGTAATGTTTCAAACTGTCTACGCTTTTATCGATTATTAAGAGACCTGTAGTAGTTTCCGAAGCACATCTGGAGACTTCCTGTAATCTGTGGAATTGCAGAGTGTTGATGAAACACAGAAATTGCTTCGGGATTGAATACAACATTTACTATGCGGACTTTTCTCCATGGGAGTAATGTCTCAAACTGTCTACGCTTTTATCGATTATTAAGAGACCTGTAGTAGTTTCCGAAGCACATCTGGAGACTTCCTGTAATCTGTGGAATTGCAGAGTGTTGATGAAACACAGAAATTGCATCGGGATTGAATACAACATTTACTATGCGGACTTTTCTCCATGGGAGTAATGTCTCAAACTGTCTACGCTTTGATCTATTCCGGGAGACCTATAGTAGTTTCCGAAGCACATCTGAAGGCATTCCGTAACATGTGGACGTTCAGAGTGTTGATGAAACACAGACATTCCATCGGGATTGAATACAACAGGCACCATGAGGACTTTTCTCCATGGGTGTAATAATCTGAAACTGTCTACGCTTTCATCGTTCCCTGGGAGACAAGTAGTAGTTTCCGAAGCACATCTGGAGGCTTCCTGTAATCTGTGGACGTTCAGAGTGTTGATCAAACATAGAAATTGCATCGGCATTGAATACAACAGGCAACAAGCAGACTTTCCTCATTGGGAGTAATGTCTTAAACAGTTTACGCTTTGATGGATTCCTGGGAGACCAGTAGCAGTTTCCGAACCTCATCTTTATTAATTCTGTAATCTGTGGACGTTCAAAGTGTTGATGAAACACAGATATTTCACCGGTATTGAATACTGCAGTCACCATGCAAACGTTTCTCCATAGGAGTAATGTCTCAAACTGTCAACGTTTTGATCGTTCCCTAGGAGACCAGTAGTAGTTTCCGAAGCACATCTGGATGCTTCCTGTAATCTGTGGACGTTCAGAGTGTTGATGAAACACAGAAATTGCATCGGGATTGAATACAACAGACCAAAAGCGGATATTTCTTCATGGGAGTAATGTCTCAAACTGTCTACGCTTTTATCGATTCCTGGGAGAGCAGTAGTAGTTTCCGAAGCACATTTGGAAACTTCCTGTAATCTTTGGACGTTCAGAGTGTTAATGAAACACAGAAATTGCATCGGGATTGAATACAACTCCGACCATGCGGAAATTTCTCCATAGGTGTAACGTCTCGAACTGTCTACGCTTTGATCGTTCCGTGGGAGACCAGTAGTAGTTTCCGAAGCACATCTGGAGGTTTCCCGTAATCTGTGGACGTTCAGAGTGTAGATTAAACTTAGAAATTGTATCGTGATTGAATACAACAGGCACAATGCGTTCTTTCCTCAGTGTGAGTAATGTCTCAAACTGCAACGCTTTGATCGTTCCCTGGGACAACCAGTAGTAGATTCCGAAGCACATCTGGAGGTTTCCTGTAATCTGTGGACGTTCAGAGTGTTGATGAAACACAGATATTGCATCTTGATTGAATACAACAGGCACCATGCGGATATTTCCCCGTGGGAGTAATGTCTCAAACTGTCTACATTTTGATCATTTACTAGGATACCAGTTGAAGTTTCCGAAGAACATCTGGAGGCTTCCAGTAATATGTGTACGTTCTGAGTGTTGATGAAACACAGAAATTGCATCGGGACTGAATACAACAGACACCATGCGGATTTTTACTCCATAGGAATCATGTCTCAATCTGTCTACGCTTTGATCGATTCTGGGAGACCAGTAGTGGTTTCCGAAGCACATCTGGAAGCCTCTTGTAATCTGTGGACGTTCAGAGTGTTGATGAAACAAAGAAATTGCATCGAGATTGAATCTAACAGGCACCTTGCAGACTTTGCTCAATGGGAGTAATGTCTCAAACTGTCTATGCTTTGATCGATCCCTGGGAGACCAGTAGTAGTTTAAGAAGCACATCTAGTGTCCTGTAATCTGTGGACGTTCAGAGTGGTGTTGAAACAAAGAAGTTGCATGGGGATTGAATACAACAAGCACCATGCAGACTTTTGTCATGGGAGTAATTTCTCAAACTCTCTACACTTTGACCGATTCCTGGGAGACCAGTAGTAGTTACCGAACCACATCTGGAGGCATCCTGTAATCTGTTGACCTTCAGTGTGTTGATGAAACACAGTAATTGCATCAAGATTGAATACAGGCACTATGCGGACATTTCTAAATTCGAGTAATGTCTCAAACTGTCTACGCTTTGATTGTTCCCTGGGAGACCAGTAGTAGTTACCGAAGCACATCTGGAGGCATCCTGTAATCTGTTGACCTTCAGTGTGTTGATGAAACACAGTAATTGCATCAAGATTGAATACAAGCACTATGCGGACATTTCTAAATTCGAGTAATGTCTCAAAATGTCTACGCTTTGATTGTTCCCTGGGAGACCAGTAGTAGTTTCCGAAGCACGTCTGGAGACTTTCTGTAATCTGTCGACGTTCAGAGTGTTAATGGACACATTAATTGTATCGGGATTGAATACAACAGGGGCCATGCGGACTTTTCTCCGTGGGAGTAATGTCTCAAACTGTCTACGTTTTTTCGTTCGCTGTGAGACGCCAGGGTTGGGAGACCAGTTGTAGTTTCCGAAGCACGTCTGGAGACTTCCTGTAAACTGTGGACGTTCAGAGTGTTGATGAAACACAGAAATTGCATCGGGATTGAATACAACAGGCACCATGCGGACTTTTCTCCATGGGAATAATGTTTCAAACTTTCTACGATTTGATCGTTCCCTGGGAGACCAGTAATAGTTCCGAAGCACATCTGGAGGCTTTCTGTAATCTGTGGAATTGCAGAATTAAGATGAAACCCAGAAATTGCATCGGTATTGAATACAACAGGCACCGTTCGAATTTTTCTCAATGGGAGTAATGTCTCAAACTGTGTACGCCTTGATCGATTCCTGGGAGCCCAGTAGTAGTTTCCGAAGCACATCTGGAGGCTTCCTGTAATCTGTGAACCTTCTGAGTGTTGATGATACACATAAATTGCATCGGGATTGAATACAACATGCCAAATGAGGACCTATGTCTATGGGAGTAATTTCTCAAAGTGTCTACTCCTTGATCGTACCCTGGGAGAACAGTAATAGTTTTCGAAGCACACCTGGAGGCATTCAGTAATCTGTGGACGTTCAGAGTATTGAGGAAAGACAGAAATTGCATCGCGATTGAATACAACAGTCTCCTTGCGGAATTTTCTCCATGGAAGTTATGTCTCAAACTGTCTACGCTTTAATTGTTCCCTGGGGGACCAGTAGTAGTTTAAGAAGCACATCTATAGGCACTCTGTAACCTGTGGACGTTCAGACTGTTGATGAAACACAGAAAATGCATCGGGACTGAAAACAACAGGCACCATGCGTACTTTGCTCAATGGTAGTAGTGTCTCAAACTGTCTACGCTTTGATTGTTCCATGGGACACCAGTAATAGTTTCCGAAGCACGTCTGGAGACTTCCTGTAATCTGTTGACGTTCAGAGTGTTGATGAAACACAGTAGTTGCATCGGTACTGAATACAACAGGCACCATGCCGACTTTGTCATAAGGAGTAATGTCTCAAACTCTCTACACTTTGACCAACTCCTGGGAGATTAGTAGTAGTTTCCGAAGCACGTCTGAAGACTTCCTGTAATCTGTGGACGGTCAGAGTGTTGATGAAACACAGAAAATGCTTCGGGATTGAATACAACAGGCACCCTGTGTACTTTGCCCAATGGAGGAAATGTCTCAAACTCTCTACGCTTTGATTGTTCCCTGGGAGACCAGTAGTAGTTTACGAAGCACGTCTGGAGACGTCCTGTAATCTGTCGACTTTCAGAGTGTTGATGAAACACAGAATTTGCATCGGGATTAAATAAAACAGGCACCATGCGGACTTTTCTCCATTGGAGTAATGTCTCAAACTGTCTACGCTTTGATCGTTCCCTGGGACAGCAGTAGTAGTTTCCGAAGCACATCTTGAGGCTTCCTGTAATCTGTGGACGATCAGAGTGTTGATGAAACACAGAAATTGCATAGGCAATGAATACAACAGGCACCATGCTTACTTTTCTATAGGGGAGTAATGTCTCAATTCGTCTAGGTTTTGATCGTTCCCTGGGAGACCAGTAGTAGTTTCTGAAGCACATCTGAAGGCATTCTGTAATCTGTGGACCCTCAGAGTGTTGATGAAACACAGAAATTGCATCGGGATTGAATACAACAACCACCTTGTGGACTCTTCTCCATGGGAGTAATGTCTCAAAGAGTTTACGCTTTGATCGTTCCCTGGGACACCAGTAGTAGTTCTCAAAGCACATCTGGAGGCTTCCTGTAAACTGTGGACGTTCAGAGTGTTGATGAAACTAAGAAATTGCACCCGCATTGAATACAACAGGCATCATGCGGACTTTTCTCAATGGGAGTAATGTTTCAAATTTCTACGCTTTGATCGTTCCCTGGAGACCAGTAGTAGTTTCCGAAGCACATCTGGAGGCTTCCTGTAATCTGTGGACGTTCAGAGTGTTGATGAAACTCAGAAATTGCATCTAGATTTAATGCAACAGGCACCGTGCGGACTTTTCTCAATGGGACTACTGTCTCAAACTGTCTATGACTTGATTGATTCCTGGGAGACCAGTAGTAGTTTCCGAAGCACATATGGTGGCTTCCTGTAATCTGTGGACCTTCAGAGAGTTGATGAATCACTGAAATTGCAATGGGATTGAATGCAACATTCATCATGTGGACATTCCTCCATGGCAGTAATGATTCAATCTGTCTACGCTTTGATCGATTATTGGGAGACCAGTAGTAGTTTCCGAAGCACATCTGGAAGCTTCTTGTAATATGTGGAATTGCAGAGTGATGATGAAACACAGAAATTGCATCAGGATTGTATACAACAGGCACCATGCAGACCTTTCTCCATTTGAGTAATGACTCAAACTGTCTACGCTCTGATTGTTCCCTGGGAGATCAGTAGTAGTTTCCGAAACACATCTTAATGCATTATGTAATCTGTGTACGCTCAGAGTGTTGATGAAACACACAAATTGAATCGGCATTGAATACAACAGGCACCATGAGGACATTTCTCTATGGGAGTAATGTCTCAAACCGTCTACGTTTTGATCATTCAATGGGAGACCAGTAGTAGTCTCCGAAGCACATCTGGAGGCATTGTGTAACCTGTGGACGTTCAGAGTAATGATGAATCACAGAAATTCCATTGTAATTTAGTACAACAGGCACCATGAGGACTTTTCTCCAAGGGGGTAATGACTCCAAATGTCGACGCTTTGATCGTTCCTTGGGAGAACAGTAATAGTGTGAGAAGTACATCTGGAGATTTTCCGTAATCTGTGGACGTGCAGAGTGTTGATGAAAGACAGAAATTGCATCGGGATTGAATACAACAGGCCAATGCGGATTTTTCTCCATATGAGTAATGTCTCAAACTGTGTACGCTTTGACCGATTCCTGGGAGACCAGATGTAGCTTCCGAAGCCCATCTGGAGGCTTCCTGTAATCTGTGGACGTTCAGAGTGTTGATGAAACACCGAAATTGGCTCGGCATTGAATACAAGAGGTACCATGCGGACTTTTCTCCATGGGAGTAATGTCTCAAACCGTCTACGCTTTGATCGTTCACTGGGAGACCAGTAGTAGTTTCCAAAGCACATCTGGAGACATTCCGTTATCTATGGACGTTCAGAGTGTTGATGAAACACAGAAATTGCATCGGGATAAATACAAAAGGCCAAATCGGATTTTTCTTCGTGGGAGTAATGTCTCAAACTGTCTACGCTTTGATTGTTCCCTGGGAGACCAGTAGTAGTTTCCGAAGCACATCTGAATGCATTATGTAATCTGTGGATTTTCATAGTGTTGATGAAACACAGATATTGCATCGGGATTGAATACAACAGGCACCATGCGGAATTTGCTCCATGGGAGTAATGTCTCAAACTGTCTACACTTTGATTGTTTCCTGGGAGACCAGTAGTAGTTTCCGACGCACATCTGAAAGCATTATGAAATCTGTGGATTTTCAGAGTGTTGATGAAACACAAATATTGCATCGGCATTGAATACAACACGGAGAATGCGGACTTTTCTCCATGGGAGTAATGTCTCAAACTGTCTACGCTTTGATCGTTCCCTGGGAGACCAGTAGTAGCTTCCGAAGCACATCTCGAGGCTTCCTGTAATCTATGGACGTTCAGAGTGTTGATGAAACACAGTAGTTGCCTCGGGAATGAATACAACAGGCACCAAGCAGACCTCTGTCACAGGGAGTAATGTGTCAAACTCTCTACACTTTGAGCGATTCCTGTTAGACCAGTAGTAGTTTCCGAAGCACATCTGAAGGCATCCTGTAATCTGTGGACCTTCAGAGGGTTGATGAAACACAGAAATTGCACCGGGCTTGAGTGCAAGAACTATGCGGCATTTCTAAATACTAGTGTTGTCTCAAACTGTCTACGCTTTGATCGATTCCTGGGAGAAAAGTAGTAGTTTCAGAAGCACATCTGGAGACACTCTGTAATCTGTGGACCTTCGGAGTGTTGATGGATCACAGAAATTATATCGGGATTGAATGCAACAGGCACCATGCGGACTTTTCTCCATGGCAGTAATGCCTAAAACTGTCTACGCTTTGATCGATTATTGGGAGACCAGTAGTAGTTTCCGAAGCATATCTGGAAACTTCTTGTAATCAGTGGACGTTCAGAGTGTTGATAAAACATAGAAATAGCATCGAGATTGAATACAAAATTCACCAAGCGGACTTTGCTCAATGGGAGTAATATCTCAAACAGCCTACGCTTTAATCGTTCCCTGGGAGACCAGTAGTAGTTTCCGAAGCACATCTGAAAGCGTTCTGTAATCTGTGGACGTTCAGAGTGTTGGTGAAACACAGAAATTCCATCGAGAGTGAATACAACAGGCCTAAAGCGGGATTTTCTCCATGGGAGTAATGTCTCAAACTGTCTACGATTTTATCGATTCCTGGGAGACCAATAGTAGTTTCCGAAGCAAATCTGAAGGCATTCTTTAATCTGTGGACCTTCAGAGTGTTGATGAAACACAGAAATTGCATCGGGATTGAGTACAACAATCACCATTCCGACTTTTCTCCATGGGAGTAATTTCACAAATTGTCTACGATTTAATCGATTCCCGGGAGACCAGTTGTAGTTTCCGAAGCACAACTGGAGACTTCCAGTAATCTGTGGAATTGCAGAGTGTTGATGGAACACAGAAAGTCCATCAGGATTGAATGCAACAAGCACCGTGCGTACTTTTTTCAATAGGAGTAATGTCTCAAACTGTCTACGTCTTGATTGATTCCTGGGAGACCAGTAGTAGTTTCCGAAGCACATCTGTAGGCTTCCTGTAATCTGTGGACCTTCAGAATGTTGATGAAACACAGTAGTTGCATCGGGATTGAATACAACAGGCATTAAGCAGACTTTTGTCATAGGGAGTAATGTCTCATGCCCTCTACAATTTGAGCGATTCCTGTTAGACCAGTAGTAGTTTCCGAAGCACATCTGGAATCAACCTGTAATCTGTATACCTTCAGAGTGTTGATGAAACACAGAAATTGTATCGGGATTGAATGCAACATGCACCATGCGGACTTTTCTCCATGGCAGTAATGCCTCAATCTGTCTACGCTTTGACCGATTAATGCGAGACCAGTATAGGTTTCCGAAGCACATCTGGAGACTTCCTGTAATCTGTGGAATTGCAGAGTGTTGATGAAACACAGAAATTGTATCGGGATTGAATACAATAGGCACTATGTGGACTTTTCCGCATGGGAGTAATGTCTCAAACTGTCGACGCTTTGATCTATTCTGGGGAGACCATTAGTAGTTTCCGAAGCACATATGGAGGCATTCTGTAAGCTGTGGACCTTAAGAGTGTTGATGAAACACAGAAATTGCATCGAGATGAATACAACAGGCACCATGCGGACTTTGCTCAATGGGAATAATGTCTCAACCGTCTACGCATTGATCGATTCCTGGGAGACCAATAGTAGTTTCCGAATCACAACTGAAAGCATTGTGTTGTCTGTGGACGTTCATAGTGTTGACTAAACACAGAAATTGCATCGGGATTGAATACAACAAGAACTATGCGGACTTTTCTCCATGGGAGTAATGTTTCAAACTGTCTACGCTTTTATCGATTATTAAGAGACCTGTAGTAGTTTCCGAAGCACATCTGGAGACTTCCTGTAATCTGTGGAATTGCAGAGTGTTGATGAAACACAGAAATTGCATCGGGATTGAATACAACATTTACTATGCGGACTTTTCTCCATGGGAGTAATGTCTCAAACTGTCTACGCTTTTATCGATTATTAAGAGACCTGTAGTAGTTTCCGAAGCACATCTGGAGACTTCCTGTAATCTGTGGAATTGCAGAGTGTTGATGAAACACAGAAATTGCATCGGGATTGAATACAACATTTACTATGCGGACTTTTCTCCATGGGAGTAATGTCTCAAACTGTCTACGCTTTGATCTATTCCGGGAGACCTATAGTAGTTTCCGAAGCACATCTGAAGGCATTCCGTAACATGTGGACGTTCAGAGTGTTGATGAAACACAGACATTCCATCGGGATTGAATACAACAGGCACCATGAGGACTTTTCTCCATGGGTGTAATAATCTGAAACTGTCTACGCTTTCATCGTTCCCTGGGAGACAAGTAGTAGTTTCTGAAGCACATCTGGAGGCTTCCTGTAATCTGTGGACGTTCAGAGTGTTGATCAAACATAGAAATTGCATCGGCATTGAATACAACAGGCAACAAGCAGACTTTCCTCATTGGGAGTAATGTCTTAAACAGTTTACGCTTTGATGGATTCCTGGGAGACCAGTAGCAGTTTCCGAACCTCATCTTTATTAATTCTGTAATCTGTGGACGTTCAAAGTGTTGATGAAACACAGATATTTCACC